>NC_140505.1:94284488-94964488 GCF_964339955.1 Pipistrellus hanaki
CTCTTTAATTGGGGTCCAGACAGTGGTGTCTGATTGGGAGGCTAAGCAGAAGAGATCCTGGCCTCACACTCAGATTTCCCAGGCCAGGCCAGTCTCATTGCATACTTTCATCCCTAAACTGAAATAGATTTGAGATTGTGTTCTGCTGATCATACAGAGACATTCAAACTAATACAAACTGTTAAACAAAATCCAGATGCAAAGATAAGAAATAATCTATACAGAATATCAACTTTTGAAATCTGAGAGCAGAAGTATGTATTAGGTTTCTTGCCCTAGAGTGAGAATAAGCCAATCAGGAGAGATTGAATGAGTGGGAGTGAGGAAGGGCAAGTCCCTGCTAGATCTGTGTTTTTAAAAGAATTAAATGCTGACAACTTGATCATAACCAGGTTGCTTTCTCAACATTACCACAATGAGTAAAATATCTTTAGTCAATATTCATGAGAACTTTTTTAACAATGCACTTAATTTAAGCTGTTTGTTAGAATGTATTATCTATGTTGAAATGTTTAGATGTTAGTGATAATAAAAGTCAGAAATATTCTGGTAAGTATAAAGAACATTTTCCAAGCTCATTGCAATGGTTTCTATCCCATCTTCTTGTATTTACTCACCCTGTAAATCAGCAAATTAATGGCAACCTGAGTTTATCCTGGATCAAGTGTATACTTTCCCTAGTTAGAAACCACATGGGGTCTCAACCAAGTAATTCCATATTGTGTTCCCTCTATAGTGAAGCCATGCAGCCCACAGTTTCTTCTACATATAGAAATTATCTACTGGCTGGAGAAAACAGTGACAGCTGAGAATGCTATGACTTTTTCCAGTTAAGCAAAAGCTCTGGTAGCCATGATATAAAACTTTCAAGTGGTTACACTCTTACCAGGTCTTACTCATACCTGGTAAGAGCTCACCAATGGGGAGGAAAACAAAAATCCATTTAAACATATAAAACTACTATCATTGCTACCTAACCAGTGAATAAAAACACAACCTTCTCAGTGTTTGTGGGAATAGCAATGTACCCTGCTACTGGGGGATTCTGGGACACAGTGGGGATGCCAGGGAGAAGAGACATATTTGGCCAAGAGTATATTCCATACCAGGCTCAGTTGACTTTTCTGCAAAAAGCAAAATAAGAAGCAGTGAAAGAAAAGTAAGAGAAGAAAAGAGAAAATACTGGTGCATAAAAAAGTCCACTGACTACTATATGAACGTGGTCCTGCAACTCTTCCCAGATCTCCCACCTCCATGGGACTAGCCCCTTCCCAGTATAATAAGAAGATTAAATCTTATACAATCTTTCTAGGTCATTATACTTCATTAAGACTTCAAAGTTCTAAACTTTTTAAACATAACTCTGTTATCAGAACCTAGAATTCTGAAGCGAACACACACACACACACAAACACAAACACACACACACCCTAATATGTAAAAACCCAGATCTATAACATCAAAAACAGTCAAAGGCTTAACGGACCAGAAGTCAGTGCTGACACAGCCCAGCACTGATGGCTGCTGCTGTGGGTGCCCTGACTCAGCACTGACTGCCCCCACTGACATGTAGATCATGCCTAAACATAGGACTGGAGAGAGAAGCAGGGTCTAATCCATAGCCTTCGTGGAAGCTGTTGATCAACACTTGCCTCTCTCTTTCCCTCCAGGCCTCTGCTGAGGCTACTGATCAGTCCTGCCTCTCTGATTTGGCCCGTTGATAGGCCCAGAGACATTGATAGGCATAGAAACAGACCAATCAGAGTCAAATCTGGGTGAAGTGCGAGGAACCAATGGCTGCCTAGGAGGTGGAGTTTTGATGCTGACTGGCATAAAACCTACCAATCAGAACCAAACTGGGTGAACTGCAAAGCAGAACCTAGGGTGGGAGCTAAGGAGGGGTTTTAAGGGCAACAGATGTTTGGTGTAAGGTGTAAACAAGCAGTTCAATTTTTTAATGACCAGTTTGGCAGTATAGTGCCTATGGCTGGCTATCAGTCCAATATCGGGATTGGGTATCTTTGTCTGACAAGAGCATCTCCTCCTGCTGAAAAAGGCTTCTCCCCCAATTTAAGCAATCCTATTCTATACAATCTAGCTATACTACCTTGTTTCCCCAAAAATAAGACATCCTCCGAAAATAAGACCTTCTTACAGGTTTCCTTCTGAGTGAAATATAAGGCATCCCCCCAAAAATAAGGCCCCCCTAGGCTCTGTCTCAGAATGCTATTGCCAAACATGAGAGATTTGGTCCACTGATTCTGAAAGAAATGAAGTCACAAGAAATTCACCAGGAAATTCAGGAATTGGATTGTTATGATGATGTTCCAGAAGATGATGACATGATTGTCATTGAATAAATGAGTAAGTTCTTGATACTATAGGATTCACAGTTTGTCTGGTTTGTGTTGACAACTACTGTACTACCATACCGGATACAGGTAATAAATTTCCTTTATTTTCATTTAACAATAAATGTGTACCGTATTCTTCATGGAAAAACAAGACATCCCCTGAAAATAAGACCTAGTGCATCTTTGGGAGCAAAAATTAATATAATACACTGTCTTATTTTTGGGGAAACAGGGTAATAAAAGAGTAATATGCTAATTAGAACAGGTTGACCAGCCATCTTCCGGATATCTAACTTTCTTTTGGACAAAGCCATGGTAGTGGGGGCCAAGGCAGAGAAGGCAGTTGGGGTGAGATGAGGCACAGGGGAGGGCCTATGGGGCAAATTAGGCCAGTAGAGAGGAAAGTTGCGGGCAAGATAAGCCCAGCAGGGAGGGCAGTTAGGGGAGATCAGGCAGGCAGGCAAAAGGCAGTTAGAGATGATCAGGCAGGCAGGCAGGTGAGAAGTTAGAAGCCTGTGGTCCCAGATTGCAAGAGGGATGTCTGACTACTGGTAGAGGCCCGATCCCTGTGGAATCAGGCCTAAACCAGCAGTTAGACATCCCCCAAAGGGTTCTCGATTGGGGAGGATGCAGGCTGGGCTGACAGAACCCCCTCCCCATGCATGAATTTCATGTACTGGGCCACTAGAATGTGTGTGTATATATAATTTCCCACTGGATCCATAGGTAACTCTTCTCCCACCACTTCCACACATGACCTCACTGACCATTCTTGAACTTACCTTTGGTACAGCTTTAATGATCAAATTTGAACTTCAGGAAGGATGGGAGTGAGAGAGAGTGAGCCTCCACATTTCTCAATCATGACATCTATTTTTATTATTTAAAAAAAAGTTTAATGTTGATATTACTCCAGGAGTCCCCTTTCCCCCTGCCCTTTGCCCACTTTCTTCTCCTTCTGCTATCTCCCCCTTTTTTGGCCTTTACCAAGTTATTGTCCATGTCCATGGGTATGAATATTATTGGTGCTCAAATGTATCTGCTTAGTAAAATAAACTCAAGATTTAGCATAAAAAATCAAGATATGCTGAAGAAAGGAAGTAGATGGCTCACCCATTCTTCCTGCCTCATTTCTATAGATCTCATTCCCAGAGGGACAGAGTTTTCACACTCAGTTCTGAAGAATATATCAACCCAGCTAGTATGGCCAAGAGCAGTCTTTGTTATAAAATCATAGTACAAATTCCTGAATCTTAATTTATTCACTCATAAAAGTACTATTGAAGATTTAGTATGCTTCAAGAGCTTGTACCTCTTTAAAATATTGAAATATCAAGGCAAGTACATTTCATAAATTTGGTGTCCTCTCATAAACAGATTGAAGACAAAAAGATGGAGTCAATGCCTGCCACATTCTAACAGTGCGAACTTAGATTCAGAAGCTTAATTTTCTTATTAATAAATAAGCATAAAATATCTATTTTGTAGGATTCCTAGTAGAATGAGATTAGATAAATAGCTACACTAATAAAAGAGAAACATGCAATTTAACCATCACTCTGCTACACCTACCAGCCAATTAGGAGGGAATATGCAAATTAGAAAGAGAAAGATGACGGTCGCCCAGCTGCTCCAGGCATGGAGTGGCCAGGTAGGGCAGAGTACCTGCTTTGAGAGGGAGGGTGGAGGGTGAAGGGATCTCTAGGAGCGGCACTCTGGCCACAGTGAAGATGAAGACTGCAGACTCCAGAGTCTGCAGTGAAGATGAAGATGGCAGTCTGCAGTGAAGATGGCAGACTCTGGCCAGAGTCTGGAGCAAAGCAGCAAAGATGAAGATAGCATACTCCAGCCTGAATCTGCAGCGAAGATGGCAGACTCCAGCTGGAGTCTGCAGCAAAGATGAAGGTGGGAGACTGGCCAGAGACTGCAGCAAAGGTGGCAGACTCTGGCTGGAGCGAAGGTCTGGGTCCCAAGTGCCAGAGGAAAACTGGTGCTGGAAGCCAAGGGAAGGAAGGTCTATTGCACGAATTCCTTTGTGCAATGGGCTTCTAGTACAATAATATCAAGAATTATTATCATTATCTAATCAACATTGTTACTCAAATGGTTGCTCATATCATGAAGGAACAACAAGAGACCCTGGTAAATTGAATTTGGACAGAGCTCTTAGCCTATACAAGGCCAAAGTTCAGCCTGTCAGCTAAAGCCTTCTGGAATACTAGTGTTTCTTGAACAAGTCAGTTGCTGGCTACCTGACCAACTGCATTCAATATTTTCCAGAAGAAAAATATGTCAGGGTAACTCACTGAAAACCTCCACATGGGGATATGATCACCAACTGCCCATCTTTTAACTCTAGTTACCAACTCCAGAAATGTCCTTGTCACACATTTGGGCACCAGGTAGAGTAATGTAGATGAGGCCAGTGGCTGCCAGACAGAAATTCTCAAACTTCATGAGGCTAAGAATGGGGATTGCAGGGGTCAAGAAGATAGCAAATTGGCAGCATGAGCCATAGTGACAGGGTTTGGAATCATGTGTGTGTGTTCCAGAACTTCCACCAAATCCAGTTCCCCAAATATAACCAAAGGCACTGAAGAATGCAGTGGAGGAGAGAGTGGGGAAGGCAAAACCTCTTTTAAAATGATTGCAATAAATGGGAAATTTAATTGCTTTAACTCTAAAACAACTTACTGAAGAGAGCCAATTTCTATAAACCAACACAAGAGAAGTGCAAGTGAAAGAATTTCAATGGCCAACAAATAAAGCACTTGTGGTCGGTCACATGATTGCAGCCCTCCACTCAGTTATTCTCTCTCTCTCTCTCTCTCTCTCTCTCTCTCTCTCTCTCTCTCTCTCTCTCTCTCTCTCTCTCTCTTTTTTCATTGCAGGTTTTGAAAAATTAAAATGGAAATATATGTCTGCATATTATGAATATTCTTGTCAGCATTCTTTCCCTCATAACTCTTTTCTTTCAAACATATTTATTTCTTACAAAGATTGGAGCATTATATATTGTGAGTGTCTTTCCTTGTCAATAATCACCCACAATGTTATTTTATTTATTTTTATTTATTTTTATTTATTTTTATTTTTTAAATATATTTTATTGATTTTTTTGCCCCCCTCCCTCCCATATATACCCTCCCTCCCCAGAGTTTTATGCCCATTAGTTGTACTTATATGCATGTATACAAGTCCTTCGGTTGATCTATTATCTCCCCCAGATCTCCCTACCCTACCTGCTGTAGTTTGACAGTCTGCTTGTTGCTTTACTGTCTCTATATCTATCTTTTGGTTCTTCAGTTTATAATGTTCTTTATCGCCCATAAATAAGTGAGGTCATGTGGTGTCTCTCTTTCATTGACTGGCTTGTTTCACTCAGCATGATGTTCTCCAATTCCATCCAGGTTGCTGCAAATGATGAGAATTCCTTCTTTTTTATGGCAGCATAGTATTCCATTGTGTAGATATACCATAGTTTTTGGATCCAATTATCTGCTGATGGGCACCTAGGCTGTTTCCAAATTCTGGCTATTGTAGATTGTGCTGCTATGAACATAGGGGTGCATATATCCTTTCTGATTGGTGTTTCTAGTTTCCTGGGATATATTCCTAGAAGTGGGATTACTGGGTCAAATGGGAGTTCCATTTTCAGTTTTTTGAGGAAACTCCACACTGTTCTCCACAGTCGTTGCACCAGTCTGCATTTCAGCATAGCCATTAAAATAACATTGTGGGTGTGGAGAAAAAAGAACCCACAATGTTATTTTAATGGCTATGCTGAATTCTGAATAATACCCACTGTTCTCTTATCTCCTGCTTTTCACAAAATTTCTTTTATAGTGTAACCAATGAACTTTTCTCACCAAAATTGTTGACCATATTAATTCCATGATAGCTCCCTCAATGAGGCCTGTTCCTTTCTGTCAATATTGTCATTAATCTTCCATTTGGTCTGATGACACTACATGGCTTCTTTATTACACAGTTTATCATCAGTGGATCCTTAGGTAACAGCACCTCTCACTCCAAAGAGCCTCCTGGACCTGCCACGTTCCAGGACTCACACCCAGTGAATTCTCCCTCTTTGTGGGCCCCTGAATTCCCATCCTAGGTAATTCTCTCTTAATTAGGAGTCAAGGTGTTTCCTCTACCATCACCATTACCATGCTGTAGATACTTAGTGTTGCATAAGCCTAATGAATGTGTCCCAATTTTTCTTTCCACCTATGTATACAGTTTTTTGGCCCATGTATTATACTGAAAGTATTTATTTGCTAACTGTTGCCAATTATCCTATGTTGTAAGCTATTTAGAAGCTCAACACCATTTTATTAACAAATTCACAAGTGAGCACTCTGGTTCCTTATAAATGCCCATGAAGAGACAAAAAGAAGCAATCAGTTAACCAAAAGTTGGCTTTTGTCTCCAAGGAGACATCTTTTTCCATTTTCAATTTAGAGTGACCTGCCAAAAAAATCATGTTTTCAGAATTATTAGAAATATTCTGCATGTTATTTGGCCAAGAAATTTATAGCACACCCGAAACTCACATGAAATTAGAAGAATTTAGTTGGGTTTTTAAAATTTTTTTTCCAGTTTTGACTCAAGATAAAACAAATCAGGGCTGTGGAGGCAAGGATGCTCTTGATTCTTCATGTAGCACCCAAGCTTACAGGAATTTGAGAGGTGTAGTAGAAAGTCACAAAAATCCTACCCATAATACATTTCTTTTGCCTCAAGGCAAAAATTGTTTGTAAAAACTTTTCTTTTAATTTTTGTTATCCAAATAATTCCAGCTTAGATTGGAACTCAAATATTAATCTGATAATGACACCCATTGAGACACATTCTCTGACGATTGATCTCATATGACTTCCCAGGGTTTACTTTAGCCATTTTCTGCATTCCTTTCCAGCCAAGTTTTGCCCACCTTTTAAACCAACCCCCACCCCCATCAAACCATCATCTGGTAGGAAAAAAAACCCTGAAGAGCATGTCTTAAGATGATTACTATGTGCTTGGGAATATCCTTTAATTTAAATTTTGTGTTATTTTATTTTTAGCTTCAAAGCTTTTGCAGGAATGAACACCTGTCTTTCTGGTCATTATAAGAAATTGTCAGGTACCTGACATACTTTGTTTTGTCAAATCCTCCAGCAGTGACACCAAGATAGAAGTCACATTTTAATTAATGATCAAAGCAAAGGACACCTGTAAAGCTGGGGTGGGCTTCTCAATTCTTTGATTTTTGGTTTACAGATCTGAAAAGGCCTTTTGGTTCTCGATGTGTTTGTCCTTCCTTGGAGATCAACTTAAGCTTTCCCCTCCTCCCCCAAAGGCAACATATTTAGCTAACCTGAGCACTAAAATTAGGGGTGACAATGTCCATTCACACAGCAACTCTTAAAACCTTTTAAAAGTCATACTCTATGATGAAGGACACCAGGATATTGTCCAAAATGCCTCACTGCACTGGAAATTTGTGGCCATGCTGCTGCTTAACACACAAGGGCCCTCAGGAGGCCTCAGAAATCCTTGGACTTGACATTAATTTAAGGAAACTACTGTGGTCTGTTACTGCAAAACCAAAGAATGTACACTAATTCAAACAATTCAGAATTCTAAGTTCAACTGTAATTATTCCATCTTACAGGCAAAAACCAGGTATTTTACATAAACTAAATGCAAACAGTTATATATGTTTATAGTATATGTGATATATAACATACTATTATATTAACTTATTGATATATTATTAATATAACTAGGGGCCCGGTGCATGAAATTCGTGCACTGGGGGTAGAGGTTCCCTCAGCCCAACCTGCCCCCTCTCACATACTGGGAGCCCTCAGGGGATGACCTACTGATGGCTTAGGTCTCTTTGTGGGAGGCAACCTGGCTGATCAGGGGAAGGTACCAGCCCTATCACCCTGCTGCTGCAGCCACTGCCAGTCACCACAACCACCAAGATATTTTCATCAACACTGACTCCAGTTCCCCTTCATCAAGAAAAGATGACAACTTTCTTTAGACATTTTTAAGATGTGTCTTTTATAGAATATGCATTTCTTTCTTTCTCTCTCTCTTTCTTTCTTTCTCTCTCTCTTTCTTTCTTTCTCTCTCTCTCTCTCTCTCTCTCTCTTTCTTTTTTTCTTTCTTTCTTTCTTTCTTTCTTTCTTTCTTTCTTTCTTTCTTTCTTTCTTTCTTTCTTTCTTTCTTTCTTTCTTTCTTTTTCTTCCTCACCTGAGGATATGTTTCCATTGACTTTTAGAGAATGTGGAAAAGAGAAAGGGAAAGACAGAGGAACATCAAAGTGAGAGGAACACTTTGATTGGTTGCTTCCTGCATGAGCCCTGATCTGGGCCCCTGCCAGGGAGGAGCCTGCAACCTACGTACATAACTTTGATCAGAATTGAACCCAGACCCTGCTGTCTGCAGGCTGAGGCATTATCCACTGAGTCAAACCGGCTAGGGCAGGATATGACATTTCTTAGCCCTCCAGCAGCAGACCTACATTTGTTTTTCTCCAGAAGTGTGGTTGAAAAAACCCTAGATCACCTTTTTGGATTCTTATTACCCAAGTTACTAAGAATATTACCAGTGGCCTACAGGAAGCTTAGCCAACTTTCCTCTATATTTCACACCAATCGCGGGCAGGGCCCTTCCCAGGCCTAAAGCCTCCAGCCTAAGCTTTAGGCCTGGAGAGGGCCCCTCCAGCTCCCTCTGATCACCGGCTCAGCCCCTGCCCAGGCCTGCTCAGATGAAAGCCTCTTGGGCAGGAGCAGACCCCCAGATCCCTGTGATCAATCACAGAGGGTCAGCTCCTGCCCAGGCTGAAAGCAGACCCCCAGCTCCCTGCCCACGCTATCAAATGCAGGGAGTCTGCTCCTGCACCAGGCTGAAGTGACCCCCAGCTCCCTGCAATCCATCACAGGGGGTCTTCTCATGCACCATTCCAAAAGCTTCTGGCCTGGTGCTGGAGCAGATCCCCAGCTCCCTGTGATCCATTGCAGGGGGTCCACTCCTGCTCATAGTGACCTAGGTGCCAGGATATTCCTGGGACACAGGTTCTGGGCACCTATGTATGCAAGTTAACCTCCATCTTTTTGGGGGTTAATTTGCATAATCACTCTGAATGGCTATAGGCATAGCGAAGGTATGGTCAATTTATATATTTGTCTATTACTAGGTAAAATAATATATAAATTAAATAGTATTAATATATATATCAATATTAGCATGTTTATATGTTACTAGAGGTCCAGTGCATGAAATTCATGCATGGGCAGGTGTCTCTCAGCTCGGCCTGCACCCTCTCCAATCTGAGATACCTCAGGGGATGTCCAACTGCCAGTTAGGCCCAATCCTGCAGTGATTGCTGGTTCCTAACCGCCCGCCAGCCTGCCAGCTTGATTGCCCCTTGCCAGCCCAATCACCCCCAACTTCTCTCCTCTAGTGTCCTGATCACCTGCAACTGCCCTCTCCTGCCAACCCAATTACCCCCAACTGTGCAGGCCTGGTCTCCCCCAATTCCCCTCCCCTGCCTGTTCACCCCCAACTGCTTTCACCTACCAGCCATCTTTTGGTGGCCATCTTGTTGCAGCCATCTTGTATTGATGTAAAGGTGTCATGTAAGGGTGGGAGGACAACCTAGGCTTTTATTAGTATACATAGGATACGTATGGTATTACATATTATATATGCTTTATATAGTAATGAAATATAGAGTGATCTTTATACTCATACATACTAATAATATCCATGGAGAAAATGGGGCAATTGAGATTCAACTATAAAAGGTTGTACTGAGGAGGTGGAGCTTGAAGATGGCGACCGAACAGACGGACTTGTTCTGACTCCCTTCCCAGAACAGATAAAAGCAGCATCTGAGTCACTCGGGGAATGTTGATTATCAGCTAAGGGGCAGCGGAACTCTCAAGGAAGCTAAGGAAGGGTCCCCTGGACAGGATTTCCTGACCAAGCGGCCAGCACTGCTGCGGTGGTGGCGGCAAGCTACAAGCTACGGGCTCAGAGGGAAGGCTGCACCATCCTACCAGGAAAGGAGGAGCTTCTCTGAGGCCTGGAAAACCCACAGCGGAGGAGTCCATAGAGCAGCTGTGACACCCCAATCAGTGCAAAAACGTGGATTCAAGATAGTTCTTCAACCACCCACGGAAAGGTCAGAGTTTGCGGGGATAGCCTGAGGGATCTGGGTCCCGTGGCGCAGGCAGTGATGGTAGCCCCTGAGCGCCCGCGAGGCCCCTCCCCCACTGTGACCGGGAGCGCCTTGCTGCCACCTGTGCTGAGCTACGCCCAAAGAAGGCTGCAGCGAGAATTCTGCCCGGTGACACCCAGTGCTACGTTTGGCGTAATCTTCCCCAGAAGCAGGACTTTTTTAAAATGCCAGGGGACACGGGACAGATTATTAAGAATCGCGGCTGTCCCGACAAGGGAAGAACATCTGGACACCTCGGCGCCTGATCCCCTTCACCCCCTTGCTCCTGAATACTAGGGAAGGGCTGCCCAGTTGGGCATATCTGGGGAAATTGCAGGGGGAAATTGCCTTCCTGGAAACAAGGGATCAGAGCCAGAAGAAATATCTGGGAGCCAGTTGGCACTCTGCCAGCTAGAGCCATAAAGAAAGAAGGCCAGAGCAACCAAAAAGACTGGGAGGTCAAACCGGTAACACTGACACCTAAGGGCTGAATTACAAACTGCCTTTTTTTTTTTCTTTTTTCCTTTTTCTTTTTCTTTTAATTAATCAAAAATAAATAGACACAAATAATTAAGATATAGCCTACTTAAAATTAAGGATTACCTTACAAAACTGAGGTGCAGTGGAATGCTGGGAACTGCAAGACTGTCTGGTGGGAGAATCAGGCGTGCCAAATACAATAACAGAGGAAGTGAATGACCATTACTGGACATTTTTATGCTAATTTTACTATTCTTTATTTTATTTTCATTTTTTACATCTTTTATTTAATTTTCATTTTTTACATCTTTTACTTAAGAAACGAATTTTTTCTTTTTTCCGTACTTGATTTTACCTTTTCAATTATTACATTTTTCAATCTCTATCATCACTATTACTACTGCTATTTTGCAATTTTTATTTCTTTTTTTTTCTTTCCTCTCCAGTACCATTTTATTTTTTTCTTTATTTTACATTGGGAATAATCTTCATTCTATTTTAATCTCTACTATAGCATCATTCAACCCTATCTCAACTCGACCTTTATACCATCACTCTCTTACTAAACTTTACCGTTTTAGTCTCCGGTTTATCCTATCCCTTTCCGGATTTAGTTTTTAATCTATTCTTTCTGTATACCCCCTGCTAAAGCTCTCACTATACTTATAGACCTAAGTTCCAACCCCTGATCCAAGTGTATAAATACCACTCTCTGCACTATATTAACTAGTTAAAAAAAAGAAACTGTTCTCCTCTCTATCCTTTTCTCATTGTTTGCATGAAGGTTGATTATTGTGAATTTTTATGATTTTTAGTGAAATTGTTATGCTTATTCCTGTGTTGTTATTGTTGTTTTGTATTTTTTTTTAAAAAAATCCTCTGTTTTTGTTTGTTTCTTTTACTTCTGTATATCATAGCCTCACTTAATAATAGTGGATATTGTAGTTTGTATTACTCTCCAAGTATTGTTACTGACATTGGCTGAGTTCAGTGGGGTTTCTATGGCAATTTTCTCCACATATATATACTTTGTTTCCCATTTATATATTAGTTTGATTCTTCTCTCTCTGTCTTTATCTCTATATATATGTATTTCTCTCTCTCCCTCTCTCTCTCTCTCTCTCTATCTCTCTCTCTCTCTCTCTCTCTCTCTCTTCCTTTTTTCCCTGTTTTCCAACTTCATTTTGTCATTACTTTTTTTCTTCTTTTTCTATCTCTTTATCCCTCTTTTTTATTTACTAATTTTATTTTTTTAAATTTCTCTTTATTTTATTTTTACCTTTCTTCCTTCTCTCCTATCCCCTAATTTGCCTCTCTCTAGTGGTCACCTTTATTAGAGGTTATTAATATTGTAAATACATTCCTGTTAAGTGCCTCTTGTGTTGTACCTGGTAGTGTTGTATTTTGTACATTCAAATCAACGCAAGAGAAGGAACACCACATAACCAGATATCCTGAAAAGAGGTACCATAGGAAGACTAAAAAATACCCCGAACATGAAGGAAAAGCAGGCATCACCAGAAAAGAAAGTAAACGAGTCAGAGGCAAGCAGCCTACCAGAGCAAGAGTTCAGAATAATGATCATAGGTTGGCTAAAAAGAATGGAAGAGAAATTTGACAATAACCAAGAAGAAATGAGGAAGAACCATGAGGAATTGAATAAGAACCATGGAGAATTGAAGAAGAACCAAGAAGAAATGAAAAATGACATTGATACCATGAATAACTCAATAGAAAGCATCAAGAGTAGACTAGATGAAGCAGAGGACAGCATCAGTGAGCTAGAAGACAAGATGGAAAAAAAAATACCCAATTAGAGCAGCTTCTAGAAAAAAAGATTAAAAAGCAGGAGGAGAGCCTAAGGGAGCTTTGGGACACTACAAAACAAAATAATATTTGAATAATAGGGGTTCCAGAAGGAAAGGAAACTGAGGTAGACATGGAAAAAGTATTTCAAGAAATAATGACAGAAAACTTTCCTGAGATAGAGAAGAAAAAACCCACACAAATCCAAGATGCTCGCAGAGTCCCAAGCAAAATGAATCCCAGAAGACAGACGCCCAAGCACATTATAATTAAAGTGGCAAACAACAATGACAAAGTAAGAATATTAAAAGCAGCCAGAGAGAGACAGAAAGTTACATATAAAGGAACCCCCATCAGTCTAGCAACTGATTTCTCAACAGAAACATATCAGGCCAGAAGGGAATGAGATGAAATATACAAAGTCATGCAAAGGAAGGGTCTGAATCCAAGAATACTGTACCCAGCAAGGCTCTCAATCAAAATTGAAGGGAAATCAGGAGCTTCACAGACAAAAAAAGACTGAAGGAATTTATCTCCACCAAACCAGCAATGCAAGAAATGCTAAAGGGTCTACTGTAAAAATAAAGAAACGGGAAGTGAAGAAGGAACACGGGGATAGAATAAAAATGGCTTCAAATGAGTACCTATCAATAATAATCTTAAATGTAAATGGATTAAATGCTCCAATCAAAATACATAGGGTGTCAGATTGGACAAGAAAACAAGACCCATACATCTGTTGTCTACAAGAAATCCACCTCAGAAAAAAAGATGCACACAGACTGAGGGTGAAGGGATGGAAAAAAGTTTTCCTGGCAAATGGAAATGAAAAAAAAGCTGGAGTAGCAATACCTATATCTGAAAAATTAGATCTCAGAGTGAAGGACATAACAAGAGATAATGAAGGCCACTTCATAATACTTAAGGGAACAATCCATCAAGAAGAAGTAACCCTGGTAAATATATATGCACCCAATACAGGAGCACCCAAATACATTAAAAAAAAAACCTGCTGGAGGACATTAAGGGAGAAATTAATAGCAATACAATCATAGTAGGAGATTTTAATACCCCACTGTCACCCTTCGACAAATCATCTAAACAACAAATCAGCAAAGAAATATCAATCCTAAATGACTCACTAGACCAGATGGAATTAATTGACATCTTCAGAACATTCCACCCCAAAGCCACAGAATATACATTCTTCTCAAGTGCACATGGGACATTGTCAAAGATAGACCACATTTTGGGACATAGGCAAAGTCTCTTCAAATTCAAGAAGATAGAAATCATATCAAGCATCTTCTCAGATCATAATGGCATAAAACTGGAAATTAACTACAATAAAAATAATCCAAAGAAATCAAACACATGGAGACTAAACAGCATGCTATTAAACAAGGACTGGGTTACCAGAGAAATCAAGGAAGAAATTAAAAACATCCTGCAAACAAATGACAATGAAAACACAACAATCCAAAATCTATGGGACACAGCAAAAGCAGTTTTGACAGGGAAGTTCATATCCTTACAAGCCTATTGCAAAAAACTTGAAAATATGGTAACAGATGATCTAACTGTACAACTCAAAGAGTTAGAAAAAGAGCAACAAGAAAATCCCAGTGTAAGCAGAAGGAAGGAAATAACAAAAATCAGAGCGGAGATAAACTACATAGAGACCAAAGAAACAATACATAAGATCAACAAAACCAAGAGCTCGTTCTTTGAAAGGATAAACAAGATAGATGTGCCTCTAGCCAGGCTAACCAAGAAACAAAGAGAGAGGACCCAAATAAACAAATCAGAAATGAAAGAGGTGAAATAACAACAGACCCCACCAAAATACAACGGATTGTTACAAAATAGTACGAACAACTCTATTCCAACAAACTGAACAACCTGGAGGAAATGGACATATTCCTAGAAAAATACAAACTTCCAAAACTCAATCTGGAAGAATCTAAAAATCTCAATAGACCAGTGAATTGGGAAGAAATTGAAACAGTCATCAAAAAGCTTCCAGCAAACAAAAGCCCAGGGCCAGATGGCTTCACAGGAGCATTTTTACCAAACATTCAAGGAAGAACTGAAACCTATCCTCCTCAGACTATTCCAAAAAATCCAAGAGGAAGGAACACTTCTAAACTCCTATGAAGCCAGCATCACCCTAATACCAAAACCAGATAAAGACAACTCAATGAAAGAGAATTACAGGCCAATATCCCTCATGAACATAGATGCCAAAATCCTCAACAAAATTCTAGCAAATGGACTCCAGAAGAACATCACAAAGATCATACACCATGACGAAGTAGAATTTATTCCAGGAATGCAAGGATGGTACAATATCCGCAAATCAATAAACGTGATATATCACATAAACAAACTGAAAGATAAAAATCATATAATCATATCAATTGATGCAGAAAAAGCATTTGATAAAATCCAACACCCTTTCTTGATAAAAACTCTTAACAAGGTGGGAGTACAAGGATCATACCTCAACATAATAAAAGCTATATATGATAAACCCATAGCCAACATGATACTCAATGGGCAAAAACTAAAACCATTCCCTCTAAGAACAGGAACAAGACAGGGATGCCCACTCTCGACACTCCTCTTTCACATAGTACTGGAAGTACTAGCCATTGCAATTAGACAAGAGGAGGAAATAAAAAGCATCCAAATTGGAAAAGAAGAAGTAAAGTTATCCTTATTTGCAGATGACATGATATTGTACATAAAAAACCCAAAAGACTCCATTAAAAAACTAATTGACTTAATAAATGAATTTGGCAATGTAGCAGGATACAAAATTAACGCCAAGAAATCCATGGCATTTCTATACACCAGCAGTGAAACTACAGAAACAGAGACTAAAAAAGCAATTCCATTTACCATCACACCAAAAAAATTAAGATACCTAGGAATAAATTTAACTAAGGAAGTAAAGGACCTATTTGCGGAAAACTACACGACACTGGAAAAAGAGATGGAAGAAGATGTAAGGAGATGGAAGAACATACCATGTTCATGGATTGGTAGAATCAACGTCATCAAAATGTCCATACTTTCTAAAGCAATCTATAGGTTCAATGCACTCCCCATTAAAATACCAACGACATATTTCACTGACCTAGAAAGAACTCTCCAAAAGTTTATTTGGAACAATAAAAGACCCCGAATTGCCACAGCAATCCTGAGAAAGAAGAGTAAAGTAGGAGGGATCTCAATACCAGACTTCAAACTATATTACAAAGCCACTGTTCTCAAAACAGCCTGGTACTGGCACAAGAAGAGACATATAGATCAATGGAATAGAATCGAGAACCCAGATATCAACCCAAATCACTATGCTCAATTAATATTTGACAAAGGAGACACGAATATACAATGGAGTCAAGACAGTTTCTTCAATCAATGGTGTTGGGAAAATTGGACAGACACATGCAAAGGAATGAAACTAGATCACCAACTTACACCATTCACAAAAATAATCTCAAAATGGATACAGGACTTAAACATTAGACGGGAAACCATAAAAATACTAGATGCATCCACAGGCAGAAAAATCTCAGATGTATGCCAAAAGAACTTCTTCACTGATACTGCCCCTAGGGCAATGGTAGCTAAAGAGAAAATAAACAAATCGGACTACATCAAAATAAAAAGCTTTTTTACAGCAAAAGAAACCATCAACAAAACAACAAGAAAGCTCACGGTGTGGGAGAACATATTTTTAAATAATACCACTGATAAAGGTGTAATCTCCAACATTTACAGACAGCTTATACAACTAAATAAAAGGAAGATGAATGATCCAATTAAAAAATGGGCAATAGACCTAAATAGTATATTTTCAAAAGAAGACAGAAGGAAGGCCAAAGGGCATATGAAAACATGCTCAAAGTCACTAATTATCCGAGAGGTGCAAATCAAACAACAATGCGGTACCATCTCACACCTGTCAGAATGGCCAACTTCAACAAATCAACAGACGACAAGTTTTGGTGAGGTTGTGGAGAAAAAGGAACCCTCGTGCACTGCTGGTGGGAATGCAGACTGGTGCAACCACTGTGGAGAACAGTATGGAGCTTCCTCAAAAAACTGAAAATGGAACTCCCATTTGACCCAGTAATCCCACTTCTAGGAATATATCCCAAGAAACTAGAAACACCAATCAGAAAGGATATATGCACCCCTATGTTCATAGCAGCACAATCTACAATAGCCAGAATTTGGAAACAGGCTAGGTGCCTGTCAGCAGATGATTGGATTCAAAAACTATGGTACATCTACACAATGTAATACTATGCTGCCATAAAAAAGAAGGAATTCTCATCATTTGCAGCAACCTGGATGAAATTGGAGAACATCATTCTGAGTGAAATAAGCCAATCAATGAAAGAGAAACACCACATGACCTCACTCATTTATGGATAATAAAGAACATTATAAACTGATGAACCAAAAGATAGATATAGAGACAGTAAATCAACAAGCAGACTGTCAAATTATAGTGGAGATGGGAGGAAGATCTGGGGAGATAATAGATCAACTGAAGGACTTGTATACATGCATATAAGTACAACCAATGAACATAAAACTCTGGGGAGGGAGGGTATGTGTGGCAGTGAGGGAGGGGGGCAAAAAAATCAATAAAATATATTTTTAAAAAATTTAAAAAAAAGAAAGTAAAAGAAAGAAAAAAAACTTGATTGCACTGACATGTAAAAGTAATATCGTTTCACTGTCTGGCTACTAGAAACAATATTTAAAATCATTTATAAAAGTGTAAATATAGAAAAGTATTGAGAATAAAATTCAGAAATAATCCCCTTCATATTTTAGTGTACTTTTATGCATTTTTAATGTGAATAGAATTTTATTATTTGAGCATACTGGATGTATAATTTTATATTCTTTTAAAAAAATTAATATAATTTTCTTTTATTGTTAAAATTTCAGTGAATATTACTTGGTGACTATATAGTTATGTATCCCATTATCCTCAATAATTTATTTGATTATTTGATTTTCTCTAATATTGTGTTAGCAAAAAAGATCACAATGAAATAAAATAAATAAAATAAACTGTAAAGTTCTTGATGAGCAGTGCTAAGTTGTTTTTCAAATAGGCCCTAAGTTTACAATTTTACCAGAGATATAGATGTGACCAATTCCCAGTAATTAGTGTTTATTTTTATCCTTTGAGACTAATTTTGTTTTTAAATTTTCACACATTTAATTTACTAACATGGTTGAATATTATTGTTTATCAGACACTTTATTTTTATTCTTTCTGACTACTCAAATTATTGATTTGCATGAGTTTTTCATATAGAAAGAGTAATTTTATTAGGTTTATTACAAATAATATTGTTCTATTTTTTTAATTTTATCAATGGACATTTTAATGCAGAATGATCTGTAAAGATTTTAAAAGTCTATGCAAGCACATCGACCACTCTTTACTTTTATGATTCCTCTCATTGTTTTTAATTTCAGAAAGACTTTGGCTATAGAGATAAGATAAATATTTGTCTCTGTTTTCTTATTATTTATCTTAAATCAGCTCTCCCTATATTCATATTTATTTAAATTAAATATTTATAATAAATAAGCTTTTGTTCTTCAACACAATATATTTTGCAAACATTTTCATTATTTTTAAGAAACTAACCAAGAAAAATCTAGGTTCTTCTCAGCTAAGAAATCATATGGAAGCAGCTACTCTCACAGGTCTTGAAGTGTCCCCAGACCCTTTTCTGCCCTGAGTTCATAAAGGGCTGATGTGACTTTGTTACACAAAGAATTATAGTTTATTATGGAGCAATAGTCTGAGTACAATTTATAACTTCAGAGAGGGAATGGTAATTGTGATGGGCTCTGCTTTTCTAACCAGGTGATCTTCTGGTTTGGTATGATAATTTGAATCAAAGGAATGTTTTGAAGACTTGCCAATGCTCCATGAAGAAGAAATTTGATGAGACGCAGCAGTTTAGTATTTGCTATGAAGTTACTCAACTTAAAGTAGCTTTCAACATCTTTTGAAGAAACCACCCTGGTTAACTATTAAAAGTTAGAACCCCTGGTAGGTCAGTCCATTATAGAGCATGAAGAGTAAAAGTTTCAAAGCTCAGGTCAGTGGAGAAGTCAAGAGTGACATTGTCTGTAGAGTGCTTCCTTGCCTCAAAGTGAACATGAGCACCTGTGGAAATGAGCCGATGCTTTACCAAACTTAAGTCAAATGATCAAAAAATGGTTATCATTCTAACACCATTTAAACCAGAAATCATTAGAGAACAGCATTTCTCTTCTTTTTGCATGACTTCTGATTCCGAGGAGAAAAAGACATATAGAGATACCATTATTCAAATGTTTCACTTACTTTGAGACCAAACATTAGAGTCCAACCTTTTCTTTAACAATGGGAGGGGAGGGGGCACCACTTGATTTATACTGAAAGGGAATCTGCCTACATTGATTAGAGAGTATCAACAATTTAAAATGCACAAGTGGGGCTGTGCTTAAAAGAAGTGTCACCAGAAGGATAAAAGCTTCATTTGGAAACAATGTAGGGCAAAGGAGACAGATAAGAAGGAAGAACTGGAGATGAAGAATTCCTGGGGTGTCTTACTCACTCTTTCCATACAACAATTGCAAGCTAATTATCTGTAAATGTAGAAAGAAATAATACTTTGAGGTATTATGATCACACTATTGCAAAATATTTAAGAGAGTGCCCATTCTAATATATAAAAACCCAGGATCCGTAACATCCAAAGTGACCAAAGGCTCAACCGAACGGAAAATCAGTGCTGGGTTTCATGGCAACCCAGCACTGACTGACACTGCTGCGGGCTCCCTGACTCAGTACTAACTGCTGAAGGGGCTGCGGATCAGGCCCAGACAGAGGCCTGGAGAGAGAAGCAGGGTCTGATCCATAGTCTCCATGGCAGCTGTTGATCAGAACTTGCCTCTCTCTTTCACTCCAAGCCTGGCCAGCAGCTGATCCTCTCTTTATCTCAGGCCTCCACTGGGGCTACTGATCAGCCCCACCTCTCTGATCAGGCCTGTTGATAGAATCAGAGATGCTCACAGGCATAGAAACAGACCAATCAGAACCAAATCTGGGTGAAGTGTGAGGAGCCAATGGCTGCCTAGGAGGTGGAGCTTTTGAGGTTGACAGGTGTAGAATCTGACCCATCACAATTAAATCTGGGTGAAGTGTGGGGTGTCAATAGCTGCCTAAGAGGTGGAGATTTTGACACTGACTGGCATAGAAACTGATCAATCAGAACCTAATCTGAGTGAACTGTGAAATCTGAACATAAGATGAGGGCTAAGGAGGGGTTTTAAGGAAAACAGCTGTTTAGTGTTAGGTGTAGGAAAGCTGTTCAATTTTTTAATGACCAGATTGGCAGTATAGTGTATATGTCTGGCTGTCAGACCAGATATAGGAATTATGTATTTTTGTCTGCCAAGAGCATGTCCTCCTGCTGAAAATTCCCCTTCCCATTTAAGCAATCCTATCCTATATTATTTATCTATACTAATAAAAAACTAATATTCTAATTAGACTGGATCAACTGGCTATCTTCCAGTAGTCCGACTTCCTTTTGGATAAAGCCATGGTGATGGGGGCCAAAGCAGAGTCCATTCGGGGCAATGAGGCTGGCAGGAGAGGGCAGTTTGGAGTGAGATCAAGCTGGCATGGTAGGGTAGTTAGAAATGATCAGGAAGGCAGGCAGAGGCAGTTAGAGGTGATCATGCAGGCAGGCAGAGATGTTAGGGGTGATCAGGCAGGCAGACAGAGGGGTTAGGGGCAATCAAACTAGCTGGCAGAGACAGTTAGAGGCAATCAGGCAGGTTGTCAGGTGAGCAGTTAGGAGCTAGCGCTCCCAGATTGCAAGAGGGATGTCCAACCCACAGGGTCAGGCTTAGACCCCCTCACCCCATGCATGGATTTAATGCACTGATCCACTAGTGCAATTTATAACATAACAGACCAAATGCAAGGTATATGTTATACTAAAGAAAAGTTCAATTGTCATACACATTCCAAAATATTCTTACGTAGGATGCTGAAATTTTTTCATTAAATTATGAGCCACCTCATAAAATTGTGTCACATTTTCAAAATGATAGTAACATAAATAAAGCATTTAAGATTGGATAAGATCATTGTTCTTAGGTGAATTGAGAAAGAGAATAATAAATTCGTGGAGGAATACTTTGCCAGGGGTCTACTACAACCAGACAAAATTGGCTATTTTCTTCCCTCTAAGCTTCCACTCCCAACCTGTAACGCCTTAGGCATACAAGTAATTTCACTATAATTTAAGCAGAATTGGTTTTGAGTTTTTTGTTTTGTTTTGTATTGTGTGTGTGTGTGTGTGTGTGTGTGTGTGTGTGTGTGTTTTCTTTTTCTTTTAAAGAAAATTAGGTGAAAATAGACACATCTCCAAAGTGGACATTTGGAAGGCCAAGAGGCGTTAAAAAAAAAAAAATCATTTGAGAGATGCAAATCAGAATGACACTGAGGTATCACCTCACACCTGTCAAAATAACACCATCAACAAGTCAACTAATGACAAGTGTTGGCGAGGATGTGGTGAAAAGGGAGCATAAGTACACTATTATTTGGAATGCAGACTGGTAAAGCCACTGTGGAGAACAGTATGGAGTTTCCTCAAAAATTAAAAATGGAACTTCCATTTGACCCAGTGATCCCACTTCAAGGAATATATCCTAAGAAACCTGAAACACCAATCAGAAAGAATATGTGCACCCCTATGCTCATAGCAGAACAATTTATAATAGCTAAGATTTAGAAACCGCCCAAGTGCCCATCAGCAGATGAGTGGGTAAAAGTGCTTTGATACATTTACACAGTGGTATACTAGGCAGCTATGAAAAAGAAAGAACTCTTACCATATTCAATAGCATGGATGGACCTAGAGATTATTGTGGTAAAGGAAATAAGCCAATCAGAGAAAGATAAGTATCAATTGATCTCACACATAAGTGGAATCAAATGAACAATGTAAACTGATAAATAAAATAGATCCAGAGACACAGAAGCATGGAAGAAACTTCTGATCCTTAGAGGGAAGGAGGAGGAGGGTGGGTGAGTGGGAAAAGATCAACCAAAAAACTTTTATGCATATATGCATAAGCCATGGACAGACTATTGGTTGGTGAAGGCCTTGAGGCAGGGAGCAGGGGCCTAGATGAGATCAGTGAGGGGGAGAGAGGAAGGAGATATATGTAATACTTTCAATAATAAATTTTTAAAATAAAATTAACACAAAAAGAAAAGTAAGTAGAAGCATTCATATAGGCATGATCATCTTGCTTAGCTTCTAAGCCAAAAACCCAGCACAAGTATTTCATCACACAAAAGGGGATGTGGACACAGGTAGGACTGAAGAAAACAATGCAATGAAGTCAAGTCTCGGGCATCCCTGTCAGAGAGCATCAATTCCCCTGAGAACTTGAGTTCATCTCTATTCTTAACATGATTTCAAAGAAGGACAATCAAATCTAGCACTGTCCAAAGATTCATGCCTATTTTTATCTTGATCTTCTCCCTCAAGATCACTCTTTAAACCAGATTTTCTGGGTGAATAGAGATTAAGGACAATTATGGTCTCTGTTTTTCTTTTAATGGCCCATGCAACCCTGAAATGTGCCCATGAAATCTATGGTGAACACACCCATACCACCTGTTTCATCTGTCAAGTGCCATATTTCATTGTTTTCACATGCCACTTTTGGTGTTTTCTTTCAACTTCAATCTGAATGCTTTACTTTTCATGTGCTTTCAGTGCTGGGTACCAGAAGGGAATTAAATTATCACAGGGCTTTGAGGGAGAAAAATAATTCTGAGAGATCCCCCAGTAAGATCCTTGTCCACCCTGGATTTTGCTCATTATAAAAAACAAACAAACACATAAACAACAAACAGGCAAACAACATAGAAAGGAGTTGGAAGCACATTCCTGGGATTTAAGAGTGACGCCTCCACTGTGAATGGAGTCCTGGAAGGCTGTTATCTTCATCTGTCTTGTCATAACAGGAGAGCAAAAGACCCCAAAGAATCCATCTCATTGACATAGAAATGGCAGCTTGAGCTCTTTCCTTTTAAATAAATGTTTGGGGCTAGTACTGTCTATATAATCTTCCCCAGAGCTAAACCCTCCCTAGAACAAAAGGCATGACAGAAAAATTAGGTGCATGCCAAAGTATTCTGAAGTGGGAAGGTCTGAGTCATTTCCTGGTCTGAGCTTCAGCCCCTAACACCCCTCTAGGATCACACTGTTCATTTTCCACCAGGATCACAGTCAGGTCAATCCCTGCCTGGTTTCTCAATGAACAAATGTGGATTGTTCACAATCGGCATGTAGATCAGGTTTTGAGCCTTTTGTGACAGGCAGATTTTGTGACACAGGAACAAATAAGTAGTTGGAGAGTAAGTAGTAAATAATTTGTGTCAAGATGCATTGCTGTGACTATAGACATGCTTGTGCTTAGCCTACAATGCCAGGGGCTGCAAGAATGGGGCAGATCTGAAATTAGGAACCCTGGCTCTCTCAGAATTTACCTAGAGATCCATCAACAAAACTGTAGCAATAGTCCTCAAATCATTAACTGGTTGGGATTAGAGTATGGTAGAAATAACTTGTGAAATTTGAATTCCACAGATTAATGTATCTAATATCTAGATCTAGATCTAGATCTAACTATATCTGTCTGTGTGTAATTCCAGTACTAGTATATATCAGATATCATATACACATATCCTATATTATAAAACCCTAATATGCAAATTGACTGAATGGCTGGCAGAATAACTGGTCACTACGATGCACACTGACCACCAGGGGGCCTACACTCAATGCAGGAGCTGCCCCTGGTGGTCAGTGTTCTCCCACAGGGGAAATTCCACTCAACCAGAAGCCCGGCTTACAACTGGCAAGTTCAGTGGCCATAGTGGGAGCCTCTCCTGCCTCCGCTGCAGGCAGGAGTAAGGAGTGAGGGGTCCCAGACTGTGAGAGCCCTGGACTGTGAGAGAGATGTCTGCCTGCTGGCTTAGGCCCAATCTCCAGATTGGGCCTAAGCCAGCAGGCAGACATCCCCAAGGGGTCTGGGATTTTAAGAGGATGTAAGCCAGGCTGAGGGACCTGGTCTCCCCCTTCCTCTCCCCCCACACTGAGTGCACAAATGTCATGCATGGGCCTATAGTAAGGATATCCTATCTAATAAAAGAGTAATATGCAAATTGACCATCACTCCAATACACAATATGGTTACCCCCATGTGGTCAAAGATGGCTGCCCCCATGTGGACACAAGATGGCCACCACAAGATGGCCAGCAAGTGGGGGGGGGGGGGGGTTGAGAGGGACCAGGTCTGCAAGGGAGGGCATTTGTGGGTGATCAAGCCTGCAGGGAGGGCAGTTAGGGATGACCAGGCTGGCAGAGGAGGGAAGTTGGGAATGACCGGGCCTGCAGGGAAGGGAAGTTTGGGGGGACCCAGGCCTTCAGAGGAGGTCAGTTAAGGGCAAGCAGGCTGGCAGGGGATTAGTTAGGTATCAATCAGGCTGGCAGGGGAGTAGTTAGGGGGTTATTAGGGGCAATCAGGAAGGCAGGCAGACGAACAGTTGGGAGTCAAAAGTCCTGGATTGTGAGAGAGATGTCTGACTGCCGGTTTAGGATCAGACCTAAACGGGCAGTCAGACATCCTTCAAGGGGTCCCAGATTGGAGATGGTGCAGGCTGAGCTGAGGGACACCCCCCGCTTAGTGCATCAAATTCATATAATATAACTAATATAATAAAAGTAATATTGGGATTGAGGCCTCTAGCATAATATAACTAATATTGGGAATGAGAATGATAGAAATAGCTGGTAAAATTTGAATTCCACAGAGCAACATATCTAATATGTGTGTGATTCCAGTACTAGTATATATCATATATATAATTATATGTAAGTATATAATGATATATAATACTAGAGGCCCAGTGCAGAAAATAATGAACGGGTAGTATCCCTAAGCCTGGCTGGTGATCAGGGCCGATTGGGGCCTTTCATCTGCTGGCAGAGGCCTTCCCTCATTTTTCTCCACCCCCTGGTGGTCAGTACACATCATAGCGAGCAATTGGTTTACCGGTTAAACTCCTGTGGGGACAATTTTCATATTAGATTATATATATATATATATATATATATATATATATATATATATATATATATATATATATATATTATATAAACATAGACATGTATAATGTATTGGTGTTTTTTAGTATATGTGCTGCTAAAGCAAGCACTGATGTTTTTTTCATTTTAGGAATAGTATTAAGTGTCTAGAATGAAGATGACAGTAACACAATGTAAAATAAATGGCCTCCGTTCTAGAGAAGCATCCTTTAGGTCTGTTTATTTAATATGTTTAAATATGCCCTGTAATAACTATGGAGTGTCTCCTCTGCCAGAGCTCATGCTACTATCTAACAAACCTTATATCTGTTCTTCATACCAACTCTCCATGGAATATTTTACTTCTATTATATGTGAAATAGAAGTAATGGAAGTAAATTAGCTCTGTGAGATAAGTTAATTCAAAGCCATGCAGCCAGAGAGTGTGGAGTCCATTCTATATGGCTGTTTGTCTGTATTCCCTTTAAGTAAGTCATCACTAGGCAATATTATGACACAACAAGGCATGAGGGAGAAGAACTGATGAAGCTTCATAGGAGAAGGGCCTTTGAATTGTGTCATTGACAATCTGCCCATATTTATGGAAATGAAAATTAGGATTCAGTTAAAAAATAGGCCTGGATGTCTGTCATTAATTAAATGGTCATAAGATTAGTGAACCATTTCATCAAAACTTTTGGTTCTATTCAGGGGTCCAGGCCATTTCTAACTGGTGTTTCTTTGAGGCAGAGCACCCATCTTTGTGTCTGTCAATTGATGAAACTATGAATGAAGCAACACCGTGACCCCCAGAAGACTCCCATAATCCTCCTGTGTGGACTTCACAGGGTCAAAAAGTAAACAAAATATTCAGTTAATCAGGTTTTCCAACAAAAATCTTTAGTAGTGGGTAATCTGAACATGTGCTCAATGTCATTTTAATAGCTGAATCAAAGATAAGGGCAAGTGTCATGGGCTGTCAGAATATCCAGGTTAAAATTAAAATTCTAATTACATCAGTTGTATTACCTACTTAAAATTTAGTTTCTTTATATATAAAACTAGTGGCCCCCAAATTCATGCACATTAAAAGGGAATTAATTAGAGGAAATATTTTAATATTGCTATTTGCCCTTTCTCTATAATAGAAGGGTCAGAGATGAAAGAAAATTAGTAAAATGTATATGAAAATCTCCCTCCTGTCAGTCTGGAGTGTGCATGGGACCCAGAGTCAAGTCCCCACCCTTCCACGAAATCTTATGAGACCCATACCTGGCAGGCCCCACCCCTATCAAGCTCCGCAGGGTCGTGGGGGGGGCAGCCTCAAGTCCCCTGGCCCAGTGCTGGGTGGGGGGGTGCAGCCTCAGGTCCCCTGTCAAACTCTGCCCAGTGGGGGGCACAGCCCCAGGTCCCCCAGCCCAGTGCCAGGCAGAGGCCATGGCCTCAGGTCTCCCATGCAGCCTCAGGTTCCCCAGTCCAGTGATGGGGCAGGGGACAAAGCCTCAGGTCCCCCAGCCCTGGTGCCAGGGCATGAGGGCATGAAGGCATGAGGGTGTGGGGGTGTGATGATCATTTGCATATTAGCTCTTTATTATATAGGATAGTGACTATAATAATACCCCAGAGATGTGCTATGAGGACCAAATAAGATACCATCAGGTAAAATTCTGCCACATACTGAGCACTGAGCAAATACAATTAATGCCATTACAGTTAGCAAATTTCCCCTACCTAATCAGTGGAAGCACTTCCCAATGTCTTCTCAGGCTGTTAGATAAAGGTTTAACAACATTTTAAGATATATGGAAAGAAGAATATTGAGTTGTATGAGTGGAACAAAGTTTAAATTTTTTAAGTCATCATCCAGATTTAACAATTCTATATGTCCCCATAGACAAACATCTCTTCACCAGCCCTCTGCCATCTCCAGGCCTGGCTATACCTGTCTTGAAAATGTGCCATGTTGCCAACAGGAGAATCATAACAGGGTTGTGATAAGAAAGCTGACAGGCACAGGTGACAGAGGCCCTGAGAAAGGAATTCTCTGCCTTCTCTTCTGCCCAAACTACCCAAACACAAAAAGCTCTGTGGGTCCAAGATTCCCCATTTGTGAAATGATGCTGAACCAGGTGTCCATGGATCATGTGAGGTCAAAACACCTACATGCATGTGACTTGGCTACAGAAAAACAACAACAACAACAACAACAACAACAAAGATGCTCAGCCCTTCTCCCAACATGGAACAAGGAAGCATGTGAAATGTCAGTAGTTTACCTAATTATGGCCATTTTAGAGATAATGATAGAAAAACAGTCACTAGGAGATTATGTCAACTGTATATGGTCAGCTGTGGATTGCCAGGCAAACATTAAATTAGCCACTTCTTAGTCTCCTGGTCTGTTCTCATTACCCTCC
Source organism: Pipistrellus hanaki (assembly GCF_964339955.1). Classification (NCBI taxonomy): domain Eukaryota; kingdom Metazoa; phylum Chordata; class Mammalia; order Chiroptera; family Vespertilionidae; genus Pipistrellus; species Pipistrellus hanaki. The sequence goes on from NC_140505.1 coordinate 94,311,982, forward strand.
TTCCAAGTGAGAAAGACCTTATTTTAAACCACAGTTTGGTACCCTGCTGGCCAGGTTTTCACAATCCCTTGAGGTAATGTTTATTCAATCTCACACATTAGGAACTATTTAGAACACTATTTACAAGTTTCAGAAACTGCCCTACCGTTATTAATGCTACAAACAAAAAACACAAAAAACCCACAAAAATCATCTAAACTTGTTAATCTAGTTAAAACACAGGAACAACTCCAAACCAGTGTGCAATACTATATCTCTGGCTTATTCTGGTATAATGCACATTTAACATCAATTTAGATTCAACTCTCATCACAGTAATTATACCGTTTCCCTGAAAATAAGACAGTGTCTTATATTAATTTTTTCTCCCAAAGTTTCCATAGGTTTTATTTTCAGGAGATGTCTTATCTTTCCATGCGCTAGGTCTTATTTTCGGAGGATGTCTTATTTTCGGGGAAACACGGTAGTCAACAGTCAAGTTGAACTCAGCCAGAGAGACAGCACAGGAGGAAATTGTGGGGAAATTTTCAAAAAAAACAAAAACTCCGTTATTTTAAGAAAGATTTAGAAAATAATAAAGTTTGTCTCAAAATAAGACAATGCAAAGATAATGCATAAGGCCATGTATCGGGTACACTAGCCACTTCTGCTTTGACAGATAAGGGTGGGTCTCACCCTAGGCTGGAACCAGCAGGTGCATCAGCTGGACCCTTACCTCTTCCTGGAGCACACCAGCCAATCATCAGCCTGTTTCTGGCTACACAGTTAATGATCTGTAAACTAGTGTAATGAGAGTTTACTTGCTCACACTTTTCACTTTGTCACAACAACTGGGCTGCATCTGAAGCACAGCTGGCCTCTCGTTTTCCCAGCCCTATAATTTAGTTTAACAGCTTTAGGGACAAGAGGAAATGGCAGAGTGCCTGGAGCCCCACACTTGCTTAAAAAATGAGTTTCATGCCATGCTATATATATTCTCACAAGTATTTTAGGTAAACAGTGTAGGCAGGTCATGCCCAGATGGGCACAAAACACTACTTACTGTGGGTTTCTTTTTGTCAGGGGCATTTGGGTTTATAAGAGAGAGAGAGAGAGAGAGAGAGAGAGAGAGAGAGAGAGAGAGAGAGAGAGAGAGAGAGAGAGAGAGAGAGAGAGAGAGAATAAGAAGAGAGAAGCATGCCTCTGTGTGCTAGTGGGTTGGTATCAGTGATTGTGTGTGTGTGTGGTACCTTGAAAAACATGTGAGCATAAATTCTGCTCTAAAACATAAGGTTGGAGAACACTATCCCACACTGAAACAGATACCTTGAAAACAATTGTGATTGTCTCCTGGAGGAGACCTAGCCTTGCAGGTAAGCTAGTTTAACTCTCCAATTTCACTTGGGAACTTTGTAAATATGGGGGGAAAGAATGAAAGGAGGCTTGTGTGAAATTGAGCCACATTTACCAGAGCCGTTGAGTTCAAGGAAATAGTGTTCTCACTATTGAAAGCATCTCAGCTGAAAAGCCAACCATGCATCCTGCAGCCTAGGTACTTCAGGGCTTGGTGTTGTCTGCCCCAAGTATGTGTGATGAATGGGGCCTGGAAACAAAGGGCCTGAGCATAGTAATAAACAGGAGGTAGGAGGGGTAGGAGCTGTGCAGCTGGAAGGCAGAAGGTTTGGGAACTAGAGGGAGGGATGTGAAGCAGCTGCCTAAGAGAGAGGAGATTCTTAAAGAATTTGGGGAAAGTTCTGCCATGTCATATGCCATGTGGCTTCTTTCTACTATTCCTTCTTCAGCAATTCCTGGTGATTTTGGAGTTGGATCTTTAGAGAAGCATATGGGCAGGAGGCAGTGGCAAGAGCCCTCGGTCTGCAGGCAGATGGCCTTGGGACAGAGATCTTCCTGAGTGCAGTCTCCCAGGTCAAGGGAGATGAGGAGTGTCTGAGCACCAGCAATTCTACCCACATCTTGTGAAAAATAAGATGCACTCACCCATTCTTCAGAGACTACAAAATTAAGTCATTGTACCAACAATTATTCAGTCAGAAATACAGAATGAAAATTTACCCCTTGCTGTGACATCATTCACTTTTTTTCTTTCTATTTTATTCCCATCAGCCAACAAATGTACCATAATTTCTCCCACATCTCCCTATGCCCATCATAATATTTTTCAGCTCTCTCTACAGCCATGCTACTTACCAGAGTCATCTATATATTCCTGGGTGTCTGTCCTCCTTTGCCCATCAGCCCCATTCCAATCCTGCTACCTCCACAGCTCACTTGGAGCTACCCTTTCAAACTCTCCAAAGACATCCACATGGTTTAATACACCGGACCATTTGGTCCTCAGTTCATCCACATTCTGTAATTAATAGTATTGGTCACTCCCTCATTCTTTATTTGGCTTCTGAGATACCATAGCTGTCTGTTTTTCCTACTGGGATTTTCATGGGTCTCATGTACTAGTCTCTTATTGTCTCCCCAGCCTGGGTGATGCAAGTGGCCCAGAACTCAGTCATTGAACATCATCTATTATCATGTCTTCAAGTGCCATCTGAATGTCATCTGAATGTTGACACTCCAATTTTGAATCCCCGCTATACGTCTCAATCCTACACTCAAGGCCATATAAAAATTGTCAACTTGATATCTAGGCCTTTATGTGCAATAGGCATCTGACACTCAGCCCTTTGGCTATTCTGTAGCTCATCAGACAGGCACTCACCTGGAAAGGGTTATTCCTTCCCTTCCTTCAGTCTTTGCCTATACAGTGAGGTTTTCTCTGACCATCCCATTTATATTCAAAACTCTCTCCACTCCATGTACACTCCATTTGTTTTTTCTCCATGGTATTTATGAGCCCTAAACATATTACATATTATAAGTATGCACTGTCCTTCCCACATAGGGTTCACTACTATATCTCCAGCACCTTGAACACTTGCTTGGTATACAATTAAATGCTGAATTCACTGAGTGAATGAAAAAAAAATTAATGAGCAAATTAAGGGGAAATGAGCCCTAAGGAAAGTTTAGAATCTGTAATGAGGATCTTACCTCAATTGTAGTATAAGCAAGTCTTCCCAAGGCAGTGACAGTTAAGCTAAGCCAAAAAGAAAAGAAGTTAGTCAAATGGTGCTGCTTAAAAATATCAAAGTCATTAAACACTAAGAAAGCTGAGAAATTGTCAGCCCAGAGGAGCCCAAGGAGAGATCACAAATGTGGTGACCTGGACAGGGTCCCAAAGTAGAAAAATGGCATTAGCAAAAAAACAAACAAAAAAACAAAAAAACAATGCAGTCTAATAAAGAATGAACTTCATCTAATAATGATGCCTGGTTCATTAATTGTGATAAATGTACCCCAATAATATAAATGTTAACAATAGGGATCCCTATGGGCACACAGAATATGCTGCACCTCTTTGCAATTCTTTTGTAAATTTAAAACTATTCTGCATTTTAAAAAGAAAAACCTAACTTATATCCCATCTCCTCCAGAAAGTCCCCACTTGTAAAGTTTCACTTCTGTGACAAATCCTGTATATTCTGTTGTTCTTGCTCCCAGCACGTTATCTGCAAAGTGTATTCTTACACTCATATGTTGGCTGTAACATCACTGTATTCAGGCCTCTGGGGTCATCTTTCCTATTAAGGAATACATTGCTCAAAAATCATGGTAATGTTCACTCTGTCTTGGGTACATTCATGATGACAGCTCTGGTTTTCCTATACTATGGGCTCTTAATAAGCCTTGAACAAAGCACTTCACCTCTTTGCTTCCTCCTCTCCAGAGTTAAAATAGAGATAATGGCACTTAGTTTTATCAGGAGGGCATTTTCTGAGAACTAAACCATAGAGTATTTGTAAGAATTAAATGAATGATTGCATGTAAACATCTAAGAACACAATAAATGATAAATGTCCTATGTGATTATTTATACCACTTCTGACTTTTTATTTTATCTTTTAATCCACAAACACACAGACCTCTGTGATCCAACCATCCCTCAGCTCGGTGTCCAATCATTTAGCAGGTCCTACCAGTTGTGCCACTTAAAAGTCCCAGTGTACACTCACTTCTCCTCACCCCTAGTGTCACTGTACTCATCCAAAGTTATGCCATCTGTCCCTGAAACATGTTCCTTTCAAATGTAGCATGTCTTCCTGCAAACACTCTCATCCAGTCCATGCTGACACCTAAATGATCTTTCCAACGTGAACATCTATATCATTTACCTATTCAACACATTTCCATGTCAGATCCAGGTTCAAAATCCTTCTCAGGGCCTCATGTCTCAACTCATCCCCCCTCATGCATCCCTCCTCTCTCACTGTGAGCCAACCTATTGGACTTTTCTTCACTTCTACCACCCTACCCCCACTCCTATTTTCAATGCCAAGACCTTTGTAGATGTTGTTTCCTTCTGCCTAAAAGTCCTTCCTATTTTCTTCCTCCCTGTTTTTGCCTGATAATTTCAATCCTTCTCCACACACAAGTTTAGAAGTGACTTCCCCAGGGAGCTATTTTCTGAGAAAATATACATATTCACCAGAAATTTTCTCGTTAAATAACACCCTGTGGGTCCACCTTGGTAATGCAAGATAAGATTTATCCTCTGTGGATTTATCCTAGAACTTTGTCCCTGGGACCCAGCACAGTGGCTGGCATGTAACAGGCAGTTTGTAAGCATGAGCTGATAAATTAACAGACCATCCATTGATGGATTGCTCTGTCTACTTCTAGGTACATTGCAACAGAGCTGACATTTCTGCTGGTTGACTTCTTTCACAATGCCTGTCTCCTTCTTTAAAATGCATGACCAAAGACACAAATATTAACAGTATCTTTCCATAATCCAAGGTTGTCTGATTTATCTCACTTGTTTTTATTGAACTCTTACCATGTGGGAGTGTGATCTATATGAGCTATATGTAAATTATCATAAAAATTATAATGACAGGTAACCACATTAAATATGGCCCAAAAAGAAGATAGATTTTTTCACAGCTATCTTGTCAAGATTGAAGTAAAACAATATTCATTGTGCATAAGTGGTACAATATTCAGTGTGCATAAGTAGCTTTACACTGCTTCCCTTCAAAATAATGATACAACTTCTGGAGTACTAGGAAATTAGGAAAGCAGATGATATGAAACTCCAATGAAAATGTATCTATGTTTTTCACTGAGCCTGTCCAAGCTCCCATGGTTCACTGAGGAAACTGACCTAATGCAATAATAAAATCTGTGCTCCCCTAAGCTAAGACAGCTCCTATGGCTAATTAATCTTTCCAGGACTCTGACTTGTTTGAATTTGGCCAAAATGCGTTGAGAGGGCAATTTATTGACATATCAGACTCAGCTTCAATTGGGGAAGCTTCTCAAAAAAGATGCCCTCCTACCAATTATTCCGTGATCTGTAATCTCCAATAAAATATCATTTGGGCTGAGTACCTCTTCATAGAAAGGTGGTGGGAACTATCTCTAAACTCACTCTGAATAGCAACCAGTCCATAAAAATGTAGTGTATGCAATGCAAATGTGTGTGTGTGTGTGTGTGTGTATTTCACTGTTCACACACTTTGTTTTAAACAATGAGGCCACTTTGTTCTCAAGAGGCCTCATTTTTTAAAATAAATTTTTATTGTTCATACTATTACAAATGTTCCTTCAACCCCCCCCCCCCCCCGCTCCATTGCTCTCCTCCACCAGGTTCCCACACCACCCTCTGCCCTTTCCCCACCCCCCATTGTCCTCATCCATAGGTGCACAGTTTATATTCAGTCTCTTCCCACATCCCCTTCTCCCCTTTTCCCTAAGAATTGTCAGTTCACTCCCCTTCCATACCTCTGATTCTATTATATTCAACAGTTAATATTGTTCATCAGATTTTTTTTAATTTCCTTGGTTTTTAGATTCACTTGTTGATAGTTACATATTTGTTGCTCATAATTTTTATCTTTATTTACTTTCTCTTCTGAAAGAATCCCCTTCAGCAATTCATATAATTCTGGTTTGGTGGTGATGAACTCCTTTAGCTTTTTTTTTTTATTAGTGAAGCTCTTTATCTGGCCTTCGATTCTGAGTGACAACTTTGCTGGGTAGATTATCTTTGGCTGTAGGTTCTTACTATTCATCACCTTGAATATTTCTTGTCATTCCTGTCTGGCCTGCATGGTTTCTGTTGAGAAATCAGCTGACAATCGTATAGGTGCTCCTTTATAGATACTGCTTTTCTCTTGCTGCTTTTAATATTCTCTCTTTGTCTTTTGCTCTTGGAATTTTAATTATGATGTGTCTTGATGTGGTCCTCTTTGGATTCCTTTTGTTTAGAGTTCTGTGCGCTTCCTGGATTTGTAAGTCTAATTCTTTCATCAGGTGGGGGAAATTTTCTGTCACTATTTCTTTCAGTATGTTTTTGATATCTTGCTCTCTGTCATCTTCTGGGATGGCCATAATTCTGATGTTGGTTCGCTTGAAGTTGTCCCAGAGGTTTCTTACATTATCTTCAATTTTCTGGATTCTCTTGCCTTCTTGCTTCTGTGGAGGAGTGTCTTCTGGCTCTTTATGTTCCAAATCTTTGACTTGATTCTTGCGATCTTCCATTCTGTTTTTAAGACTCTGTATAATATTTTTTATTTCAGACAATGTATTCTTTATTTCTTGTTGATCCCTTATTATTTCTTGTTGATTCCTTATTAATTCTAGTTGATCCCTTTTCATATCCTCATAGGTCTTATCGACCTTTTTTAGAAAATTCTTGAAAAATCATTAGTGTAGATTTAACTCCATATCCAGTCGTTTTTTGTCCTCCATTTCTTTTGTTTGTGATCTATTTCGTTGTCTCGGCATTTTCGCTGCTTCCCTGATGGGGCAGGGTTTCAGGGTGGAGCCTACAGCCCTATGCGGTTCCTGAGTCTCAGTATTCCCTAGGGTCCTTCAGTACTCATTGTAAGCACCTCTGAGAGAAAGGTGCCCACGATTTTCACCTGCTACCAAACAGTCTAGGCTCTCCCCCAATGAGCCCGGAACTGGGGTTCAGTTCAGTTGGAAGAGGGGTTGTAGGTGGCGTTCAGAGCAGTCCGGAGCTTTTGTCTCCTTCCCACCAGGGCAATCCCTTGGCACAGCCAACAGTCCCTTCTCTAAGCGCAATGTGCGCGCCTCCAGGATCTCCTTTTTACCACTCCCCCGGGGTTCCGCCTTACAGCCCAGCTCCTTATGGATGAGCCTGTGTCCCCGGGGTCTGGCCTAGAACTGGGGTTCAGAGCAGTCTGAACTGGGGCCCAGCACAGTCGGAGCTTTTATCTCCTTCCCGCTAAGGAACACCAGCCAGGCACTCAGCTGCCCCTCCTCTCTGGCTCCGTCCTCTCCACGCGCTGCGTGTCTCCGTGCCTTAGGCTTTTACAGCTCCTCCGCTCTTCCTTCTGGTTTTCTCCTTGCTTCTCATTGTAGAATTTCCAGTCAGTCGACTTTCCTGTAGTTCTGGGTAATGTCCATTTTTTATTTTAGTTGTATTTTATTGAAATTGTTGTGTGCAACTGCGGCTAGGTGTTTACCTGTGCAGCCATCTTGGATTCTCCAAGAGGCCTCATTTTTTCTTTCAAAAAGTTATGGATGATTTAAGTTAATTCTACCCTTCAGCTCTTATTCAGAACACAGTTTTGTTTTGTTTTGTTTTTCTATGTAGGTCAATTTGTATTATTTTTACCAGAAATCTTTAATTTATCTTCCATTAATGGTTTTTAAAGTTTCATTGAATGTCTTGACATTTTTCACAAATTGTGCATATTTGTGTGTTTGCACAACGTTCAGGAAAGGGAGTGTCAGATTCTCAAATAAGTCTAGGACCACTCCAAAATTAAAAAATACTAACTAAAATAAAAAGAAGGAAAATTGGTAGTTAGGAGCCCAACCTCTGGAGATAAACTGACCAAGACATTTAGCCTTTCTAATTCTCTTAAAAAGGAATAGGAATACCAATCCCATGGGTCATTTGTAGGAGTAAATGATTCACTGTATGGATAACACTATGAAAATGCAAAGGTACTAACAGTGTGTTTGGTAAATAATAAATACTAGTTATAATTATACTTATACAATTGTCTGCACCCTCCAAAGGAACCATCCTTCCTATCCCCAGGTTGGAGTCAAGGGGACATAGTTCAAATTCATGGTGTCCAGTTTCTGCTGCCTCTAGCCTGTGGAGCTGCTATACCTATAAATTGAAAGTCAGGCTGTGAATACCTAGCATCTTTTATTTCAAAGGTATGGATATAAGAAGAATGTTCTCCAGGAACCAGAGTTCTGAAAGAAACCCTGTTTTCTACAATGCCAAGTGTTCCCTAAACTCTCTTAAGTGTCTTGTCATTAAATCAACTACAGTGAGCACACTGGCCTTTGGAAATTACAGTGTACTCATGATTGCTCAACTTACCACAGACCGTTAGTGCCACTTTTGGTAACAGTCTATTTCCAATGCACTAAGTGGTGAGAAGTAGAGACCTCAGTTCTGACCTAATTACAGCCCTTAGCATTTGTCTCCCTTGCCAGCCAGCATGTGAGCACATGGAGGGAAGTGGAGGAGAGGGGGGTGCAAAGCAGGGGACTGTCTCTTCAGCATTTTATCCTATCTTCAGGTAGACAGGTGACTTATTGGGCATTTCCCAGTTGCTGATGAGTTTAATGTGATTCTGATTTCAACTGAGGCTATTATATGTAAACTAGAGGCCCAGTGCATGAAATTTGTGTATGTGTAGGGTCCCTGGGTCTGGCCAGTGATCAGGGCCAATTGCGACCTTTTGGCTACTGGCTGGGGCCTTCCTTCATTCCTCACCTGATGGTCAGCTCACATCATAGGGAATGATAGAACTCCTTGTCAAACTCCCTAGGGGACACTTTGCATATTAGCCTTTTATAAATATATATTATCTAAACCCATTGCATGCCTATTGTATGCAGAGTGACAATTATGATCTTTTCTTTCAAAACACATACAATCTATTCAAAGACTGAATAGTTAAATACACATTTGAAAGTAATCTATAATAGACTGCACTACTTTTTCACAATTTTTCATAATTTCCTATTCTTTCCAGACTTCACTGTGAGCACAGTAGGCATCCCTGTTCCTGTGAGCGTGGCTATTGTGGACTTGGAAAGGGCCTTAACAATAATTACTGACATTCACTGAGAATTTATTCATCAACTGGAAATTTCTTTAAACCTTTACATTAAACAATTCTCACAGAAGCCACATGAAAGAAAGATTGTTGCTTCCCCAAGTTCACAGAAACAGCAAGTTGGGCAACCAACATCAGAACTTAGGTCACGTAGCTACAGATCACATGCCCTTCGCTAAAGAGAGCCTTAAACATCAGTCCTGATGGTATCTCCTTCTGAATCACACTGGTTCATTCAGCCTGGGCATCTTCTTAGGTGTAGAGCTCCCAACATCAAAAGATAGATAGTTCATTCGATGTTCTCCCATATATAAAACCTAGTTCTTCTCTTCTGAAGCAATGTGGATCACACCTTCTTCATCCAAAAGCCCGTTGAGTGACTAAAGGCTATTAGGTCATCTCTGATAATTACTTACTCTTTCAATCCTGCAGAGACAACTGATATTTTCATGTGGTGACCCTTAAGTTGATTAGGGTCTATGCCTTTCTCATCATTCTCCCAATATGACCTTGTCTGTATTATTTATAAAAAATGCTTTAAAATTAGGAAAGCTTGAAAAAATGTAGGTGTTGTGATTATTTTAAAATGGGCACTCAACAAATTCAGAGTTAATTGAATTAGACACATCCACAGAAAAATGTTTGATATATCTAAAGGAAAAATCTCTGAATTTTTTATTTCTTTATTGAATTTCAGGAAAGAAAAGTAGCAAGCTTATTCCCCTGATAGCTATAACTTTTAGCAGAGTTAGAAACAGTTACAATACTTAAAACTTTATTTAACAAGTGCAAGAATCCCACATGCTCTGGGATTAGTCCTCACATGTGGTCATCTATAAAAGGAACTGCCTTCCAGAGAACCCTGAAGAGGTTCCTCACAGGAACAGCATCAGTTGTAACTACAGTTCAGAGGGTTTAACCTCAGATATATGTTCTTGTCCTATGGAGAATCCAATTTGCATCTTAACAAGTTTACCAGGTACATGTTCAGTTTTCACAAACTAACAAAAGAAAAGAGACAGAGAGTGAGTATTGATGAAAACTCCCTTGATTATTTAATCACTAGTTCTACAAATACATAAAAAATATAATTTTGGCAATTTTTTCTACCTCTAGGAAAATATAAAACAAGTGATATTGTTTTAAATATGTCCTTCTACAAAGAAAAAGGAGAAATTATATCAAGGCATTTAAGAGAATGCTTTTGGGAGCCAGACCAATAAGGATCCCAGTCCCAGATATTTCCTTTATGGGGTGAGTGTCCTGGAAAAACTATAGGGGTCTCTAAGATCCCTTCCAACTGAAAGGGAGATAATAAGGGCACCTCTACCATGCTTTTGTTTTGAGAGTTAGATGAAGTAAAGCAATTAGCATTGTACCCATCCCATATATCATAAGTATTGTTATAGCCAATGCTTTTAAACTGAATCAATAGGTGATAGAGTTGAATCTTTGTCCTTTTAAAGGATTTTTGCTATTAAGAGGCAATTGATTGTGCCACGGAGCTTGTTTTCATATTGTTCATATGGAAACAGCACAAAAGCTTCCTTTCTCTAACCTAGGAATAGATTCATGGATTTCAGCACTCTTGGGGATCTCAGCTTTTATTTAAAAAGCTAAGTTGTTTGCTGGCAAACTTCCAAACTCCATTTCATCATCTTTATAACAATAGAAAGGCAGACTAAAATTTGTCTATGAAATAACTGCCATTTAGAAAACACAAAAGGAAATCAATAGAATAAAGTAAATAAAACCAAAAGCTGTTTTTTGAGAGGATATTTTAAATGAATCAGTAAGCCTCTAGTCAAGGAAACAACAAGGATCTCTTACTCTTTGAGACAACATAGAAAGACCTGAAGATTATTAGGCTAAGACATTAAGCCAGTCAGAGAAAGACAAGTATCACATAATCTCACTCATATGTGGAATCTAATGAACAAAATAAACTAACAAACAAAAGAGATCCAGAGATATGGAAGAATGCAATGGACTAATAATTCTCAGGGTGGGGTGGGGATAGGATTAACGAAGGAACTTATATGCATATATGCATAACCCATAGACAAAGATAATGGTAGGGTGATGGCCTGGGGAGGGGGCCAAGGAGGAATGGAGGAGGCCAATGATGGGAAGAAAGGGATATCTGTAATACTTTAAACAATAAAGATAAATTTTTAAGAAGAAAAGACACTAATATTAAGTATGAAAGAGAGAGCATCACTATAGATCTTCTGACCATTACAAGGATAATAAATACTATAGACAGCTCTATGCCCACAAATTTGATAGTCTAGATAAAATGGACCAATTCCTTGAAAGTCACAATTTGCAAGAACTCACACAAGAAGAAATATACAATCTGAATAGGCCTATATCTATTAAATAAATTGAATAAATAATTAGTAACCTTCCAAAACATAAAGTACCAGGCCAAATGGGTTCACTGATGAATTCTACCCAACATTTATGGAAGAAATTATACCAATTCCATAAAAACTCTTTTGGAATACAGAAACAGAAGAATATACACTAAATTATTCTATGAAGCCAGGTTTACCATAGTATAAAAACCAGACAAAGATGTTACAAGAAGAGTGAACTATAGACCAGTGTTTCTCATGAACAAATATAAAAAAAAATTCTCAACAAAATATTAGCAAATTTAATTCAACAATGTATAAAAAGAATTATACACTATGACTAAGTGGAATATATCCCAGGCATGCAAGGCTGGCTCAGCATTTAAAAAACAATTAATGTAATTCATCACATCAAACAAGCTGAAAAAGAAAAATCACATAATCATATAATCAGATTAGAAAAAGTACTGATAAAATCCAATACCCATTCTTGATACAAAACGACCCCTAATTAACATCATACTAAATGGTGAGAAACTCAAAGTTTTTACAATGTTAGGTACAAGATAAGTATGCCCACTCTTATTATCTCATTACTCCTTTTTATTGATAGAAGCTTTAGATAATGTAATAAAACAAGAAAATGGAATAAAATCTATACAATTTGGGAAGGATGAAATAAAACCATCTTTGTTCACAGATGACTTAATCATCTATGTTATATAGAAAACTTGAAAAAAAAATCAATTAAAAAAAAACTTCCTGGAGCTAAGAAGCAATTGAAGCAAGGTTGAAGGTTACTATGCAAAAACAGTTGATCACTTTCCTATATACCAGTAGTAAATAAGTGGAACTTAAAATTAAAAACACAATACCATACTGCCAGCTGTGGTTGAGCATTAATCTATGAACCAGGAGGTTGCAGTTTGATTCCCAAAGTACATCCCAGGTTGTGGGCTCAATCCTGGGTGGGGGCATGCAGGAGGCAGCTGTTCAATTATTCTCTCTCATCATTGATGTTTCTACCTCTCATTCCCTTCCTCTCTGACAACACAATACCATTTACATTAGTATTGTGTAATTAAATTGAAATTTTAGGTATAATCTAATAAATATGGACGTAATCTATTGAAGAAAACTACAAATATCTAATAAATTAAATAAAAAATAACTAAATAAATGGAGAGATATTCCATGTTCATGGATAAAAGACAATATTGTTAAGATGTCAGTTCTTCTCAATGTCATCTATAGATTCAATGCAACCCAACCAGAATTTCAGCAAGTTGTTCTGTGGATATTGACAAATGACTCCAAAGTTTATATAGAGAATCAAAACACCTAGATTAACCCTGACTGGTTTGGCTCAATGGATAGAACATGCAGGTTGAAGGGTCCCAGATTTGATTCTGGTCACGGGCATGTAACTTGGTTGCAGGAACATCCCCAGTAGAGGGTGTGCAGGAGGCTTCTGATTGATATTTCTCTATCATTGATGTTTCTAACTGTCTATCCCGCTTCCTTCCTCTCTATAAAAAATCAATAAAATATATTTTTAAACTAATAGTAAAGCCTCAGGATCCTGATCCAATATCTCTAAAGAAAACAAACAAACAAACAAACAGAAAAAGCAAACACCTAGATTAGCCAATAAAATATTCAAGTAGGACAATGTTGGAGGACTGACAAATCCAACTTTAAGACTAACTATAAACCAATAGTAATCAAGACAGTGTGATATTTGTGAAAGGACAAATATATCAATGGAACAGAATAGAAAGCCTAGAAATAGAAAACACAAAAAAACTTATAGTTACATAATTAAAATTATGTTTTACACTTAATTCTGTGCATAAAAATCAAGTCAGGGAATATCCAAGGCATGATTCAATGTATATAAAGTTCAAAATCTTAAAGACTTAAGCAATACTTTCCTTAAGAAAAGTATGGGGATGCTATACACACTTCATAAGATAATAGTTACCTGGCTTGGGGACGGGATTATTAATAAGTGGCTCATGAAGACATTCAAGGACAATAATAATCTTTATATCTTAATTAAACTGGGTACTGGTCCACAGATGTGTATTATTGTTCATCTATTGTTCATAGTTTACAATATTTATAGTTTCACATTTGTTAATAATATAAACAATATGAGAGTTTGAGACAATAAAGTTTATTGTTTTCTAATAAGATTTTTCAAAATAGATATTAAGAAGAGAATTGCAAAGGAAATATATTCTAAGAGGATATGGCTAAAATGTTTCCAGAACTGAAAAAAATCATAAGTTCTCATTTTAAGGAACCATGGAAGATTCAAAGAATGGTAAATAAATTCACCATTGGACAAAGACAAAGCAACAATCATAACGGAATCATAGAGAAAAAAGACTATCTACAAAGAAATGGTAATTGTGCTGATAGCCAACCTTACAATAGTAGAAGTAAAAGAGAAAACAAAAGAAAAGTGTCTTTGAAGTGCTGAGGGAAATTATTATAATTATAATTATATTTATTATAACCCACTTAAGCAATTATTCAAGAATAAGGACTAGGTAAAATAATTTTGGAGAAACAAAAATCCAAACCATTTCATTACTAACAGACCTACTGAAGTATATATTCATTAAAAAAACAAAACAAAACAACAACAAAAAAAAAACCACAACACGATATTCAAGAAGAAATAATGAAATTACCAAATTTATAATTAAATCTCAGTTACCACTATTTGGAATAGATTCTTAAAAATAAAGAGCTAAAGTACTAGAAAAAATTATTTGAAAAACAGAAATGGCTCATCAGACTTTATGTATTATGAGACCCTTGATTATGAGTATATTATTAAATAATGCAGCTATTGACTAACTTTTTACTTTATTATTTCAAGCACTCATGTTAAAATTTTAAGGGTAGATAAATTATATTTATATTAGAAGAATATAAATATAATGCATGTATAACCTCCAACTAATAGAGAGAAGATAGCAAGTTAGAAACATCGATGAGAGAGAGTCATCAATCAGCTGCCTCCTGCACACCCCCTACTGGGGATGTGCCCACAACCAAGGTACATGCCCTTGACCGGCTTGGGGACTGAAGGGTCCCAGGACTCACCTCAGGTTCAGTCATATTAGAACAAGATGTAGGGCACCAGCTGCCATGTATCCTAGCCTTGATATCACTAGGATCCCCATCCAAGCCCCATATGAGGATGCCTTGTTTGCTGGTGTTAATATGAACACCAATTTATGAGGGCTCAGATCTAAGAAACACATTCTGTAGATTATTGTTTTGATGACTACTAATGACCCCCATTGTTGCTATGTTGATTTTATAAAGCAGCAATTCCTGTCATTCTATTTTTCCAAGGGTGATGACTATGCATTCATTTCTACTTCAATTACAAGTCTTCAAAGAGCCCTGAAGTTGCACAAAAGTCCGGAGCCACCCAACTGATACAATGGGCTCACCAAGCTCTTCCACTCCTGCTGTAATTGCTGTTTCACTAGTTGTCCACTTTCTCTTCCTCCTTGAAAATCCCAAGAATAAGGTGTCACTGGTATGGTAAGATATGTACACATATAATACCTTAATAAAAAATAAATTAAGAATGCACAAAACAAAAAAATAAAAAATAAAAATAAAATGTTAACTATTGAAACTAAAAAATAAATTTAAAAAATAGTCTATTGACTTTTCCTTACATGTCAAGAAAAGATGTGCCCTATGAGTTGTCATTACTAAATTACAAGTGTTATGAATTAGGAAAACTTCTTTAACATAATCACATAACCTTCACAGGACACTGTTCTGGTATATATTTATTTGAAACCATTGCCTTCATAATCATCATTTTTTCTATAGTCCACACACTGAAATGGAGCTACTAATTCATATAACAATGAAAGATCAACAATGACATATGTCTCTGAATTCAGTCTTTTTCTGCTCACCAAGTTCTGTGTTTAAAATATATTTTAATCAGGAAATTTAGTATATTTCTAAATTACTTTCTTCACGTAAATATTACACACACATTTCTACTTCTATTGGACATCTTTATTTGCCAAAAATAGTTTTAACTTGCTTCAGAAAGAGCCTAAAGAAGTCAAACAAAACACTATATACTGTAACATATTTTATTACATTAATTTAACTATAGGCCCGTTGCACAAAGATTCATGCAATAGGCCTTCCTTCTCCTGGCTGCCAACACCGGTTTTCCTCCAGCAACAGGGACCCAGGCCTTCTACTGTGGCTTGTTGCTCATATTTTAAATTGGATCATTTATCTTCCTTTTATTAAGTTGTATAAGCTGCCTGTAGATGTTGGATAGTAAACCTTTATCAGTGATAACATTTGCAAATATGTTCTCCCACACAGTGAGCTGTCTTGTTGTTGATGCTTTCTCTTGCTTTCAAAAGGCTTTTTATTTTGATGTAGTCTCAGTTGTTTATTTTTTCTTTAGCTTCCATTGCCCTAGGAGCAGTATCAGTAAAGTACTTTCAGCATATGTCTGAGATTTTACTGTCTGTGGATTCCTCTAGTATTTTTGTGGTTTCCCGTCTTATGTTTAAGTCCTGTATCAATTTTGGCTTTATTTTTGAGTATGGTGTAATTTGGAGTATTTTTGTGGTTTCCCGTCTTATGTTTAAGTCCTGTATCAATTTTGACTTTATTTTTGAGTATGGTGTAATTTGGAGATCTATTTCCATTTTTTTTTTTTTTTTGCATGTATCTGTCCAATTTCCCCCACTCCATTTATTGAAGAGACTGTCTTTATTCCATTGTATGTTCATGCCTCCTTTGTCAAATATTAATTGTGGAGAATGGTTTGGGTCGATATCAGGATTCTCTAGTCTATTCCATCGATTTATATGTCTGTTCTTCTGCCGGTACCAAGCCATTTTGAGAACAGAGGCTTTATAATACAGCTTGAAATCTGATATTGAGATCCCACCTACTTTGTTCTTCTTTCTCAGCATTGCTGTGGCTATTCTGGATCTTTTTTTATTCCAGATAAATTTTTGGAGAGTTCTTTCTAGGTCTGTGAATTATACCATTGGTATTTTAATGGGGAGTGCATTTAATCTGTAGATTGCTTTTGGTAGTATGGACATTATAATGATGCTGATTCTACCAATCAATGAACATGGTATGTTCTTCCATCTTCTTCTATCTCTTTATAATGTGTCCTGTAGTTTTCCACCTATAGGTCTTTTACATCCTTAGTTAAGTTTATTCCTAGATATCTTAATTATTTTTGGTGCGATGGTAAATGGGATTGCTTTTTTAGTCTCCCTTTCTGCACGTTCATTATTGGTGTAAAGAAAGGTCATAGATTTCTTGGCCTTAATTTTGTATCCTGCAACATTGCCAAATTCATTTATTACATCTATTAGTGTTTTGATGGAGTCTTTGGTTTTTTTATGTACAATATTATGTCATCTGCAAATAAGGAAAGCTTTATTCTTCTTTTCCAATTTGGATGCATTTTATTTCTTCTTCTTCTCTAATTGCAATGTGACTAATACTTCCAATACTATGTCAAACAGGAGTGGTGAGAGTGGGCATCTGTGTCTTGTTCCTATTCTTAGGGGAAATTATTTTAGTTTTGCCCATTGAGTATGATGTTTACTGTGGGTTTATCATATATAGCTTTTATTATGTTGAGGTATGATCCTTCTATCCCCACCTTGTTGAGAATTTTTATCAGGAAAGGGTGTTGGATTTTGTCAAATGCTTTTTATGCATCAATTGATATGACTATGTGGTTTTCATCTCTCAATTTGTTTATGTGATGCATCACATTTACTGATTTACGGGTATTGTGCCATCCTTGCATTTCTGGGATAAATCCTACTTAGTCTTAGTTTATGATCTTTCTGATGTACTGCTGAAACCTATTTGCTAGAATTTTGTTGAGGATTTTGGCATCTATGTCCATGAGGGATATTGGCCTATAATTCTCTTTCATTGTGTTGTCTTTATCTGGTTTGGGTATTAGGGTGATGCTGGCTTCATAGAATGAACTTGCAAATGTTCCTTCCTCTTACATTTTTTGGAACAGTCTGATGAGGATAGGTTCTTCCTTGAGTATTTGGTAAAACTCTCCTGTGAAGTCGTCTGGCCCTGGGTTTTTGTTTGCCAGAAGCTTTTTGATGACTGCTTCAATTTCTTCCATAGTTATGGGCCTATTAATCTGTTCAGATTTTTCCTAAACAGATCAATAGGCCCACAACTATGGAAATTTTTGAATGTTATACCTTTCTAGGAATATGTCCATTTCCTGTAGGTTGTCCAGTTTGTTGGAATAGATTTATACGTAGTATTTATTTTTAACAATTCTTTGTAATTTGGCGGGTCTGTTGTTATTTCACCATTTTCATTTCTGATTTTGTTTATTTGGGTTTATATAAACTCTCTCTTTGCTTCTTGGTGAGCCTGGCTAAAGGTTCATCAATATTGTTTATCCTTTCAAAGAACCAGCTCTTGGTTTTGTTGATCTTTTGTATTGTTTCTTTGGTCTCTATGTTGTTTATCTCCACTCTGATTTTTATTATTTCCTATATTCTGTTTACACCGGGCTTTTCTTGTTGCTCTCTTTTAACTCTTTGAGTTGTAAGATTAGGTATTTTATTACCATTGTTTCTTTTGTGTGTGTGTGTGTGTATTTGCAGTTAGCTTGTAAAGCTATGAACTTTCCTGTCAAAACTGCTTTCGCTGTGTCTCATAGATTTTGGATTGTTGTGTTTTCATTGTCATTTGTTGCCATGATGTTTTTATCTTTTATTTTTATTTCTTGATCTCTCTAGTAACCCAGTCTTTGTTTAATAGCATGCTGTTTAGTCTCCACATGTTTGATTTCTTTGGATTATTTTTATTGTAGTTGATTTCCTGTTTTATGCCATTGTGAACTGAGAAGATGCTTGATATGATTTCTATCTTTTTGAATTTGAAGAGACTTTGCCTATGTCCCAACATATGGTCTATGTTTGAAAATGAACCATGTGCACTTGAGAAGAATGTATATTCTGTGGTTTTGGGGTGAAATATTCTGAAGATGTCAATTAATTCCATCTGGTCTAGTGAGTAATTTAGGATTGATGTTTCTTTGTTGATTTTTTGTTTAGAGGATTTTTCCAGTGGTAATATTAGGGTATTAAAGTCTCCTACTATGATTGTATTGCTGTAAATCTTTCTCTTGATATCCTCCAGGAGTTTTTTTTTTCTGTATCTGGGTGCTCCTGTATTGGGTGCTTAGGTGCGTATATGTTTACCAGAGTTATTTCTTCTTCTTGGATTGTTTCCTTTAGTATTATGAAGTGGCATTCCTTATCTCTTATGTCCTTCATTTTGAAATCTAATTTGTCAGATATAAGTATTGCTACCTCAGCTTTTTTTTTTTTCATTTCCATTTGCCAGGAAAATCTTTTTCTACCCCTTCACCCTCAGTCTATATGCGCCTTTTTTTTTTTTTTTTTTTTTTTTTTTTTTTTTTTTTTGAGGTGGGTTTTTTATAGACAGCAGATATATGGGTCTTGTTTTCTTATCCAATCTGTTACCCTATTTTTTTTTATTGGAGCATTTAATCTATTTACATTTAAAGTTATTATTGATAGGTACTTATTTGTTGCCATTTTTATTCTTTCCCCTGTGTTTCTTCCTTGCTTTGTGTATCTTTTTTTTTTTTTTTTTTTTTTTTACAGCAGACCCTTTAGCATTTATTGCATTGCTGGTTTGCTAATGATAAATTCCCTTAGTCCTATTTTGTCTGTGAAGTTCCTGATTTCACCTTCAATTTTGATTGATAGCCTTGCTGGGTACAGTATTCTTGGATTCAGACCCTTCCTTTGCATGGCTTTGTATATTTCATTCCATTCCCTTCTGGCCTGATGAGTTTCTGTTGAGAAATATGTTTCTAGTCTGATGTGGGTTCCTTTGTATGTAACTTTCTGTCTCTTTCTGGACACTTTTATTATAATGTGCTTTGGTCTTTTGGGGTTCATTTTGCTTGAGACTCTGTGAGCTTTTTGGATTTGTGTGGGTATTTTCTTTCCTACATCAGGAAAGTTTTCTGTCATTATTTCTTCAAACAGGTTTTCTATTCCTTGCTCATTTTCCTTTCCTTCTGGATGCATATTATGTGGATGTTGTTTTGTTTGATGTTGTCCCAAAGTTCACTTAGGCTCTCCTCCTGCTTTTTAGTTTTTTTTTTTTTCCTAGAAGCTGCTCTACTTGGGTATTTTTTCCCATCTTCTAGCTCACTGATGTGGTCCTCTGCTTCTTCTAGACTACTTTAGATGCTTTCTTTACAGTAGCAATGTCATTTTTCATTTCTTCTTGGTTTTTCTTCATTTCCTTGTGGTTCTTACTCATATAGTCAAATTTATCTTCCAATCTTTTCAGCCATCTTATGAGCATTTCTCTGAATTCTTGCTCTGATAGGTTGCCTGCCTCTAATTTGTTTACTTCTTTTTCTGGTGATGCCTGTTTTCATTTTATATGCAGGCTGTTTCTTTATCTCCCCATGGTCTCTCTTCTCCAGATGTCTAGTCATGCAGTTCTCTCTTCTTAACCCTGACAAAATCTGACCTTTCCATGATGGAGTGAAGAGCTCTCTTTAATCTGTGTTTTTGTATCAATTGGGGACCTGTGCTCTGGCACTCACAGCTGTTCAGTGGTTGCTGCAGTTGTGGATTTTTAGGCTTCTAATAAGATCCAATATCCCTTTCAAGATTGCAGTTTTCCGTCTGAGCCTGTAGCTCTGGGAGAGGACCCAGCTGCCACTGCAGTGGGGCCTCTTGGTCAGGAGAAACCTATCTAGCAGTCCTCCACCTTATCCTGGAATTTAGCTGTACCTTCACTTGCCAACAAACACTATCCATTCCATTCTCAGCTGCTCCTTCTATCTGCTCTGGGACAAGGCTCAGAAAACATCTGTCTATTCCGCCTCCATTTTCTTTCTCTTCTCTCAATCCCTTTAGTATTATGAAGTGATCTTCCTTATCTCTTGCTATGGCCTTCACTTTGAGATCTATTTTGTCATATATAAGTATTGCTACCCCAGTTTTTTTTGTTTTGTTTTTTAATTTGCCTGAAAGATATTTTTCCATCCTTTCACTTTCAGTCTGTGTGAGTCTCTTGTTATGAGGTGGATTTCTTTAAGACAGCATATATATGGGTCATGTTTTTTTTATCCATTCAGCCACTTGATGTCTTTTGATTGGAGCATTTAATCCATTTACATTTAAAGTTATTATTGATATTACTTGCTTTTAGCCATTTTTATTTTTTGTGCCTGTGTTCCTTCTTTCCTTTTTCTTTTTTCTTTTTACACCAGTTCCTTTAGCATTTCTTGCAATGCTGGCTTGCTAGTGATAAACTCCCTTAGCATGTTTTTGTCTATGAAGCTTCTTATTTCCCCTTCAATTTTGAGTGATAGCCTTGCTGGATAGAGAGTTCTTATATTCAGTCCCTTGCTTTGAATCACTTTAAATTTCTTTCCATTTTTTTCTGGCCTGATGTGTTTCTGTTGAGAAATCATTTGATAATCTAATGGGAGATCCCTTGTATGTAACTTTCTGTCTCTCTCTTACAGCCTTTAAATTGTCTCTTTGTCCTGAACATTTGCCATCATAATTATGATGTGTCTTGGTTTGGTCTTTTCAGTTTCATCTTGTTTGGGACTCTCTGTGCTTATGTGACTTTTTTTCTCCCTACATTAGAGAAATTTTCTATTATTCATATGTTGCTCCCTATTATTCATATGTTGCTTTATTTCCTTTTGTCCCATAGCTCCCTTAGGCTATCCTGTCTTTCCATTGTTTTTCTTCAATTGCAGTTCAGTTTGGGTGTGTATTGCTTCCCTGTCTTCAAATTTGCTAATTCAGTCCTCTGCATCTCCTAATCTACTGTTGAAACTCTCCATAGTGTTTTTTTTATTGCAGCTATATCACTCTTCATTTCTTCTTGATTCTTACATAAGTTGTTGATTTTTTCCTCCATCAAGTTTATGAACTATATAAGACTTATTCTGAATTATTTCTCTGACATGTCTGCCTTTGTTTCACTTAGCTGTTTTTCTGGCGATTCCTCCTTTTCTTTCTTTTGGAGGTTTCTTTGTCTACCCATTTTTTTTTTTCTCACCAGCTGATCTAGATGTTGATTAATGCAGGGGCTGTTCCTTGGGTGGCAGTAGCTCCTCGGACTGTGGTTGCACCTCAGGTGTTCACGTTAATGGCTGCTCCTCACCTGGCACCAGCTCCTCTGGTGGGTGGTGTGGCTCCTCTGGCTGCTGGGGAGGCTGCTTGCACAGCTGCTGTTCTTCAGACAGGGATGGGCTGATCACTAGGCTTCTGCTCCTCGAATGTGGGCAGGCTGCACATGGCTGCTGCTCCTTGGAAAGGGGCAGGTTGCTTTCAGGGCTGCTGCTGCTCATATGGGTTCAGGCTGATCACACTGCTGCTGCCCCTCAGACAAGGACAGTCTGCTTGTGCTGCTGCTGCTCCTCAGGCAGGAGTGAGGTTCATGTGCAGCTGCTGATCCTTGGGCGGGGGAGGTGGCTATGTGTGGCTGCTCCTCCTCAGACAAGTGCAGGCTGGTTGGATGCTGCTCCTCACATATGGGCAGTCTGCTGGTGTGGCTGTTGCTTCTCTGATAAGAGCGGGCTGATTTAGTGGCTGCTGTTACTCAAATAGGGGTGGGCTGCTCACAGAGCTGCTGCTCCTCAGTGGGGGCAGGTTGTTACAGCTGCTGCTCCTTGGGCAGGAGCAGGCTGCATAGGGCTGCCGCTCCTCAGTTGTGCCTAGGCTGCTCTGCTCAGGCAGCTGCTGCTTCTCGGATGGGATGGGCTGCTTATGTGGTCGCTGCTCCTTAGACAGGGGAGTGGGCTGCTCACACAGCTGCTGTTTATTGAACAGGGGCAGGCCAAATGAGGCTGGGGCTCTTAGGCCTGGGGGAGGGGGAGCGCTGCTCACGTGTCCGCTGCTGGTGTGGTCACAGTGCCCTGGGCTTTCTCCAGGGATCTTCTGTCCTTCCCAGCTGTAAATTGCCTTAACAGACAAATCTCTTTTGTCAATTCAGGTTGGATGCTATTGGTTTCAGCTGCTTATTCTATTTGCTCCGGGACAAGACTTGAGGTATGTTTGTCTATTTTGCCACCATTTTGTCTCTCCTCCTATTATTTTATTTTTGACATTATTACAGATGTCCCCATTTTCCTCATCTTTACCCACCTCAATTGAACCCCTACCCCCTAGGCCTTTACCCCATTGTTTCTGTCCATAGCCTATACATATATGCATATAAGGCCTTTGGTTAATTTCTTTCACTCCCCACATATCCCACCCTCCTGAGATCTGTCAGACTGTTCCATATACCCATGTCTCTGAATCTATTTTATATATTAGATTTCATGGGAAAGTGAGATCATGTGATATTCCTCTTTTTCTGACTGGTTTATTTTGCTTAGCATTATCCTCCAGCTCTATCGACACAGACTTAAAGAATAAGAATTATGTTTCACAGCCACACATAATCCATTGTGTAAATACACCAAAGCTTTTCTATCCATTCACCTACTGATGGATACTTAGGCGGACTATTACAAATAAAGCTTCTATGAGCACAGGGATGCATATATTCTTTCTGATTGGTGTTTTGGGATTTTTAATATATATTCCTAGAAGTGGAATCACTGGGTCAAATTCCATTTTTAATTTTTGAGGAAACTCCATACTGTTTTTCATAGTGGCTACACCAGTCTTTATTCCTATCAGTAGTATACTAGGGTTCTCTTTCTGCACATCCTCACCAGTACTTGTTATATGTTGATTTATTAATGGTAGCCATTCTGGCAGATGTGTCGTAAGTTGCATCAATCTGTTGATTAGTGACTTTGAGCATTTTTTCATAATCTATTAGCCATTTGTATGTCTTCTTTGAAGAAGTATCTATTTAGGCCCTTTGCCAATATTTAATTGCATTGTTTGTCTTGGTGTTGAGTTGTATAAGTTTATGTATATATTTTGGATGTTAACCCCTTATCACATGTATCATTGACAACTATAATCTCCCACAAGGTAGTTTCCCTTTTCATTGTATTGATGGTTTCTGGTGCTGAATTTTTTTAGTTATATTTATCCCATTTGTTTATTTTTATTTTACATTCTTTGCCCTAGAAGATATATTGGCAAAAATATGACAGATGCTTATGTTTTTAAGAATTTTAATGGTTTTATGACTTACATTTAAATAGTTAACCATGTTGGATTTATTCTTGTGTGTGGCATAAGCTGGTGATGAAGTTTCGTATTTTTGTTTGTTTTGTTTTTTGTTTTTTTGCATGTATCTGTCCAATTTTCCCAGCACCATTTTTTGAAGATACTGTCTTTACTCCATTGTATGGTCTTGCCTCCTGTACTAGGGTCAAATATTAATTGACCAAAATGGCATGGGTTGACATCAGGGATCTCTGTTTGGTTCCATTGATCTATATTTCTGTTCTTATGCCAACACCAGGCTGTTTTTATTACAATAGCATTGTAGCATAGTTTGATATCCAGTATTGTGATACCTCCAACTTTGCTCTTCCTTCTTAAGATTCCTGAGGCTATTCAGGATCTTTATTTGTTCCATATACATTTTTTGAATATTTGTTCTAGATCTGTAAAATACGCGTTCAATATTTTAATAATGATTAAATTGAATTTGGGTAATATAGAAATTTTAATTATGTTAATTCTTCTAATACATGAACACAGCATAGGCTTCTACTTGTAGCATCTTCCTCTATTTGATTTTTAAATGTCCTATAGTTTACTAAGTACAGGCCTTTTAACTCCTTGATTAAGTTTATTCCAGGTACTTATTTTTATTGTTGTGATCATTTTATTAGTTTCTCTTTCTGAGACTTTATTATTGGAGTATAAAAATGCTATTGATTTATGGATATTAACTTTGTATCCTATTACTTTGCTGTATTTATTTATTACATCTGATAGTTTTTTGGTGGAGTCCTTAGGGTTTTCTATATATAATATCATGTCATTTGTGAATAATGATATTTTACTTCCTCCTTTCCAATTTGGATGCCTTTCTCCTTTTCATTTTGCCTAATCACTGTGGCAAGGACTTCCAATATTTATTAAATAAGAATGGTGAAAGAGGACATACCTTTCTTGTTTCTGTTCTTAAGGAAAACACTTTTAGTTTTTGCCTATTGAGTATGATGTTGGCTGTAAGGCCTTTATTATATTGAGGTGTGATGCTTCTATTTCCACTTTGCTGAAAGTTATCATAAACTAGAGTTCCAGTGCACGAAACTCATGCACTCAGTGGGTCGGTTCCTCAGCCCAGCCTGTGCCCTCTCACAATCCAGGAGCCCTTGGGGGATTTCCGACTGACAGCTTAGGCCTGCCACCCTCCCTCAGGGATTGGGCCTAAGCCCACAATTGGACATTCTTAATGCTGCCGCAGAGTTGAGAGAGGCTCCCACCACTGCTGCTGCGCTCGCGAGCTGTGAGCTCAGTTCAGGGCTTCTGGCTAAACAGCACTCCTCCTGTGCGAGTGTACTAACCACCAGGAGGGTAGCTCCTGCAGTGACCATCTGCCCTCTGGTGGTCAGTGCATGTCATAGCGACCAGTTGTTCTACCATTCAGTTGATTTGCATATTAGCCTTTTTTATGTAGGATGGATGCTGGATTTTGTTGAATGCTTTTCTGTATCAATATTATCATATTATTTTTATTCTTTATTTTGTTTGTGTGATGTGTCACGTTTATTGATTTGCAAATATTTTACTAACCTTGCATCCCCACAATGAATCCCTCTTGGTCAGTGTATGATCTTTTTAATAAATGCTGGATCAAACTTGCTAATATTTTGTTGAGGATTTTGGCATCTCTATTCATCAGAGATATTGGCCTATAATTTTATTTCTGTGTAGTGGCTTTATCTGGTTTTGGAAATAGGATAATGCTAGCTAACCTCGTATAAAAGTTTGAAAGTCTTTCTTCCTCTTGAATAGTTTGGAATAGTTTGAAGGGGATAGGTGTTAGTTCTTCTTTGAATATTTGGTAAAATTTGCCTGTGAAGTCATCAGGTATAAGTCTTCGCTGGAAATTTTTGAATTACTGCTTCAATTTCATTAGTTGTTATCAATCTACTCAGGTTTTCTGATTCTCACTGATTGAGTTTTGCAAGATTGCATGTTTCTAGGAATTTGTCCATTTCACCCAGATTGTCTATTTCATTGGCTATTCATAGTATTTTTCTGTGATATTAATTGTTATATTACTTCTTTCATTTCTGATTGTATTTATTTCAGTCCTCTCTTTTTGTTTCTTTATGGATCTGACTAAAGGTTCATCAGTCTCATTTTGTTTTTATTTTTGCTTCTTGAATTTATAAAAAAAATTGTCTTTGTTGTTGAAAGTATTACAGATGTCTCCTTTTACTCCCCATTGACCCTTTCCACCCTGCACACATAACCCCCACCCCAGGCCTTCAATGCACTATATTTTTAATATTCTTTTTGTTAATTTTCACTCAAAGATATTTATTTTAATTATATTTATTGTTGAAAGTATTATGATATTTCCTTTTTTTTGTCATGGACCCCTTCCAGCCCTCACCTGTGCCAGGCCCCAGGCCTTCACCATACCATTGTCTGTGACCATGAGTTATGCATATGTGCATATAACTCCTTTGGTTTATCTCTCCCATCCACCTACCCCTGCCTTCCCTCTGAGATTCATCAGCTTCTTGTTTCTATATCTCTAGATCTATTTTGTTCATCAGTTTATTTTGCACTTTAGATTCCACATATGAGTGAAATCATGTGATACTTATCTTTTTCTGGCATATTTCACTTAGCATAACACTCTCCAGGTCTCTCCATGCTGCCTCAAAGGGCAAGAAAACACCAATTAGAAGGAATGGATGTAGCCCTATGTTCATAGAAGTGCAATTTGCTAAAGCTAAAATCTAGAAACAGCCCAAGTGTCTATCAGCAGATGAGTGGATAAAGAAGTTGTGGTACATTTACTCCATAAAGTACTATGCAGCAGTAAGAAGAATATCTTGCCATCAATCTTGTTCATATTTTCAAAGAACCAGTTTTATTGATCTTTTGTATTGTTCTTTTAATGTCATATCATTTATTTTCACTTGGATCTATATTATTTCCTTCATTCTACTTGCTCTGGGATTTGTTTGTAGTTCTTTCAGATGGAGGATTAGATTGTTTATTTGAGCTTTTTCTTATTTCTTGAGGTAGGCATGTAATGCTATGAACTTCCCTCTCAGGAGAGTTTTCACTGATCCCATAAATTTAGAGTTGTTGTGTGTTCATTTTCATTTGTTTCCATGATTTGAAAAAAATTATCTCATTGGTAAACTATTCATTGTTCAAAAACATACTATTTAGCCTACGTGCATTTGGATGTTTTTCAGTTTTGTTATTGTAGTTGATTTCTAGTTTCATTTCATTGTGATTGAGAGGAATCTTAATATTTCAATCTTCTTTGTACTGTGTTCCTGATAAATTGCTTTCCTTCATATATATATATGTATATATATTCCTCCTGTTCTTTCATTTGGGGACTACTTTTTTGTTTCCTCATATTTGCTGTTTCTTTGGGTATGCATTGGATAGAACTGCTATGACTCCCAGTCTCAATGGAGTGGGCTTCCGTAGTAGGTGTCTTGTGGGTCATAGTGGTGTAGTCTCTAGGATGTCTCATGTGTGTGTTATAGGGGCCTCCTGGTGTAATTATGTCTTGATTGATGTTGTCCCACTGTGGGTGGGCTCAGCCTTCAGGCTGGCTAAATGTTAGGCTTAACCCAGATCACACTGTGCAAATTGTTATACAGATGCCTTTGTATACGCTGCTTATGAAGCTCACTGGATTTTGCTCCAATGCTGTCCAAAACTGGCTACTCTGTGTACCAGTTTGTGTATCATGAGTTTTTTGGGAGGTTCTCTGGTGCAATCCAAAATCAGTTACTCTTCCTGCCTGTCTCTTGGCAACCTGCCTGAGGCTCAGCAGGATGGAGGACTAGTCATTTAGACTAGTCATAGCCCTGGGTCTACCTCAAATCACACACCTTGAAAGTCCCTGCTCTGAGTTGCTCTCCCTTCCCCCAACAAACTGAACTCTGGGGGTTGTCAGGGAAACTCTCTATGTCTCCTTTTATTTTTCTTTCATGTTGCTTGTTCTCAATATTTCAGGTTAGCTATACTTCAACTGGTTTTTCAAGCTGATTGCTCTGCTGTTTAGCCACAAGTCTAATCTAGTTGGGGACCAAGCAGACAGAGCTTCCAAATACTCCACAGTTATCTAGGAAAATCTATCAGAAAGATCTTGATGGGATAGATGTCTGCCCTTATTGCAGGTAGCCTCTTGTCTTTGAAATATCTTGAATCTTTGCAGTAGACAGAGGTGAGTATCACTTGAAGGCAGCTTGGGCTGGAAGCCTGAGTTTGTGCCCCTCCAACCTGCATTCTGACATATACCCTAACCTATAATTAAGCCCCATCCTCCTTCCTACTTGTGTCCTGGCCTTGCAAAATCTTTTTCCTTGAGTTCTTATCTTATAGTGATTGTAAATCATGCACAGCCTCCACAGAGGATTAACTGTTGGCACTTGCTAGTCATAATCTCACCTCCCCCTTACAATTATCATAAGGGCTGTAGAAGCCCACAAAAAGCAGACAAGTAAATTTAGGGCTATGTAAACAGACCCCTTCTGCATTGGGCAGCTCGGCTTTGGGAAAAAATCTCCCTGCGCCACAGCATTGGTGATCCTGCAATAAAGTGCCTTTTCTGAATCTTCCAAGTGCCTGCTTGTGTGTCCTCTGGTC
This sequence comes from Pipistrellus hanaki, assembly GCF_964339955.1. NCBI lineage: Eukaryota > Metazoa > Chordata > Mammalia > Chiroptera > Vespertilionidae > Pipistrellus > Pipistrellus hanaki. The sequence continues at coordinate 94,340,386 of NC_140505.1, forward strand.
CCTGGAAATTTCTTTAACATAATTTGGTTCCCTGACTGAGAAGATGCCAGCTGAGCTGCCCTTTTGAGGCACCTCTGATGAGAGCATGTGGGTGGGCCCACTTGACTGGGTCCTTGTGACAAAGGGAAGGTGCCATCAGCAGTTGTCTGGACCCCAGTCCTCACGAGGCCCTGACAGATTGGGCTCCCATACACACTCCCATAGACTCCAAGGAAGACAGAAAAGCCTATCCAGGACCAGCGGTCTGATCAGTGGTTTCCCCGGGTAACTAGTCTGAGTTCAGGCCTACCTCTAGAGGCAGAAGAGGAGACTGATCAACTTCTAGGCAGTATTTACTGCTCAGAACAGGGATGTTGTGGTGTGGAAGTCAAACTCAGACTGGTGTGTGAATGAGAGTGTGAGAGTCCGTGCTCCACAGTGCAAGCTATAGAGCCTGAGTGAGAACCAGTCCAGTTTCATAGTTACCTCATATGGCTTAGGGTGGTATTGGCACATGGGGGACAGAGGCAACTAGGTCCCTCCTTGTGGTGTTGATCCAGGTCGGGGTTTATACCAACCACCATTAATGCCAAGAGGGACCTAATTCTCGGTGACAAGCACAGCCAGATGGATGAAGTGAAGGTTACACCCTGTTTATCTTAAGTCTCCACTCACTGGGAAGGACCACACACACAAACATAGGAGGTAGTCCCTTCAAACCCACTGTTTAGAATGTATGCAGAAGAATTTCAAGAAAATATTCTCAGGGGATTATAGAGTGAAACTAGTCCCCAGGAAGTTAAAACATATGTGTGAAGTAGATTGGCCAGCCTTTGGGATAGGATGACCAACAGAAGGATGTCCCCACAGTGAAGGCTGTTTATGAGTTGTGATGGGAGACTCAGGTCCCTCAAATCAATTTTCTTACATAGATCAATGGTTATAAATAGCCCAAGTCAGGCCACCTCTGGCCTGGTTCTGCATTAGTGATCAGGGACAGTGTAAGGTATTAATCACTCAGGAGAAGAAACAGATGTCTCAGAAAGACCAAAGGCTGATCATTCTTCAGGGAGATATGGAGGAGGCCCCTCCACTGAGCCTACAAACACCATATGCTCCCCAATTAACTCCTAACACTCCACCACCTGCCAGGGAGGGCCAGATATACCACTTCCCTTTATCTTACCACCTGTAGCCCCAATGCCCCACCATCTAAAGTAGAAGAACTCCAGCTGCTTGAAATTCCAACTCTCTCAGTTACATCCCTGCTGGCTGCAGCACTTTACTGGATGCTGCGACAAAGGAGGTCTTAAAGCCACCAGAACCTCTTTAGCAATTCTGCCAGTGATTCAGATTGGCTAGTCAAGGGCCTAGATCACTGCTTGCAATTCAGATGCCCCTCCATGAAACCATGGGCCCTTAGCTTAAGGCCAAAGATAGGACCTTACTAGAAGAGGGATGGGTCTTAATATCAGCCTTTTACAATGACTGATCTCCTAAATTGGAAGCATTACCCTCCAGTCTATTTTGAGAAACGTCAAGCCAAGATTGACCTTTTAGAGTCAATCATAAGCCAACCTGGGCCAATTGCAAACAGTTCTTCCTCATCCTCTTTAACACAGAGGACCCAGGCACCAGCAGGAATGATATATGTTGAGAGGTGGGGCAGGGAAGGCCTGTCAGAAAAGGCACCTCAGGGGGGGACCCCAACACAGAGGAGGGAAGGAGCTCACTACAGAGATGCTGCCTATCCTGAGTCTGAACAGGGGCTAAGAAGCCCACTAATATGACTAAGACTTCTGAGGTCTTCCAAAAACCAGAAGAAAACCCGGTGGCTTTCTATGAAAGACTCTGTAAGGCATTCTGGATCTACACCCCATTTGATCCTGAGGCTATAGAAAATTATCGCATGGTAATTGCAGCTCTTGTAGGCCAAACTCAACCTGACATTAGAAGGAAACTCCAGAAGCTCAAGGGATTTGCAGGCAAGAATGCAACTGAATTACTAGAAAACCAATAAGGTTTTCATAAATTGAGACCAAAAAGGAGGCCAATGAAAGGCTGAATAAGAAAGCAACCCTGATACCACCTACATCCAACAGGAAAGAGGGGAGAGAAAAAGGAATCAGTGAAACAAAGGAGGAATCTTAGGCATGATCAGTGTGCCTATTGCAAGAAATCTGGACACTGGAAGAATGAGTGCCCCAATCACCAGAAAGGGAAACCCAGGGCTTCCAACTGGTCTAGCTGTTACTGGCTGGATCCACCTGAAGAAGACCTGATTGAGTTGGCAACAACAGACTCTGATTAGGACAAACTGGGCTCTTTCCAACTAGGCACCTATTAACCCATGGTCAAAATGAAAATTGAGGGCCAGACTGTGAACTTTATGGTCGATATGAGGGCTGAGCATTCAGTTTTACACAAAAGATAGCACTCTTTTCAGGATGAGAGGTCACTATCATAGGGGCTACCAAAAACCCAGACCCATTGACCATTCTGCAGCCCCCACTGGTGCTGATTAGGAGGTCACCAAGTAGTTCATGAATTTCTGTACCTTCCAGATTACTAGGACCTTTAATGGACAGAGACTTCCTAGCAAAAATGAGAGCAGAAATGGCCTTCACCCCAGATGGCTCAGCACAAATGCACTTAAACGAGAAGGCCACTCCAATAATCTTATCCTTAGCAATGCCACAGGAGGAAGAATGGAGGTTGTATACCTCCTCTCCCAATAAACAAACAGTAGGCCTGTAACTAGAGACTGAGTTTCCATTAGTCCCCTCTCACCCCCGATCTATCCAAGAACCATGCCCCAATGCTAACTGGTCTAAAGCCTAGAGCACAACCTGTCAAGATCCACCAATACATGGATCTAAGGGAGGCACACCTTGGAATCCAGGTCCACCTGGACACACTATTTAAGTGGGGGCTTCTAAAGTGTTGCCATTCTCTTTGGAACACCCCCCTGATGCCTGTAAAGAAGCCTGAGACAAATGACTTCTGCCCAGTACAGGACTAAAGGGCAATTAATGAGGCCGTTATCACACTGCACTCAGCACTGCCAAACCCATACACCCTGCTAGGGCTCCTACCATCAGAGGTGGAATGGTTTACATGTTTAGACCTAAAGGATGCCTTTTTCTGTCTTCAGTTAGCACCTAGTAGCCATTCCTTGTTTGTGTTTGAATGGGAGAACCAAAACATGGGGACCAAGGACTTTTACATGGACTAGGCTGCTACAAGGGTTCAAGAATTCACCGACCCTATTTAGTGGGGTGGTAGCATCTGACCTATCCAAGTACTCAGGTTAGGACTTAAGATGTGTCTTCCTCCAATATGTAGATGACCTCCTACTAGCTAGCTCCACCCAGGCTCAGTGCCAGGAAGTAACAAGGGCCCTACTGTAATATCTAACTAAAGGTGGCCACTGGGTCTCCAAGAAGAATATGCCTAAAGGAAGTCAAATACTTAAGCTTCCAAATCACTCAAAGGAAACAGAGATTAGGGACCGAGAGGATACAGGCAGTATGTGCTATTCCAGCAGCAGATCAGAGAGTTTTTAGGGGCAGCAAGATCTTGTGGAATATGGATTCCAGGGTTTTCAGAACTGGCAAAGTCCTTATATGAGGCTCTAAAAGGGGAAGAAAAGGCACCCATTGTCTGGGGCCCTACCAAGAGAAGGCTTTCACCACCATAAAATCAACACTGAAGGAGACACCAGCCCTAGGGCTCCCAGACATGACAGGACTTCAATCTGTTTGTACATGAGAACAGTGGGGTAGCCCTAGGGGGTCTTGACTCTGGAATTTGGGTCCTGGCAGAGACTGGTAGCATAGTTTTCAAATCAAATTGACCTGGTTGTGGCAGGCTGGCCACCTTGCCTTAGAGCCCTTGCAGCCACTACATTGCTGGTCAAGGAGGCAAATTTACGTTAGGACAAAACTTACATTTTAATGGGGAGATGAGCACACATTTGTAATAACTTAATCAATAAAATGAAACAAAAACTTAAATGTTAAAGCACCCCACTCTGTCATCACCCTGTGGAAGCGAAGGGACAACAATAGCTAACTCATGCTTGGATGACTCAGTACCAACAGTTCCTGTGTGAAAACCCAAGGGTGAGGCTAGAAGCAGTAAAATCTCTAAACCCCACCACATTCTTGCCTGTTTTTGCAGGGTCACCAGAGCATTACTGCCTGGAGGTACTAGATGAAATCTATTCCAGACCTGTCAGAGAAGCCCCTGCAGAACCCTGAACTCATTCTGTATACAGATGGTAGCAGCTTCATAGGTAAGGGCAAGAGATATTTTGGGCATGCAGTTGTATTGGACTTTGAAACCTAGATGACCTGAAGGATGGTCATCCCAGAGAGAAGGATCTAGTAAGGGCATTGGAGCTCAGAAAGGACAGGAAGCCAACATTTACATGGGCTCTCGTTATGCCATTGCCACCCTGCATATCCATAGGGCCATATACACGGAAAGAGGACTCCTCATAGCAGGAAGAAAAGGAATCAAGAACCAAAATGATTCTTGATACTGTTAGAAGTAGTCCAGGAAGCATGAGAATTGGCCATCATCCACTGAAAGGGGCATCAGAAAGGAAAAGACATAGTGTCTGAAGGAAACTGTCAAGCAAATGGGCAGCCAACCAGGCTGCATGAGAGCAGGTGACACTATCAAAGGTTATAGTAGCCCTTGAACTGCCTGCACCCCAAAAAATACACAGCTCAGGAAAAGGAATGGGCACAACAAGAGGGGTGAAAAAAACAAAGGAAGGATGGTGGGTGCTCCCAGACCACAGGATCTATGTGCCAGAACTAGCCCACAGGTGGTCCTTCAGCAACATGAACTTACCCATCCATGAAAAACTGCCCTCGAGGCCTTATTGAGCCTGTACTACCTGATTTCCTGACTTTCATCTTTCTCCTCCTCAGTTTCCCAGCGCTGCCTCCTCTCTGCCCAAAACAATGCCAAATTCCTGTTTGACCACCAGGAATCCAATGCTGTGGCCAAGCATCTTTTGAGGATTTAGAGGTAGACTTTACTAAAATAGGGCCTAGCAAGGGAAATAAATATCTCCTAGTTTTTGTCTGCACCTTCTCAGGCTGGGTTGAAGCATACCCCACTCACACGGAGAAAGCAAGAGAAGTAACAAAGGCACTACTGAAGGACATTATTCCCAGGTATGGAATGTCATTGACGATAGGATTGGACAATTGCCTAGCCTTTGTAGTGCAGCAGGTAGCTAAAACCCTAAGCATCCAATGGAACTTACACACAACCTATTGGCCCCAGAGTTCAGGAAAGGTATAATACATGAACCATACCCTTAAGCAGGCCATGGCTAAGCTATGTTAAGAAGCAAATTTATCCTGGACAGACATCTTGCCCCTAGTACTCCTCTGGGTATGCTGTGCCCCAAAGTCTAGGATAGGTTTTTCCCCTTTTGAAATCCTATATGGAAGACCCCCTCCCCTAATTCAACCTAAGGGAGATTTGAGAGAATTGAGAAACTTTGAGATTCAGAAGCAACTACAAGGACTAGGAAGGACAGTCCTTGAGGTGCACAGGCAGTAACAGACTGATTGCCCATCTCCTTAGGAGTAACTGTATACCCCCACAAACCGGGAACCAGGTATGGATAAAAGATTGGAAGAAAGAGCCCCTTAAGCCAACCTGGAGAGGACCCTATCCAGTTATACTAACCACCCCTACAGCTCTCAAGGTTGCAGGACTGAACACCTGGATCCACCATTCCTGGGTGAAAGCAACCCACCAGTTGGATGATAGACAACCTGAGTGGAAGGTGACCTCTGACCAGAACCACCCCCTGCGGATCATCCTAAAAAAGACAGTGAGGCTGGCTAATCAATCCACTTGTGGGCCTGAGGATTCCAATGGTTGCCACCTGTTAGACTGATCCTGGCACTATATCCTGGATACAGGACAACTAGTCAACAGTATCAATTCCCGGATCCATCTGTCTGAAGAATCTCAAAGAGCCAATGAGTACCAGGAAAGTAACATGCTCTGGTGTTTCTGGATAATCATTGTTTTAATCTTTCTAATACTTCTTATTCTGTCTCTGTACAAGTGTCACTGGAAACCTAGACTGGTACTGGGAGAACTTTTCTGCCCTTACTTGGACATATAAGCACCTTAAAATTACTACCTCCTACAAAGCAAGGGAACAAGATGAGGCTGTTTTTCTTTGTTGTTGTTGTTGGTTTTTTTTTACTGTTGCTAAACTCTCTTAATCTTGACCACTCCCAGGTCTACACCCTGTCTCTTAAGAATCTTCTACTAGTAAGTCCTAACTATCTCTACCAAATGCTTAACCTTACCCTTTCCCTCTTCAATTAGGCCAGCCCAGCTTTAGCTTGGGAATGCTGGCTCTGCCTTTCACTATCCTCTTCAGCATATATCGCCATCCCTACGCCCATTGAGGGATGGAACCAGGCCAAAATCACTCTGGCTTATAAAAAAGGAAAGGGAGATATATTTTCTGAAAGAGCTGACACCCTACTATATGATTATCCTACTGCCAGTTTAACCAAGCCTACCTCCTCTTTCATAGCTATATTCAGTCTCTGACTAAGGCAGCTTCATCCTCTCTCTCAGTCATAGGCCCTATTGTTCTACACACCCTACTACTCGCCCAAGCCCCTTTATGCTTTACTAGATAACAGGCAATATATCAATAGGTCACCTCCTATCCTTGGCTTGCAACACCACAGTCAAGCTAGAACTACCAAATACCTATTGGTCCCCATGGATTGACTGCCAGGTATCCCTGGAAGCCAATGGTTATTTTCTACAGCCAGTCTATTTTACTTCTTATCCAACCATCCAGGCCCAAGGTTTCAATTATTCCTTTCATTTTTTCTTTGAATAACCTCATACTAGTATTCCTACCCACTTTCACTGCAAAAAAATATCAACCTCTCACCTGTCATCCCTCATTGGTAGTGTCATGGCAGCCACCCTCGGTTTGTAGTGCAGAATCGGGACTGAGACCTCCATACCCTTCAACTCAACTCTTTTCTCTATGCCTTTCAGTTTGCTCCATAATCAGGGAGTCTTCTTCCTCTATGGGGAAAAATGTATGTCTGTCTCCCCACAAACTGGACAGGGACTTGCACTCTTTCTACCTCTCAACCAATGTAGATAACCCCCAACAATCAGTCCTTGCCCACCCCTGTAACACACCATATCTGATACAAAAAAGCAGTCCAGCTAACCCCTCTCCTTGTAACACTCAGCATGACAGCAGGGACTAGTACTGGAATAGGGAGACTGGAAACTTCTATCAAAGCCTATCCAAAGACCTTGCCAACAGCTTAGAAGAAATAGCCCAAAGTATTGTTGCAGTACAGGATCAGATAGACTCATTTGGCAGCCATTACCCTAAAAAGAAAAAGGATTGGACCTTCTCACAGTGGGAAAAGGAAGGCTGTGCCTGTTCCTTGAGGAAGAGTGCTGTTTTTATGCCAAAGAGTCTGGTATTGTAAGGAATGGGGCCAAGAAACTAGCTCATTGGGCCTCAAAAAGAAGACATGAATTATTGGAATCTTGGAATTCCTGGAATAATATATGGAATTAGGCATCTTGGACACTCCCGTTAGCTGGCCTCCTCCTGATGCTTCTAATGGCACTTTTGTTTGGCCCTTTTGCTAACCCATTTCATTCCCTCTCACCTAGAAACCCTGAAGCTCCACGTTACTCCAGACCACATCTCTGAACTCTTAAGTGAAGAAGACTTGAGCTGATGAACCCCCATGTTCTTCCTCCTCAGCTTAAAGAATCAGAGTGGTTAGGGGTGATCAGGCTGGCAGGCAGAAGCAGGTAGGGACAATCAGGAAGGTAGGCAGGTGAGCAGTTGGGAGCCAGCAGTCCTGGATTGTGAGAGGGATGTCCGACTGCCCATTTAAACGGGCAGTTGAATATTCCTCAAGGTGTCCCAGATTGGAGAGGGTGCACTGGGCTATGGGACACACACACTCCTGTGCACCAATTTCGTGCACTGGGCCTGTAGTGTCAATATAAGAAACATCCAATCTTTGAGTCAGAAGATATGAAGTGAAGCCATGGCTTCACCACTAATATTTTCATATTAAACAATTAATTTGTCTCTTTGTTTTCCCATTTTATCTTTCATTTCCCTTTTTTATCTTTTAAAAATAGATTCTTTATTGTTGATAGTATTACAGATATCTCAGATTTTTCCTGCTTTATCCCTCCTCCCACATCTATTCACCCTCCTAGGTCTTCAATACCCGATTGCCCAAGTCCATGGGCTATGCATATAAGTATACAAGTTTTTTGGTTTAACTCTTCTTGTTGTCTCTTCATCCCCAACAATGGATGAAAGTAAGTCTGTCTGATCCATGTCTCCATGTTCTGGGTCTTAATTTGTTGGTCAATTCATTTTGTCATTAGATTCCACAAATAAGTGAGATCATGTGATATTTATCTTTCTCATATTAGCTTACTTCACTTAGCATAATGTTTTCCAGGCCCATCCATGCTCTCTAAAGAGTAATAGAATCCTCTTTTTGAAAGCTGCATAGTATTCCATAGTGTAAATATCCCACAACTTATTTTCCATTCATCTACTGATGGGCACTTGATCTGTTTCCAAACCTTAGCTATTGTAAATAATGCTGCTAAGAACATGGGGATATATATATTCTTTCTGATTGGTGTTTTGAGGTTATTGGAATATATTCCCAAAAGTGGGACCACTGGTTCAAATGTAAGTTCTATTTTTAATTTTTTGAGGAAACTTCATACTGTTTTCCATTGTGGCTGCACCAATCTGAATTCACACCAGCAGTGAACTAGTTTTCCCATTTTTACACATCTGTACCAAGTATTGTTTATTGATTTTTTTTTTTGAGGATAGACATTCAAACAGGTATGAGGTAACATTTCATTTTGATTTTAGTTTGAATCTATCTGATGATTAGTGACTCTGAGCATATTTTCATATGTCTCTTGGCCATATTTATGTCCTCTTTAGAGAAATGTCTAGTTAGATCTTCTGCTCATTTAAAAAAATTAAATTGTTTACCTTCTTTTATTGAGTTGTGTGAGTACTTTATATATTTTGGAAATTAATTCCTTACCATATGTATCATTGGCAAATATGTTCTCCCATAGAGTGAATTCCCTTATCATTTTGATGGTGGTTTATTTTTCTGTGTGGAAGTTTTTACTTTGATGTAGTCCCATTTGTTTTATTTCTCTTTAGTTTCAATTGCCCTAGGAGAGGTATCTATAAACATATTGCTACATGAGATGTCTGAGATTTTATTGCCTATGTTCTCCCTTAAGATTTTAATGATTTCATGCTTTAAATTTCAGTATTTTATCCATCTTGAGTTTATTCTTGTGTATGGTTTAAGTTAGTGGTCTAGCTTCATCTTTACACATGAGTCTGTCCAGTTTACTCAACACCATTGTTGAAGAGACTATCTTCACTCCATTATATGTTCTTGTATCCTTTGTCAAGTATTAATTCACCTTAATACTGTCGGTCAATTTCTGGAGTATCAGTTCTTTTTTTTTTTTTTTAATATATTTTATTGATTTTTTTTTTTGCCCCCCTACCTCCCTCCCATACATCCCCTCCCTCCCCAAAGTTTTGTGTCCATTGGTTGTACTTATATGCATGTATAAAAGTCCTTCGGTTGGTCTATTATCTCCCCCAGATCTTCCTCCCCTCCCCGCTGTAATTTGACAATCTACTTGTTGATATACTGTCTCTATATCTATCTTTTGGTTCATCAGTTTATAATGTTTTTTATTATCCACAAATGAGTGAGGTCATGTGGTGTTTCTCTTTCATTGATTGGCTTGTTTCACTCAGCATGATGTTCTCCAATTCCATCCAGGTTGGTGCAAATGCTGAGAATTCCTTCTTTTTTATGGCAGCATAGTATTCCATTGTGTAGATGTACCATTGTTTTTGGATCCAATCATCTGCTGATGGGCACCTAGGCTGTTTCCAAATTCTGGCTATTGTAGATTGTGCTGCTATGATCATAGGGGTGCATATATCCTTTCTGATTGGTGTTTCTAATAGTTTCTTGGGATATATTCCTAGAAGTGGGATTACTGGGTTCCATTTTCAGTTTTTTGAGGAAACTCCACACTGTTCTCCACAGTGGTTGCACCAGTCTGCATTCCCACCAGCAGTGCACGAGGGTTCCTTTTTCTCCGCAACCTCACCAACACATGTCGTTTGTTGATTTGTTGATGTTGGCCATTCTGACAGGTGTGAGATGGTACCGCATTGTTGTTTTGATTTGCATCTCTCGCAAAAATTAGTGACTTTGAGCATGTTTTCATGTGCCTTTTGGCCTTCCTTCTATCTTCTTTTGAAAATGTTCTATTTAGGTCCATTGCCCATTTCTTAATTGGATCATTCATCTTCCTTTTATTTAGTTGTATAAGCTGTTTGTAGATGTTGGAGATTAAACCTTTATCAGTGGTATCATTTGTAAGTATGTTCTCCTACACAGTGGGCTTTCTTGTTTTGTTGATGGTTTCTTTTGCTGTAAAAAAGCTTTTTATTTTGATGTAGTCCTATTTGTTTATTTTCTCTTTAGCTTCCATTGCACTAGGGGTAGTATCAGTGAAGAAGTTCTTTTGGCATATGTCTGAGATTTTGCTGCCTGTGGATGCTTCTAGTATTTTTATGGTTTCCCATCTGATGTTTAAGTCCTGTATCCATTTTGAGTTTATTTTTGTGAATGGTGTAAGTTGGTGATCTAGTTTCATTCTTTTGCATGTGTCTGCCCAATTTTCCCAACACCATTTATTGAAGAAACTGTCTTGACTCCATTGTATATTCGTGCCTCCTTTGTCAAATATTAATTGAACATAGTGATTTGGGTTGATATCTTGGTTCTCGATTCTATTCCATTGATCTATATGTCTGTTCTTGTGCCAGTACCAGGCTGTTTTGAGAACAGTGGCTTTGTAATATAGTTTGAAGTCTGGTATTGAGATCCTTCCTACTTTACCCTTCTTTCTCAGGATTGCTGTGGCTATTTGGGGTCTTTTATTGTTCCAAATGAACTTTTGGAGAGTTCTTTCTAGGTCGGTGAAGTATGTCGTTGGTATTTTAATGGGGAGTGCATTGAACCTATAGATTGCTTTAGGAAGCATGGACTTTTTGATGATGTTGATTCTACCAATCCATGAACATGGTACGTTCTTCCATCTCCTTACATTTTCCTCTATCTCTTTTTTCAGTGTCATGTAGTTTTCCGCATATAGGTCCTTTACTTCCTTAGTTAAATTTATTCCTAGGTATCTTAATTTTTTTGGTGCGATGGTAAATGGAATTGCTTTTTTAGTCTCTGTTTCTGTAGTTTCACTGTTGGTGTATAGAAATGCCATGGATTTCTTGGCATTAATTTTGTATCCTGCTACATTGCCAAATTCATTTATTAAGCCAATTAGTTTTTTAATGGAGTCTTTTGGGTTTTTTATGTACAATATCATGTCATCTGCAAATAAGGATAACTTTACTTCTTCTTTTCCAATTTGGATGCCTTTTATTTCCTCCTCTTGTCTAATTGCAATGGCTAGTACTTCCAGTACTATGTCAAACAGGAGTGGCGATAGTGGGCATCCCTGTCTTGTTCCTGTTCTTAGAGGGAATGGTTTTAGTTTTTGCCCATTGAATATAATGTTGGCTGTGGGTTTATCATATATAGCTTTTATTATGTTGAGGTATGATCCTTGTACTCCCACCTTGTTAAGAGTTTTTATCAGGAAAGGGTGTTGGATTTTATTGAATGCTTTTTCTGCATCAATTGATATGACTATATGATTTTTATCTTTCAATTTGTTTATGTGATGTATCACGTTTATTGATTTGCAGATATTGTACCATCCTTGCATTCCTGGAATAAATCCTACTTGGTCATGGTGTATGATCTTTGTGATGTTCTTCTGGAGTCGATTTGCTAAAATTTTGTTGAGATTTTGGCATCTATGTTCATGAGGGAATATTGGCCTGTAATTCTCTTTCATTGAGTTGTCTTTATCTGGTTTTGGTATTAGGGTGTTGCTGGCTTCATAGAAGGAGTTTGGAAGTGTTCCTTCCTCTTGGATTTTTTGGAATAGTCTGAGGAGAATAGGTTTTAATTCTTCCTTGAATGTTTGGAAAAACTCTTCTGTGAAGCCATCTGGCCCTGGGCTTTTGTATGCTGGAAGCTTTTTGATGACTGTTTCAATTTCTTCCCAAGTCACTGGTGTATTGAGATTTTTAGATTCTTCCTGATTGAGTTTTGGAAGTTTGTATTTTTCTAAGAATATGTCCATTTCCTCCAGGTTGTTCAGTTTGTTGGAGTAGAGTTGTTCATAGTACTTTGTAACAATCCGTTGTATTTCGGTGGGGTCTGTTGTTATTTCACCTCTTTCATTTTTGATTTTGTTTACTTGGGTCCTCTCTCTTTGTTTCTTGGTTAGTTTGGGTAGAGGTCCATCTATCTTGTTTATCCGTTCAAAGAACCAGCTCTTGGTTTTGTTGATATTATGTATTGTTTCTTTGGTCTCTATGTCGTTTATCTGTGCTCTGATTTTTGTTATTTCCTTCCTTCTGCTTACACTGGGCTTTTCTTGTTGCTCTTTTTCTAACTCATTGTGTTGTAGAGTTAGATCATTTGTTACCATTTTTTCTAGTTTTTTGCAATAGGCTTGTAAGGATATGAACTTCCCTCTCAAAACTGCTTTTGCTGTGTCCCATAGATTTTGGATTGTTGTGTTTTCATTGTCATTTGTTTGCAGGATGTTTTTAATTTCTTCCTTGATTTCTCTGGTAACCCAGTCCTTGTTTAATAGCATGCTGTTTAGTCTCCATGTGTTTGATTTCTTTGGATTATTTTTATTGTAGTTAATTTCCAGTTTTATGCCATTATGATCTGAGAAGATGCTTGATATGATTTCTATCTTCTTGAATTTGAAGAGACTTTGTCTATGTCCCAAAATGTGGTCGATCTTTGAGAATGTCCCATTTGAATTTGAGAAGAATGTATATTCTGTGGCTTTGGGGTAGAATGTTCTGAAGATGTCAATTAATTCCATCTGGTCTAGTGAGTCATTTAGGATTGATATTTCTTTGCTGTTTTTTTGTTTAGATGATTTGTCGAAGGGTGACAGTGGGGTATTAAAATCTCCTACTATGATTGTATTGCTATTAATCTCTCCCTTAATGTCCTCCAGCAGTTTTTTTATGTATTTGGGTGCTCCCGTATTGGGTGCATATATATTTACCAGGGTTATTTCTTCTTGTTTGATTGCTCCCTTTAGTATTATGAAGTGGCCTTCATTATCTCTTGTTATGTCCTTCACTCTGAGATCTAATTTGTCAGATATAAGTATTGCTACCCCAGCTTTTTTTTCATTTCCATTTGCCTGGAAAACTTTTTTCCATCCCTTCACCCTCAGTCTGTGTGCATCTCTTTTTCTGAGGTGGGTTTCTTGTAGACAACAGATGTATGGGTCTTGTTTTCTTATCCAATCTGTTACCCTATGTCTTTTGATTGGAGCATTTAAACCATTTACATTTAATGTTATTAATGATAGGTACTCATTTGACGCCATTTTTATTTCATACCCCTGTGTTCCTTCTTCGCTTCCTATTTCTTTATTTTTACAGTAGACCCTTTACCATTTCTTGCATTGCTGGTTTGGTGGAGATAAATTCCTTTAGTCTTTTTTTGTCTGTGAAGCTCCTGATTTCCCCTTCGATTTTGATTGATAGTCTTGCTGGGTGCAGTATTCTTGGATTCAGACCCTTTCTTTGCATGACTTTGTATATTTCATCCCATTCCCTTCTGGCCTGATAAGTTTCTGTTGAGAAATCAGTTGTTAGTCTGATGGGGGTTCCTTTATATGTAACTTTCTGTCTCTCTCTGGCTGCTTTTAAGATTCTTACTTTGTCATTGGTGTTTGCCAATTTAAATATAATATGTCTTGGCGTCGGTCTTCTGGGATCCATTTTGCTTGGGACTCTGCAAGCATCTTGGATTTGTGTGGGTTTTTTCTTCTCTATCTCAGGAAAGTTTTCTGTCATTATTTCTTGAAATACGTTTTCCATGTCTACCTCAGTTTTCTTTCCTTCCGGAACCCCTATTATTTGAATATTCTTTTGTTTTGCATTGTCCCAAAGCTCCTGTAGACTCTCCTCCTGCTTTTTAATTTTTTTTTTCTAGAAGCTGCTCTAATTGGGTATTTTTTTCCATCTTGTCTTCTAGCTCACTGATGCGATCCTCTGCTTCTTCTAGTCTGCTCTTGATGCTTTCTATTGAGTTCTTCATAGTAGCGATGTCATTTTTCATTTCATCTTGAGTCACCTTCATTTCCTCTTGGTTTTTTTTCATTTCCTCTTGGGTCTTACTCATGTTGTCAAATTTGTCTTCCATTCTTTTTAGCCATCTTAAGATCGTTACTCTGAATTCTTGCTCTGGTAGGTTGCTCGCCTCTAACTCGTTTACTTCCTTTTCTGGTGATGCCTGCTTTTCTTTCATTTGTGGGCTCTTTCTTTGTCTCCCCATGGTCTCTCTTCAGGATGTCTCTCTCCTGTGTTGATTTATCTCTCCTGCGTTGATTTAAAGGCACAAAATACAACACAACCAGGTACAATACACAAGGCACAGAACAGAAATGTGTTTGCAATATTAATAACTTCCAATAAAGGTAACCACTAGGGAAAGGCAAATTAGGGAATAGGGGAGAAAGAGGAAGAGTAAAAAGAGAGGAGGGAGGGAGCAAAAGAAAAAGATAGGAAAAAGAGTGTCAAAATGAATTTGGGAAACAGGGAGGAGAGAGAGAGAGAGAGAGAGAGAGAGAGAGAGAGAGAGAGAGAGAGGGGGGGGGAGGAGGAGGGGGAGAGGGAGAGAGAGAGAAAAAAGGGGAACAAACTATATATGTGGGGAGAGAATTTCAATTGAACAACCACTAACCCCAACAAATGGTGTCAGCAGTACCTGGAGAATAATACAATCTACAACATCCCCTAATTTCCAACACAGTACGGGTAAACAGAAGTAATAAAATAACAACTAACAAAAACCAATCAAGTAAGAAAATACTGAGCAACAGCAACAACAAAAGATTACGCAAAATATTCTCACTTAAAAAGCATAAAAATATAATATAATCATCATTCCCCCAAGCAGCATCGAAAGAACCGTGAGGAAAACAATTTTTTTTTTTTTTTTTTGCTAGTTAATATAGCTCAGAGAGGGGTGTGTATGCACTTGGCACTAGGGATGGGAGATAACATATATAAGTAGGGTAGAAATTTTAGCAGGGGGGATACAGAGAGAGTAATGAAATCTAAAGCAGGAAAGGGTTAAGATAAACAGGATAGCAAAAAAGGGGGAGGGGTAGAAAGAGAATGATGGTGTAAAGGTTGTGTTGAGTTAGGGTTAAACAATGTTAAAGGAGAAATGAAAATAAAATGAAGAACGCTAATTCCAATTGTAAAATAAAGAGAAAATAAAATGGCACTTAAAAAAATTAAAATAGCAGTGTTAAAAATGTTTATTGAACCTAAAAATGTAATAATTAAAAAGTTAAAATCTAGTGAGGAAAAAAGGAAAAAAATTGTTTCTTAAGTAAAAGATGCAAAAAATGAAGAAAAAAAATTAGCAAAAAAAAAAAAATGTCCAGTTTGAAGGCCATTCACTTCTGTTATTCTATTTGACACGCCCGTTTCTTAGTCCAGCCCGTATTGCAGTTCCCTGCGTTCTGCTGCACCTCAGTGGCGATTCCTTAGTTTCTTGGTTTTTGATCAAATAAAACTAATAATAAACACAGTCAGATTGTACTCCAGACCCTAGGTGGCAGTGTATGTGGATTGATGTCCCGTCTTTTTGGTTGCTTTAGCCTTCTTTTTCTGTGGCCCTCAATACCAGTTTTTTTATTTTATTTGTTTATTTTTATTTGTTTGTTTGTTTGTTTGTTTGTTTTTGCCTCGGAGCTGAATCCTGGATGATTTCTCCCTGCTCCACTTCTCAGTTTCCAGAAAAGCAGATTCCCCCTGCTGTCTCTTAGGGCCAGCCAATCTGGGTGATCTCTCCTTTGTAATCAGAAGCAAAGTGTTGCAGGGGAACCAGCCCAGGTGCCCGATGGGCGAGTCTGCGCACACTTACAAACAGACTGCTTTCCAACTCCTATGTTCTCCCTCCGTGTGGGATCAGAATGGGCTGCTCCCTAGAGAACCCCACTAGTAGCAACCTTGGGGACCCCCGTCCACTCTCTCGAATCAGGACAGCCCCAACAGTGGGGGGGCTTCTGTGGACGCAGATTTCTGGGGTCCCAGCGTGCGCTTTTTTTTTTTTCTCTGCTGTCCCAGTGGCTGTCGGTGTTGTGGCTGCTGCAGCTGCTGCTGCTTTCACTTTCGTTTTCACAACACAGACACCCTGCGTTATCCCTGCAAAATCCAACCTTTCTGTGGAATCCGCCTGTCCACTTAGGTCGGACTGCCCCAATTCTTAACAATCTGTTCCGTGTCCCTTGGCGTTTTAAAAAGAGTCCCGCTTCTGGGGAAGATTACATCAGACCCAGACCCAGACCCGGCACTGGGTCTCCCCAGGCAGGATATTCACTGCAGCCAAGCCTTCTTTCAGCGCCACTGGGCGCGGGGCGCGGTAGCTGCAGTTGCTGCCGGTGCAGTGGGTCCCGGATCCCTCATGCTATCCCCGCAAACTCTGACCTTTCCGTGGATGATTGAAGAACTCAGCTGCTCGATGGTCTCCTCTGCGGTAGTTTTTCCAGGCCTCCTGTTTCAGTCTTACCAGCTTAAGGAGATCAGGCTCACAAGCTGGGAACTGTGGCGAAACAGGGACAAGCCGCCATCTTTTCCGTTCTTCCCTGATCCATTATTTCTTTCTGATCCAGCTATTCACTCATGGCTGTGCTCTTTCCAAAACTGCAGGGGGGGGGGGGGGGGGGGGGGGGAGCGGGCGGAGGAGTCACTGGCCCTGCCAGTCAGAATGCAGCAGCACAGTGAGAAGGGAGCAAGCCAAATTGCCTCACCTCAGGCAAATAACCAAGGGCTTTTTCTGTGGATTTATGCTCTTCGGTGCTAATCTGGAGTCTCTGTTCTGATTCATTAGTCTTTATGCCTGTTCATATGCCAGTACCAGGCTGTTTGCTTATAATGACTTTGTAGTATAGTTTTATATCCATAATTGTGATCCCTCCTTCTTGTTCTTATTTCTTAAGATTGGTGCAGCTATTAAGGTTATATTTGGTTCCATATAAATTTTTTGAGTATTTGTTCTAGTTTTGTGAAGTATGGGATTGATATTTTAATAATGATTAGGTTGAATCTATAGATTGCTTTGGATAATATAGATATGTTAATGATGTTAATTATTCTAATTCATGAACATAGTATGCACTTCCATTATTATTTTTTTTCAATGTCCTATATGATGGACATTTGTTTCTTGATGAGTCTGGCTATAGTTTTCCAGTTGCAGTTGTTTTACCTCCTTTGTTGTTTATTCCTAGGTATCAAATTTTTTGTTGTTGCTTTTTTAGTTACTCTTTCTGAGAGTTCATTATTGTTGTATAAAAGTGCCTTTGATAGCTGGTTGTTGCTACATTGCCAAATTCATTTATTAAGACTAGTAGTTTCCTTGTGGAGTCTTCAGGGATTTCTGTGTACAATATCATGTCATCTGTGAATAATGACAGTTAAACTTCCTCCTTTCCAATTTGATGCTTTTTCTTTTTTCTTCTTCACTGATTGCTGCAGTTAGAACTTCCAGTACTACTAGTATGTTGAATAACAATGGTGAAAACAGATATCTTTGTTTTATTCCTGTTTTTAAGGGGGGAAAAATTTTAGTTTTGCCAATTGAACATTATGTTGCCTCTAAGTTTGTCATATATGGCCTTTATTTTGTCAAAATATGATCTCTCCATCCCCACTTAACTGAGATTTTTTATCAAAAAAGAGTTCCAGATTTTGTTGAATGCTTCTGCTGCATTTATTGATATAATCATGTGGTTTTTATCTTTCAGTTTATTTATGTGATATATCATATTTATTGATTTGCAAATATTCTACCAGCCTTGCATACCTGGAATAAATCCCACTTGATTATGGTGTATGATCTTTTTAATATATTGCTGGATCTGATTTTCTATAATTTTGTTGAGAATTTTAGTATCTGTGTTCATCAGAAATATTGGACAGTAATTTTCTTTCTTTGTACTGTCTTTATCTGGTTTTGAAATTAGGATAATGCTGGCTTAGTAAAAATAGCTTGGAAGTGTTACTTCTTGAATTTTTGGGAATAGTTTTAAGAGAATGGGTGTTATTTCTTCTTTGAATGTTTGGTAAAATTTACCTGTATATCCATCTGACCCAGGACTTTTGATTTATGGAAGTTTTTAACGACTGCTTCAATTTCATCAGTTGTTATTGGACTACTTGGGTTTTCTGATTCTTCCTGATTCTGTACTGGAAAATTTTATGTTTCTGTGAATTTGTCCATTTTTCCCAAGAGGTCCAGTGTGTTAGCATTTGGTTTACAATCCTTTATATTTCTGTAGTGTACTTTTTTATATTCCCTATTTATTTGGGCCCTTTCTCTTTGTTTCTTAATGAGTCTGGCTAGGAGTTCATCAATCCTGTTTATCTTTCCAAAGAACAAGCTTTTGGATTTATTGATATTTTGTACTTTTTTTTGGTCTCTATGTCATTTATTTCTGTTATCATCTTTATTATTTCCTTCCATTTACTTCTTCTGGGCTTTTCTTGCTGTTCTCTTTCTAGCTCCTTTAGTTGTAGGGTTAGATGGTTTATTAGCCATTTTTCTTATTTCTTGAGGTAAGCTTGTTGTGCTATGAACTTCCCTCTCAGGTCTGCTTTCATCATATCCCAAAAGTTTTAGGTAGTTGTGTGTTCATTTTCATTTATTTCCAGAATTTTTTTCAATTTCTTTTTTTATATCATTGTAACACACTTATTGTTTAATAGCATGCAATTTGGCCTCCATTTATTTAAGTTTTTAAGTGTTTTTATTATGGTTGATTTCTAACTTTTTGCCATTATGATCTGAGAAGATGCTTGGTATTATATCCATCTTCTTACATTTATATAGACTTGTTTTATAACCTAACATATGGTCTATCTTTGAGAATGTTACATGGGCACTTAAGAAGAATGTATATTATGTTGCTTTGGGGTGAAATGTTCTATAAATATCAGTTAGATCCATCTGATCTATTGTGTTATTTAAGGCCTCTGTTTTCTTTTTTAAAAATATATTTCATTGATTTTTACAGAGAGGAAGGGAGAGGAATAGAGAGTTAGAAACATCGATGAGAGAGAAACATTGATCAGCTGCCTCCTGCACACCCCCTACTGGGAATGTGCCTGAAACCAAGGTACATGCCCTTGCCTGGAATTGAACTTGAGACCCTTCAGTTTGCTCAATCCACTGAGCCAAACCAGTTAGGGCAGGCCTCTATTTTCTTGTTAATATTTTGTCTGGAAGATATATCCAGTGATGTCAGTGTGGTGTTGGAGTCTCCTATTATAACTGTATTGGTATTAATTTATATCTTAAAGTCCATCAAGGGTTTTTTTGTTTGTTTGCTTGTTTGTTTTTTATGTTTCTATATTGGGTGTGCATATGCTTTCACGAGTTATATTTTCATGTTGAATCATTTCCTTTATTATCATGAAGTGGCCTTTTTGTCTTGGTATGGCCTTTGTTTTGAAGTCTCTTTTGTCTGATGTGAGTATTGCTAACCCAACTTTTTTTTTCTCTCCATTTGCATGGAATATATATTTTCATCCTTTCAATTTCAGTCTGTGTGTTATCTTTTGTTCTGAGGTTGGTCTCTTGTAGACAGCATATATATGGGTCATGTTTTCCTATCTATTCAGTCACCCTAGTCTTTTGACTGGGGCATTTAATTTATTTACATTTAAGGTTATTGCCAATAGGCATTTATTTATTTTATTGTTATTGTTATTTTCTTTATGTCTATGATCCTGTCTTCTCTCCTTTTCTTTTTCTTAATGCAGTCCCTTTAAATTTTTTTTTCATTGTTGAATTTGGTGGTAATGTACTCCTTTAACTATTTTTTGTCAGGAAATATTTTTATTTCACCTTTAATTTTAAAGGATGGTCTTGTTGGATACAAGTTGTAATCTTTGATTTAGGCCCTTACTTTTCATTACTTTAAGTATTTCATACCACTCCCTTCTGGCCTGAAGTGTTTCTATTTAGAAGTCAGCTGACAGTCTAATAGTAATTTTTCGTAGATAATTTTCTATTTCCCAATTGCTGCCTTTAATATTGTTCCTTTGTCTTTAACATTTGCCATTTTAATTATGATGTGTCTTGGTGTGAGTCTCTTTGGGTTCATCTTGATTGGGAGTTCTTGTGCCTCCTGAGATTATGTGATATTTTCCTTTACCAGGTTGGGAAAGTTTTCTGTCATTATTTCTTTAAGCAGGCTCTCTGTTCTTTGCTCATTCTCTTCCACTTCTGGTATTCCTATAATGCAGATGTTTTTACATTTTATGTTGTCTCAGAGCTCCCTTAAGCTATCTTTCTGTTTTTAATTCTTTTTTCTATTTGCTGCTCTAATTGGGTATTTATATCTACCTTGTCTTCCAAATGTCTGATTCAATACTTTGCTTTATCCAATCTACTTTTAATCTCTTCCGGTGTGTTTTTCATGTCAGATATATCATTCTTCATTTCTGTTTGGCTCTTATTCATGGCCTCTATTTTCCTTTTCACTAAGTTCCTTAAGCATCTTTATAAACATTGAAAGTGTCTTGAGGAATCCAGCGCTGCAGTCTGTTTGGTCACTTGAGCTGGATACTCTAGGATTGCCTCGTGTGTACATTATTTGCACTTTCCTATTAGTAATTGGGACTTGATTGTTGATGTCCCAGTCATGTGAGATATCTCCCCTTTGACTTGCAGCCACTCAGGTTCAACCCCAATGTCATCATGCCAGCTATTATATAGTGCTTTGGGTCCTCTATTTGTGGGGCTCACTGGATTTTTCTCTGATCTTGTTTAATCTGGTCTCTTCTTGTGTCTATCCTGGACTTCCTAGTTGCTTCTCTAGTACAGGTGAATGTGAGTCACTGTCCCTTTATGGCTCTGAGAAATCTGATTGAGGTCTGAGTGTTTGAAGATCCTAGTAGTCCAGTGATCAGGGACTCCAGATTTTTGAAAAGCCTTCCCAGTTAATGCACATGCAGGTCTCTTAATTCAGTTCTGCTTTAAGTCCTATTGAAGTTTCCTCAAGGTAAACTAAAGTTGGAAATCTTCCCCAGTCCCTTTGTTACTGCTCTGGAAAAGGCAGCCTGGAAGCTTCTGGGATTCTAGTTTTCAAATGTAGTTTCTTCAAAAATATCTCACAAATGCCTGAGTTATTCAAGCTTTAAAAAAAGGACTACTTATGTACCCTCTTTTATAACCTGCTTCTTTAAAAAAAAAAAAAAGGTAAAGAAAAAATAAGATGTTTTTTAAAATATTGTTATAGTCTTAACAGAACTTAAAACAAAGCTTACAGAATTTTATCAAAAATATTTCTCCATGCTCCAAGCTCACCACCCATGATGAAGTGATATAAAATATCAAAATATCTACTTTGGTGAATAATAACAAAGCACCTGCAATTGTTGATGTTACTTGTAAATATTTCTCTCTTCTCCATGTCCAGTGTGGCTAACCCTATTCATTTTGTACTTGGCTGGATTTAAATAACAAAACCCACCCTCTGGCACCTGGGCTGAAGGTCAAGCTGACAACACTCCTGCCTCTGGCAAAGCATGTTTCCAGGACGTGGCTTTGCCAATGATGCTGGATTCAGCTGACAATAATTAAAGAAAGGCCTTGTACCTTCCCAGGCACTCTCTATAGTTACTTACATGTGGCAGATAATGCACTATATGGCATGTATTGTAGTATGACACAGAGAGACTGTCATTTTGGGCTGTGCACATGGGCTCTGGAGCCAGTTTGTGGGGTATTCACTCATCTGCCTTTTTCCAGCTGTGAGCCTTGGGAAAGTTACATATGACTCTGTGCATGCATTTCTCATTTGTGAAAATGCAAACAATAGCATTTATTCTGGTGTAAGGTAGGAGGAATAGACATAATAATATACAATATATGCTTAAAACAGTGTCTGTAACATGTTAGCACTCAATAAACATGCTATAAGCACTGTTCCATTTAATTCTCACAAAAGTCATATGAGGTAGCTATGCAATAGAGGCCCAGAATAGTTAAATAACTTGTCCATGGTAATATAGCTAATATTTGGTAGAGCTGGAACGCAACCCACCCAATTAATACACTAAAATGACATAATATAATACAAAACAAATTAGCTCAAGTTAGAGAAATCTTTTTATTTTATTTAAACAGCAGTAGTCAAGCTATTTTCCTCAGAATCCTAAGTTCCAAGAAAATATCTATAAAGTCCATCAACTAAATCCATCATATTTATAGAAAACTAAAAAGAAAGAAAAATATATAATCATCAATCATAATAAGAGCAAAAAAAAAAAAAAGCATTTGACAAAAATCTACCCCCATTTGGGACTTTTAATAAACTCAAAAAACTAGAAACAGAAGATAACTTCTTCAATTCAAAAATGGCATCTATGAAAACTCTACAGTTCACATCAGACTTACTGAAGAATGAATGTACTTCTAAGATCAGGAGCAGGCAAGCATATCTACTCCCAACACCTCCCTCACATTCTCCTGGAGTTTGTAGCAATTCTGACAAGAAAGACAAATAAAGGGAATACAGATCTGAAAGAAAGAAGCAAAGTTTTTGCTATTTGCAGATGACATAATCAGAGATGGAAAAAAATTCTAGGGAATCAATTTAAAAATTATTAGAAATAAGTAAATTTACCATAAATATGTATTATCGATATTTTAATTTTTAATATTTCTATATCTTAGTAATAAAATTATATTAAAATATTAAATATATGAGACATTTAATAAAGATGAATAAGACAAGACACTGAAAACTGGAAAAAAAAAATGCTAAGAGAGATTAAAGACCTAAATAAATGGATTGTCAAGATTAAAGAAGCCAGAAACAGGAATAGGTCTGTTTAATTCTATTTACATGAAATTCTTAAAAAGCCAAACTAATGTATCCTATATAACACAAGATGGTCAACCCCATGTGGATACAAGATGGCTGCCACAAATGACTAACAGGGGAAGGCACTTGTGGTCAATCAGGCCAGCAGAGGAGGGCACTTTGGGGCAACCAGGCTGGCAAGGGAAGGCAGTTAGGGGTGACAAGGCCATCAGGGGAGAGCAGTTAGGGGGGTCATCCCTGTAAGGGAAGGCAGTTGGGAGCAACCAGATCAGCAGGGGAGAGCAGTTAAGGGTAACCAGTCCAGCAAAGGAGATCTGCTAAGGGTGACCAGGATGGCAGGGTGGAACAGTTAGGGCAATCAGACCTGCCAGGGAGAACAGTTAGGGGTGACTAGGCTGGCAAGGTAGGGAAGTTAGGGGTGACCAAGCCTGCAGGGGAGGGCAGTTTAGGGGGCCCAGGCCTGCAGGTGAGGGCACTTGGTTGGGAACAAGCCAGCAGGGAGGGCAGTTGGTCGGGTGTGGGGGGGAGGGAACCAGCCCTGCAGGGAACGGCAGTTTGAGGGGACCAGGCCTGCAGGGGAGGGCAAATAGGGGACCAGGCTGGCAAGGGAGGGAAGTTAAAGGTGACCAGGCCTGAAGGGGAGGCCAGTGAGGGGTGACCAGGCCAGCAGGGGATGGCAGATGGGAGTACCATTCCTACAGGGGAGGGCTGTTGAGGGAGACCAGGCCAGCAGCAGAGTATAGTTAGAGGTGACCAGACCTGCAGGAGAGGGCATTTAGGGTGACCAGGCCTGCAAGGGAGGGCAGTTTGGTGCAATTGTGCTGTCAGGGGAGCAGTTAGGCACTGATCAGGCTGTCAGCAGAGTGGTTAGGGGGTTATCAGGCTGGCAGGCAAAAGCGGTTAGGGGCAATCAGGCAGGCAGGGAGGAGAGCAGTTGGGAGCTAACAGTCCTGGATTGTGAGAGGGATGTCCCAAATTGGAGAGAGAGAAGGTTGGGCTGAGGACACCCCCCGCCCATGCAAGAATTTTGTGCACTGGTTGTCTAGTAGTTATATAAAGTAGGTCAGTGATTGTAAGATTCAGGGGATAAAGCATCATAGGAGCACATGGATGATGTGTGGGAGCACAAAAGAAGTACTATATCTTCATTGTAATGGTGCTTCATATTGTAATGGTGCTCACATTTAATTACGATAAAATCAATACATTTTATTGCATGTAAATTGTAAAGTTAATTTCAAATTATCAACTGTGGCTATTGCAATGATATAAAGGTATATTACTGTGAGAAAGTGTAATGAGATATTTTATTTACTTGGGGATGTCAAAAAGTTTCTTTTCCATTTTTTTCTTTATTCATTAAGATATTACAAATGTGTTCTTATTTCCCCACTGTCCCCCCATTCCCACAGTCCTGCCCTTACCCTTGCACACTGCTGTCTATGTCCATTGGTTGGGCTTATATG
Source organism: Pipistrellus hanaki (assembly GCF_964339955.1). Taxonomy (NCBI): domain Eukaryota; kingdom Metazoa; phylum Chordata; class Mammalia; order Chiroptera; family Vespertilionidae; genus Pipistrellus; species Pipistrellus hanaki. The sequence goes on from NC_140505.1 coordinate 94,364,985, forward strand.
CATGCATACAATCCCCTTACCTCCACCTTCCTCAACCTTCTCTGAGGTTTGAGTATCTGATCAATGCTTCTCTGTCTCTAGATCTATTTTTGTTCATAGGTTTATGTTGTTCATTATAATCCACAAATGAGTGAGATCATGTGATATTTATCTTTCTATGACTCACTTATTTCACTTAGCATAATGCTCTCTAGCTCCATGATGTTGCAAATGGTAGGAGTTCCTCCATTTTATAGCAGCATAGTATTTCATTCATTGTGTAGATGTGCCAAAGTTTTTTAATCCACTCATCTGCTGATGGAAATTTGACTGATTCCCATTATAAATTGTGCTGCTATGAACATAGGGGTGCATATTTACTTTCTGATTGGTGTTTCTAGTTTCTTGGGATATATTCCTGGAAGTGGAATCACTGGGTCAAATGGGTATTCCATTTTCAGTTTTTTTGAGGAAAATCTACTGTTCTCCACAGTGGCTGCACCAGTCTGCATTCCCACCAGCAGTACATGAAGGTTCCTTTTCCTCTGCATCTTCACCAGCATTTGTCATTTGTTGATATGTTAATGATAGCCATTCTGACAGGTGTGAGATGGTACCTCATTGTCGTTTTGATTTGTATCTCTCAGATGATTAGTGAATTTGAGCATGTTTTCATGTCTCTGGGCCTTCCTACTATCTTCTTTTGAAAAGTATCTATTTAGGTCTGTTGCCCATCTTTTATTTGATTGTTTGTCTTCCATTTGTTAAGGAGTATGAGTTCCCTGTAAATGTTGGAGTTTAAACCCTTTTCGGAGATAGCATTGGCTAATATGTTGTTTCATTCATTGGGCTTTCTTCTTGTTTGTTGATGGTTTCTTTTGTTGTGCATAAGCTTTTTATTTTGATGTAATCCAATTTGTTTATTTTCTCTTTAGCTTCCGTTGCCCTGGGGAGATGTGTCAGTGAAGAAGTTCTTTTGGCATACGTCTGAGATTTTGCTGCCTGTGGATGCTTCTAGTATTTTTATGGTTTCCCGTCTGATGTTTAAGTCCTGTATCCATTTTGAGTTTATTTTTGTGTATGGTGTAAGTTGTTGGTCTAGTTTCATTATTTTTATTTTATTTTTTTGCATGTGTCTGACCAAATTTCCCAGCACCATTTATTAAAGAGACTGTCTTGACTCCATTGTATGTTCTTTCCTCCTTTGTCAAATATTAATTGAGCATAGTGGATTGGGTCGATTTCTGGGTTCTCTATTTAATTCCATTGTTCTATATGTCTGTTCTTGTGCCATTACCAGGCAGTTTTGAGAACAGTGGTTTTGTAATATATCTTGATATCTGTTATTGAGATTCATCCTATTTTGTTCTTCTTTCTCAAAATAGTTGCAGCTTTTCTGTTGTTGTGTTTTTTTTGTTTTTTGTATTTTCTTTTATTCCAGATGAATTATTGGAGAGTTCTTTCTAGATCTGTGAAATATGCTGTTGGTATTTTAATGGTGAATGCACTGAAGTTATAGATTGCTTTGGGTAGTATAAGCATTTTAATGATGTTGATTCTACCAATCCATAAACATGGTATGCTCTTCCATCTGTTGATGTATTTCTCTGTCTTTTTTTTTCTAAGTCCTGTAGTTTTCTGAGTACAGGTATTTTACCTCCTTAGTTGAGTTTATTCCTAGGTATCTTATTTTTTGTGTGTGCAATGGTAAATGGGATTTTTTTTTTTAAATCTCTCTTTCTATAAGTTCACTATTGATTTATGAAATTTCATAGATTTCTTGCCATTAATTTTGTATCCTGCTACATTGCCAAATTTATTTATTACATCTAATAATTTTATAATGGAGTCTTTAGGGGTTTCTATATACGGCATCATGTCATCTGCAAATGACAATTTTACTTATTCTTTTCCAATTTGGATGCCTTTTATTTCTTCTTCTTGTCATAGTACTTCCAGTACTATGTTGAACATGAGTGGTGAAAGCAGGCATCCCTGTCTTGTTCCTGTTCATAAGGGAAATGGTTTTAATTTTTGCCCATTGAATATGATTTTAGCTATAGGTTCATCATATGAAGCTTTTATTATGTTGAGGTATGATCCTTCTATTCCCACTTTGCTGAGCGTTTTTATCAGGAAAGGGTGATAGACTTTGTCAAATGCTTTTTCTACATCAATTGATATGATTATGTGATTCTTATCTCTAATTTGTTTATGTGATATATCACATTTATTCATTTGTGGATATTGTACCAGTCTTGCATCCCTGGAATAAATCCCACTTGGTCATGGTTTATGATCTTTCTAATGTATTGCTGAATCCGGTTTGCTAGAGTTTTGTTGAGCATTTTAGTATCTATGTTCATCAGAGGTATTAGCCTGTAATTATCTTTCTTTGTGGTGTCTATCTGGTTTTGGGATTAGGGTAATATTGGCTTCATAGAAAAAGCCTGGATGTGTGCCTTCCTCTTGAATTTTTTTGGAATAGTCTGTAAAGGATATGTTTTAGTTCTTATTGAATGTTTGGTAAAACTCCCTGTGAAGCCATCTGGTCCAGGGCTTTTGTTTGCTAGAAGCTTTTTGATTATTGTTTCAATCTCATCAGTAGTTATTGGCCCATTCATGTTTTTTTTATTCTTCCTGATGGAGTTTTGCAAGCTTATATTTTTCTAGGAATGTGTCCATTTCATCGAGGTTGTCCAGTTTGTTGGAGTAGAGTTGTTCATAGTGTTATTATTATTTTTTACAATCTTTTGTATATCAGTGATGTCAGTTGTTACTTCACATCTTTCATTTCTGATTTTGTTTATTTGGTTCCTCTCTCTTTTCTTCTTGGTGAATCCAGTTAGAGATTCAACATTCTTGTTTATCCTTTCCAAGAACCAGCTCTTGATTTCATGGATCTTTTGTATTAGTGTTTTATTTTGTTTTGTGTATGTGTGTGTGTGTGTGTGTGTGTGTGTGTGTGTGTGTGTGTGTATTTTTATCTCTGTGTCAATTATCTCTGCTCTGATCTTTATTATTTCCTTCCTTCTGAATACCTTGGGCTTTTCTTTTTTCTCTCTTTCTAACTCATTAAGTTGCAGGGTTAGATAATTTATTACCATTTTTTTCTTGTTTTTTGAGATAGGCCTGTAAAGCGATGAGCTTCCCTCTCAGGACTGCTTTCATTGTGTCCCATAGATTTTTGTATTTTTGTATTTTCATTGTCATTTGTTTCCAGGATGCTTTTTATTTCTTCTTTGATCTCTTTGGTAACCCAATTGTTGTTTAATAGCATGCTATTTAGCCTCCAAGTGTTTTATTTTTTTCATTTTTTCATTTTTTTATTATTTAAAGTATTACATATAGTAGTGCATATATCTCCTTTTTCCCCCCATTGCCCTTCCCTCAAGCTCCCCTACCCCCTGTCACATGCCCTCATCCCAACCTCCAGTGTTTTTATTGTAGTTGACTTCTACAATAGTTTTATTTTCCTTTGTGATCTGAGAAGAGGCCTGTTATGATTTCTATCCTATCTGTTGAATTTGAAGAGACTGCTTGTGTCCTAATATGTGGTCTATATTTGAAAATGTCCCATGTGCACTGGAGAAGAATGTATATTCTGTAGCTTTGGAGTCAAATATTCTGAATATGTCAATTAAGTCCATCTGATCTAGTGAGTCATTTAGGATTGGTGTTTTTTTGCTGATGTTTTGTTCATAGGATTTATCCAGTGTTGCCAGTGGGGTATTAAAGGCCCCCACTATGACTATATTGCTGTAATTATCTCCCTTGATATCTTCCTGATGTTGTTTTATATATTTGGGTGCTCCTGCATTGGTTCTTATATTTTTACCAGAGTTATATCTTCTTGTTAAATTTCTCCCTTTAGTTTTTATGTAGTGGCCTTCCTTGTCTCTTATTATGGCCTTTATTTTGAGGTCTATTTTGTCAGATATACATATAACTCCAGCTTTTTGCTCATTTCTTTTTGCCTGAATATTTTTCCCCATCCATTCACTCTCAGCTGGTGTGAATCCTTTGTTCTGAGGTGGGTCTCTTGAAGACAGCAAATAAATGGGTCAAGTTTTCTTATCAATTCAGCTATCCTATGTCTTTTGATTGGAGCATTTAATCCATTTATTTTTAATGCTATTATTGGTAAGTACTTGTTTGTTGTCATTTTCTTTCTTAATGTTTGTGTTTCTTCTTGCCTTTCTGTTTTGTCTTTTTATAGCAGTCCTTTTAGCATTTCTTACATTGCTGGCTTGGTGGTAGCCCCCCCCCCTGCCCCCTTTGTGTGTGTGTGTGTGTGTGAAGCTCCTGATTCCACCTTCAATTTTGAACGATAGCCTTCCTGGGTATAGTATCCTTGGATTCAGTTCCTTGCTTTGTATCACTTTATATATTTCATTCCATTCCTTTCTGGTTTTGTGTGTTTCTGTTGAGAAATCAGATGATATTCTAATAGAAGATCCCTTGTAGGTAACTTTCTATCTCTCTCTAGCAGCCTTTAAGCTTCTTACTTTGTCATTGGTGTTTGTCAATTTAATTACAATGTATTTTGTGTTGGTCTTTGGGGGTTCATCTTGTTTGGGGCTCTATGTGCTTCTTGGACTTGTGTGTGTGTATGTATGTGTGTGTGTGTGTGTGTGTATATATATATATATATATATATATATATATACAGTGGTGCCTCGCATAAAGAACGCCTCGCACAGCGAACGCTGCACACAACGAACTTCGTTTCACACAACGAAGTCGCCCGAGCTTCCACGACCGCTTTGCCCGAGCTTCCACGACTGCTTCGCCCGAGCTTCCACGATCGCTGCTGATGTATTGCATCCTTCCGCGCAGGCACTGCAGGCAGTCCTTAGTCACTGTGCTTAACTTAAGCACGTATCGCGGCAATCGTTCTTCATTACGAATTAAATCACGCACGTATCAGGGCAGTCGTCCTTTTAAGTTAAACTCAATACACTGTATCCGGATTCAGCTGAAGCAAACAGGATCAACGATCTTTACTCCGATACTCTTGTCCGTTATTTCCGGCAGATGTTGGAGAAAAGAGAAAAACAAACGACTTTGGACAGGTTTTTCATGAAACCATCGGCCAAAAAGCAGAAAATGGATGAAGATGTGCAAGATTCGGTAGACTCTACTTAGTCTGTCTTAAAATTAAAAAAAATGTGTGTTTTTTTTAAAAAGAAAATTATGTTTTTAGATGTATCTAAATAAAAATAAAACAAAAAATTTATCTTTTTTTTATGTCATCTTAGCATATTTTATGCTACAGAACGAATTATTTTTTTTAACATGTATTGTTATGGGAAAACGTGTTTCACATAACGAACTTTTCGCATAACAAACTTGCTCCTGGAACGAATTAAGTTCGTTGTGTGAGGCACCACTGTATGTATATATATATATATATATATATATATATATATATATATATATATATATGCATGACTATGGCAGTGTGTTTGTTAGCATGGAGTTTTGATGCACTCTGAAGGGCCCTGGCACTGGGGTGTCTGTGGATAGTTATTCAGAAAGAGGGAATTCAAAATTTCTACTGCGGGGCAGCACACCCTTGACTGTACAAAAATCACACCCAGCAGGATCTCCCAGTGGCTCCCAAGAGCAGCCTGTGGAGTGGTGTGCCCTGGAGGCCTGCACGCTGGAAATGTGTGTGTGACTGATATCAGGAGGTATGCTTTTGGGAAGGGGAAAGTTGCACTTACTGCTATGGAGGTGGTGCACTGTAGGAGGTGGATGTCCCAGGGTCTGTGAGACTGTGGTTGGGGAAACAAGATTTTGGTTGTAGTGGCTGCTGGGTCATGGGCAGTGTCTAAAGCCTGTCTGGATGGTGGTGCTAAAAAGTTCCTAGAAAAGGCCACTCTCTCCTTGAAGATGGCATGGGCTCCATGTCCAAGTCCCATAGTCTGGGTAGCGCCCGCATGCCTGAAGCAGTGGTAGTCTCTCCCTGTTCAAGAAAGCCTAATCTGCCACTCCCTGTTGCTCCTGCCAGATTTAATTGTCCCTCCCTCACTCACTCATACACCACACACATCCACACACTCTCCTTTCATTCCCTCACTTATTTCCCTCTTCCTCACCTCTGTCCTGCCAGCCATCATCTTTCTCTTCCAAGAAAGGTTTTCTTGCAGAATGATCACTCTGGTGGCAGCAGGGATTCCTTGGTGGATGTAAGAAAACAGACTAAAAGACAGTTTTCATGGTTAAGGTGAGAGATGATGACAGTTTAGACAAGAGCAGTTTTATATGAGTAGAGATAAAATGAACTGGGGAGACATAAAAATATTTCATAGATAAAATAAACAGGGTTGGTGATGGGATGCAGGTGATGGAGATGTCAGAGATGACACTCAGGATGCTGGTTGCAGAACTGAGTGGAGGGTGATGCCCTTCCTCACTGACCAGAGAACATTGCCTAGCACATGAGGGTTTAAGTTGATTGAGGGGAGAGGATTGGGCCTGAGAAGTTCTATTTTGAAACATTGAGCTCAAAGTGTCTTGAAATATCTAGAGGAGATATCAATTAGACATATTACTTCAGTTTCAATTATAATGCAAACTGAAAATTAGTTCTGGTGAACTATTTCTAATGACTTGTTCAGGAGGGAAATGTGTTTGAATCAAAATCATCATGAATGTTACCACAGGAAGTAGACATATATTAATAGAAAATTTGCAAGAAAGCATGTGAATTAACAGATCTAACATAAGCTGAGAGAGTTATATCTCTAATGCAAAGTGCTCACACTATTCCCATAACAATTTACTGTTCTTAAAAATATGTTTATAGCTGGAAATCATTGTCTAGTCCCTCCCTCATCAACATAAAAAATTGTGACAAGTATCTTAAGGTCTGCATTCTAACTTCCGTAGCCACTTTGGTTTAAATTTGGGCAAGCCACTCATCTTTCTTGTTCCTCATTATTTTCAGCTGTAAAAAAATATATCCAGAGAGTATGGAATCTATGTCACAGAGTGGTTCTCCATGAGGTTAAATATTAGAAAACATTTTTTAACTTCTTACTTTACACTATAGATAAAAATTTACTCAAAATGGATAAAAAACCTAAATGTAAAAATGAAAATGATAAAATTCTCAGAAGAAAATGTAAGAGAAAAGCTTAATGAAATGAAATTTTGCAATGATTTCTTGGATATAAAAGCAAAAGCACAAAATAGTAGAACAGAAGATAAAATAAATAATTTATATTTTATCAAAACTAAAACTTTTGTGCATCAATTGGCACTCTAAAAAGACTGAAAAGACAACCCTAGAAAGGAAGAAAATAATTGCAAGTCACATTTCTGATTAAAAATTAATATCCAGAACTCATACAACTCAGCAACAAAAATCCAAACAACCCAATTTAAAAATACACAAAGAACTTGAATAGACATTTATCCAAAGAAAGTATACAAATGGTCAATAAACATGTGAAAAGATGCTCAATATAACTAGACATTAGGGAAATGCAAATCAAACTTCAATGAAATGCCACTTCACACCCATGTCAAAAAAATGGGAAATAACAAGTGCCAGTCAAAAAATTGTAACACTTGTGCATTGCTGGTGGGAATTAAAGAGGTGCAGCCACTGTGGAGAGCTGTGAAGATCCCTCAAAAAGTCAAACACAGGATTAATATAAAATGCTGTAATTCCACTACTATGTTTAGAGCAAAAAGAACTGAAAGCAGGGACTTGAACAGATATTTGTACACCATGTTCAATGCAACACTGTTCACAATAGTCAAAAGGTGGAAATAATCTAATAATTAATTTTTCATCAACAAATGAATGAATAAACAAAATATGATATTCATATACACATGAAATATTATTCAGCCATAAAAAGAAAAAATTCTGACACATCTTGCAATGCAGATGAACCTAGAAAAAAAATTATGCTCAGTGAAATAAGCCAATCACAAAAAATCAAATATTGTATAATTCCACTTAAATAAGGTTGTTAGAACAGACAAATTCAGAAATAAAAAGTAGAAAAATGGGTGTTAGGGTCTGGGAAATGAATAAATAGGGAATTAGTGTTTAATGGGAACAAAGTATTTGGTAAAATAAAAACTTTCTGGAGATGGATGGTAGTGACAGTTGCACAAAATATAAATGTACTTAATGCCGTTGAATTATATTCTTAAAAATGGATAAAATGGTAAATTGTATGTTATGTGTATTTTATCACAATAAAAATGTTACTAATAGGGAAGGGGGAAAAAGAATCAAGGCCTACTGTAGCTATTAAATCTGAGAGACAAAAGGGGACACTAGACAAGGTTTCCCTCTCTTTCTGCACTGCAGCCCCCTCCCCCAACCCACTTCCCATAGCTACAAGCCTTAGTCTCTAGGCCTGGGATAGCTCTTCAGGGAATCCCTGGCCTCACCCCTGACCAGGCCAGGGCTAAAAATCTCATTAGAAAACAGAGAGAAGAGAGGAGTAATTTCTATTACATGCTCCTCATATCTTTCAATTACTATCCCTCCGAATACTTGCATGCTAACCAGTACAAAAGATTTTTTTAAACAAAAGCAGAAATATCACATTTTAACCCTGAATTGCATTTATTCTAATTTAGAATTTGTAGACAAAATGTTCCCTCCAAAGATGTCTACAGCCTAATTGCCAGAAGTTGTAAATGTAGGAAAGGAAATGAAGATTGCTAATCATCTGACATTAAAATGGGGAGATTATCCTGGATTAGGGTGAGGTAATGTCATCATAAGAGTTCTTAAAAGGGGAAGAGAAGACTCAAAGGGAGCTATAAATATGAAAGAAAGACCTGGTGTTGGCCTTGCAGATGGAGAAAGGGAGGCAGAGGCTGAGGAATGTGGACATCTCTAGAAGAGAAAAAACAAGAAGACATATTCTCTCCTAGACACCTTGATTTTAGCTCATAAAATTCACATCAGACTTCTGAATTATAGAATTTTAAGACAATAAATCTGTAAACTCTTTCCTGTGTCTCCAGACTGCTGGCATACCCTGAAGATTTCAGACTTATAATCTGGATGGAGCCCTGTAGATGGAGTTATATGCAGAATCACTGTCAATGAACCATGGGAGATATCACATAAACTATGATATGAAAGGAACTATACCTCTGCTTATTCTACCATGTGGAAAATGGGAATATCATTCACTAGAAATAGTTTAAATTGTCATAAACCAGTAATTGACAGAGAGACAAGACACGGGATATATGACTGAGATTCCAACGTAGCAGTGGATTAATTGCTCTCTCCCAGAACCAAAATAGAATTAGAACTAAAATATAGAACAATCATCCTGAATAACCAACTGAAGACCAGCTGGATAGAAGCCTTATAACAAAGGACTTACAAAGAGGCCACATCAAGACTGGTAGAAAGTACAGAGGTGCATGAGGATCCTACAGACAACAGCTGAAGACCTAGAGGGATATCTCAGCTGAAGTGGATTCCCTCTGAGAAGTATAGGGTCTAAATCTCAATCTGGGCTCCCCAACCCAGAGCACCAGAACTGAGAAAGGTGCCTTCATAACATCTGTCTGTGAAAAGCAAAATAAAAACTATTTGTTATCTGCAAAGGAAATCCCATAAGGATATCATCTGATTTCTCAACAGAAACTTTACAGGGCATAATTGAATGGTGTGAAATATTCAAGGTAATTAAAAGCAAGGATCTGAAACCTAGACTATTACATAGTAAGGCTATCATTAAAAATAGATAGTGACCTGTCCAAGGAATAGCAGCCTCATGCAACCTGCCCCCGTCTGAGGAACAGCAGCCACATGCAGCCCAACCCTGTCCAAAGAGCAGCAGCCTCACAAGCAGTCCACCCTATTCCAAGGAGCAGAAGTAATGCCGGAAGCTCATCCTTGCCCAATCAAGGAGCAGCAGGCTGACCATGTGCAGGCTGACCCATCTGAAGTGCAGCAGCTGCATGAGCAGCCCACTTCCATCCAAGGCACAGCCCACCCCTGTCAGAGGAGCAGCAGCCCAATGAGCCCACCCCCATCCAGGGGCATCAGCAACATGCAACCTACCCCCATGCTAGGAGCAGTAGTCTCATGAGCATCCCACCCCCATCTGAGGAGCATCAGCCACATGCAACCAGCCCCCATCCAAGGAGCAGCAGTATCATGAGCAGCCCACCCCATTCCAAGGAGCAGAAGTCACAAGAGCAGCTTGCCCCCACCTGCCCAAGGAACAGCAGCTGTGTGCAGACAGACCTATCTGAAGAGCAGCAGCCAAGTGAGCAGCCCGCCCTCACCTGCCAAAGGAGCAGCAGCCATACACAGCCTATCCCCATATGAGGAGCAGCAGCCATGCAACAAGCCTGCCCCTGTCCAAGCAGCAGTGCACCCAACCAGAGGAGCCAACACTACTGCAAGCAGCTGTGGAAGCAATGGCCACTAGAGGAGCCACTGTCAACTGAAGAGCAACCTCTGACAGAAGTGCCTGAGGGGTAGCCACTGCCTGAGGAGCCATGGCTGCCACAGGTGCAGCTCTGTACAAATCAACACCTAGATACTTCTGTGAGAGTAAAAATTGGGAGACAAAGAAAGCACCAAAGGGTGGGGTGGGGGGAGCCAGAAAAGTAACTAAGTGAAACAGAGGCATGTAATAAATCAGAAAAAGAATTCTGAATAAGGGTCATACAGTTCATTACCTGGATAAATGAAAAAAAATCAACAACTTATGTATGAATCAAGAAGAAATAAAAAGTGATATAGCTGCAATAAAAACACTATGGAAGTTTCAACAGTATAGTAGGAGAAGCAGATGATCTAATTAGCAAATTAGAAGACAGGGAAGCAAAACACACACAAACCAAACTGCTATTGGAGAAAAGGGTTAGAACACTTATTTGAACAAATAATGTCAAAAACTTCTCTGATGTGAGGAAGAGAAAGTCACACAAGCCCACAGAGTCCCAAACAATGTGAACCTGAAAAGACCTACACCAAGACACTTCATAATTACAATGGAAAATGTTCAGAACCAAAAGAGAATCTTAAAGGTTTCAAGAGAAAGACAAACAGTTATGTACAAGAGATCTCTCATTAGGTTATCAAATTATTTTTCAACAAAAAACACATCAGGCCAGAAAGGAATGTAAGGAAATTTACGAAGTGATGCAAAGCAAGGGACTGAATCCAAAAATACTCTATCCAGCAAGGCTATCATTCAAATTTTAAGGGGAAATAAGAAGCTTCACAGACAAAAACAAAGAAACAAAGAAACAAACAAACCAAAAAAAAAAAACAAAAAAAAAAAACAACCACACAAAACAAAAACAAACAGCTAAGGGACTTTATCACCACCATGCCAGCAGGGCAAAAACTTTTAAAGGGACTGGTATAAAAAGAAGAAATCAAAAGGGAAGAAGGAACACAGGCACAAAAAATAAAAATAGTTTCAAACAAATACCTATCAATAACAACTTTAAACATAAAAAGCCAAAATGTTCCAAACAAAAGACATTGAATGGCTGAATAAATAAGAAAACATGAACCATACATATGCTGTCTACAAGAGAATCACTTCAGAACAAGGGACTCTCATGAACTGAAAATGAAGGGATGGGAAAACATCTTTCAGGCAAATGAAAATGAAACAAAGAAAAAGAAAAAGAAAAAGAAAAGAAAAGAAAAGGCTGGCGTAGCAATACTTATATCCAACAAATAGATCTCAAAGTAAAGGCCATATAACAAGAGATAAGAAAGGCCATTTCATTACACTAGAAGGGTCCAATAAAGCAAGAGGATATAACCCTGAAATATATATATGTATATGTATATATGTATATCGCCCCTATATAGGAGCACCCAAATACATAAAAATACTCCTGGAAGATATCAAGGGAGAGATCAACAGCAATATGAGCATCGTAGGGGATTTTAATACCAAACTCACCTGATACATCCTCTAGATTAAAAAAAAATCAGCAAAGAGACAGAAATCCTAAATGACTCACTAGATCAGATGGACTTAATTAACATCCTCAGAATATTTCACCCCAAAGCCAACAAATATTCTTTCTTTGTCTGTGAGAGTAAAAATTGGGAGACAAAGAAAGCACCAAAGAGCACATGGGAAATTTTCAATAATAGACCACATATTGGGTCACATGCAAAGTCTCCTGAAATTCAAGAAGATTAAAATCATATCAAGTATCTCCTCAGACAACAATGGCATAATATTAGAAATAAAATACGATAAAATTTTTTAAAAATTCATACACTTTGAATAGCATGCTATTAAACAATGACTGGGTTACCAAAGAGATCAAAGAAGAAATTAAAAACATCCTGGATACAAATGACAATGAAAATACCACGACCCAAATCTTTGGGACACAGTGAAAGCAGTCTTGAGAGGGAATTTTATAGCTCTACAGGCCTACCCTATCATAAAAATGCTAATAAATCATCTAGCTCTACATATCAAAGAATTGGAAAAAGAACAAAAATAAAAGACCAGGTTAAGCAGAAGGAAGGAGATAATAAAGATCAGAGCAGAAATAAATGATATAGAGAGCAAAAACCAGTACAAAAGATTAATGAAACCAACAGTTGGTTATTTGAAAGTATAAACAAGATTGATGAACCTCTAGCCAGGCTCACAATGAAGCAAAGAGAGAGAACCCAAATAAACGAAATCAGAAATAAAAGAGGTTAAATAAGATTCCCATGACTGTTAAAAACATTCTATGACCAATTCCATTCCAACAAACTAGACAACCTAGAGAAAATGGACATGTTCCTAGAAAAATACAACCTTCCAAATCTCAATCAGGAAGAATCTAAAAATCTCAATAGGATGATAACTATTGTGGAAATTGAAGCAGTTATCAAAAAGCTTCCAGCAAACAAAAGTTGAAGGCCAGATTGCTTCACAGGGAAGTATTATTAAACATTCAAGGAAGAACTAAAACCTATCTTCCTCAGATTATTCGGGGGGAAAAATCAAGAGAAAGGAACACTTCCAAGCTCATTCTATGAATCCACAATTACCCTAATACCAAAACCAGATAAAGACAACACAATAAAAGAAAATTACAGGCCAATATCCCTCATAAACATAAATGCCAAAATCCTCAACAAAATTCTAGCAAACCTGATCCATAATTACATCAGAAAGATTGTACACCATGATCAAGTAGGATTTATCCCAGGAATACAAGGATGGTACAATATCCACAAATCAATAAATGTGAGATAAAAACAAATTGAAAGATAAAAATCACATAGACGTATCAATAATGCAGAAAAAGCATTTGACAAAATCCAATATCTGTTCTTGATAAAAACCCTCAGCAAAGTGGCAACAGAGGAACCATACCTCAACGTAATAAAAGCTTTATATGACAAACCTACAGCCAACATCACACTTAATGGGCAAAAACTAAAACCATTTCACCTAAGAGCAGTAACAAGACAAAGATGCCTACTTTCATCACTCCTCTTCAACAAAGTACTGGAAGTTAAAGCCACAGAGATCAGAAAAGAAGAAGTAAAATGTATCTAAATTGGAAAGGAAGATATTAATATAAAACTATCATTATTCATAAATGACATAATACTGTACATAGAAAACACTAAAGGCTCCATCAAAAATTATTAGGCTTAATATATGAATTTGACAAAATAGCAGGATATAAAATTAATGTCGAGAAATCTATGGCATATTTATATGCCTATAGTGAACTTACAGAAAGAGATTTAAAATAAACAATCTCAATTACCATTGCACCAAAAAAATTAAGATACCTGGGAATAAACTTAACTAAGGAGAAAAATGACCTGTACTCAGAAAACTACAGAAAACTAAAAGAAGAGATAGATGAAAGAACAATGTGTTCATGGACTGGTAGAATGAGCATCAATAAAATATCCATATTACCCAAAGCAATTTATAGATTCAATGCACTCCTCATTAAAATACCAATGGCATATCTCAGAACTAGGACAAACTCTCCAAAAATTCATCTGGAATAAAAATAGTCCTTGAATAGCTGCAGCAATCCTGAGAAAGAAAAACAAAATAGGAGGGATCTCAATACCAGATATCAAGCTGTATTACAAAGCCACTGTTCTCAAAACCTCCTGGTACCGGCCAAAGAACAGACATATACTAGTAGACCAATGGAGTAGAATATAGAACCCAGAAATCAACCTAAACTACTATTCTTAATATTTGACAAAGCAGGCAAGAGCATACAGTGGAGTAAAGACACTCTCTTCAATAAATGGTGTTGGGAAAATTGGACAGATACATGCAAAAAAGAAACTAGACCACAAACTTACACCATACACAAAAATAAACTCAAAATGGATAAAGGACTTAAATGTAAGACAGGAAACCATAAAAAAAATTAGAGGAATCCACAGGCAGAGAAATCTCAGACATATACCGAACCAATATCTTCACCAATAGAGCTCCTAGTGCAATGCAAACTAAAGAGAAAATAAATAAATGGATCTACATCAAAATAAAAAACTTTTGCACAGCGAAAGAAACAATCAATAAAACAACAAGAAAGCCCACTGCATGAAAGAATATAGTTGCCAATGTTATCACCGATAAGATTTAATCTTCAACATTTACAGGGAACTTGTACAACTTAACAAAATGAAGATTAACAACCCAATCAGAAAATTAGCAATGGAACTAAATAGATACTTTTTGAAAGAGGACATAAGGAAGGCCAAAAGACATATGAAAACATGCTAAAAGTCACTATCATCCCAGAGATGCAAATCAAAATGACAATGAGATACCTACCATCTCATACCTGCCAGAATGGTTATCATCAACAAATCAATGACAAGTGCTGGTGAGGATGTGGAGAAATAGGTACCCTCATGAACTACTGGTGGGAATGCAGACTGGTACAGCCATTGTGGAGAACATTATGGAGTTTCCTAAAAAAAACTAAAAATGGTACTCCCATTTGACCCAGTGATATATCCAAAGAAGCTAACAACACCAATCAGAAAGGATATATGCACTCCTATATTATAGCAGCACAATTTATAATAGCTAAGATTTGGAAGTAACCTAAGTGCCCATCAGCAGATTAGTGGATTAAAAAATGGTGGTACATCTATACAATGTAATACTACACTGCTTAAAAAGGAAGGAACTCCTACCATTTCAACAGCATGGATGGAACAGGAGATTATTATGCTAAGTGAAATAAGTGAGTCAGAGAAAGATAAATATCACATGATCTCACCCATCTGTGGAATATAATTAACAATATAAACTGATGAACAAAAACAGGTCCAAAGACAGAAAAGCATCAATCACATTATCAAACCTCAGAGGGAAGGTAGTGGAGGGTGGGGATAATGGGAAGAGATCAACCAAAGCACTTGTATGAATGCATATAAGCATAACCAATGAACACAGAAACCAGGAAGGTGAGGGCATAAGCAGAAATGGGGTGGGGGTGCAAGAGGGGGATAAGTGCGTATTGATTTTCTTAATCAATAAATAAAATTAAAAAAATAGCTTGTGTAATAAATAACTAATGCAACTCAACAAAAGAAAGATTTGTAATACAATTAACTAATGGGTATGATACCTAAATAGCCACTTCTTCAAAGATAACATACAGATGGCCAAGATACATATAATAAAACTAGAGTCCTGGTGTACGAAATTCATGCACATAGGTGTGGGTCCCTTAGCCAAGCCTGCACCCTCTCCAATCTGGGACCCCTCGAGGGATGTCCGAATGCCCGTTTAAGCCTCATCCCAGTAAGATCAGGCCTAAATGGGCAGTTGGACATTCCTCTCACAATTCAGGACTGCTGGCTCCCAACTGCTCACCTGCCTACCTTCCTGATTGCCCTTAACCATTTCTGCCTGCCAGCCTGATCACTCCCTACCACTCCCCTGCCAGCCTAATTGATGCCTAACTGCTCCCCTGCCAGCCTGATTGCCTCTAACTGCCCTCCCCTGAGACCTTGTCCCCCGAACTGCTCACTCCTGCAGGCCTGGGACCCCTCCAAACTGCCCTTCCCTGCAAGCCTGGTTGCCCCCATCTTCCCTCCAATGCTGGCCTGGTCTCCCTTTACTCCCCTCCCTTTCAGGTTTGATTGCCCCCAACTGCCCTCCCTTGCAGGCCTGCTTCCTCCCAGCTGCCATCCCCTGCTGGCCATCTTGTGGTGGCCATCTTGTGTCCACATGGGGGCAGCCATCTTGTGTGTTGGAATGATGGTCAATTTGCATATTACTCTTTTATTGGATAGGATAGAGGCCTGGTGCATGGGTGGGGGCTGACTGATTGTCCTGGATCAGGGTGGGGGTTCCCTTGGGGTATGGGGTAGCCCTGCCTGTGGTGGTTTACAGACCAGCCACACACCCTGGTAACACAAGAGGAAGCCCTGGTATCTGGGATTTATTTGTCTTTTATAATTGAAACTTTGTAGCCTTGAGCAGAGGCCAGGGCCAGCCAGGAAGCTTGGCTTCTTCCATTGCTAAGGGCAATGCAAGCCTTCTGCTTTCTCCAGCTCTGTGGCTATCACCATTTTCGTTGGTATTTAATTTATCTTCTATAACTAAAACTTTGTAGCCTTAAGCGGAGGCCAGGGCTTGCCAGAGCGGGTGGGAAGCTTGGCTTCCTCCATTGCCAGGGAAACCCAAGCCTCCTGCTTTTTCCATGGTTGCAGCCATCTTGGTTGAGTTAATTTGCATATTTGCTCCTGATTTGCTGTTGGGCATGGCTTGTGGGCATAGCGGAGGTACAATCAATTTGCATGTTTCTATTTTATTAGTGTAGATGCTCAAAGCCACTAATCTTCAGAGAGATGCAAATTAAAACAACAGTGAGGTATCACTTTCCACCTGCCTAAATGACAACGATCAACAAATCACCAAATGACAAGTTCTGGAAAGGATGTAGAGAAAAGGGAACTATGCAATCCTATGTTCATAGCAGTACTATTTACAATAGCTGCTAAGATTGGGAAATGGCCCAATAGTTCATTGATAGATGAGTGGACAAAAAAAAAAAAAAAAAAAAAAAAAAAAAAAAAAATGTGCTGCAGTGGAATACTGGGGCCTGCAGCCAATATCCCATGCCCTGGTCTTCCCACCAGGCAGCAGGCCCTGATTGGGCTGCTGCCTGTCTGCTGTGGTGGCAGTGTGGTGGTGAGGGAAGAAGGAGTCGGGGAGGTGTGGTGGTGGGGTGCCAACTATGGCAGCATCAGCATCTGGCCCCCATTCCTTCTGTGTCTGGCCCAGTGACTGTCACTTCCTCTCCTGACCCCACCAGGGGCCTTTAGGCCTTGGATTGGGATGAGAAACGAGGTGGGTGGCAGCAGAAATGGCCCCTTTCTCAGGGGTCCAAGGGCCAGCTCCCTCCTCAAGGCCAGCAGGCAACCTCAAATGCCCATCCCTCCTTTCATCCAGCAGGCTTCAATAAGCCTGCTTACCATCTATTGTGGTGGCAGTGCTGTGGTGAGGGAAGAAGGAGGGGGAAGGGGGGGAACCATGTGGTGGTGGGAAGCCAACTGTAGGTGTCAGTGTCCAGCATCCATTCCTTCCATGCCTGACTGGCAACCATCACCTCCTCTCTGGCCCAGCCCTGATCAGCCTGGCCCTGATTGGCCCTGATTGCTGGCTAAGCCTAGGGACCTCACCCACGCATGAATTTTGTGCACTAGGCCTCTAGTCACCAATAAAGATACATTTTTAAGAAAGACAGTAAGTTTGTGTTGTTTTCAAAGTATTGGCAAGGATGTAAATAGGACATCCTTCACTGTTGGTGGGATTATAAAATGGTGCAGCCACTATGGAGGATCCTTAAAACTTTTAAAGTAGATCAATTGGGTATTGAAGGTCCAATATGGTGGCAATTAGTCCTATGAGACAACCAATCACTGAATAAACAGTTTCTTACAACAACAAAAAAGAGAAAGAGACCAGAGAGGCAGCAGGAGCCTTCTGGGAGCTGTAAGAAATCTCCAGTGGAAGAGTGGGTAGTACCAATGTTGCTTCCCTTCCACCTCACTAGTCTGTGGGAGCTTAATGGAGATTTAGCCTACCTGCAGGATCATTGCCACAGCACATTTATAGCTACACAGCCTGGAGCCTTTTGCTTCTGAACAAAGAAAGTAAGAACAACAGGCATTGCCATACCTACCTGGTGTCTCCGCAGGGAGCTTCTCCAGCTGGCAGTTTAATGACTCAAGTGCCAGAAGTAGCTGCTAGTTCCTAAGCTCTTGAGGTATCTCCTGGGCTCCACATCCCTGTTGGACTCCAAGATTTAGAAGTATTGCTTCCCTCAATAACATGTTCCTTTCCTAGATGAAGCAAAGAGCACCTCACATATGCTTTCTTGACATTTAAGCTAAGTATTCCAAACAGACTCTCACCAGCCTCACCACTGGTGAGGGCTTAAATAGATTTCATAACTGATTCTAACCTTCGAAATGAAAATAAGGACACATTCTTGAATTTGAATGCCACATTTATGAAAAACAGGTATCTCTTCATTCCACAAAATGTAATTTAAAATAGCAATTAAAACTAGCAATTAAAAATAAATCATGCCTGGCTGGTGTGGCTTAGTGATTGAGCATCAACCTATGAACCAGTAGGTCATGGTTTGATTCCTGGTCAGGGCATATGTTCAGGTTGCCATCTCAATCCCCAATGGGGGGTATGCAGGAGACAGCTGGCCAGTAATTCTCTCTCATCATTGATATTTCTATCTCTTTCTCCCTCTCCCTTCCTCCCTGAAATCAATAAAAATATTTCAATAAATAAATCCTATATAATAAAAGCCCATCTGCCAAATGGCAGAATGACCAGAACAACTGGTCAACTAGTCACTATGACATGCACTGACCACCAGAGGGAAGACACTCAATGCAGTAGCTGCCCTCTGGTGGTCAGTGTGCTACCACAGTGGGAGTGTCAGTTGGCTGACCAGGATGAGCAGCTGCTCCCACTGTGAACTCTGGGATGATGGCCAGGAACCCATGCTGTGATCATCACCTCCTTGCCCCAGGCTCTTCCTCCTCACTCCCAGCCACTCCTCCAGATGCCTGCAGGCCACACAGTGCTGCTGCCAGGCTCCCAGTGCTGACCCCAGAGGTTGGGAGGGAGGTTCGTGGCCACTCTAGGACTGAGGCCTACTTCACTGCCTCTCAGTGCTATTGTCTCTGGGCTTGGCCTCAACCAGGTCCCCTGGAGAGGCAAGTGCTCCAGCTTCATGGAAGATTCAGGACCAGGGAACAGCCACTGAGAAGGTAGGTCCACAGCTGCTCAGCTAATTGGGATGAGTGGTGCTCCCACAGGTAGATCCCTGCAGGTCACAACCCCAACCAGTACACAAATCCCATGGACTAGGCCTCCAGTAAATAAATAAATTTGGAAAGGGAAAATCAAGTTAGGACAGTGTCTGTAACAGGTGAGGAAGCTTCTATGTATCAGCCCCTGTATTCATGGTGGTGGATCTGGTGAACACAGGAAACATAATGGCAAAGCAACTTTTCAGTAGAGTAAAAATAAACTTGTTCCTCAAAATGAGCAAAGCTTCTCCCCACATTTGCTTTAAATCGGTGCTTTATTTGGGGACATAAAGAAACAATCAACCGATTCTAGTCATGTCGCAATGGCAAAAACCTATGCTTGGCAGATGCTTCTGAGAGCATCCTCCCAGTGTCACCTCTATTACACCAAAGCCTAATTTAATAAAGGTCATTGTGAGAAGGGATGCCAACTGAAAGTCATCACAGTCAATCTCCTATTTGCCTTATCTTTTGCTACCTCCTTTAGAAATATATATTTTTTAAATAAGCCATTGTAATAGCAAAAGAAAATCTCATTCTCTATGTTTTTCTCACTAATTCTATTTTTCCTTTCACATATCTTTTCATCCCTGGATAAACAATAATCCAGTCAAAAAATGCAGACATACAGGCTTGTTAGCAAGATAAATTTCAAACCAGATGCAAGGTTTTATACACATTTCACTAGATTTTACAATAGGCTGCGGTGCTAAAAGTCAGAATTTCCACTGGAAATAGTGGCTCTCGGCCAGGGCTCAGTGTGATATTTTTTTCCAGTAGTATAAGAACCAATTATGTCTTTTCACTGAGGTGTTTTTTGTTTTGTTTGGTTTTCTTTGGTTTTCTTTGGTTTTTGTTTTGTTTTTTTCAAGAGGAAAGAAAATGTTAGATAAATTAGAAGTGGCCAGTTCAATCCTTGAGGTAGCTCTAATTTTGTCCTTTATTCATAGTTCCTCCCACCTTTGGATCACTTTGGAGGCTGGGAATTCAAACCCCACACATTTGCTGGCTGCACAAAAGTTATCTCAATTCTCTGAAAATCCTGAAGACCTATATATCTTGGCCACATCTATGTAATTATGGCCCAATAGTTCTAGAATAAACAAACAAACAAAAAAAGTTATGCTTTCTAAAGATATTCACAATGCAATGCATCATTCAGGAAAAATAATACTAAATGTTTGCTGAGGAAGATGGCTGCTGATGGGAAGGCAGACTGCAAGATAGTGCGTGAATGAGAGAACAAAGGTAAAGTGTGTGGTTTCACAGGGAGTGTTTGTTTCTAAGTTAAGGGACAGCTATACTGCAGGGGACCATGGGGATTGCCAGACGGATTTCCCTGACTGGGAAGCCACCACTGCTGCTGGAATCCCTCCCAGAGCAGCCAGTTCTGATGCAGAGACCACTGTATCTTGAAGGGGAGAGTAGATGTTGTTGGAAGCCTGAAAATCCCAGGACTCTACAACTATGGCACCCAGCAAACAGCTGCGAACCCAGGAACACTGATCCCCAAGTGGCACAAGCATGTGGACTCAGCGAAGCTCTGTGCCTCCTCATGGAAAGGTCAGATTTTGCCTGGGATAAGGTGAGGTCTGTGGTCCAGGCAGGAGAGAGAAATGCACACATGGGAGCTGGAGGAGCCAATGAAGTCTGCCCCCAAAAAAGGCTGTGGCCGTTGGGGCTGGCGGTATCCGCAAATGTGGAAGGGAATCCACAGGGTTGCTAATAGAAGGGAACTCTAAAAAAGCAACCCATAGCTGAACTGGGTGCAAAAGGTCAGCCTAAAAATTTTTAAGAGTGTGCTGGCTGCTTAGATCCAAGGGGAAAAAAGACTGCACAGACTTGCGCCAGAATACCGGAATTCATGCACTTATTCCTGATCTATTCTCTCTCTCTCTCTCTCTCTCTCTCTCTCTCTCTCTCTCTCTCTCTCTCTCTCTTTTCCTCTTTAAACCCACACATTTGATTACTAAGTCTAGTACATAGGATCACCCAATTGGGGACGCTCTAAGAGACTGCAGGGGAAAGTTGTTTTCCTTTTTATATTTGTTTTCTGTTGTTGTTTTTATTTGCTTATTGCTTCTGTTTTCCCTTGCCTCACTTGATATTAGTTGTTGTTTGTATTGTAGTTTGCATTCATCCATAGGGATTTGTTGATGGCATTTGTTGGGATTAGTGGCTGTTCTAGTGGAGTTTTCTTTGCCTTCCTTTTTTAAAATATATTTTATAGATTTTTTAAAGAGAAGGGTTAGAAACACAGATGAGAGAGCTGTGTTTTTCATCCACCTTATGACCATCCACCTTGTATTGGTCAGCTGCCTCCTGCACAACCCCACAGGGGATGTGCCCACAACCAAGGTACATGTCCTTGGCCGGAATTGAACCCAGAACCTTTCAGTCTGCAGGCTGACACTCTATCCACTGAGTCAAACCAGTTTCGCTCCCTCCCCCTTCTTTTTTATTCTCTTTCTTTGCTCTCTTACTCTTCATTCCTTTTCACAATTTCATTTTTGCACTCCTTTTCTCTCTCTCTCTTCCTGTTTTTTTTCTTCTTTCTTTCTTATCCACAAATTCTCTTTTCTCTGGTGGTCACCTTTATTTGGGGATATTAGAATTGTGAATGCATTTGTGTTGTGCCTTGTTGGGTTGTATTTTGTGCCTTTAAATTAGGGGTGTCGAACTCAATCAGAGAAGGGGCCAAAATCTAAAATCCAGCCTAAATCGCGGGCCGAATGGTTTACTGAACAGTCATAAACTGACAATGTCATAAACTGACAGCGGAGTGCAGTGATGACAGCGCGGTGCGGGCCACATTGCAAGGCCTGGCAGGCTGGATTTAGCCCGCGGGCCTTGTGTTTGACATATGTGCTTTAAATCAACACAGGAGAGAGAGAACTACATAACCTGACACCTTGAGAAGAGAGATCATGGGGAGACAAAGAAAAAGCCTGCAGATGAAAGAAAATCAGATATCGGCAGAAAAGGAAGTAAAGAAAGTGGTGGCAAGCAACCTGTCAGAAAAAGAATTCAGAGAAATGGTCATAAGGTGGATGAAAATAATGGAAGACAAATTCAACAATATGTGTAAGAACCAAAAGGAAATGAAGAAGAACCAAAATGAAATGGAAAATGACATCACTGCTATAAAGAACTCAATAGTATGCATCAACAGTAGACTAGTAGAAACAGAGGACCTTATCAGTGAGCTAGAAGACAAGGTAGGAAAAAATACCTACGCAGAGCAGCTTCTAGAATAAAATAAATAAACAGCAGAAGGAGGGTCTAAGAGAACTTTGGTACAACATGACATGAAACAACATCTTCATAATAAGGATGCCGGAAGGAGAGGAGATTGAGCAAAGAATAGAAAACCTGTTTGAAGAAATAATGACAGAAAACTTACCTGATACAGGAAAGAAAAAACTCACATAAATCCAAGAAGCTAACAGAGTCCCCAAAAAAATGAACCCAAAAAGTCCGATGCTAAGGCACATTAAAATTAAACTGGCAAACACCAACGACAAAGTAAGAATCTTAAAGGTGGCCAGAGAGAGACAGAAAGTTACCTACAAAGGATACCCCATCAGACTAGTGACTGATTTCTCAATAGAAACACATCAGGCATGAAGAAAAGGGAATGAAATATACAAAGTCATGCAGGAAGGATCTGACTCCAATAATACTCAACCCAGCAAGACAATCAATCAAAATTTAGGGTGAAATCAAAAACTTAACAGACAAAAAAGGACTAAGAATGTTTATTACCACCAAACCAACAATGCAAGAAATGCTAAAGGGTCTATTGAAAAAAGAAGAAATAGGAAGCAAAAAAATAACACAGGGGTAAAGAATAAAAACTGAGAAAAATAAGTACCTACCCTGTTTCCCGGAAAATAAGACAGTGTCTTATATTAATTTTTGCTCCCAAAGATGCACTAGGTCTTATTTTCAGGGGATGTCTTATTTTTCCATGAAGAAGAATAGAGTACACATTTATTGGTAAAAGAAAATAAAGGAAATTTATTACCTGTATACGGTACAATAGTACGGTAGTTGCCAACACAAACCAGATAAACTGAATCCTACAGTATCAAGAATTTGGAGGATCCAAGAAGGCTGCACAGGTAAACACCTAACTGCAGTCGCACACAACAACTTCAATAAAATACAACTAAAATATAAAATGGACATTGCCCAGAGCTACAGGAAGTCGACTGACTGAAAATTCTACAAGAAGGAAAGAGAAAACCAGAAAGAAAATCAGAGGAGCTGTAAAAGCCTAAGGTACGGAGACATGAGCGTGCACGGAGGGGACAGAGCTGGAGAGGAGGGGGAGGCTGAGTTCCTGGCTGGTGTTCCCTAGCAGGAAGGAAATAAAAGCCACGGACTGGGCTGAACCCCAGAACCGACAGTGCTGAACCCCAGTTCTAGGCCAGACCCTGGGGACCCAGGCTCAAACAGAGGGAGAAGGAGCTGTGAGGCGAAACCCCAGGAGAGTGGTGAAAAGCAGAGCCCCTGGAGTCTTGCACATTGTGCGCAGAGGACGGAATGTTGACTCTGATGCTAGATTGCCCTAGCAGGAAGGAAACAAAAGCTCCGGCTGTGCTGAGCCCCAGTTCCGACTGCTCTGAACCCCAGTTCTAGGCCAGACCCTGGGGACCCAGGCTCAAACAGAGGGCGACGGGGCTGTGAGGTGGAATCCCAGGGGAGCGGCGAAAGGCAGAGCCCCCGGAGTCACGCACATTACGCGCAGAGGACGGTCTGTTGACTCTGATGCTAGACTGCCCTAGCAGGAAGGAGACAAAAGCTCCACTCTGGGAAGAACGTGATGAGGAGCAGGAACTGCTGCCTGGCACCAGCAAGCTGGGCACTTGCAAGAAGCTAGGCGACAGGGCACCTCGGGGAGAGGTGCCGCTGGCCCCTCGACTGCTGATCACGGGCCACGGAGCCAAGGCTGGGGGCTGCTTCCTGGGTGGCGCGGACCCAGGCAATAGGCTGAAGCCGTGCAGGAGGCTGCGGAGAACAAAGGGGCGCCACAGGCCAGCCTGCTGAGCTTCCAGGACAAGGAGGAAGAAACCGAAGAAGTTTTCAATGTGAAGAAATCAAGTTATAGCAAAAGATAGTAAAATTACTTAAGAAAGAATAAAAAGAAGATCTTGAAAAATGGAAGATTAAGACAGAACTCAACTCAGCAGCCAACATTGCAACATAAATGCGTTTAAAAAAAAAAAAAAAAAAGACAGAATGTTGGAGCAGCGGCAGCAAGGCCCAGAGGGCCAGGCCCAGGGCAGTGGCAGCCAGAACCAGAACAGCAGCAGCCAGGCCCAAAGCATCCAGGCCTGGGGCAGCAGCAGCCAAGCCCGGAGCAGCCAAGCCGGGAGTGGCCAGGCCCAGAGTGACCGGGCCCGGAGCAGCCGGGTCAGGAACAGCCAGGCTCGGAGCAGCAGCAGCCAGGCCGGGAGCAGCCAGGCCCGGAGAGGCAGTGGCCAGGCCCAGAACAGTTGATTGTGGAGTGGACCAGAGCAACAGAGGCCAGGCGCAAAGCAGCCGGGCCTGGAACAGCTTGCTCCTCACCTGCCCATGCCCCAGGGCTGCCTCTCAGACATGGCTGGAAACTTTTGGGGGAACTTGAGGATCTGCTGAATCAAGTGATAAAGGCTTAGATCTGGATGTGTTGAATTAGTATAGCGCTGGGGTGTTGATCTGTGAGTGCCTTGTGGGGTCTGGATGAGGTTGGTTTATCTATTTGGAAGTGTCTTTTGTGTGAAGTGTATCCTTGGGCATGTGGAGGTATTATTGATTTGAGAAAATACTAAGTAATTGATTTACTACCTGAAAAATTTAAAGTTCTGAAAGTTTAAGGTCTCTTGCCAAAAAGAAGTTTTAAAGCTAACATCTTAATTTCAATGGAGGAAGGGGAGGACAAGCCCTTCCCATCCAGAACAGGTAATCCAATTCCAGCCAGCAGCTATCTTTAAACAATGTGCCCATTTACATTTCAATGGCTACGCCTTTTGATAGCCTAAGGGCAAGTTTACATGTAAACAAGTTTGCTTCTCAGTTCCCAGGGCAGAAAAAACAAGGTTTAAAATTATTAGATTTTAAAATTTATTCTTAAAAATATAAAAGTTTATTAATTAAAAAAAGGAAATTAAAAAACCTAATGAGCAATATTAACTGTTAATTATTATAGAATCAGAGATACAGGAGGGGAGTGAACTGACAATTCTTGTGGGGCAGGGGGGGCGGAGGGGAGTGGTGGATGCGGGAAGAGACTGAACATAAGCTGTGCACCTATGGATGAGGACAATGGGGGGTGAGGAAAGGGCAGAGGGTGGGGTGGGAATCTGGTGGAGGGGGGATGAAATGAGGAACCTTTGTAATAATATGAACAATAAAGATTGATTTAAAAAAAAAAAGAAGAAGATGAGAGGGGCGGAGCTTGAAGATGGCGACCGAACAGATGGACTTGTTCTGACCCCGGTCCCAAAACAGATAGAAGCAACATCTGAGTCGCTCAGGGAATGTTGATTAGCAGCTAAGGGGCAGCGGATCACTCTAGGAAGGTAAGGAAGTGTCCGCTGGACAATTTTTCCTGACCAAGCGGCCAGCACTCCCGACTTCTCCCGGAGCTCCGGGCTCGGCGCAAAGGCGGCGCCACCCTACCAGGAACGGAGCAGCTTCTCTGAGGCCTGGAAAACCCAGAGCCGAGGAGTCCATCGAGCACCTGTGGCGCCCCGATCGGAGCAAGCGCGTGGATTCAAGGAAGCTCTTCAACCACCCACAGAAAGGTCAGAGTTTGCGTGGCTAGGCTGAGAGTTCAGGCTGCGATAGCCCCATTGCTCCCGCGAGGCCCCGCCCCCAGAGCGGCCCTGAGCTCCACGGCCTGGAGAGCCGCGAGGCCCCGCCCCCAGTGCAGCCCTGAGCGCCAAGGCCCCACCTATTGATATATTGTAGCACCAAAGCGCCGCGAGGCCCCGCCCCCAGTGCGGCCGCGGCCCCGCCTATATTGTAGCCCAGGAGAGCTGCGAGGGCCCGCTCCCAGAGAGAAAGAAGGCCAGAGCAACCAAAGTCTGGGAGGTCAAACCAGTAACACTGACACCTAAGGGCTGAACTACAAACTGCCTTTTTTTTTTTTTTTCTTTTTTTTTTTTTTTTAATTAATCAAAAATAAATGGACACAAATAACTAAGATATAGCCTACCTAAAATTAAGGATTACCTTACAAAACTGAGGTGCAGTGGAAAGCTGGGAACTGCAAGACTCTCTGATCCAAGAACCAGGCATACCAAATACAATAACAGAGGAAGTGATTGAACTCTACTGGACAATTTTATGCTAATTATACTATTCTTTATTTTATTTTCATTTTTTTACATTTTTTATTTAATTTTCATTTTTTACATCTTTTACTTCAGAAACGATTTTTTTTCTTTTTTCTTTTTTCCTTACTTGATTTTACCTTTTCAATTATTACATTTTTCAATCTCTATCTTCACTATTACTACTGCTATTTTGCAATTTTTTTTTTCTTTTTCTTTTCCTCCCCAGTACCATTTTACTTTGTCTTTATTTTACATTGGGAGTAACCTTCATTCTATTTTAATCTCTACTATAGCATCATTCAACCCTATCTCAATTCGACCTTTACCCCATCACTCTCTTACTAAACTTTAACCTTTTAGTCTCCAGTTTATCCTATCCCTTTCCGGCTTTAGTTTTTCCTCTATTCTTTCTGTATACCCCCTGCTAAAGCTCTCACTATACTCATAGACCTAAGTTCCAACCCCTGATACAAGTGTATAAATATCACTCTCTGCACTATATTAACTAGTTAAAAAAAAAAAAAACACACACACACAAAAAAAACGGTTCTACTTTCTATCCTTTTCTCATTGTTTGAGTGAAGGTTGATTATTGTGAATATTTGTGCTTTTCAGTGAAATTGTTCTGCTTATTCCAGTGTTGTTATTGTTGCTTTGTATTTTTTTTTAAATCCTCTGTTTTTGTTTGTTTCTTTGACTTCTGTATATCATAACCTTACTTAATAATAGTGGATATTGTATTGTAGTTTGTATTAATCTCCAAGTATTGTTACCGGCATTGGCTGGGCTCAGTGGTTGATCTATGGCAATTTTCTCCACATATATATAGTTTGTTTCCCATTTTTTTAGTTTGCTTCTTCTCTCTCTCTCTCTCTCTCTCTCTCTCTTACTCTCTCTTCTTTTTCTCCCTGTTTTCTATCTTCATTTTGTCATTACTTTATTTCTTCTTTGACTTTTTTTTTTTTTAATTTTTCTTTATTTTATTTTTACCTTTCTTCCTTCCTTCTCTCCTATACCCTAATTTGCCTATCGCTAGGGGTTACCTTTATTAGAGGTTATTAATATTGTAAATACATTCCTGTTAAGTGCCTCTCATGTTGTACCTGGTAGTGTTGTATTTTGCACCTATAAATTAACGCAAGAGAAAGAACACCACATAACCAGACATCCTGAAAAGAGATACCATGGGAAGACAAAGAAACACCCCACAAATGAAAGAAAAGCAGGCATCACCAGAAAAGGAAGTAAACGAGCCAGAGGCAAGCAGCCTACCAGAGCAAGAGTTCAGAATAATGATTATTGGTTGGCTAAAAAGAATGGAAGAGAAATTTGACAATAACCAAGAAGAAATGAGGAAGAACCATCAGGAATTGAGGAAGAACCAAGAAGAAATGAAAAATGACATCGCTACCATGAAGAACTCAATAGAAAGCATCAAGAGTAGACTAGATGAAGCGGAAGACCGCATCAGTGAGCTAGAAGACAAGATGGAAAAAAATACCCAATTAGAGCAGCTTCTAGAAAAAAAGATTAAAAAGCAGGAGGAGAGCCTACAGGAGCTTTGGGACATTACAAAACAAAATAATATTCGAATAATAGGGGTTCCAGAAGGAAAGGAAACTGAGGTAGACGTGGAAAAAGTATTTCAAGAAATAATGACAGAAAACTTTCCTGAGATAGAGAAGAAAAAACCCACACAAATCCAAGATGCTCGCAGAGTCCCAAGCAAAATGAATCCCAGAAGACAGACGCCAAGGCACATTATAATTAAAGTGGCAAACAACAACGACAAAGTAAGAATCTTAAAAGCAGCCAGAGAGAGACAGAAAGTTACTTACAAAGGAACCCCCATCAGACTAGCAACTGATTTCTCAACAGAAACATATCAGGCCAGAAGGGAATGGGATGAAATATACAAAGTCATGCAAAGAAAGTATCTGAATCCAAGAATACTGTACCCAGCAAGACTATCAATCAAAATTGAAGGGGAAATCAGGAGCTTCACAGACAAAAAAAGACTGAAGGAATTTATCTCCACCAAACCAGCAATGCAAGAAATGCTAAAGGGTCTACTGTAAAAATAAAGAAATAGGAATTGAAGAAGGAACATGGGTATAGAATAAAAATGCCATCAAATGAGTACCTATCAATAATAACCTTAAATGTAAATGGATTAAATGCTCCAATCAAAAGACATAGGGTGTCAGATTGGATAAGAAAACAAGACCCTTACATCTGTTGCCTACAAGAAACCCACCTCAGAAAAAAAGATGCACACAGACTGAGGGTGAAGGGATGGAAAAAAGTTTTCCAGGCAAATGGAAAGAAAAGAAAAGCTGGGGTAGCAATACTTATATCTGACAAATTAGATCTCAGAGTGAAGGACATAACAAGAGATAATGAAGGCCACTTCATAATACTAAAGGGTACAATCCAACAAGAAGAAATAACCCTGGTAAATATATATGCACCCAATACAGGAGCACCCAAATACATAAAAAAACTGCTGGAGGACATTAAGGGAGAGATTAATAGCAATACAATCATAGTAGGAGATTTTAATACCCCACTGTCACCCTTCGACAAATCATCTAAACAAAAAATCAGCAAAGAAATATCAATCCTAAACGACTCACTAGACCAGATGGAATTAATTGACATCTTTAGAACATTCCACCCCAAAGCCACAGAATATACATTCTTCTCAAGTGCACATGGGACATTCTCAAAGATAGACCACATTTTGGGACATAGGCAAAGTCTCTTCAAATTCAAGAAGATAGAAATCATATCAAGCATCTTCTCAGACCATAGTGGCATAAAACTGGAAATTAATTACAATAAAAATAATCCAAAGAAATCAAATATATGGAGACTAAACAACATGCTATTAAACAAGGACTGTGTTACCAGAGAAATCAAGGAAGAAATTAAAAACATCCTGGCAACAAATGACAATGAAAACACAACAATCCAAAATCTATGGGACACAGCAAAAGCAGTTTTGAGAGGGAAGTTCATATCCTTACAAGCCTATTGCAAAAAACTAGAAAAAATGGTAACAGATGAACTAACTCTACAACTCAAAGAGTTAGAAAAAGAGCAACAAGAAAAGCCCAGTGTAAGCAGAAGGAAGGAAATAACAAAAATCAGAGCACAGATAAATGACATAGAGACCAAAGAAACAATACATAAGATCAACAAAACCAAGAGCTGGTTCTTCGAAAGGATAAACAAGATTGATGGACCTCTAGCCAGGCTAACCAAGAAACAAAGAGAGAGGACCCAAATAAACAAAATCAGAAATGAAAGAGGTGAAATAACAACAGACCCCACCAAAATACAACAGATTGTTACAAAATACTACGAACAACTCTATTCCAACAAACTAAACAACCTGGAGGAAATGGACATATTCCTAGAAAAATACAAACTGCCAAAACTCAATCAGGAAGAATCTAAAAATCTCAATAGACCAGTGACGTGGGAAGAAATTGAAACCGTCATCAAAAAGCTTCCAGCAAACAAAAGCCCAGGGCCAGATGGCTTCACAGGAGAGTTTTACCAAACATTCAAGGAAGAACTAAAACCTATCCTCCTCAGACTATTCAAAAAAATCTAAGAGGAAGGAACACTTCCGAACTCCTTCTATGAAGCCAACATCACCCTAATACCAAAACCAGATAAAGACAACTCAATGAAAGAGAATTACAGGCCAATATCCCTCATGAACATAGATGCCAAAATCCTCAACAAAATTCTAGCAAATCAACTCCAGAAGAACATCACAAAGATCATACACCATGACCAAGTAGGATTTATTCCAGGAATGCAAGGATGGTACAATATCCGCAAATCAATAAACGTGATACATCACATAAACAAATTGAAAGATAAAAATCATATAGTCATATCAATTGACGCAGAAAAAGCATTTGACAAAATCCAACACCCTTTCCTGTTAAAAACTCTTAAAAAGGTGGGAGTACAAGGATCATACCTCAACATAATAAAAGCTATATATGATAAACCCACAGCCAACATTATACTCAATGGGCAAAAACTAAAACCATTCCCTCTAAGAACAGGAACAAGACAGGGATGCCCACTCTCGCCACTCCTGTTTGACATAGTTCTGGAAGTACTAGCCATTGCAATTAGACAAGAGGAGGAAATAAAAGGCATCCAAATTGGAAAAGAAGAAGTAAAGTTATCCTTATTTGCAGATGACATGATATTGTACATAAAAAACCCAAAAGACTCCATTAAAAAACTAATTGACTTAATAAATGAATTTGGCAACGTAGCAGGATATAAAATTAATGCCAAGAAATCCATGGCATTTCTATACACCAACAGTGAAACTACAGAAACAGAGGCTAAAAAAGCAATTCCATTCACCATCGCACCAAAAAAATTAAGATACCTAGGAATAAATTTAACTAAAGAAATAAAGGACCTATTTGCGGAAAACTACACGACACTGAAAAAAGAGATAGAGGAAGATGTAAGGAGATGGAAGAACATACCATGTTCATAGACTGGTAGAATCAACATCATCAAAATGTCCATACTTCCTAAAGCAATCTATAGGTTCAATGCACTCCCCATTAAAATACCAACGACATATTTCACTGACCTAGAAAGAACTCTCCAAAAGTTCATTTGGAACAATAAAAGACCCCGAATAGCCACAGCAATTCTGAGAAAGAAGAGTAAAGTAGGAGGGATCTCAATACCAGACTTCAAACTATACTACAAAGCCACTGTTCTCAAAACATTCTGGTACTGGCACAAGAACAGACAAATAGATCAATGGAATAGAATTGAGAACCCAGATATCAACCCAAATCACTATGCTCAATTAATATTTGACAAAGGAGGCACGAATATACAATGGAGTCAAGACAGTCTCTTCAATAAATGGTGTTGGGAAAATTGGGCAGACACATGCAAAAGAATGAAACTAGATCACCAACTTACACCATTCACAAGGATAAACTCAAAATGGATACAGGACTTAAACATCAGACGGGAAACCATAAAAATACTAGAAGCATCCACAGGTAGCAAAATTTCAGACGTATGTCAAAATAACTTCTTCACTGATACTGCCCCTAGGGCAATGGAAGCTAAAGAGAAAATAAACAAATGGGACTACTTCAAAATAAAAAGCTTTTTTACAGCAAAAGAAACCATCAATAAAACAACAAGAAAGCCCACGGTGTGGGAGATCATATTTGCAAATATTACCACTGATAAAGGTTTAATCTCCAACATTTACAGACAGCTTATACAACTAAATAAAAGGAAGATGAATGATCCAATTAAAAAATGGGCAATGGACCTAAACAGAATATTTTCAAAAGAAGACAGAAGGAAGGCCAAAAGGCACATGAAAACATGCTCAAAGTCACTAATTATCCGAGAGGTGCAAATCAAAACAACAATGCGGTACCATCTCACACCTGTCAGAATGGCCAACATCAACAAATCAACAAACGACAAGTGTTGGCGAGGTTGCGGAGAAAAAGGAACCCTCGTGCACTGCTGGTGGGAATGCAGACTGGTGAAACCACTGTGGAGAACAGTGTGGAGTTTCCTCAAAAAACTGAAAATGGAACTCCCATTTGACCCAGTAATCCCACTTCTAGGAATATATCCCAAGAAACTAGAAACACCAATCAGAAAGGATATATGCACCCCTATGTTCATAGCAGCACAATCTACAATAGCCAGAATTTGGAAACAGCCTAGGTGCCCGTCAGCAGATGATTGGATCCAAAAACAATGGTACATCTACACAATGGAATACTATGCTGCCATAAAGAAGAAGGAATTCTCATCATTTGCAGCAACCTGGATGGAATTGGAGAGCATCATGCTGAGTGAAATAAGCCAATCAACGAAAGAGAAACACCACATGACCTCACACATCGGTGGATGATAAAGATCTTTATAAACTGATGAACCAAAAGACAGATATAGAGAAAGTAAAGCAACAGGCAGACTGTCAAATTACAGTGGGGAGGGTAGGGATATCAGGGGGAGATAATAGATCAACCGAAGGACTTGTATAAATGCATATAAGTACAACCAATGGACATAAAACTATGGGGAGGGAGGGGATGTGTGGGAGGGAGGGAGGGGGGCAATAAAAAAAAATCAAGAAAATATGTAAAAAATAAATAAATAAATAAATAAATAAATAAATAAATAAATAAATAAAGAAGAAGAAGAATTTACTCATTTATTCAATGACAATCATGTCATCATCTTCTGGAACATCATCATAACAATCCAATTCCTGAATTTCCTGGTGAATTTCTTGTGACTCCATTTCTTTCTTTTTTTTTAATTTTTTCTTTTTTTTTTATTAAATTATTATCTGTGTACATATTTTACATTGCTCCCCCCTATACATACACACCCTCCCCAGAGTTTTGTGTCCATTGGTTGTACTTATATGCATGTATACAAGTCCTTTGGTTGATCTCTGATCTCCCCCAGATCTCTCTTCATTTCTTTCAGAATCAGTGGATCAAATGTCTCATGTTTAGTGGGGGGGAGAGGGCCTAGCTTATTCTCCAGGGGATGCCTTATATTTCACTCAGAAGGAAACCTGTAAGTAGGTCTTATTTTTGGGGAAGCATGGTATCAACAATGACTGAAAATGTAAATGAATTAAATGCCCCAATTAAAAGACATGGAGTAACTAAGTGAATAAAAAAACATGGCCCACATATCTGCTGACTGTGGGACACGCATCTCGGAAAAAAAAGATGCACAGAGACTGAAGGTAAAGGGATGAAAAAAAATTTTTTTCAGGTGAATGGAAATGAAAAAAAAAAAAAGCTGGGATAGCAATACTTATATCTGACAAATTAGATCTCAAAGTAAAGGACATAATAAGAGATAAGTAAGGCCACTTCATAATACTAAAGTGAATAATCTAATAAGATGAAATAACTCTGGTAAACATATACACACCCAATACAGGAGCACCCAAATACATAAAAAATACCTGGAGAATATCAAGGGAGAGATTGACAGCAATAAAATCATAATAGGGTACTTTAATACCCCACTATCACTATCGGACAAATCCTCTAAGCAAAAAATCAGCAAAGAATAATCAATTCTATATGACTCACCAGATTATATGGAATTAATTGACACCTTCAGAATATTTTACCCCAAAGACACAGAATATACATTTTTCTCAAGTTCACATGGATCATTTTCAAAGATAGACCATATATTGGGTCATAGGCAAATTCTCTTCAAATTTAAGAAGATAGAAATCATATCAAGCATCTTCTCAGATCATAATGGCATAAAACTGGAAATCAACTACAATAAAAACAATCCAAAAAAAAATCAAACAACTGGAGACTAAATAGCATGCTATTAAACAATAACTGGGTTACCAGAGAGATCAAAGAAGAAATAAAAAAAACATCATGTCAATAAATGACAATGAAAACACAACAATCCAAAATGTATAGGACACAGCAAAAGAAGCCTTGAGAGAAAAGTTCATAGCTCTACAAGCTAACTGCAAACACACACACACACACACACACACACAGAGAGAGAGAGAGAGAAACAATGGTAATAAAATACCTAACCTTACAACTCAAAGTGTTTAAAGAGAGCGACAAGAAAAGCAGCAGAAGGAAGGAAATAAGAAAGATCAGAGCAGAGATAAATGACATAGAGACCCCCCAAAAATAATAATAACAATAATAATAATAATAATCAACAAAACCAAGAGCTGGTTCTTTGAAAGGATAAACAAAATTGATGGACCTATACCAGGCTCACCAAGGAGCAAATAGAGTGGACCAAATTAAACAAAATCAGAAATAAAAGAAGAGAAATAACAACAAACCCCACTAAAATACAAAGG
This sequence comes from Pipistrellus hanaki, assembly GCF_964339955.1. Taxonomy (NCBI): domain Eukaryota; kingdom Metazoa; phylum Chordata; class Mammalia; order Chiroptera; family Vespertilionidae; genus Pipistrellus; species Pipistrellus hanaki. The sequence continues at coordinate 94,399,531 of NC_140505.1, forward strand.
ACTGTTTAAAAAATACTATGAACAACTCTATTCCAACAAACTGGACAACCTAGAGGAAAGAGACATATTCCTAGAAAAATTCAACCTTACATAACTCAATCAAAAAGAATCTAAAAAATCTCAATATGCCAATAATTATGAAAGAAATTGAAGCAGTCTTCAAAGGCTTCCAGCAAACAAAAGCCTGTGGCCAGATGGCTTTACAGAGGATTTTTACTAAACATTCAAGAAAGAACTAAAACCTATCCTCCTCATACTAGTCCAAAAAATTCAAGATGAAGGAACACTTCCAAGCTCATTAATCACCCTACTACCAAAACCAGATAAAGACAACACAATGAAACAGTATTTCAGACCAATATCCCCATGAAAATATATGCCAAAATCCTCAACAAAATCCTAGCAAATCAGATCCAGAAGTACATTAGAAAGATTATACACCATGACCAAGCAGGGAGTTTCCCTCAGCCCAGCCTGCACCCTCTCCAATCTATGACCCCTCAAAGGCTGTCAGACATCCCTCTCACAATCCAGGACTGTTGGCTCCCAACTGCTTGCCTGCCTGCCTTCATGATTGCCCCTAACCACTTATGCTTGCCAATCTGATCACCCCTTAACCACTCACATGCCAGCCTGATTGATGTCTAACTGCTCCCCTGCCATCCTGTTTGCCCCCAACTTCCCTCCTCTGCCAGCCTGGTCACCCCTAATTGCCCTCCCCTGCAGGGTTAATTGCCCCCACCTGCCCTTTCTTGCAGGTCTGGTCCCTCTCAACTTCTCTCCCTTGCAGGACTGGTGCCTCCCAACTGCCCTCCCATGCTGGCCATCTTGTGTCCATATGGGGGCAGCCATCTTGTGTGTTGGAGTGATGGTCAATCTTCATATTACTCTTTTTATTAGATAGGATAGAGGCCTGGTGCACAGGTGGGGGCCAGCTGATTTGCCCTGAAGGATGTCCTGGATAAGGGTGGGGGTTCTCTTGGGCCATGGGGTGGCCTGGGAGAGGGGCCTGTGGTAGTTTGCAGGCTGGCCATGCCCCCGGCGACCCAATCAGAGGTCCTAGTATCTGAAATTTATCTTATACAATTGAAGCTTTGTAGCCTGGAGCATAGCCAAGCCTCCTGCTCACTCCATGGCAGCAGCCATTTCTGTTGGAATTTATAAATCTTCTGTAATTGAAACTTTGTAGCCTTAAGTGGAGGCCTGGGCCTAACAGGGTTGCAGAAGCTTGGCTTCCTCCATTGCCCCGAGGAAAACCTAGCCTCCTGCTCTTCCAGCTCAGTGTCTGCCACCATTTCTGTTGGGATTTATTTATCTTCTATAATTGAAACTTTGTACACTTGTGTGGAGGCCTAGGCCCACCAGGGTGTGTGGAAAGCTTGGCTTCTTCTATTGCCTGGAAAACCCAATCCTCCCTCCTGTTCTCTGTGGCTGTAGCCATCTTTGTTGGGGTTAATTTACATACTCGCTCTGTGTGGCTGGTGGGCATGGCTGGTGGGTGGAGTAGAGGGTTAATTTGCATATTACTCTTTTATTAGATAGGATAGATGTTTAGACTTTGTATCAGAGACCATAGACTCTAATATCAATTAGATCTGGTCCCTGTACTCCAGTTGCTTATAGAGCATACAAATGATGAGACCCACAGATCCAAATAGAATTAGCAAAACATCACTATTAATGTATTGCATTTTCAATATACTGTATGTATGTAGTCTTATTGGCAGAAGGGAGACCTTCTTGATATCACCATCTTCAATAGCAGAGGATGGGGAGAGTATCTGCTAGTTCTTCATGAGTAGCATTTCATAAAGTTCAGTCATTTAAATATGTCACAATATTGGTACACCCATATAGTATGTGTCATGCACTAGTAGTTAATGATTTTCTCTAAGTTCATTAATTTTTAGTTTAATTCAATGTACTTCAAAAGAAAATTTCCTACATTATAAAAAAATGAATCAGTTGCCATAAATGGAGGCTAATCCTATATAATAAAAGCCTAATATGCAAATTGTCCCCTCAGGTGGTCATTCTACTGGGAATCCAGGAATTTGACCACTTGCTATGACATGCACTGACCACTGGGGGAGGCATGATACATGGTGGGCATTGGTGATGCGGTGCTGGCAACAGGTGTCAGTAGAGGCGCTCCAGACCCTGATGGGCCCCGACAAGAGTGGACCACGGTGGGATGGTGGAGCAGGTGAGCGGCGGTGCCAGGTGAAGGTGGGAGTTAGCAGGGGTCTGATCACCCCTCAAACAGCATTGGTGGCAGGGACAGGGCTGCTGTCTGGCTCCCAGGAACTGAGGGAGCAGGGTGGGGTTGTGGGGAGGTCTGTCCCTGATTGATCACCCCACAGGCAGGATGGTAGATCAGGTGAGGGGGTGGCATCAGGCCAAGGCAGGGTGCCAGGTGGGGCTGAAATGCTGGGGGCATGAGCTGGGGTCTGATCTCTGCAGGCCACCCTGAGGGACCCTACTTGTGTACGAATTTGTGCACTGGGCCTCTAGTTATATAAGTAAACACAATGGAAGCAAAGTTAAATAAAGCTTCATTTAAAAATTAAAATAAACAATGAGTGCACATAACAATAAATCTTATCAATTTTCAAAAATACATATGAGGAAATAAATAGCTTAAATGTGAAAGATGAAATAGTTTATAATCAACAAACCTGACCTTTATTTCACAATTGCCACTAGCACTCAAATTTCCATCAGTTTATTCAATTTGGCATAGTTTTAAATTTTTATTTTATTTTATAAAGGGAAAAAATTAATCCTCAGAGGCTCTACCTGCCAGGTGCTTGGCTTCAGGCCTAGAGAGAGAACACTTGGCTTCTAGGGTACCTGCTAGGCAGTCTTTGGGGAAGGCACTCAGTCTAAACCCTCAAAATTTCAAATATCAGTGAGGAGGGCTTGAAAAGAAACAGGTCCATGGTGACTGGTTGGGCTATGGCTATCAGAATTATAGCCTTTCTTATAGGCTTTCTTATAGGTCTCCCAGAAGAACCCATCTGGCTTCCTGACTCCAAACTGTCCTTTGTGACACTGTATTCCAACCACTAACATGCCTGAGGTTTTTCAGGAGCTCCCATGACAACCCCAAGAGACAACACTGGGCCTGACCATGGCCTCACATAAGTCCCTCCATTCTGAAGGAGCCATGGCATCACAGGCCCTCTGAGAACCATTCCCTTTTTCTTCACCCTTACTTCTTAAAAAAGAGACTCTACTCCAGAGGAGGTTTGGACCCTGTCTCCAACATTGTTCCTGCCCAGCCCTGAGGGAAATGTCTTCCTCTCCATTTCTACTTACTCACATCTTACCCTATTGCTCATTCTATTAGACTAGATCCTCGCTCTACTCCAAAAACTGACTCTTCTATGGTTTGTACTTTACTCTGGCATTTAGTATAAGCACTACTATAGTTGTCTTCCTCTGTATAATTATTTGCCTTTCAACTAGATTGTCAGGAATCCAGGGTAGTATTTTATACTAGAAGCCCAGTGCACAGAATTCCTGCATGGGGAGAGGGTGTGTCCCTCAGCCTGGCTAGCATGCTCTCCAATCTAGGACCCCTTGGGGGGATGTCCTATTGTCAGTTTAGGGACATTAACTCCAGCCATTAGGAAAATCACACAGAATGTCTTTGACATACAAACAGTGTGGTTTTATGAGTTCTTTTAATCATAATGGCCATTCCTTTAAATAATATCTGCTTACATAAAATACAGCTTGTACTATGTGAATTCAGAATGTTAATATTACAAAATCATAGACGGTTGTAGTGGAAATAACCTTGACTTGTCTAGTCCAAACTTTTATAGATATTGAAATTCCTATTTTAAAGATTTTTAATGCTTTTTGTCCTAAGAAACTTAATCAACTTTTGAGGCAACCCATTTTCTGTGAAAGGACTGGGGGACTCCAGCAGCAGGCAACCCCCACATCTGGAGGCCTCTGGTGGGACTGAGGAGACTGAGCACTGCCATCTTGTGGCTACGGGTGCCTCCATCTTTGTGATGGAGTGACAGTCAATTTGCATATTTCCTCTTTATTAGATAGGATGTCTTTGCATTCTACATAAGACTTTACACAAATAATTAATTAATTTAATTATTTTATGTGAATTGCTTCAGCCAAAGATTATTAAGCCAATTCCAGTTTTCAGTGTAACCTACTCTGCCTGTTTACAGGACAACCCACAATGACTCACAGGTGAGCCCCTGTGAACTCTGGTTCCAGAAAGAGCTGGGGCTGGAGTGAGTGGAGCATTTATAACTGAAAAACTCTCACCTGGCCAGTTCTAATGGAAACACTGATGTCTCTGGACTTGAGGCAGAATCAAAGGTGAAATTTTCAAGTTGTATATGAGAAAATGCTATAGAATGTAAATTCAGGTAAAGAGATCCTAAAGGGTTTGCCAAAAATCTCTGTGAATCACATATATAAAATTCTGAAGTACTCTGTTTCTAAACTTCTTATCAAAGCCACAATAACCTTTGCCCTTAAAGCAGACAGCCATAGTCCCCTGATCATTGGCAGTTATCCTGTGACTAGAACAGGCCCCATGGGCTCTGCTGAAGGGAGACAAAAAGACCCCAGTACAGTCAGTTCACTAAACTCATCTGAGTCAGGTTGGAAACTCGAACAGTTAAAACCCATCTTAACCCTACCAGACCTGAGGCCCTGAACTTAACTGTCCTCTATACATGGGCTCCTGAGCATTAAAGAGAACAAAATCAACATGATATAGAAAAATGTTAGTTACATACAAACAAGTGGTTAGAATAAGTGGAACTTGGAGACATTGTAGAAAACAAGTCTACCTTTCATCTAGCCCAATATTCCACCTTTCTGTGCCAATCCACACAGCAGGATGAGCCTTGTTTCACACAGAGGTACTTCTTGCAAAGTGAGCACCAGATGTTGCTCTTCACCTTCTTGCATGGATTGTCTTTGTAAGACACTCCAGGATTTTTCTTGTTGTACCTGGAGTGCTTTTCCATGCACACAACACCGATATGATTAGATGATGTCTCAGGGGGAATCTCTGGAAAATGATTGCCTGGGCCATCCATTGAGGACAGGGTTACTTTTGTGAGTTGCAGGCACAGTTTCTTAATATATTTGGTGAAATAAACTGGATTTTTTGAAGCAGCTTGCTGCTTTATAGCATATAAGATAAGAATTATAACTGGCCTACATAAAAAATTTTATGAAAACCACCAGGGCCAATGGTAATGACGACGAGACCGGTGAAGGCGGATCATCTGGTCATTTTTTCACAGCCACCCATATATTTATTATAGTCCTTCACCAGCTGTGGCATCTGTATTTCTTGCACACTACCATCTTAATTTCTTCTGTTTATTACTACATTTTTTTTCTGGATCATGGTAGTTCAAAATAAATGTGATGGGCTTTCTATCCTGCCAAACTAAACAAGTTACACTTTCTTGACATAGCAAGTTACCCCTAGCAAGTGTTTTTACATTTTCCAATGATTTAGGAAACTGCTTCCTATTTGCTGCAGGGTTTCCACAATTCCTGTGTGTAATTCTGACAGTGCATATTTAGCAAGGGCTACAGAGTTGCCCATGACAAGCACATGAGATTTATTTTCCATTGCACATGAGGTCAGGAGACGAACAACTGTATTTCCTACTGTGCCCAAGTCTTTTATTGGCATTGATGCAGCACCAGTGTAGATTTCTGCATTCAAAATGTACTCAGTCTCACCTTCACAGAGAAGGAAAGACTTGATGCCCCACTTTGTGGGCTTATCCTTGATATACTGCTTGATGGCCAAGTGGTTTTTTGTCTGGATCATCCCCTCATCTAGGTTCAAATGTTGCTTTGGCAGATAGAAATGGAAGAACTTGGGGAGCAGAATTTCCAAGAAAGGCTTAACTCTATATATTCTATTGTCTTATCGATATCTGTGTCTTCCTCATTAATTCTGTGCAAAAAACTCTAAAGGGCCAAGAATCTGGGAGTAAACTCAACAAAGACAGAGCCCTCATTTGTCCAATAATCCCAATAGCTGGGCTATATACATAAGTATTCCATATAGATCCTCAGTCCAAGAAAAGCCTTCATTTCTTCCACTGTGGCATCCTTAAGATTTTTGGCATTGTAGGAGTTGGGCTTTGCTATATGCAAACATAATCAAAGAAGAAATTAAAAACATTCTGAAAACAAATGACAATGAAAACACAACAATCCAAAATCTATGGGACACAATGAAAGCAGTCCTGAGAGGGAAGTTTATAGCTCTACAAGCCTACCTCAAAAACAAACAAAACAAGCCAAAACCAGTTTGGCTCAGTGGATAGAGCATCGGCCTGCGGACCGAAAGGTCCCGGGTTCGATTCCAGTCAAGGGCATGTACCTCGGTTGCAGGCACATCCCCAGTGGGGGGGGGGGTGCAAGAGGCAGCTGATCGATGATTCTCTCTCATTGATGTTTCTAACTCCCTATCCCTCTCTCTTCCTCTCTGTAAAAATTCAATAAAATGTATTTTAAAAAACAAACAAACATACACACACACACAAAAAGAAAAAAAAAAGCAAGGAAAAAAATGGTAGTTAATCATCTTATGTTACAACTTAAAGAACTAGAAAGAGAGCAACAAGAAAAGCCCATAGTGATCAGAAGGAAGGAGATAATAAAGATCTGAACAGAAATAAATGTCATAGAAACCAAAAGGCAGTACAAAAGATCAACAAAACCAAGAGCTGGTTCTTTGAAAGGATAAACAATATTGATGAATCTATAACCAGACTCATCAGGAAACAAAGAAAGAGGACCCAGATAAACAAAATCAGAAATGAAAGAGGCAAAATAACAACAGACCCCACCAAAATACAAAGGATTGTTAATAAACACTATGAACAGCCGAAACCGATTTGGCTCAGTGGATAGAGTGTCTGCCTGCAGACTGAAAGGTCCCGGGTTCAATTCCGGTCAAGGGCATGTACCTTGGTTGCAGGCACATCCCCGGTAGGGGGTGTGCAAGAGGCAGCTGATCGATGTCTCTCTCTCATTGATGTTTCTAACTCTCTATCCCTCACTCGCTTCCTCTCTGTGAAAAATCAATAAAATATATTAAAAAACAAAACAAAAAAAAAAACCAACAACACTATGAACAACTCTATTCCAACAAACTGGACAACCCAGAGGAAATAGGCATATTTCTACAAAAATACAACCTTCTAAAACTCAATCAGGAAGTTTTTGAAATTGAAGCATCATCAAAAAGCTTCCATCAAACATAAGCCTGAGACCAGATGGCTTCACAGGGGAGTTTTACCAAACATTCAAGGAAGAATTAAAACCTATACTCTTCAGATTATTCCAAAAAATTCAAGAGGAAGGAACACTTCCAAGCTCAATATATGATGCCACCATTATCTTAATACCAAAACCAGATAAAGACAACACAAGAAAAGATAATTACAGGGCAATATCCTCATGAACATAGATGCAAAAATCCTCAACAAAATTTTAGCAAATCAGATCCAGCATTACATCAGACCAAGTAGGATTTATCCCAGGGATGCAAGGAAGATACAATAACTACAAATCAATAAACATGATACATCACATAAACAAATGGAGAGATAAAAATTTTACAGTCATATCAATTGATGCATAAAAGCATTTCATAAAATTTAATACCATTTCTTGATAAAAATCCTCAGAAAATGGGAATAGAGAGATCATACCTCAACATAATAAAAGCCATATATGACAAAACTATAGCCAACATCATACTCAAAGCACAAAAATTAAAAACATTTCTCCTAAGAACAGGAACAAGACAGGGATGCCCACTCTCATCACTCCTGTTTGACATTGTACTGGAAGTATTATCCATTGTGATTAGAGAAGAAGAAGAAATAAAAGGTATCCAAACTGGAAAAGAAGAAGTAAAACTGTCCCTATTCTCAGATGTCATGATCTTGTACATAAAAAACACAAAAGGTTTCATCAAACTCTATTAGACTTAATAAATGAATTCAGCAATGTAGCAGGATACTAATTAATGCCAAGAAATCTATGGCATTTCTATACACTAAGAGTAAACTTACAGAGAAACTAAAAAAGCAATTCCGCCAATACTGGTTTGGCTCAGTGGTAGAGCGTCGGTCTGCGGACTGAAAGGTCCCAGGTTCGATTCCGGTCAGGGGATGTGCAAGAGGCAGCTGGTCAATGTTTCTCTGTCATCGACATTTCTAGCTCTCTATCTCTCTCCCTTCCTCTATGTAAAAAATCAATAAAATATATATTTTTTAAAAAGCAATTCCATTTACCATCACACCAAAAAAATTAAGATACGTAGGAATAAAGGTAACTAAGGAGGTAAAAGACCTGTACTCTAAAAACTACAGGACACTGAAAAAAGAGTTAGAAAAAAAAAATGAGCCGAAACCGGTTTGGCTCAGTGGTGGAGCATCGGTCTGCGGACTGAGAGGTCCCAGGTTCGATTGGGTTAAGGGCATGTGCATTGGTTGTGGGCACATCCCCAGTGGGGGGTGTGCAGGAGGCGGCTGGTCGATGTTTCTCTCTCATCATCGACGTTTCTGGCTCTCTATCTTTCTCCCTTCCTCTCTGTAAAAAATCAAAAAAATATATTTTAAAAAAAGAAAAGAAAAAAAAAGAAAAAAAAGACAGATGGAAGAATATACTGTGTTCTTGGACTGATAAAATCAACATCATTAAAATGTGCATATTACCCAAAGCAACCTATAGTTTCAATGCACTCCCCATTAAAATACCAACGGCATATTTCACAGACCTAGGATGAATTCTCCAAAAATTTATCTGGAATAAAAAAAGATCCAGAATAGCCACAGCAATCCTAAGAAAGAAAAACAAAGTAGGAGGGATCTCAATACCAGATATCAAGCTGTATTACAAAGCTACTGTTCTGGAAACTGCCTGGTACTGGCACAAGATCAGACATATAGATCAATGAAATATAATAGAGAACTCAGAAATTGATTCAAACCACTATGCTCAATTAATATTTCACAGAGGACACAAGAACTTAGAATGGAGTCAAGACAGTGTCTTCAATAAATGGTGTTGGGAAAATTGGAAAGAGATATGCCAAAAAAAAAAAGTGAAACTAGGCCACCAACTTATACCATACACAAAATTAAACTCAAAATGTGGGTAAAGGACTTAAACTTAAGATGAGAAAACATAAAAATATTAGAGGAATCTACAGGCAGCAAAATTTCAGACATATGTATATGCCAAGTCAGTTTCTTCCTTGATACAGCTCCTAGGGTAATGGAAACTAAAGAAAAAAATAAACAAATGGGACTACATCAAAATAAAAAGCTTTTGTATAGCAAAAACAAAATAAAACAAAAAAAAAACTATCAACAAAACAACAAGAAAGCATGGGAGAACATATTTGTCAATGTTATCACCGATAAGGGTGTAATCTCCAACATTTACAGAGAACTCATACAACTTAACAAAAGGAAGATAACCAACACAATCAAAATATGGGCAACAGACCTAAATAGATAATTTTCTACTGAAGACATAAGGAAGGCCAAGAGATTTATGAAAACATACTCAAAGTCCCTAATCATCCAAAAGATGCAAATCAAATGACAGTGCAGTACCATCTCACACCTATCAGAATGGCAATCATCAACAAATCAACAAATGACAAGTGCTGGCAAGGATTCGGAGAAAAAGGAACCCTCATGCACTGCTGGTGGGAATGCAGACTGGTGCAGCCACTGTGGAGGGCAATATGGCGTTTCCTCAAAAAACTAAAAATGTAACTCCCATTTGACCCAGTTATCCCACTTCTAGGAATGTATTCCAAGAAACTTGAAACACCAATCAAAATGGATATATGCACCCCTATGTTCATAGCAGCACAATTTACCATAGCTAAGATTTGAAAACAACCTAAGTGCTCATCAGCAGATGAGGGGATTAAAAAACTGTGGTACATCTACACAATTGAATACCACACTGTGGTAAAAAAAAAAAAAAAAAAAAAAAAAAAAAAAAAAAAAGGAATTCTTACCATTTGCAACAGCGTGAATGGAACTGGAAAGTATTATGCTAAGTGAAATAAGTGAGTCAGAGAAATCTAATTGTCACGTGATCGTACTCATTTATGGAATATAATGAACAACATAAAGTGATGAGCAAAAACAGATCCAGAGATTGAGAAACTGATCAGACTGTCAAACCTCAAAGGGAAGGAAGGGGAGGGTGGAGGTAAGGGCAAGAGATCAACCAAAGGACTAGTATGCGTGCATAAAAGCCTAACCAATAAATACAGATACCAGGTTGGTGAGGGCAGGAGTTGGGAATAGAGAGGCAATAGGGACATAAGGACACATATATAATACATTAATCAATAAAGAAAAATTAAATTAAATTAAAAATAGAAAGAACTACTTGCAAGATTAAGTTGTTCTGAACACTGATGCATATTTCAATGAATATCTCTCATAGTGGAAAATTCATCATTGCTTATGTCAGGTTTATAGAACTCAAGCAGTGGGAGGTTGTTATACCTAGCTTACAGATCATTATCACTTTGCAACTGAATGCCCTCATATCAGGCACATGAGCTGGTTCCACATAGAATAGTGTAGCAAAGATATTCAATTTCATTTATTTACTTTTTATATCCTTTAATTTTTTTATTAAATGCCTCAGTTCTGCATGTTCACCAGCATATTCAAGTGTCTTAGAAGTCTTTGTCCTTCCAGAGTGGGAAAATGCACTGTGTTATTCCTTTTGAGTTGCACTTTCCACAGCCTAATTTAGCTTCAAATAATTTTACATTTAAAAGAAGGGAGCTGAGAAACTGTTCGGCATCCTGCAACTTGATGAGGTACTTGGTAATGTCCACTATGAACACTAGATCACACAGCTACTGGCTATCACTGAGTTCCCTGATAGCTTTCCCCTACAACTTCAAGAACTGCTTGACTTCATCCTCATAAAACCTCATGGGCGACTTAGCCACCACACTTAATAGTGATAAACAAGATCATCACACTCAGAGTCAAGATCATTCAGTAACTCCTTAAACTAGTGGCTGCTGAACCCTCTGCTTTTGACAAAATTTATGCATGACACTACTGTTGACATCACATTGTTGAGCTGCAATGATTTGGTGTATGGTGCAATGGCATATACTTATATCACTTGGATCAACTCTGAGACAATTCAGTTCTTTCTTAACAAATGCAATTATCCTTTTTGCAAGTCAATCATGACTGGAGCTCCATCTGTAGTAAGGCCACTTAACTTTTCAAAGTTAACTGAAATTTTCCCACTGATAAAACAAGTCTCTCAAACAAGTCCTCACCTGGGATAGTACCTTGCCTGGCTTCCAGTGACAGCAGTTCCTCTTGCGTGTCAAGCTCTGCAGTAATCCCACGAACTTTTAAAAATGGCCAGTTGGGCAGTATTTATTATGTCTATTGTCTCTTCACAAGCCAGAGAGAAAAACTGGAAAACTGCAGAATCCTTCAAAGTTTTTTGTTTTTGTTTTTGTTTTTGTTTTTTAATTTTATTAATTTTTTACAGAGAGGAAGCGAGAGGGATAGAGAGTTAGAAACATCGATGAGAGAGAATCATCGATCAGCTGCCTCTTGCACACATCACCCCTCCCCCGCCACTGGGAATGTGCTGGCAACCAAGGTACATGCCCTTGACCAGAATCGAACCTGGGACCTTTCAGTCAGCAGGCTGATGCTCTGTACAATGAGCCAAACAGGTTTCAGCTCCTTCAGAGTTTTTTAGTATCTTGTGCTAAGGTTGCTATCTGCTAGCCTTCCTTTCACAGTGACCCAGATCCATTCTGAGATGGTTCTCTGAGACAAACTAAAGCTCTGAAAATAATTTTACTTAGGTAAAAACAATTTTACCTAACAGCTCCATAGCAGCCACCATGCACTCTTTTACAAACTCTCCCTCTACATGAGACCTCAGCCTCTTTGCAATTAGCTCAAAACTCACTGTATAACACGTTTAAATAATGTTGTGTCTGTCACAACGAGGCCTAGTAAAAGTGGCATATCGTAATTTCAAACTTCACTGAAAAGCACTGATTTTATTCAGACACAATTGGCCTTCCAATTCATTGAGTTTAGCCTGTTTGAGCTAATGATGCTCCAGGTTGGCTTTTTTTCATTACTGCTAATGCATTGCCACAAACTAAGCACACAGGTTTGCCTTTGACTTCAACAACAACAACAAAAATAATTTGTCCATTTCTCTTGGAAACATCAACACTCTGCATAAACTTTTATTTTCTTTGTAGTCACCATTTGTAGTGTGTCACACAACTTAAGTTTTAATAACTATCCAGTGTGTGTGTTGCCATCAAGGTAATCAGTTTGCTTTGACTGCTGTTCTAATCCTGCATCTTGTATTTAGAACATATCCAATTTTTGTATCATTGATTCTTGACGTCTTTACTGTGTCCTATAATTTTCTTTATCTTTATCTGAGATTCCGCTTTTGTGAGGAGTGTTTATTGGTGAGTTAAGGGACAGCTGTACTCCAGGAGATGGTGGGGGACTGCTGGATGGGGCTCCCTGACCAGGCAGTCCCCACTGCTGCTGAGTTCCCTCCCAGAGCGACTGGCTTGGATGTGGAGACTGCACCATCTTGAAGGGGAAAGTGGATGTTATGGGGAGCCTCAAAATGTACAATTGTGGCACCCACCGAGCAGCTGCAAACCCCAGAACACTGGTCCCCAAGTGGCACAAACACACGGATTCAGAGGAGCTCTAAAGTCCACCGCAGAAAGGTCATATTTTGCCTGGGATAAGGTGAGGTCTCTGGTCCTGGCAGGAAGAGAAATGAGTGCACTGCAGGAGCTGGAGACTCGGGGAAGTCTGTGCCTAGAAAAATCCGCGGCTGTTGGGGCTGGCATGATCCGTGAATGTGGAAGGGGGTCCTCTGAGCTGCTAACAGAAAGGAACTCTAAAAAGCAACCCATTTCGATCTGACATAAAAGGACAGCCTAAAATTTTTTAAAATTGTATAAGTGTGCCGGCTGCTTAGACCCAAGGGGGAAAAAAAGGCTGCACAGACTTGTGCACAGCCCTGGAGTTTGCACACTTACCCTGGCTCTTTTTCCACTTTAAATCCTAGCTTCTGATTACTAAGCCCAATACATAGGATCACCCAATTGGGGACACTCTAAGAGACTGCAGAGGAAAGTTGTTTTTCTGGAACTTGGAGACCAGAGTGGGGAATAACCATTAGAGAACCAGCTCTGGAGCAACCCACTCCCACAAACCCATATTGAGTGCAACAGGGAAAGCAGGATCTAAGTACTGGCTAGAGAGAACCTATAGACCTGGAGGTCAATCCAGAAACAGTGCCACCCAGAGGTTGAGTCACAAATTAACTCTTGTGTAAACACAAAGAAATACAAGAAATTAAGACACACTACCTGCTTAAAAATCAGGAATGGCTTACAACACTGAGGAGCAGTGGAACACAGGGAACTTCAATACTGTCCTAACTAGGAAACAGGCATGCCAAACAGAACAGTAGAGGAAGTGAATGACCTTCACTACTGCACATTTTTATTTTATTTTTTTCATCTTTTACTTAAGAAACTATTTTTTTTCTTTTTTCCTCACATGATTTTACCTTTTAAATTATTACATTTTTATTTTCAATCAGTATTATTATACTATTATTTTACCTTTTTTAAAGTATCATTTTATTTTCTCTTTATTTTACTTTGGGATTAGTGTTCTATAATCTATTTTCATCTTTCCATTAGCATCATTTTACTCTATCTCAACTTTACCTTTATGCTATCACATTCTTTCTAACTTTTCCCCTTTTGTTGTCCTATTTCACTTACCCTATTCCTGGTTTAGATTTCCACATTCTTTCTATTTATCCTGTGTTAAAATTTCACCCTACTTATATATCTAATTTCCAATTCCCTGCTCCAAGTCCATATATACCTCTTTCTGCTCTGTCTTCACTATCCAAAAAATTGTTTTTCTTTCTATCTTTTTGTTGTTGTTTACTTGATTGTTGATTATATAAATTTTTTATGCTTGTTTGTGAAATTGTTTTGCTTATTCTTTTTTGTTTGTTTTGTTTTTGTTTGTTTTATGCTTCTGTTTTCCCTCATCTCACTTGAAATTAGTTGTTTTCTGTAGTGTGTATTCATCTCCAGATACTTGTTGCTGGCATTTGTTGGGATTAGTGGTTGTTCTATTGGAGTTTTATCCATGTATATATAGTTTTTTCCTTCTTCTTTCTTATTCTCTTTCTTTTCTCTCTTACTTTTTTTTTCTTTTCTCAATTTCATTTTTTCACTCCTTTCTTTTTTCCCCCTCTTCTTCTTTCTCTTCTTCTTTCTCTCCTATCCTCTAATTTGCCTTTCTCTAGTAGTCACCTTTATTTGGGGTTATTAATATAGTGAATACATTTTTTTTCAGTGCCTTATGCATTTTACTTGGTTGTGTTTTATTTTGTGTCTTTAAATCAACACAGGAGAAAGAAAACTACATAACCAGACACCCAGAGAAGAGACACCATGGGGAGACAAAGAAACAGCCCACATATGAAAAAAAATTTAGAGATGGGAAGGACTTTTCCTGACCAGGAGAATATGATACAAATAAGAAAACAAAGTAAATTCAAATATATCCATAAAAATAAAATTGTTTTCTGTCCTATGGCCCTGACAGTGTGCACAGAAACACAGAAATATCCTCTACACTTTTGGGAACAAGCTGTATGGCAGACAAGAAGCCTGTAATTATTCCTATTTCTTACCCTGTGTCCAAATGTGCAAATCAATGGAATAAAATATTAATGAGGTAATTTTAACAGCAGATCACTAGATCTTTCCATAATATTAAGCTGACTATTTAGCAGGCATATATCTGTAATTCTATTTGATTAATTGACTCTCACTATATAGAATTTTAATAGATAACATCTATAATTTCATCTCAATCACTTTGGTGTTCATGGTATAGTCTCACATATTTTCACCTGATTTAATAAGTTTTTGTGAGAGAATAAATCTATAGAATTAAGAAATAGAACAATGGCCATAAATGCTTTCCCCACCAAAACTGAACTCCTTGAAGCACTTGATTAATTATTCTCAAATAAAATTAAAAGCACTCAGCTCTTTTAAAGGCAGAATTACTTTTTCTCCTACATTTGTCTATTTATATTGTCAACAACCAAAAACCTTCTATTGTTCATGTCAGCAGCAGCCTGAAATTCCCAAAAGCAAAGGGCATTGCTCATCCATATTACAAAATTGCATGACACATACCAGTATTATCATATTTGGCCTGAAAGGGGGATTTAACTCTTCAAGCACTTTTAGAACCTTCAGAGTGTGACCTGCATGCCTCTGACTCAACCATAATCATACCAAGTCCTAAAATACAGCTTTTCAACTTACATTCCAATAACAAAAGCTAAAAATGAAATGTCTACCAGAATACGGCACCATTCAATGAGTTGAGTGGTATTTAAAAATTTAAATGTTACTAGGCAAATAAACCAGTAGTGATTTTAATATTATATTACCATATCTCATGACAATCCGAGGGACATGAACATCTGTTCAACACAAAGGGCTTGGAATCCTTCATCAGGCCATTCCAGAAATGGACAAAATTAAACACAACCTAAGAGTCTTTCTACATACCCCAACCAGCCCTTTAAACAAAGATTAAAATAAAGATTCTATAAAAATGTTTTTGACATTCCCATATCCTACCTAATAAAAGAGTATATGCAAATTAACCACCACTTCACTACACCCAGCAGCCATGCCCACCAGCCAATCAGAGCGAGTATGCAAATTAACCCCAACCAAGATGGCTGCCATCACAGAGAGCAGGTGGGAGGCTTGAGTTTCCCCAACAATGGAAGAACCCAAGCTTTCCACACACCCTGGTGGGCCCAGACCTCCACTCAAAGATACAAAGTTTCAATTATAGAAGAAAAATCCCAAGAATAATGGTGGCAGCCACGGAGCTGGAGAGAGCAGGCTAGGGTTGCCCCTGGTGATGGAGGAAGCCAAGCTTTCCACCTGCCCTGGCCAGCCTAGGCCTCCACTCCAGGCTACAAAGTTTCAATTATAGAAGATACATAAATTCTTCAACTACCACCAGTTTCATCCTTCAATTTCCCAGGAATTCACTGAGGTGATCAATAGATCACCTCTGACATTACGATATCAGGAAAACCAGTTAGCCTCCCTGAAACAGCAAGTTACATTTATTTTAAAATCTGTTCTCTCAATACTACATTGAACTCTATCGCAATACTCTGAGAAGGAAGTGAAATGGCTGCCACCATGGAGCAAGCAGAAGGTTTGGCTTTGCTCCAGGCTACAAAGTTTCAATTGCAGAAGATAAATATATCACAAAAGCAGGGCCTCCACTTGGGTTGCTGGGGATGTGGCCAGCCTGCAAACCACCACAGGCCCCTCACCCAGGCTGCCCCATGCCCCAAAGGAACCCCCACCCTGATCCAGGACACCCTTCAGGGCAAACCAGCTGGCCCTCACCCGTGCACCAGGCCTCTATCCTATCTAATAAAAGAGTAATATGAAGATTGACCATCACTCCAACACACAAGATGGCTGCCCCCATGTGGACACAAGATGGCCACCACAAGATGGCCAGCATGGGAGGGCAGTTGGGAGGGACCAGGCCTACAAAGGAGGGCAGTTGGGGGCAATCAAGCCAGCAGGGGAGGGCAGTTAGGGATGACTAGGTCAGCAGAGGATGGAAGTTGGATGCAAACAGGCTGGCAGGGGAGCAGATAGACATCAGTCAGGCTGGCAGGGCAGTGGTTAGGGGATGATCAGGCTGGCAGGCAGAAGTGGTTAGGGGCAATCAGGAAGGCAGGCAGGTGAGAAGTTGGGAGCCAGTAGTTCTGGATTGTGAGAGGGATCACAGATTGGAGAGGGTGCAGGCTGGGCTGAGGACCTCCCACACCTCCCACCCCTTGCACGAATTTTATCTATTATATAAAAGCCTAAGCATCCTGCTGAGTGGCTGGTAGCTATGACGTGTACCGACCACCAGGGGGAAGACGCTTATTGCAGGAGTAGAAATTAGAAGCATGGAAACATGGAACAGACTGAGGAATCTCAGAGGGAAGAGGGGATAGGGAGGGTGGGAAGGGATTAACCAAAGACCTTATATGCATATTAGAGACTTGGTGCATAGATACATGTACTGATGAAGTACCTCGGCCTGGCCTGTGGGTATAGGCCTGAAACCAGCTCTCCAACATCTCCTGAGGGGTCCTGGATTGCAAGAGGGTGCAGGCCAGGCCAAGGGTCCCCACTGGTGCACCAGGCCTCTAATTTAAATATAAATTCATTGATGTGATTTATTACTATGAAACAGATAAAAAAGAAAGTAATATTTTTCAAGGGTGGAATACAAAAGTGAATAAAACAAAAGAGCTGTCCAGGAAATAAAAAAAGTTTTTTTTTTATATATCCATAAGAGAAGAGAACATGTTTATTTTATCAGAGAAATAAACAGACCTAAATGCAATAGACAATTGATGTCCAAGAATGGCAGGGAAGCTAACTGCCTCCAAAACCAGGAAGGCCATGTTTCACAGGTCTCAGGTGAGCAGAAGAATATTTTTCTTCCACCTCTGTTTTCTTACTACCCTAAAACAACACATGCACGCATACTTATACTCTTCTTCCCTGACACATACAGCATGCATAAGTGCCCACAAACCACATGGAAACAGCTTACATGAAGAACAAGGTCATCCTCCACATTGTGCCTCAATTCACTCAACTGGGAAGTCGGAATAAATAATACCATCTGACTTTCATGGTGATGACTGGAAATGAAATTGGAGTCATTGTCTGGCAAAGAAAGAGTAACACAGGCTATTCCCTTTTACCCCAGCTTTTCTCCCTCTGAGGCACCAGGACTGCATAGCAGAAGGACCTTCATCCCTGTAGTTACAGAGCTCACATATCCATGGCCAGTTCACCTGCAGGGAAACAAGCCCATGACAGAAGAGGGTGTGCAGATTGGGAGTCCAGCCTCAGAGGGATTTCTCAGAACTTTGGACTTAGCCCAAGGTGAGAACTGTGCTCATTAGAGCAGAATTTATTTGACACTGTCCTGAACGAACAAAAAAATTTTTTTACAGAGCCAGAATGTGCTGCACTACACACATGTCCTCGGGGAAGAAGCAAAGTATGTGTCATTCTGTGATATGAATTCATCACAACACACTCATTTATCCATTTCAATGTACACCAAGAACTAAGTTGGAAATACCTAATTTTACTTATTATCTAAGGCTAAACATTTATTTTATGAGTTGTATGCTTAAAAAATGATCTACCCTGAGAAGTTGCAAAACACTTATATAAGACAGAATGAGTAAACACAAACACATACACTACACACACACACAGAGAGAGACACACACACAAACACATACACTACACACACACACACACATACACACACATACACATACACAAACATAACACACACAATCAGCAGTATGAACATTTACAATTGACAGAAAATATTTGATATCTATCATTGTTATGAGAGTCATAATTTATTTCCCACCATTAACTAAAGGTTAGAAAGCCCCATGGAAAAATGTCAAAGTCAGTCTCTTCATGATAAATTCTACACAAGTTCTGAGCCTAAGAAGATGAAACTCCACAGAAAACTGACTGGGCGGCTGCTTAGGTTTAGGTGCCTGCCCTCCAACCCCCAGCAGAGCTTAAAAGTTAGAAAGTTAGACATTGTACTAAGTGCTAAATAAAACACAGCTCTAAATAATCATTTATTGTAGATACCTCTTTTCCCACAAATACAGGGAATGGACTTGTTTCAAGCACTATATCTCTGAAAAATATTCTAGTCAAACCTCATTCTAGTAAACTTTTTAACTTTAGAGAGTTATAAAGTGGACTTATCCAACTGCAGCTAAATGGGACTCGCCATGCACATTACTTAACAGTGTAAAACTGTTTTTCAATGGGAGTTCTCTTTTAATGGCTCCCCATTGTTGTCTTCAAGATGAAGTCCTCCCAGACAGCCAGATGGTCTTCCACAGTCAGCCATAAGCTACATCTGCAGCCCTGTCTTCCATTCCCCCATCATATATTTTTGCTTCTTTCTTTTTAACTGCAACATGTATTCACACATACCTTTCTTCTGGCTAACATCCCTTTATCCACACCTCTATAAGTCAAAACAATATTTTTCTTCCAGAGCCATCTTCTTCCCTTCTTCCCTGTAATATTTTAAGGAGTCATAGGACTGAATAGGGACATACCTTAGGCAAGAGTCACCTGGCTTAGGAAGCTAAAAGAGCATCTCTTTCTCACAAGGATGGTGTTGAACCAGCAATGAAAGATTAGTCCATGGGAAAAATATACAAACCACAGAGTCTAGAGTTCACAAAGAGCAAGACCCTAAGCTCCCTGTTCATATCTGTCCCTGGTGTGATGGGTAAGTGACATGATATCCATATCCTTAAGTGCAGATAACTGACACACCAAATTTATTTACTGAATACTGATAGAGTTTCTATTTTTAACTAGGAAATATGATATGCATATAAAGATAACTAAAGCACAGCCCTCCCTCTGAAGAACTCTAAGTCTAGTGAAAACATAAACAAGTAAGCATAATTATGTGATAATAATCTTATGCTACCACAGATTTGTAAAGAAAAGCTATTGTGACATAGTCGAGATAGAGTTGAAGGGGGGTGGAAGATATACAAAATTATGTGAACTAGATTTTGTAAGTCTGAACAGAACTCTGTCTATTGGACTTAAGTGGAAATTTTGTTTTGTAATATTTTAAAGAGTCATAACAGAAAAATTGGTAACTCATCCTCTAATCAGAATAGAGAAGGTATATATTTAAACTAGAGGCCCAGTGCATGAAATTCATGCATGTGGCTGGGGGTGTGTGTGTCTCTCAACCCGCTTTGCACCCTCTCCAATATGAGACTCCTCAGGGAATGTTCAGACATCCTGGACCGCTGTCTCCTAACCACTTGCCTGCCTGGTGGCCTGATTGCCCCTAACTGCTTCTGTCTGCCAGCCTGATCATCCCCTAACTGCTCCCATGCTGGCCTGATCACCCACAACTGCCCTCCCCTGCCATGACCCACCTCCTCAGCCGGGACCCACCTCCTCCAAGCCTCACAGAACCGTGGGACCCACAAACTCACCACCCAGAGTGGCTGTTGGGCCCTGCCACCATTGTGCATGCAGTCATCTTGTGGTGGTCATTTTGTGACAACATTGCATGAAGGAATTGTGTGAGGATTTGACACCTCCTAGGCTTTTATTAGATAGGATGCTATTTGAGAGATAAAAGCTAAAATTTGGGGTTTGAAGAAGTAAGGAAAGAATCAAAAATCACTCCAAAGTTTCTAAGCTCAAGTTATTGGGTGCTTGGTATTATAGTATCCTCAGGGAGATCAGGAGTTCAGGAGGTGTATCTAAGTCATGGAGGTCACCTGGCCACATGTGGAGTTGCTTGATGGAGAGCAGGACAGAGGAGACACCAGAGACTCAGAATTGGAAGTAATCAGGAAATATATGGTGGTCAAAAATGGAAAAGCATAACCACCACCACCAAAGCGTGTAGCATGTGAGTACCATAAGGCCCAGGTTGGAATAGTGAGGACTGCCAACATTTAGGGAGGATTCTGAGATATAGGAAAACTCAAATTTATTATTTTCAACCTAAATTTCATACGACAACTAGCATGGAACCTTGAAGATAATTGAAATTATTTAAAAGCAATGAAACTTTATTATTTTTATAAACCTTTATTGTTCATATTATTACAAAAGTTCACTTTTCCCCCCTCCACCAGGTTCCTACCCCACCCTCTGCCCTTCCCCCCCTCTTGTCCTCATCCATAGGTGTACAGTTTATGTTCATTCTCTTCCTGCACCCCTCACTCCTCTTTTCCCTGAGAATCATCAGTCCACTCCCCTTCCATACCTCTGATTCTATTATATTCAACAGTTAATATTGTTCATCAGGTTTTTTAATTCCCTTTTTTGTTGTTGTTGTTGTTTGTTTGTTTGTTTTTGTTTTGGTTTTTGGTTTTTGGTTTTTATTGGCTTCCAAAGGGGAATTTAAGGTCAAAAGGAGTTTCGGGTGTGCCCAGATCCTATTAATCAAAATCTGGGTAAGCTCCTTAATTTTTTGTACAAGATTTAGCATATCAAGACCAGGTGAGTCAAAGTCCTATTTGTTCCTCATTCTAAGGACATGGATTAAGAAATCACTACTGATAAGAGGATTCTGCCAGTGCCATCGGTCTCAGCTGATAAGAATTAAAAGAAAGTCCATGTGCCTTCTCAGATGTCTCTCTACATCTCACCCTTTTTTACTAATTAAAATAAAATTTAAACATCAATAATAGAGCTCTAAAATTAAAAACAATTGCAAACAATGCCAATGCAAAAACTAAACCACATACATGTTATTTTAAAAACTTGAATGTCAAGAGCAAAACTCTGGCTATTAAATAATAACAACAATGCCAATGCAAAACAACAAAATGAGAAATCAGAATTATGGACATACTATTATTTTTAGCTACTAAATGAGTCTCTTTTAGCTACTCAGAGTCCTTGGATTTGCTGCACAAGACTTTGCAGAAGACTGGAAGTTAACAGATGCTAGCATGAGCAGGAACATGATTAAAGAAGTAGCTTCCATTTCAGTCTTTAATTTCTTCAGATGACTCCATGTTGGCATCTCAGTCCCTTGCGTAGCCTTCAGTTTTCTTCTCCCACTTTGCTGTCGTCTGGGCAACTCTCCGTCCTTTTGGGTGAAGGGACACTGGAGCTTCTCTGAGTCCATTGTGATGACAGACCTAACACTCTGGTACCCAAATTGGCTGCATTGCTCCTTCTTTCTTTTCATTTTGAACCAGGGTTCGACCCCACAACACTTCGGGCCTGGCTGCTCCAGGCCTGGCTGCTGCTGCTCTGAGCCTGGCTGCTCTGGGCCTGGCTGCTGCTGCTCTGGGCCTGGCTGCTGCTGCTCCAGGCCTGGATGCTCCAGGTCTGGCTGTTGCTGCTCTGAGCTTGGCTGCTGCTGCTCCGGGCCAGGCTGCTGTTCTGGGCCTCGCTGCTCCGGGCCTGGCTAAAAGCAATGAAACTTTATTAAGTGCCTACTGTGGGCAAAGTATAATGACTAATGTGATTTGTTTAAATTTTAAAAATTTGTTTAAAACACCCTCTGCAAAAAGCCTCTTAAACAAAAAAGAACACATAAATGTACAGAAAATGCAACATCATAAGATTAGTCAGTACACTGGGGTAAGGAGGGAGATAAGGCTGGGAAAATCTCACGTGTGACAACACAGTGCTGGTTGTGAGCTGAACTTGGACTGGTCTTCTAACCAAACTAGAATGTGAATGAGTGTTTCTGTGTGGAGTGGAGTGTGAGGGGAAGGACTCTTCAAAGCAGCAATTTGGTTGCTGTTAAAGAATTCTACACAGATGATGGGGAGACAGGAGATCAGACATAGGGAAGTTGTATGGACATCTCAGGTTAGTGTTGCTCACAGTAGCCATAACCCCAGCCTTCACTCAGTCCCTCCACTATGGGTTATAGGAGAGCTTTCTTGACTCTATAACACCCCACAGAGCCCCCTCTGATATTTATCATAAATGCCATCTCTGCCCAATTCCTAAGGAACTGGAATTTATGCTAAATATCAGAGATTCTGGGAACAGAAACATAAGCCAAAAGAGGAGAGGGAAGCCTCATGAAAATCTTGATGATTGTTTAATAACAAAGCTTGTGTGTGTGTGAAAAAGCTTCCCTATAGACTTTGGCTCCACTGTGGTTATGAGCAGAGTCTTTGGGTGAGAGTCCGGATACCAGATGTAGTGGACTGCCCAGAGGCCACTCCAGCTAATAGATATGCAACATTGTCTTCAGCCAGTCCTGGATGTCTCCTCCTGGTGCCCAGAGTACACATTAGAGGTGGTAGCTCACAATCCATGGCTATCTTAGAAAATTGGAGAACACAACCCTTTGGGAGACTAGCTGCTGCTTTCAACTTTTTTAAACCTAGTTATTCTATCTTTATTGCTATTGATTGGTGCTTTGATTTGTTGCCTGATATATGCTAAGCTTACCCTTGTCTAAAGTTTTATATAAAAGATAATTGTATTTAAATACATATGTTATGATGTATATAGCCTTCTGCTCCCCAGCTCCATCTGAGACAAGTGAGGGGGAGTCTCCAGCAAGGGGACTAGTATTGTCTAGTACAGCACTACATACAGGGACAAGAATATGACCTCTGCTCCACTGCTCCATGAATATAACAATTATGTAAACTCTTTTGTGCAGGCTTAGAATGTGCTGTGTGCCTTTTGCGGGGGAAGGGTTGGAAAAGCAGCCTTCTCATAAGAGATAGAAATACTGTAATTATATCATTTCAGGCGATTTGAATGTAACATAATGTTACTGTGTCCTCTTTGTAGTCTGCAACTACTGTCTTAAAGAAAGTCTTAGACTAGTATCTTTCTCAATATCTCTGGTTGGAGCTTCTTGTTTAAGAACAAAGAGAAGGTTAAACCTCTCATTAGAAACAAAGTTATAATTCAATGCCCCTGCATTTCCTCCAATGTGTTTGGCCTAGTGAAACATCAGGAGCAAACTGTCATCCGAGGATCCCATAAAACCATCATTTTGGAAAAACAAAACAAAACAAAAATTTGGCCTCAGGAAATTGTGAGTCACCCCTGTGATCCCTCCAGCTGTGCTTTGCACTGGGGATAATAAATCACATATAAATAATAATCATCAAAATTAAATGTGTGTATGTCAGGTAATTCTTTGTCATTGTCCCTCACAAATAATAGTAATTTGGTTAAGTAAATTGTATTGATGTCAAATGTTCCTGGTAGGCAGCTTTCAATTAGCAGGTAATGCATTCCATCTCCAGTGACACAACCTTTTTCTCCACATTTCCTCCCTGGTCATATTATAAAGAGTTTATCTTCTGTTAGTTTCCCAAAGCCTTCTACTTTTTGGTTTTCTGGTCCAGTTTCCTTGTATAGCAAATACCCCATCTGGCCGTGCCTATGAACAGTCCCAGTGAGAGCTGTCACTGCCCAGGAAGGATGATGTTGCTATGCAGTGTGTCCTCCTCATTTCCAAGCCAGCAGCCTAGCTGATCAAAGAGCCCTATCTCTGCTCCCTTTTAAGGGACTCACAGTGCTTGTCCAGGTGGGGCTTAGAATCTCTCACTCACAGTTATGTGGTCCCACCTTTGTCCAGCCCCAGCCAACAACCAGACATAGGACTGAGTGTAGAATGGAGGACCATCTCGGGAGAGTTTTCATGACTCTAGAACATCCCACAAAGCCCCCTTTAGTTTGCACAGCAGCCCACATCTACTAGACTTTTCCACCCAGACTGGAAAGTTCACTCAAAACAGAGCTGAGCTGATCTATTTACCATACTCCAGTCATGCTGTTTTGACAGAAACAACATCCCCTTTGGTTCCCAGTTCCCACAGAGGCCTCCACGGCACACACCTTCCTTTACCTTCCTAAGATAATGAAATACTGCAGGTGAAGAGATGCTGTCACTCTGGTGATTTTTCCCTGAGCCACACAGCAGTTTTGGATAAGGAACCAAACCAAAGGCTTCGTGGTCCTAAGTACAGAATTTGGCCCCCAACAGTGTAGGTACTTGCGAATAACGTAAGTCATCGGGACACTGCTCCTGTAGGGCTGGACAACACATAGAAACCAGTTCTAGACTAAGTCATCTGACCAGCTGTACAGAGGAAAAGTCCTGTTCTACAGAGACTCTTGGTCCCCAGCCCAGCTCTCCTGGTTACCTCTAACTCTGATACAAAATGACTTCTGGGTACTTAGATTCCACATGAGAACTGTCCCTTAGAAATATAATGTGAGATGCAAATGCAAGCCACAAACATAATTTTAAATTTTCTGATTAAAAAGTAAAAAGAAATAAATGATATTATTTTAAAAAGTAAAGTAAAAAGTAAAAAGAAATTTTAAAAAGTAAAAAGAAATAAATGATATTAATTCTAGTAATATATTTTATTTCACCTAATATATTCAAAGGAATATCATTATAAAGTACAATTTAAAATATTATGAATGAGATACTTTGCATTCTTTTTTTCATACCAAGTCCTTGAAATCCAATGTGTATTTTACATTTTGTAACACATCTCAATTTGGACCAGCCACATTTTTGTGCTCAGTAACCACAGGTGGCAAGTGCCTGTGAATTTTATGTGGGGGCTCTGGCATCATCTTCCCTTCCAGGAGCCCAAGCAGCTTCACAGGAAGATCCTCCATTGTGGGCCCCAGAAGTATGCCCTGAGCACACTGCCCCTGAGGTATTCTTTCTTGGTTTCTAACTTCCCTTCAAGCCCTAAGATGACATAAGAATGGTGGCCGTTCTGAAATTGCTCACAGCCTGAGTTTTCTGTGGCCTCAGCTGTTCAAAACCTGAACTATGGCTCTCTAGGTACATCCATAACAGTCCAATTAGGCTAATCACAGCAGATGTGTTCTAAGCCAAATCAGAGCACCTTTGTACCTGAGTGATATTGAGATAGCAAAGACACCTGGAGTATTGCTGTTGCTTCCAATGATTGTAACTTTTACAGTAGAAAAATATTTTTCATTTCTAAGTTGACACTATGAAATATAATGGACTGGCACAGGATGGAGGCAACCTATTATGTCAC
Organism: Pipistrellus hanaki; assembly: GCF_964339955.1. Lineage (NCBI taxonomy): Eukaryota > Metazoa > Chordata > Mammalia > Chiroptera > Vespertilionidae > Pipistrellus > Pipistrellus hanaki. The sequence goes on from NC_140505.1 coordinate 94,425,349, forward strand.
CATTTAACTATTAAACTAATTCTGTATTGATCTAGTGAAACTACCACCTACCTAGTCATTATTGTAGTTTCTGCTGCAAAAAGGAAGCAAGGTGACTTGAAATGAGTTACTCACAGTCTATTTCAGACATATACTCTGAATACAAAACTTTAAATCCATTCTGTTGACAGGGAAGGCCCACAGTACTAGCCACTTACAGGTTCTGAGACAGAGCAGTGTGGTCAGTGAGTGGCCTAACACAGCCCTGTAGAGGTCAGTGGGAGCTAGCAGGGCTTCTTCCCCTGAGAAAGTGGACCTCAGGAAAAAGGGCACAGGAAAGGGGAAACCAAGAGCCATCTTGAAGGATGATAGCTTGAAATTTAAGAAAAAGAAAAGCAGGAAAGGAGAGAAAGATAAAAACAAGTTTAAACACTACAGGAAACTATAGTCATGAGAAAGGTTTGCAGTGGGCACTCAGTTTTCACGGTCTGGCCAGGTGGGCACATGTGCTAGAATCATGTGTGAAGGAAAGATCTGGGAGGGGTTAGAGCCTCACAGAGAGACCTTGTTTTTGTGGGCTTTGAAGCTGCAGCAGATGGCCCCACTGCCAGGGAGTGACTGGATCATTCTAAGCTCATCCATCCTTTCCCTAAATAGCTGGCAGTGTTGCAGCTAGAATTAGATTGTTAGTATAGTCTGTGCTATTTCCTTCCAGTTCATGAGCTCCTGTTCTCACTTAGAGAGAGCAGCTGTGAGGCCCCATCAGAACAAAGAGCCCTAGAGAAGGCTAGTCCTGGACAGATGAGTCTCTCTAAGTCACTTAGCCTTGTGGGACACCAGCAGCCAGAATGGCCATGTGCAGGGGCTTCCGGGTCTGTAAAAATACACACATTCTTCAGTGACAGTGGTCACCTCAGTGAGTAGAATGAAGCAGAGAAAGCTCCAATGCTTGCTTTGTGATTTATAGATATCTTTCTTATCTTCAAGTCAGCTCTGGCACTGTCTCTGCATCAGCTTAGCAAGTGAAGAGCATATCTTTGAGGTGAGACCACTGGCTCTGCCCCCTATGAGCTGTGTATCCTGAGGAGGTTATACAATGACCTAACAAAAGTATATTTGTGAAGATTAAATCAGTCCCCCATGTCACACTGCTGCACAGAAAAAGCCCTTGAGAAACGGGATCCATTTCTGTTTCAGTCTTAGTCCTATGACTACCACCTGCACCTCTACCACATGCCAGGTATTATCCAGGAACAGGGGGTCCATGGAGTAGCAGAGTCCAGAACTCACCCTGGAAAAGTTCCTGTCTTGTGAGGACATGGGAGCCCATAGTGAGCCTTTGACATGGAATTAACAGGATTGGCTCAGGACACAAGGAAATGACTGACTCTCAGGGTAGCAGGCCTGACACTGAAGCTAAGCTGGGAGGGTAGGGCTCAGGCAGAACAGCAGCTGGGCAGGAAGGAGGGTCAAGGAATCCCCCTGCCTTTCTGCCCCAGGTCCTAGAGAGTCTGCCTCTACCAGGGCTGCCTGCGGTAAACTCTCTCCTCCAGATCTGCCCTCCACAAACCACTGTGGCAGAGACAGCCTCCTGACCTCTCACTGCAGGCCCTGACAGAAGTGCCCAGACAGTTTAAACTTTTTATGTGTTTGTTGTTTTTTAAATAGAAACGACAGGAAAATACATGGATCTTTTAAATAGAAAATTTAAGGAATACACAGTTGCAAAGGTCAGAGTGTAGCTGAGAGAGCTCTGACCATAGTTTTGCTCGGGCCTCAGAACTGAGGTACCTGAACACAGGTTACTTCAAACCACACTGGGAGCAGAGGAGTTGCAGATGGTTGTCAGGATTTTATCCTTTCAAATAGCACATGTTCCTCTTGTTCAGAAACCCTGAACCATTAGGGACTTCACGCTCTCATGTTATCTAGTCCTGAGACAGAGTAATTACTCCATAGACATTGGGAAGTGTCCTAGCTGTCCAGAACCTGCAGTGTCCTGTGAGCACAGGACATTTTAGGTTGGGTCTGAACACTACTGACAAGCAGAGGCCTCAAGACAACAAATTGGTCATTGTGGGGAAATTAAAGGAATGTTAAATACCTGCTAGGCTGGGTGTCTCTCAGAGAATTGAATGAGAAAGGCAAAGCACCAGGAGGGGGCACATTTAAAATGACAAGAAAAACACTTCAATCCAAAGGTATGTTTTCCTTTGCGCATCCCCCCCCCCCCTTCCCCCACTTTCAAAGACACATATCTCAGGAATGTAGCTAGTTATCAGAACAGAGAATATAAAAAAACGTAAGATAATGTGGACCCTCCTATACTGGGAACAGCCAGCTGATGCTCTGGCTCACAGATCTACTTAGCCACATGCCTCTTTTCTTTTTCCTTCATTAACTATCTCAAAGTTTCAGACTTTGTGGGATCTTGGAACCCGACTTTGTGGAAGCTATAAAAGGAGATCAAAGGAAACCTTCCTGCTAGTCCCTGCCCTTCCACATCAGAGCTCCTCTCCACCAGTTACTGCAGGATGCCACTCACCTCTCACACCTGCTCCTGACCAGTCCTGGGTCAACAAGGAGGAGGTGTGGAGAATGTCATGATATTAGGGAATATGGAGGCCTGGGTATAGACAACACAGGATGCAGAAGGGGTAGAGTCAAAAAACTACTCTTACCAAAGCTTAAGGAAGAATTCCATGGCCCTTCACACAATCTCTTCCCCAGAAGTTTCCATGGGGAGCAGAACTTCATGGATTAGGTGTCTGGATTTCTTATTGGTAACTTGTGTGTGTGTGTGTGTGTGTGTGTGTGTGTGTGTGTGTGTGTGTGTATGAGCACATGCATTTGTGATAGGGGTATGCCTGTTCAGGGAATAAATTGGACAGTGGGCATGCTAACCAAGAAAACTTGAAAAAGTCACCCCAGGAAATCTGTCTTCTTTTTTTTCTTTTTGAAAATAAAATTGCTGCATAAGAAGACTTCTAAGATCCCTTCAGTTTGCTAGGTTTTATTAGAAACAGTGCATGCTAGACACAGAAAATATGGAGGGCACTAAAAAGAGGATGTCTGTTCAAGTCCTTTGACCTATGGATACCACTCACCAAGGCTGTAAGTATGAGATAGCATAGTTACTTATAGGATCTTAAGAAGCACCTAAACTAACATTATGTGTCCTTCATAGAACAAAGTGAATGGAGGAGTTGGAGACAATGCAATGTGAGAAATTTCAACCTTCATCTCTCTCTCTTTTCAATGAGAACAGAACCACACTGAAAAGTTAAGAAGCAAATATTTTGTGCCCCCAGACTCATTTCTTATCACTTATGCAGCCCTCCCCAATCAACTCCACCACAGTCTACAAGACCTACCCCCACATCCACTACCACCTTCCTCACCCCACTCCCTCCTCCCCTACCTCAATCCAACTTCCCCATCCCTTACCTGTCCCCAACTCTACCTCTTCACCACATACAAAATGGGATCCCAGAGAGCTCACCTTTTATGTGGATCCAAATTTTATTTCCAGGAAATGACAAGAAAGGAAGTTCTACCTGAGGTAAGATTTGACCAAGTGACTCCCCAAATGGGCACTGTCATAGAATCAGTGAACCACACTTTGAGCATATTTTTACATGGCTAGGGGCCATATGTATGTTCTCTTTGGAGAAGTGTCTATTCAGTTACCCATTTTAAATTGAATAATTTGATGTTGAGTTGTATGAGTTATTTATAGATTTTGGCTATTAACCACTTATCAGATATATCAGATAAATACTATGTTCTGCCATTCAGTGGGTTGTCTTTTTATTTCATTGATCGTTTTCTTGTTGTGCAATATATATATATTTAATTTGATAAAGTTCCATTTTTTTATTTTTTATTTTGTTTCCCTGTCACAGGAAATATACATATCAGAAAAAAAAATATTGCTAAGAGAATGTCCAAGATGTTGCTGCCTATGTTTTCCTGTAGAAATTTTATGGTTTCAAGTATAACATTTAAGTCTTTAATCTATTTTGTTTATATTCTTGTCTATGTTGTAAAAAGGTGATCTAGTTTCAATTTTTTTTTGCATTTGTGTATCTAATTTTCCTATCACCATTTTTTAATAGACTGTCTTTATCCTGTTATATGTTCTTTCCTCCTTTGTCAAATATTTATTGACCATATAGGTCTGGTTTTCTTTCTAGAATCTCTATTCTATGCAATTGATGTATATTGCATAGAATAAAGATTCTGTTTTGATGCCAGCACCATGCTATTTGTTTTGATTATTATAGCCTCTTAGTACAGTTTTAGTAGCATGATATCTCCAACTTTGTTCTTCTTTCTCAAAATTCCTGTGACTACTTGGAGTTGTTTGTGGTTCCATATAAATGTTTAAAATATTTGTTCTAATTTTGAGAAATATGCCATTGGTATTTTTATAAGAATTGCATTGTAGATTGCATTGGGTAGTATGGACATTTTTATGATGTTATTTCTTCCTATCCATAAGCACAGTATATGCTTCCATTTTATTCATATCTCCTTCAATTTCTTCCTTTGATGTCTTATACTTTTCCAAATAGAAATATTTTATTTTATGGGTTAAATTTATTCCTAGGTATTTTTTGAGGCAATTGTAAATGGATTGTATTTATTTATTTATTTATTTATTTATTTATTTATCTATTCCTTTTTCTCTTTAGGAAAGTCCATTATTGGCATATAAAAATGCAACAGATTTCTGAATATTTATTTTGTATATGGATACTTCACTGAATTTATTTATCAGTTCTACTATTTGTGTGTGTGTGTGTGTGTGTGTGTGTGTGTGTGTGTGTGTAATCTTTAGGATTTTCTTTACACACTGTCATGTCATCTGAAAATAATGACAGTTATACTTCATTCTTTCCAATTTGTATGCTTTTTACTTCTTCTTGTATAGTTGCAAAGCTTAGAACTTCCAGTATTCTGTTGAATAAGAATGGTAAAAACGAACATCCCTATCTTGTGATAGTTAGAGAAGCACTTTCAGTTTTCTATCACTGAGTATGATTTCAGCTGTGAGTATGTTATATATGGACTTTGTTATGTTGAAATAGTTCCCACTATTTCCATTTTGCTCAGAGTTTTGTCATAAATGGGTGCTTGGTTTTTCAAATGTTTTACTGCATTTATTGATAGGACCATATGATTTTTATCCTTCAATTTGTTTATGTGGTGTATTGTGTTTATTAATTTATGGATATTATATCAAGCTTGTATCCCAGGAGTAAATGCTGGGAATAAATTATGATGTATGATTTTTTTAAAATGTGTTGTTAAATTTTGCTTGCTAGCATTTTGTTGAGTCTTTTTGCATCAGCCTATTATTTTCTTTCTTTGTAGTATCTTTATCTGGTTTTGGAATCAGGTAATACTAAACATGTAAAATAAGTTTGAGAATTTTCCATCTTAATTTTTTTTGAATAGTTGTAAAGGATAAGTTGCTTCTTCTTTGAGTGTTTGATAAAGTACCTTTTTTTATTGGGAGGTTTTTATGATTGCTTCAGTTTTATTAATTGTACTCAGTCTGTTTAGATTTTCTGTTTCTTCTTAATTTAGTTTTAGAAGACTATGTGTCTAGGAATCTGTCCATTTCTTCCAGATCCATCCAATTTGTTGGCATCTAGTTGTTCATAGTATTTTCTTATAATCTTTGTATTTCTGTAGAGTCAGATGTTATGTCTTCTTTTTCATTTTTGATTTTGTTGATTTTGTGTTTTTCTCTTATTTTTCTGATGAGTCTGGTTAAAGGTTTGTTAGTCTTGTTTATCTTTTCAAAAATACAGTTCTGTTTTTTTAAGACAAAAAATTTTTATTGTTCCATAGACATTTTTATTTACCCTCCTATTTTAAGGATTTCATAGCTTGTTTAATATAATTTGAGGAAGACGTCATTATTTACAGATTTTTTAAAAAATAAATCTTTATTGTTCAGATTATTGCAAGTGTTCCTCTTCCCCCTCCTCCCTCAGTTGCTCGCCTCCACCAGGTTCCCACCCCACCCTCTTCCCTTTCCCCACCTCCCATTGTCCTCATCCATAGGTGCACAGTTTTTATTCAGTCTCTTCCCATACCCCCCACTTCCCTTTTCCCTGAGAATTGTCAGTCCACTCCCCTTCCATATTTCTGATTCTATTATATTCACCAATTAATATTGTTCATCAGATTTTTTAATTCCCTTGGCTTTTAGATTCACTTGTTGATAGTTATGTATTTGTTGTTCATAATTTTTATCTTTATCTTTTCCCTCTTCCTAAAGCACCCACTTCAGCAATTCATATAATTATGGTTTGGGGGTGATGAACTCCTTTAGCATTTTTTTATTTGTGAAGCTCTTTATCTGGCCTTTGATTCTGAGTGATAGCTTTGCTGGGTAGAGTATTTTTGGCTGTGGGTTCTTGCTATTCATCATCTTGAATAGTTCTTGCCATTCCCGTCTGGCCTGCATGGTTTCTGTTGAGAAATCAGCTGATAATCGTATGGGTGCTCCTTTATAGGTGCTGCTTTTCTCTTGCTGCTTTTAATATTCTCTCTTTGTCTTTTGCTCTTGGAATTTTAATTATGATGTGTCTTGGTATGGTCCTCTTTGGATTCCTTTTGTTTGGGGTTCTGTGCTCTTCCTGGACTTGTAAGTCTATTTCTTTCACCATGTGGGGGAAGTTTTCTGTCACTATTTATTCCAATATTCTTTCAGTATCTTGCTCTCTCTTCTTCTGGGACCCCCATAATTCTGATGTTGGTTCGCTTGAAGTTGTCCCAGAGGTTTCTTACACTATCCTCAACTTTCTGGATTCTCTTATCTTCTTGCTTCTGTGGAGGAGTGTCCTCTGGCTCTTTGTGTCCCAAATCTTTGTCTTGATTCCTGCAATCTTCCAGGCTGTTTTTAATTTCAGACAATGTATTCTTTATTTCTAATTTATCCCTTTTTATTTCTAGTTGACCGCTTTTCATATCCTCATAGGTCTCGTTTATTTTATTAGCCTTTTTTAGGAAATTCTTGAAAAATCTTATAACTAATTTTGAATTTAATGTCCATTCTTTTCTTTTCCTCCATCTCCTTCCTTTGTGTCCTGCCTCTCCTCTGCATTTTAGTTGTTTCCCTGATTTGATGGAATAGTTTTGTGTGCTAGGTGTTCTGGTAGAGTCCAGTAGCACAGTCTTCCCAGTTACCTGAGGTGGACAGTCTTGGTGTAGCCCTTTGTGGGCTGTGTGTGCAGTCTTGTTGTTAATCCTTGCTTGATGTTGGTATCACTGGGAAGTGTTGATCTCCAAGCCTGTGAGGATCAGCAGTGTCTCAGCTAGGTGGGCTTCTGTACTCTGCTTGGATGGGGCAGAGTCTCAGGGTGGTGCAGACAAGCTTTGGTGAGTCCCATAAGATTGGTTACAGGCGTGCACACCTCTTTGGTATAGGCATAGACAAGCTTTGAATTCGTCCCTCCTTAGGAGAGTCCTATTCGCGGTGAACGAGAAAGCCAGTCTCAGGGAGGGCTTTCGTGCTCTGCTTGGATGGGGCAGAATCTTGGGTGGTGCAGACAAGCTTTGGTTTCTCATCAGCCCTTCCCTGTGACCCGCAGTAATGACTGCTGGCTTCACACACTTCCGAGAGATCTCTGCCCACTGCCTGACAGTCTGGCCTCTCCCTGACTGAGGCTGTCTATCAGAGCAATAGGGTGGTTCTGTTTTCCTCTCGAACAAGAAAGCCAGCCACATATTAGCTGTCTGCCCTCTCTGCGTGCCTGGAGTAAGACAGTAGCGAACTCAGCCTGCCCTCTCTGTGAGCCACAAGTAAGCCAGCAGCGAACTCGGGCAGCTGCCTTTTCTTGCGCACAGATCTCTGCACCTTTACAGTTCTCAAGGCTCAGTGTGCCTTCTCTCTCCTTCCTGGATGGTAAGTGCTTCAAGGTGATATTTCCCCTGTTTCCCAGCTGTAAATTCAAAATTGTTCTGGTAGGCTGCATTTAGGTGTCTATCCTATGCTGCCATCTTGGTTTCTCCTCAGTACAGTTCTTTTAAAAAATGTGTTTTTATTGATTTCAGAGAGGAAGGAAGAGGGAGAGAGAGCTAGACACATCAGTAATGGGAGAGAATCATTGATTGGCTACCTCCTGCACACCCCCTACTGGGGATTGAGGCTGAAACCCAGGCATGTGCCCTGACCAGGAATCAAACTGTGACCTCCTGGTTCATAAGTCAATGCTCAACCACTGAGCCATCTCGGCTGGGCAAGAAACTAGTTCTTGAATTTTAAGATTTTATTGATATATTGGGTTTTTTTTTAGATTCTATTTTGTTTATTTCTGCTTTAATCTTTATTATTTCCTTCCTTTTACTCAATTTAGGATATTTTTGTTTTTCTTTTTTAGTTCTTTTAGGTATAAGGTTGTTAATTTAAGAATTTTCTGATTGCTTGATATAGGCTTGTATTGCTATGAATTTTCCTTTTCAGTCTGCTTTTGCTGCATCCCACAGATTTTTAGTTGTTTTGTTTTCACTTGCAATTGTCTCAAGGTAGCTTTTGATTTTTTCCTTGATCTCCTTGTTAACTCATTTATTGTTTAGTAACATGTTATTTAGTATCCATGTGTTGGTAGGTTTTTGAGTTTTTTATTGTAATTTGTTTCTAATTTTATAACATTGTCTACACTAATAAAAGAGAAAAATGTTAATTGACCATACCTTTGCTACACCCACAGCCAATCAGAAGTGATATGCAAATTAAGCCAAAAATATGGAGGGTGAATTTGCATATGCAAGAGGGCTGGGCTGTGTCTGACGCTGCTGTAGGGTCCAGTCTACCATGGAGGACCAGGCAGGACAGGCGGGCAAGGCCACCATCGGTAACCAGGCAGGTGGGGGTGGGGGTGGGGGACAGCGCCTGATGCCACCCGTGGGGTTCAGGTAGTCATGGGGTGAAGGCATGGAGGGCAGTGCCTGTCGCCACCTGCAGGGTCCAGGCCACCATCACAGACAAGGCAGTCCTGGCAGGCAGCGCCTAATGCAACCCACCGGGTCCAGCCTGCCATTGGTAATGGCGCAGGCTGGGTAGACAGTGCCTGTAGCAACTTGTGGGGTCCAGGCTGCATCTGGGATCTGGCAGGCCTGTGGGGGCAGTGCCTGATGCTTCCCTCAGGGTCCAGGCCACCATTGGGAACCAGGCAGGCATAGCGGGCAGTGCCTGACGCCACCTGCAAGGTCCAGGCAGCCAACAGGGTCAGGCAGGCCTGGGGAGCAGTGCCTGTTGCAGTCCGTGGGGGTCTAGGCAGCCATCTGGGTCTGGGCTGACCAGGCAGGCTGAGCTTGATGCTGCCCACTGGGTCGAGGTTGCCATTGAGGACCCAGGTAGGCGGGGGTGGCCGGGGTCTCTGCGATCACTGTTTGACCCAGGCCACCTGTGGACACAAATGGAGCAGGCCGGGGTTTAACATTTTAATGAAAATGGAATGCCTGTGCCTCAGCCCACCATGTCCAGTCCCTGGCAGTGGGCAGTTAGCACACACCAGGGCTTGGAAGGGACTGGGAGCAACCTACTACCAGGAAGAGGTGCTGGACCATGATGACGCAGAGGGCTGGCTCATAGAGGCGCGAAAAGGTGCAGATGAGGAGGCTCTTGCTGGCTCTGAGCTTAAAAAGCACCACCAACAGCCTGATGGACTAAATCGCCTTTCTGAAGAAGGTGCATGAAGAGGAGATCTCTCAGCTGCAGGTGCAGATCCAGTACGCTCAGATCTCCATGGAGATGGACATGTTTTCCAAGTCTGACCTCTCTGCAGCACTCAAGGACATTGGAACCCAGTAGGAGAAACTGGCTGCGAAGGACATGCAGAATTCAGAAGAATGGTATAAGAGCTGCTCACCATGCTGACCAAGAGCACTGCAAAGAACACCTATGGGGTGCGTGCCGCCAAGGAGAAGGTGTCTGAAAGCCGCTGTCTGCTCAAGGCCAAGACCCTGGAGATCAAAGCATGCCAGAGCATGAACTAAGCTCTGGAAAAGCAGCTACAAGAGCTGGAGGATAAGCAGAAATCCGATGTTAGTGCTATGCAGGACACAATCAACAAGTTAGAAAATGAGTTGAGAGCTACAGAGAGTGAAATGGCATGATATTTAAAAGAATACCAGGACCTTCTCATTGTGGCTTTGTACATTGACATTGCAGCTTGGTAGATGAGAAGACCCAGCTCAGTTTCACTAGCGTGGGAAGCATAGCCAATGGCTACCCCCATAGTTCCCAAATCTCTGGTTGATTTGCCTTAAGGTGGTTTACAGACTAGCTCCTACTTGATGTCTGCTCAGCTCCTTCCCTTCTTAATACATCAGTCATGTCCAGGAGGAGCAGATCGAGGTGGAGGAGACCATTAGGAAGCTAAGGGTGAGCCCCCGTCTGAAGGAGAAGCTGAAGAAGAGAAGGAGAAGGAAGTGGCTGACAAAGAGAAAGGAGAGGAAGATGAATAAGGTGCCAAGGAAAAATTTGAGGATGCAAAGAAGGAAGAAGAAGGAGGTGAAGGTGAAGAAGAAAATGCCTGAGAAGCTGAGGATGAGAAGAAAGATGAAGGTGCTGGAGAGTATTGGAGACCGGATGTAAGCTGACATGGTTCTTATACCCGGAGGAGCCGGTATGGCTGGTCCCCTACCCACACAGTTTTCCCATACTTGTTTGGATTGTGGTTATCAGTAGAATGAGAGCAACCTTTCATGGCTTACCAAGAAATCTGTAACTATTTACTGAGATTTGCTGTACTGAGAACCTGCCTGATTTGCTATACCGAGAATTTGTCCTTCTGCTTTGTCTCTCCCTTAGAGATTAAGAGGAACAAGAATACATTCCTCTTGACAGACCTCCCATTCAGTGTTTTATGTATAAAAGGCATTATGCAGTTAATAAACTTTAATAATAAACTTGCTGCAGTCTCTTGATGACCTGTAGTCCTCCCGATCCCGCTTTCCTGTCTTTCTTTCTTTTCTCAATTCCCACCTCCCTACCTCAGCCTGGTTCTACCATCGAGCTGGCCCTGACAGGGGAGGAGCAAGGAACCAAGAAAAGATTGAGCTCCCCTTTCCTTAATTATTTCCTGAAACCAGGTCAACTCTTAACCAACCAAGCGGTTGAGTTCCTGATACTATATGAATTAAGAAATCAATATATATATTCTGAGGTGTCTCAGGTTGGGCATTAAATGTTATGCTATGACTTTTCTTCTTATGCAGAGTATCTGTTTGCTTGCAGTGTGGCTTCCTGGCTTGCTGCCAGCCTGTGCATGGTACATAAGAGTTCAGGCTCTATGACAATGTGAATAATTCAGATGTTTACAATAAAAAAACACATGAATTGAATACATGAATTCACTAATATTAATGTTAAACTTCATGGAAAAAATAGTCCTTTGAATCTTTAGTGGTTATAAATTAAAGACCTCAAATCATGTGCAATAAAAAGTAAATAAAATTACACTGAGTGACAAAAAAAAAATACATTAAGGGCCAGGAAACATTCGGAGAGCTTGGGAACCATTCCCAAATCAGGAAGGGAAGTCACAGGGTGTATATTATTGCTATGAATACAGTTTTTTCTATTACTTAACAACCTATACAATGTATTAGATGCCTTCCTATCGCATGGATTATGTACTCTCATAGAGTAATACTGTTACATATGTTATAGTTATGTCAGTATGTCATATCTTATCTATATTAATAAAAGGGTAATATGCTAATTAGACCATGAGACCTTCCGGAAGTCCTTCTGGACAAAGCCATGGTGGCGGGGCTGAGGCAGAGGCAGTTAAGGGTGATCAAGCCAGGAGAGAAAGGAAGAGGGGATGATCAGTCCAGGAGGTAAGGGCAGTTGTAGGTGATCAGGCTGGCAGTACAGGGGGGCGGGGGGGGGAGGGAAGCAGGCAATTGGGGGCGAATAGGCCAGCAGAGGGGACCAGTTGGGGCTGAGCAGGTTGGTAGGGGGGTGCAGTTGGGGGCAATCAGGCCAGTAGGCAGAGTGGTTAGGGGTGATCAAGCAGGCAGGCAGATGAGTGGTTTAGGAACCAGCAGTCCTAGAATGCGAGCGGGTTGTCCAACTGTTAGTTTAGGCCTGATCCCACAGGGGTCTCAGATTAGAGAGGATGCAAGCCAGGCTGAGAGACACCGCCCACCCCATGCACAAATTTCATGTATTCATATAAGATGCTTGATAGGATTTCAATATTCTTAAATTTATTGAGACTTGTGTTGTGTCCTAATATGTGATCTATCCTGGAAAATTTTCATGTGCACCTGAAAAGAATTTGTGTTCTTTTGCTTTTGGGTAAAATGCTCTGAAGATATTAATTAAATCCATCCGTTCTATCTACTTCCTTGTTGATTTTATGTCTGGAAAATCTATCCATTGATGTCAATGGAGTGTTAAAGTCCTGTAGTATAACTGTATTATTGTCAATCTCTCCCTTTATGTCTACCAATGTTTGCTTTATATATTTAGTGTTCCTAGGTTGGATATGTAAAGGTTCTCAAGGGTTATATACTCTGCTGGATTACTCCCTTTATTGTCATGCATTCTTCTTTTTTGTCTTTTATATAGTCTTTGTTTTAAAGTCTATTTTGTCTGACATAAGTTTTGCTACTCCAGCTTTTTTTTTTTAAAAATTCCATTGCCATGAAATATCTTTATCCATTCCTTTACTTTTAATATGTGTTTTACTTTTATTCTGAATTATCTCTCTTGCAGACAGCATATATATAATATATATATATATAATTTTCATATCTATTAAGCTACCCTATAATTGTAGTATTTAATTCATTTATATTTATAGTCATTATTGGGAGATTCCAAGATGGTGGCAGATTAAGTTTAAGCTACACTGACTTTCTTTCAGGACCAAATTGGAATTACAACTAAAATGTAGAGAAACATCCTAAATAATCCACTGAAGACTAGCTAGAGAGAAGCCTTATAACCAAGGTATTAAAAAGAAGGCTACATTGAGATTGGTAGGAAGTATGCATGCATGAGATAGCAGGCCAGGCTCCCACAGGCAACAGATGAAGTTGTAGAGGGATATCTCAGCTACAGAGGATACCCCCTGAAATGTCTGGGACCTAAATCCCAAGCCAGGCTCCCCAGAACCAGGGAAGGTACCTACAAAACATCTGGCTGTGAAAAATAGCAGGGTTTCTGTCCACCATGAAGAGACAGCTAGAAATACAGGTACCTGCTTTAAGGGTCAATGAAATAAATTTCATTTGTAACCACTCACCTTGGGATCTAGCAGAGATAGGGAAGAGTAGACTAGAGTTGTTTGAGGAGAGGCTGGGGTTGGTGGCTCTTGAAAGAGAGATGAGAGGACAGTCACCTGAATCCCTGTGCTGAGTTATTCCCTCATACTGCAGAAGCCATTCTTCTCAGGCAGAACTTTCCATCCATGTAGCACTAGCCAGTGGGTGGTAAAACAATATCTCCACCAGTGGAGCTTAGGCCCTTCTGAGACTACAGCCCTCACGAGGCTCATTAAATTACTGAGACCAACATACAGCCTACACGCTGAGGAGGATTCCTGGTTGCTTTGAGTCTTTGACCTATTCTTGGGCCTGGAGCTACTAAAAGCTAATATCATTGCATAGGTTGATTCTTTCCACATGCACCCAGACCCAGAAGAGGGAGCCACAAGCTATGGATCACTAATAACTCCAAAGAAGATACTCAAGGCCAGTCACAAACATGTCTGATATTGGCCTGCACCAGATTCCTTCCAAAAAGGCCCAGAACAAATAGACCCAGTGGTGAGGTTCAGACAACAACAAAGCAGAATCCAATAAACTTCACAAGCAACATATACACAGGGAGATTTTGGCAGGTACCAAAACCTGCTGAGGTGTATTCCTTTTCATGTGATCAGCACCTGCATGCTTGTTAGGGGTTGAGCCTCACTGTTAGCCAGCCTGAGGGTCAAGCCCATGCATGAATGGACAATAGCAATTAAGTCTCAATTACGATGGTGGGCCAATATAGTGCACACAAGGGACATTCTTAGAGCACCCAATTTGGGTGATCAGGGAGACTGTGTCACTGGATCCTACAGGTCGCCTACTAAATAAGGCCACCCTATCAATATTGGGAGTCATAACAGATATACCTAATACATAGAAACAAACACAAATAGGCAGCCAAAATGAGGAAACAAAGAGACGGGAGCTAAATGAAGGAACAAGAGAATTCTCCAGAAAAAGAACTAAAGAAAGTGGAAAAAAGTAATTAATCAGATATAGAATTCAGAATAATGATTACAAGGATGCTCAAGAGCATAGAAAAGGACATGGAAACCATAAAAAGGGGCCAGTCAGAAATGAACAATGACATATCTGTGGTAAAGAAGACACTGGACGAAATTAAGTGCAGGCTGGATGAAGCAGAGGATCAAAAAAGCAATTCAGAAGACAAGGTCAAAAAACAACCAATCAGAGCAGCAAAAAGAAAAGACTTTAAAAATGTGAGGATAGATTAAGGGACCTTTGGAACAACATGAAGCATAGCTACATCTGCATGATAGAAGTACCAGAAAGAAAAGAGAGGGCAAGGGATCTAGAACTTATTTGAAGAATTAATGTCTAAATACTTCTCTAACCTGTTGAGGGAAAAGGGCACACAAGTTCAAAAAGCACAGAGAGTCCCAAAAAAGATGGACCAAAGAGGCCCACACCAAGATACATCATAATTAAAATGGCAAAAGTTAAAGGCAAAGCAAAAATCTTAAAGACTGCCAGAGAAAGGTCATCAGTTATCTACAAGAGTCCTAACATATGACTGTCAGCTGTTTCTCAACAGAAACATTTCAAGCCAGAAGAAACTGCATGAAATATTCAAATTGATTAAAAATCAAGACCTACAACCATGGCTACTTTATCCAATAAGGTTATATTTTAAAATTGAATGAAGCCAGGGTGGTGTGGCCCATTCATGCCAGTGGTTGAGCATCAACTAATGAACCAGGAGGTTTCAGTTCAATTCCCAGTCAGGGCACATGTCCAGGTTCCAGGTTT
Organism: Pipistrellus hanaki; assembly: GCF_964339955.1. NCBI lineage: Eukaryota > Metazoa > Chordata > Mammalia > Chiroptera > Vespertilionidae > Pipistrellus > Pipistrellus hanaki. Next base: position 94,440,391 of record NC_140505.1, read on the forward strand.
GATCCCAAGTAGGGGGTGTGCAGGAGACAGCCAATCAATGTTTCTTGCACATTGATTTTCTACCTCTCTATCCCTCTCCCTTCCTCTCTTTCTAAAAATCAATAAAACATTAATAATTGAATGAAAAATAAAGAGCTTCCCAGGCAAGAAAAAGCTAAAGGAGTTTATTACCAAAAAACCAATATTACAAGAAATATTAAAGAGCCATCTTTAGGAAGAATAAGGGTAAAAAGGGGAACATATTATAATTAAAAGGGGAAAAAATGAAGAATAAATACATGTCTATTGTTAATCACTTTAAATACATATGGCTGCAATGCTTTAATCAAAAGACACAGGTTACCTGAATGGATAAGAAAACAAAACCCATATTTATATATTCTACAAGAGACCCATCTAATGATAAAAGATATGAACAGACTAAAAGTAAAGGAATGGCAAAGACATTTCATGAAGCTGAAGAGGGAAAAAAGCTGGGGTAGCAATACTTTTTGCTAACAAAATACACTTTATAATCAAAGATATAGGAAGACAAAAGAAGGATATTACATAATGATTAAGGTGTCAATTTAACAAGAACAAATAACACTTGTAAATGTTTATGTACCCAACATAGGAGTAGATAAATATGTAAAGCAAATTTTATGGACATAAAGAGAGAGATATCCTATATAATAAAAGGCTATATAATATAAATGCTCATCACACCCTCATGAATAACGTCTGATCAGCAGGAGGTTGTGTGTGCAGCAGGCACAGGAGGGTGGGTGGGGCTGCGTGCACAGTGAGGCATTTTCGTGTGGGCAGGGCTGCATGTGCTACCAGTCACAAAGAGATGCATTGAGCACCTCCCCCTCCGGCTCCCACAGGCAGCATGGCAGCTCACTCTTGCCTCCCACAGGTGCTGGTGGCTCATTTTCGCTTCCTGTGGAAGTGGCGCAGCTCCCTCCTGCTTTCCTTCTGCAGAAGTAGCACTGTTCCCGCTGGCTCCTATGGGTGCACTGCGGCTCCCATAGAAGTGGTGGGCAGCCTACTGCATGCAATTTTGCACACTGGGCCACTAGTAAAGTTATAATATGGTATTTTAATACCATAATGGCATCAATTGAAAGATCTTTCAGACAAAAGATGAATAAGGATATGGTGGCCTTAAGTGACGCACTGGAGCAGTGGTTCTCAAGCTTTCTAATGCCACAACCCTTTAATACAGTTCTTTATGTTGTGGCGACTCCCAACCATAAAATTATTTTCGTTGCTACTTCATAACTGTAATTTTGCTACTGTTATGAATTGTAATGTAAATATCTTTTTTTTTCTTCTGATGGTATTAGGAGACCCTGCTACCAGTTCTCAACCTGTGGGTCACCACTGCTGTAGATCCTAAGACCATCGGAAAACACAGATATTTACATTACAATTCATAACAGTAGCAAAATTACAGTTATGAAATAGCAACAAAAATAATTTTATGATTGAAGGTCACCTCAACATGAGAAACTGTATTAAAGCATTGTGGCATTAGAAAGGTTGAGAACCACTGCACTAGAGCAAATAGATTTAATTTATATCTTCAGAGCATTTCATCCTGATAGCAGAATATATTCTTTATAAGTACACATGGAATTAGGTTACAAATGCAGTTTGAACAAATTTAAGAAGATTAAATCATATCAAGCATTTTCACTGACCATATAGTATGAAACTAGAAATCAATCATAAGAAGAAAAATGAAAAACAGACAAAGATAGGGGTGCTAAATAACATGTTACTAAACAATGAATGGGTTAACAATGAGATGAAGGAAGAAATCAAAAGACACTTGAAATGAATGAAAATGAGAACACAACAATACAAAACCTGTGGGACACAAGTAAAGGAGTCCTAAGAGGACAATTCATAGTATTATAAACCTATATCAAGATACAAAGAAAATATTAAATAAATAAATAAATATAACTTTACACTTAAGGAACTTAAAAAAGAATAAACAAAACCCAAAGTGAGAAGAAATGAAATAATAAAGGTCAGGAATAAATGAAATATTGTCTAAAAAAATACAAAATACCAATGAAAGAAAGAGCTGGTCTTTTGAAAAGATAAACAAGGTTGACAAACCTTTAACCAGACTCATTTAAAAAAAGAGAGAGGGGACTCAAATAAATAAAATCAGAAATGAAAAAGGAGAAAGAATGATTGACACCAAAGAAATATAAAGGATTTTAAGAAAATATTACAAACAACTACATGCCAACATTGGACAATTTGGAAGAAATGGATAAATTCCTCAAAACTGCACCCTTCCAAAACTGTATCAGGAAAAATCAGAGAATTGAAATTGACAGATTATAACTAGTGAAGTTAAAACAGTAATAAAAAAAATTCTCAACAAACAAAAACCCTGGACTGGATAGCCTTACAGGTGAATTTTATAAAACATTAAAAGAAGAACTAACAACTATCCTTCTCAAATTATTCCAAAAAATTTAAAAGGAGGGAAGATTTCCAAGTTCATTTTATAAGGCCAGCATTATCCTAATTCCAAAATTAGATAAAGGCTAAAGAAAGAGAACCATGGACCATTATCCCTGAGAAACATAGATGCTAAAATACTCAATAAAATATTAGCAAACTGAACCCAGCAATACATTAAAAAGATCATGCATCATGATCAAGTGGGATTTATTCCAGAGATGCAATACTCATACAATATCCACAAAATAATAAACAAATAGAAGGATAAAAGCTACATGATCATATAAAGAGATACAGAAAAAGCATTTGAAAAATCCATCACTCATCTATCCTATATAATAAAAGGCTAATATGCAAATAGACTGAACACCAGAACAACTGGAACAACCAAACAACTGGTCACTATGATGTACATTGATCATCAGGGGACCTGTGTGGAACATGGCAGGTGTTGGTCACTACAGGATGGTGGAGCAGGTGAGCAGGGTCGCCAGACCAAGGTGGGGCACCAGCAGCTGTCATCAGGGCGAGCCTCTGATAGTTACTGAAAATCCTTTGCCCACCCCCCCCCCCCATGCTGTGGTCCTGTTTGGCACTTACACCTGCTGCTAGCACTGGCCCCACTTGCACCCTCTATTGGCATTGGAGGCACCACTTGTACTCACTGTCAGTGCCTGGCACTGGTCCCAATTACTCAGAGCCATCAGTGGGTGTGAGTGGTAACTGCCAGCCCTGATCACCCCTGAGGGCTTTTCCATCTCCCCCTGCTCTTGAGGACTGATTGGAACAGCAGCTGCTGCTCACACCTGCTGACCACACTAGCCCCACTTGTACCATTGCTGGTGCTGGCCCCAATTGCTCCTGCTATCAGCAGGTGCAAGAGAGGCTGGTGTCATCAGCACATGGGAGCAGCAACAGCGGGAACAGAACATTGAGGAGGCGGGGGACTGGGGGCAGCGGCAGGAGAGGCTGAGCAGGGGCGCAGAAGATGGGCTGAGACCCGCACTTGTGCCTACCACAGCCTCACAGCCCACAGTTCCTTTCATGGTGCATGAATTCTTGCAGTTGGCCCCTAGTATATATATATTAAAGCCAAGCCACTGGAACGGTGGAATGACCAGAACACACGGTCACTATGACACCGCCAACCAGCCTGATGGGGTCCCCCATCAGCTCCCACAGCCCCTCCCCTCAGCTGATCCAGCCCCAATTGGCCCCCATTGGGGTGGAATGTCCAGCCCCCCCCAACCCCCGCACATGAATTTGTGCAATAGGCCTCTAGTTTATGATAAAACCTCTCAAAGAAGTGGAAATAGAGGGAGCATACCAGAACATAATAAAGGCCATATATGACAAACCTACAGCCAACATCATACCCAATGAGCAAAAACTACAAGCATTCCCCCTAAGATTTGGAAAAGACAGAGCTGTTCACTTTCACTACTCTTATTCAACATACTGGAAGTTCTAACTACAGCAATCAAAAAAAAAAAAAGAAAAAAGAAAAAAAAAAAAGAAAAGATAAAAGGCATCCAAATTGGAAAGGAATAAGTAAACTGTCATTATTTCCAGATGGCATCGCATGCAAATTTACATAAAGAACCCTAAAGATCCCACCAAAAAACTAATAAAACTGATCAATGAATTCAGAAAAGTAGCAGGATACAAAATAAATATCTAGAAATCATTGTATTTTTATACAACTATAATGAACTATCAGAAAGGGAAACTAAAAGCCAATCCCATTCACAATTGCTTCAAAAAGAATAAAATACATAATAACAAACTTAACTAGTGATGTAAAATTATAAGACACTGAAGAAAGAAATTGAGTAAGAAACATTTAAGTGGAAGCATACCTATACTGTGTACATGGATAGGAAGACTCAACATCATTAAAATGTCATACTACTTAGAGCAAGCTGTACAGTTAAGATATTCCTTTCAAGATACCAATGAAGTATTTTACAGAACTAAAACAAATGTTTCACAAATTTGTATGAAATCACAAAAGACCCCATATAGCAGCAGAGACCTTGAGAAAGAAGAACAAAGTTGGAGGAATCCGCCTACCTGATATCAAACTATACTACAAGGATACAGTAATCAAAGCAACATGGTACTGACATAAAAACAGTCATATACATCAATGGAATGAAATACAGAGCCCAGAAATAAATCCATGTCTTTATAGTAAACAAGTCCATATTTTTAAATGTTTATTGTTGAGAGTATTACAGATGTATCTCTTTTTCTTTACCATTGTTCCCCTCCACCCAGTTCCTACCCCAGGCCTTCACCACCTATTATATGTGTCTATATGTAATGCATATCCTACCTAATAAAAGAGTAATGTGCAGATTAATCATCAGCCATGCCCACCAGCCAATCAGAGCAAGTATGCAAATAAACCCAACCAAGATGGCTACCAGGAGGGAGGCTTGGGTTTCCCCAATAATGGAGGAAGCCAAGATTTCCACACACTCTGGCTGGCCCAGGCCTCCACTCGAGGCTACAAGGTTTCAATTATAGAAGGTAAACAAATCCAAACAGAAATGGCGGCAGCCACTGAGCAAGCAGGGGGTTGGCTCTGCTCCAGGCTACAAAGTTTCAATTGTAGAAGGTAAATAAATTCCAGATACCAGGGCCTCCACTTGGGTTTCCAGGGGGCGTGGCTAGCCTGCAAACCACCACAGGCCCCTCTCCCAGGCTTCCCCACACCCCAAGGGATCCCCCATCCTGATCCAGGATACCCTTCAGGGCACCAGGCCTCTATCCTATCTAATAAAAGTAATATGCAGATTGACTATCATTCCAACACACAAGATGGCTGCTTCCATGTGGACAAAGATCCTGCCCCCATGTGGACGCAAGATGGCCACCACAAGATGGCCAACAGGGTAGGAGAGAAACCAGGCCTTCAAGGGGTGGCAATTGGAGGTGATCAACCCTGCAGGGGAGGGCAGTTAGGGGTGACCAGGCTAGCAGAGGAGGGAAGTTGAGGGCAAACAGGCTGGCAGGGGGGCAGTTAGACATCAATCAGGCTGGCAAGAGAGTGGTTAGGGGGTGATCAGGCTGGCAGGCAAAAGTGGTTAGGGGAAATCAGGAAGGCAGGCAGGTGAGCAATTGGGAGCCAGCAGTCCTGGATTATAAGAGGGATGTCCAACTGCCAGTTTAGACTCAATCCTGGTGGGCATTCAGACATCCCTCGAGGGGTCCCAGATTGGAGAGGGTGCAGGCTGGGCTGAGGACACCCCCTAACCCTCGTGCATGAATTTTGTGCAGTGGGCCTCTAGTATGCATATAAGATTTTGGTTAATCTCTTCTCATTCCCTACCCCCCTTTTTCCCTGTGAGATTTGTCGGTCTGTTTTATGTTTCCATGCCTCTGATTCTATTTTATTCACCAGTTTATTTTGTTAATTAGATTTCTTGCTCATTTATATTTATTTTTAGATTAAGTTGCTGATAGATATGTATTTATCGCCATTTTATTGTTCATATTTTGTATCTTTTTTCATTATTCTTTCTCTTCTTAAAGAATACCCTTCAATATTCCATCTAATACTGGTTTGGTGGTTATGAACTCCTTGAGCTTTTTCTTGTCTGTAAAGCTCTTTATCTGACCTTAAATTCTCAAAGATAGCATTGCTGGGTAGAATAATCCTGGTTATAGAGCTTTGCTATCCATAACTTTGGATATTTCCTGTCATTTTCTTCTGGCTTATAAAATTGCTGTTCAGAAATCAGCTGACAGTTATTAAGGAGTTCCCTTGTAGGTAACTAACAGCTTTTCTTTTGCTGATTTTAAGATTCTCTCTTTGTCTTTAACCCTTGGCATTTTAATTTTGATGTGTCCTGGTGTAGGCTTTATTGGATTCCTCTTGTTTTGGACTCCCTGCACTTCCTAGACTTGTAAGTCTATTTCTTTCACTGAGTAGGGGAAATTTTCTGTCATTATTTCTTCAAAAGGTTTTCAATATCTTGCACTCTCTTCTGTTCTGGCAGCCCCAATATGAGAATGTTGGTATGTTTGAAGTTGTTTCAGAGGCTCCTTACACTACCTTCATTTTTTAAAAATTCTTTTTTCTTTTTGCTCTACTTATTGGGTGTTTTTTGCTTCCCCATATTTTAAACATTCATTTGTTTCTCAGAATCATCTCATCTACTGTTGAATCTCTGTAAATTATTCTTTATTTCAGTAGTGTATGTTTAATTTCTGACTGGTCCTTTTTCATGTCTTTGACATTCTCACTAAGATCCTTGAAAGTCTCACTAAGTTTCTTATAGCTCTCATGAAGATCTTTGAATAACCTTATAACTTTGGTTTTGAAGTCTGTATCTAGTAGTTTGCTTGCTTCCATTTATTTCATTTATGACATGTTCTTTGTCTCCACATTTTGGGTGCTTCCTTGTGTTTGTTTCTATTTATTACATAGAGCTGAAATATTTCCTGGAATTGATAGAGTGGCCTTGGGTAGTATGTGTCCTACAGGCCCCAATGGCTCAGCCTTCCCATTCACCTGAGAAGGGCACTCTAGGTGGGGCCCTCGGTGGGCTGTGTGTACAGTCCTGTTGTGGTTGAGCTTTGACTGCTGTGGGTACCACTAGAAGGAGTTGATATCCAGGCCAATTGGTTGTGAGGATCAACTGCAAGTATAGTGGGAAAACTGCTATGCAAAAATCACCTTTATGGAGCAAGACTTGCTTCAGTGGGTATTTGGTACTCACTGAGTCTGCCCCTTGAGTGGATATGTAGAGTTGTAATGTGGGTCTGAAGCTGTCCACCCTGTATCTCTATGATGTCCAGGAAGTTGCAAAGTCAGCCACTGTCTGAGGCCACCAGATAGGATCTACAGTTATATATGCAGATGTCTGCTATTTCTACTGGTTTTGGAAGTTCCCAGGCAAGGCCCAGCTGTTAATCAAGGCAGTTTGGTGCTAATACTGGTCTTGGTCTTTTATTGATAGGTTAGGTGCACACTGACACCAACTGCATCTTGTTTGAGAGATTTATCAAAGTCTGAAGCCTGAGCCAGGACAGGCCATTCATATGGAAAACCTGCTGTATATAGCTTTGGTGGGGTTTCAAATTGGATGGGGCAGGGTCTCAAAGAATCACCAAGGCAGAGCAAACAGTATGAATCATGCTGATGGAAACTCAGATATGGCTGCCAGTCAGCCCTGCAATAAGAGAGATCCCAGCAGAGGAACAATGACCCCTTTGAGCACTCCATTCTGGGAGAAAGCCACCCCAATATTCCTTCCCCAATGCTAGGTAATCCAGTTCCTCCCCATGTGTCTGGCACCACAAAGCCACCTGGCTCTGGAACTCAGAAGGATCCAGTCTGACTATATTCATGTGCTAGCCCCTTAAGAGAAACACCTGAGACTCCTATACCCTCTTTGTCACTCAACCACAATCCCAGCTGAGTTTTACAGCCTGACATTATAAGGACTTCTCTTCCCAGCTCTGAAACCTTGGGTTGAGCGTTTAATGTGAGGCTGAGACCTCTTGCTCCTCACAGTTGGCCTCCACAAAGATGATCTCCCTCTTGATTAAACAAACAGCACATGTAGGTGTTGGACCAGTCCATTCCTTGCCTCTACTCCTTTTACCAGTCTCAATGTGCTTTTTTCGTTACTTCTCTAGTTGTAGGACTTCCATTCAGCCTGAATGATGGTTGTTCGGTATTTTATTTATGGTTTCTGAATGATAATTGTTCAGTATTTTATTGTAATTTTGATGTGGTTGTGAGAGGTGGCAAGTACCAGTGTTTATCTAGGCCATCATCTTGATTCTCTCTAGTCAATTAATATTTGACAAAGGAGGCAAAAACATACAATGGACTAAAGACAGTATATTTAAAAGTGGTTTAAAAATGGTGATAGGAAAATTAGACGGATACATGCAAAAAATGAAATTTGAACACCTTCTTATACTGCACAGAAGAATGAATTCAAAACTCCAAATGGATTAAAAATTTAAATGTACAACTTGAAACTATAAATATCCAGAAAAAAACATAGGCAGTAAAAATCTCAGAAATTTCTCATAGCAATATATTTTTCTGATATTTCTCCTGGGGCAAGGGAAACAAAAGGAAAAATAAATAAATGGTACTACATTAAACTAAAGAGTTTTTACACAGCAAAAGAAACATCAACAAAATGAAAAGACAACCCACTGAATGGAAGAATGTATTCATCAAAGATTCATGTGATAAGAGGCAGATATTGTACAAGTTTCTGATCCTGCTACTCAGCACCAATATGTTCCTTGAGATGCCCAGAGGGTCAGTGCATATTTACTGAATAAGTAAAAGAGGGGGTTTTATTAACAGCAAAAAACAAATAAATTAACAAAAACTTTATTTTGTCCACTATTATTTTCTCTGTTTTTCAAACCATGCCAACTTACTACTTCTTTCGTGGATGTTTTTCATTTTTACTCAGATTCCTTAGATTCGTCACCAGCTCCTTCCCTTTTCCTCTTCCCCATACACAACCCTCTGTGTCTGGGGCTGGAGAACTGCCTGAAACTAGGGAGCTGACTGAGGCTGAGGAGAATCAAAATGGTACATGTACTGGGGTAGATGCCAATGCAATGTGGTCATTTGATGGATGGACGAGATCCTGCTAGAGCCACATGGTTTTGGCTACTCATATTAAAATGATCTTTTCAGTCTTGTGAAGCCTATATTTTCCATATTTTCCTTCTCCTAAAGCTCCGTACAGGCATTTTCTCCCTTAGCTTGAAAATGAACCACATTTTCCCAAATTTCCCACATCCCCCCCCCCGTCCCTCCCCCCTCCCCTCCCCCCCCCCCTCCCGAGCCTTGTTGGGCAACCCCATATGATTGGCAAGGTCAAATTCAAATTTCATTACTCTATTGCCTTTTCTAACTTGAGTTTTAAACCAGGACATGGTGAGTTATGGAACATGAAAATGAATGGACTTTTTTATGTCAAGGTCACCATAGTTAAAAAACTTTCTATTTTGCTCTCCTTCTGGAAAAATTTCAGTCTCAAAATGTCAACATAAGTCACATCAATTGTCAAGTGCATGACAGAAATTGCCGTAAATTTAAAGGCTACTATGGGAGATCTGAGATTGACTGCAAGCACCTTATTAGAAAGAAAAACTATATTAAAAGAAATCCTTAATGTGGCTGACAATCATAGATAAAAATTTCATAGTCTCTATCTACATCCTGACCCAACATCTATCTGGAACAGGTTAGTAAATGAGCTTCTGAAAGCTAGAATGACAGGTTCTTGCTCAGAGACACTTGGCTTCCAGCTTGGTTACAGGACAGCAATAAAGAACTTACAGCAGCAGAATCAATGCTCAGAGAGAGAAAAAAGAAAAAAAAAAAAAAAAAAAAAAAAAAAACAAACAAACAAAAAAAAAACCTTCTGGCAAAACTACAAACACCTAAAGTTATTTCTGGGAACTTTGTTTTATGTATGTCTACCTACAAACACCTAATTTACAGATGTGATGATACCACCTAGACCTTCCAGAGGGCTTACACAGCAGCTCTTCTTATGTGTGCATGTGTGTGTATATATGCAAGGGCAGGATGAAACAGAACCGATGCAATTCTATGTCCACCCATATAGACTGCTCTCATACCTGTGGACATCACATTCTTAAGTGGCAAATGACATGAGGTTGTGTTATATTAAACAGGCAAACAGTAAATATTTGTTATTTGAAACTGAAGTGGTTTTCTCTTTCTAGGTTTACTGGTCCCTCCTGTAAAATGCAAGTATCTTACTTTTAGAAAGTTACCTCTGACAGATATATAAAGATGCAATATAGGAGTCATTTTAACAAGCTTTTTCAGACTGCACTTTTTGTTTTTAATTGAAAAAAGTAATACAGTGCAATCTGTGAGTATAACTATGGAATGTAAGCTAATATATAGGGCCTTAGGTATTTTCCTTCCTTTCAACCCCATGATTTAGTGGTCAAGGTCCACCTGTGGCCTGTGCATTTCCCAGTAGAATCAGACATTGAAGTAGCCTAGTTTGTCAGAGGTGTCCCATCATATCAGAAGGTGCTCAGGTTATGCACAGAATGTTCTACTTGGCATCTCCTGCAGAATGATTGTGCATCTTCTGTTCATAACAGGGCCTATAGAAACACCTTGGAAATTAATCCATAGCATCCCTCTGAGGCCAGTCAACAATAGACTGGATTCCAGAGTTGATGCACTGGGAGGTGGTCCACTTGCATATGTGGGCTTTTCCCTGACAACTTGCAGCTGTGTCTATCCTCAGCCATGCCTCTGGTGAGCTCCTCTGGGTATACTTTGATGCTTCTATAAAGAGCGTTCTTAGGGCTGAAGTTAATCTGCAAGCTGTGTTCACACTCTCTGAGAACAGCTGACTGATTCCTCTATTGCTGTCTCCATGCTGTCCAAGATATTTGCTCGCTGATGTTGCAGCACAAAATTTGCCTCCTTGACTTATTTCTGGAACATTCTGTGAAGACCTGCTGCTTTTGTCCCCAGAAAACATTAACTGTGTCCTCAAGGAGCTCACCACACACTCAGGAAAGCAGACACAAATGATAATGTTACCAGTAAGTCCTATTTTGCTTTTGATCTTCTAGTGTTTTCATATGACATAAATCATTGCACTGTTGAGAGAGACAATGGCTTCTCATATAGTTACCACAGGTGATCCAATATCAACTTAAAAATAAATGGAGACCTGGATATGCTTCAGGATGCAATTTCTTCCTCCCACCTCAGCAGATGCAACTGGCCAGACTCAATGAAGGAAGAAAAAACCATGGTCATGGTCCATGGGGTAGGCAGTTTGGAGGGGAGCAAAATGGACAATGTAGAAAGCCTGGGTCCTGTACTCACCAGAGAAAAAATTAAATGGAAAAATTTAAAGGATCTATTGTCATAGTGAGAGTTTGAACATTGATTGCTAATATATGAAGCACAAACCTTAGTTAAAACAAAGCTATTCTAGATGAGGTTTCTGCACTTTCTCATAAAATCTCACCCCTTTGACTCCACTCTTGTGAAGAAGTCTATTTAGTAGGTATCCTCATTTCAAAGCAAAGAACTTAGAATTCAGGCTAGTTAGTGCTATAAAAATTCATATGTTGAAACTTATCCCTAACATGATGTATAAGGAGGCAGGGTCTTCCAGAGATGCTTAGAACATGAGGGTAAAGTCCTCATGAAATGGATTAGTGTCCTTATAAAAGATTGCCCTCACTCCTGAGAAAAGACAGCCATCTAGGAACCATCAAATGTGCCCACATCTTGATCTTAGACTTACAGCTCCAGATCTGTGAGAAATATATGTTTGCTGTTTGTAAGCTACCAAGACAAGGGCATTTTTGTAATTTAACTGCATCACACATTTTATAAGTGGCGGTATAAGAATTTGATCCAAGGCAGTGAAATTCCAGAGGCAGTTGCAGGGTTGTCAAGGCAATTTCTTGGCCTTTCTTTATCATTGAATAAACATTTAAACTCCATTGGTAGCAATTTTCCTATTTAATAGTAATTTGTTGGTGTAAATACATTTTTTAAAGTCTCAGGGTGTTTGAAATAAAGGATGTGGCCTATTATTTTTGTTTTTCTTCAATGCAAATTGTTAATAGAGCAGGTGTTTAAGGTTCAGCCAACAGCCTCAGAAAAGCAAGGGCAGAGTTAATCTTGTTTTGAACACAGTTGGACCTTGGGAATATTGTTTACCCTGTTTGTGTGTATGATTCAATGTATTATCATAGCATCATGTTGTATAAAAAGAAGAAGCCCATTTGCCTTAAAATAAAAATGATTTCAAATACTTCAGAGACACAAAGAAAATAAACATTTCCTATAATTATCATATATTCTGAGGTGTGTGTATATATATATATATATTTTTTAAACTATTATAGGAGGAAAGTGCAGGCCAACACCTGGGTTCTGTGAAGCCGAGCTGGCTCCTCTATCCCATCCCTTCTCTAGCTGGGGCTGAGCTAGGCACCAGGGCCAGTGCATGTCCCTTCCCTACCTTCAACAGAAGTGATGGCTAGACATCCTCTAGGAAGGAAATTGAGATCAGCAAAATTTAACCCATAAAGGTATTTTTAATGTTTTATTTTTACAGACAGCAAAGTAATTTGATATGAAACAGTTAAAAAATTGGAAAATTGTATTGTTTACAGAGTATATATATATATATATATATATATATATGTTAAAGAAATTCATTATATATATGATGCCTCTACAAGATGCCTCCACATGGCACAGTCTTGCCCCAAAATACATTTACATTTTGGGGCAAGACTGTGCCATGTGGAGGCATCTTGCCTGAGGTGGCACATGAAGTAGAGGACTCACTGCTGTCCCTGTCTACAGGGTCCTAGGAGTTCTCAGTGCCTAGTGAGCTGTTCATCTTTAGGACACACTTGGAGATGGGCTGTGCATCATCTGTTCTATCCAGTACACACAAGTTCCAGGGACATTGTATCATAGACAAGTAACGAGCATAAATCCGGAGCTATGGCATGAGTAGCCAGCAAAAAAAGACAAATGCTTCTTCCGCTGACCCTCAGTCATGGGGATCAGAGAGAGCATCAGGCATCATGTCTGTAAGACCTCCAGACAGTATCAAACATGCACTCACTTGATAATGGTACTTGACACTGAAGTTCCAGGGAGAACACTGAGTTTGCTTCTAAAAATCTTGAGACAGAAATGCAGGAAAAAAGAACGTTGGCTTAAATACAAATTCCCTCAGGATTTATACAACATGAGAACCTCTATCACTGGGAACTGTTGACTTGCCCAACAAAGAGAGCCACATCCTGGAAAAGCCTCCGGGTAACTTGCTCATGCTGACATGACAATAGTCTTTCCACAGTTACTCTCAAAATCAAACACCAGCCATTTTTGTCTGTGTGGGATGGGGCGAGTTTTAGATTACTTGGAAATAGGAATGGAGAAAATAATCCTATGTGAAAAATGAAGAATAAAGAGGATGATGTTATTCAGGTTATTGCAACAAGGAGAACATTCATTAATATGAAACATTGGGGTTTTATGAAGATGACTGAATAATAAAAGGGTCATGGCAAGTCTTATGGGGATCACATAGGAAGGGTGGAGGTGGGCCTCATCTGAGAATATGAGAGAGCAGGGTGGTCTTCTGAGATTAGCCATTGCTGGAGGGATTTGCTAACCATGACTGTTTTCTCCAGAGCACAAGGTTCAGGTAAGTTCAACATTGTCACCTATCTACATGTCTCTAAGAGCTATGAAGAAGATAACTCTCATGAATGTGCCTGGTATGAGATACATGCCCCAAGATACCACTAGCTGGCCCATAGCTGAGCACCAGCCCCAGCAGCAGCCAACAAATCTGATGGAATTAGTCTTTGTGGGTCTCAAATGAAAGTTCTGTTCACACAGGGCACAATACACAACAGGTCCAACCAGAATCTTCTTTCTCCAGGAAGTTAACCTGGAAATGGAATGGGAGCTTGCAGGCCACCCAAATGGGACACGGATTCTGAAAAGCCATATGGACAAAGGCCTGAGGCAGCATGGACATGGAATGTCTATAGTATAGGAATCTCTCAGGAAGCAGTAGCTAAGACAGAAGGAGGTGGTGGCAGCAGGAGCAGCAGCACAAGCAGAGACAAAGACATAACACTTGAGTTACCAGATGGCAGAGTCCCATAAAGTCCATCAACTAATGGCAGAAACACCCAGGTGCTTTTCTGACACTTCCAGTGATATTCTAAGACATGTCTTTAAAGCTCCCGCTTCCCCTGAAAAATCTGATTTGAAGATCAACATAGTCAATGTAATTCTATTATTATTAACTAGTGGCATGGTGCATGAAATTCGTGTATGGAATGGTGGGGGAGGAGAGGTTCCTTCATCCCAGTCTGCACCCTCTCCAATTGGTGGCCTCTTGGAAGATGTTTAACAGTTGGACATCCCTCTCACAAGCTGAAATAAGAAAAGTGTAGTAAATTTTTATAATGCAAATGAAGTGTTAATTTATAAATTAGAGGCCTTAGCTTTCTAAACATTTTAATGTTGAAATTGTGTGTGTTATTTTATAAAAGATATAGCAAGTATAGGTCAGAGGGGGACTATTTGTTGATCTACTTTGGTTTGAGCTTGTTTTATTTTAGTTTTTATACTTCTAAATATAAAATCTGTGATGCCTGGCTTCTAACTTCTCACCTGCCTGCCTGCCTGATTGCCCCTAATTGCCTCTGCCTGCCTGCCTGATTGCCCTTTACCTCTCTGCCTGCCTGCCTGATTGCCCCTAAATGCCCTCCCCTGCTGGCCTGATCTCGCCCCCAACTGCCTCTGCCTATCTGATCTTTCCCCCAACTGCTCTCCTTGGCTGGCCAATTTGGTTCTGATTGGTCAGTTTCTATGCCAGTTAGTATCTCTGGGCCTATCAATAGTGTCTGGTCAGAAAGGCGGAGCTGATCAGCAGCCCCCCACCCTACCCCCATGGAGGCCTGAAGAAAAATAGAGGTGTGGCTGCTGGCCAGACTGGAAGAGAAAGAGAGAGGCAAGTGCTGATCAAAAACTGCCACCAAGGCAACAGATCAGTCCCTGCTTCTTTCTTCAGGCTTCTTCTCTCGGTCCCTGATTCGCAGCCCCTTTAGCAGTCAGTGCTGGGCATCACACCTGCAGCAGAAGCAGTCACTGCTGGGTTGCCATTTAGGATATTAAATACTTTTTACAAGTCTTTGAATACACACATAAGCAGAAAAATTAAAAATCATCCCTTTGGTTCCACTAAGGCTTTATTTTTCTGTATTTATCGAGGCATATTTAATTTATCATCTACTTTAGTCCCTCCTTTGTAAGAGTTTAAAAATAAAATTAGCCCATGATAAAATAAGAAAAGTGTAGTAAATTTTTCATAATGCAAATGAAGTGTACTTAAAAGACTGTTATTTACACATTAGAGGCCTTAGCTTTCTAAACTTTTAATGTTGAAATTATGTTGTATTTTTCTATAAAAGATACAGCAAGTATAGGTCAGAGGGGTACTATTTGTTGATCTTCTTTGGTTTGAGCTTGTTTTATTTTAATTTTTATATTTCTAATATTCTTTTTCTATAGCAAAATTAAAAATTGACAAATATGTCACTATTCTAATATTTTGGGAAATTTTATTGCTGTATAGCATCCCAAGTCTGAGAATTACTTTCCTGACTACTGCATGGAAATTGTGAACACCCTCAAGTGCTCTCAATTACAGTGTGTCAATTACAAAGAAAGCTCTGAATTCTCACTTCTTAATGTATATTCACACATTCAAATTGGCATAGGCTGTAGCTCAAGGATTTGAGGAAGAAGAATCACTGCATTAAATGTAAAATATTATTTTATTGATTAGGTATTGATGACTTCACCATCCATGTGCACACCGTGACACTTCAAAGTGTCTCTTTACCACTTTGGGAAAGAAGGTATATTTATCATGATGCAGAATAAATGATAGCCACAGTTTCAACCTAGAGGGAAAAAATTCAGTCTCAAAATGTCTAGGCCTTCTTACTATATCCAAAGTTTAAAACTGAAAAGAAGAAAAAATTACTGAACATCACATACCAACAAGCACTGACATCCAGCTGAGAAAGAGAGAGAAAAAGAGACATAGATATCCATCAATCTTTTTTGAAACCCTTTCTGAGCTTCAAAAGCCCATGATTTTTCAATTAGCCATTAAAACCACTGCTGCCATCCACTATAGTTCCTTCTCCTGGAAAGGTTTGTAATAGATGAGGAAAGATGAGGAAAGAAAGGGGAGATGAAAGCAGGCCTGTAGGTTGGAGTTGGAAATTACTATTAAAGGCTTAACAACAGTTCTAACAAATTACCCTTCTGGAGAGTGTGATTGCCCCAGGAGGCTGTGAATGGAACACTCCTACCCCAGTTCTCCCAGGGCTATAACTACTCAATTATGCCATTCCTCCAGACCAGAACCTTCTGAATAAGCAGCAGATGCAATTCCATATATTATTTTAGAGCAATTCTATTTTTCCACCCAAACAAACACAGGCTTGAATTCAAATCCTCTCTTAACTTGTTTGAGCCTCAGTGTAAAATACAAAAATGCTTTTCCTGCCCACCTCAAGCATAGCGTGAGCCTCACATGTAGGCCTGTGCCTGGAGGAAGTTTGTATCAACAAACCTGTTAGTAGCACTACAAACACAGACCAGAAGAAGTAATCAAATACTGACCAGTGAATGCGTATCAACCAGAAACCAGCCAAAGTTTATAACAGAGTTGGATGAATCAGCCAAAACAGAAGCAACTATTTTAATATAAGACAATGCAATTAAATGTTAAGTGAATTAAAAGATGCTAAAAGCAAGAACATTGGTGGTATAAAAATATTTATTGATTCTTCAATAAATCATTGAGTTCCAACAAAGGTGCTGGCCCTGGAATATGGCTGCAAAAAGAGGCAATGTATGCCTTCCAGGAGCCCAAGAAGCAGGGCCATGGTGTGGGTAAACACAGTGCTCCAGGCATCTCCCAGCAATGAGTTTTAAAGGAGTAACTAATCACCAGGTGGGAAAGTGGCAGAAGGTAAATGCCCACAGAGACCTTACTTGATGCCCACCTGGTGCAGATAAAGTAGAGGAGCTAAAACTTGCCTGCCTGTCTGGGGAGCAGGTTAGGAGAAGCAGGGAGGCCTTCTCCGGGTTGGAGTCCATCTGGGCTGTAGCATTAGGCAGATCATTTAAAACTTTAGATATCTTGTTAGTAACTTACCCAGGTGTCCTAGCAGGTTCCATTTTAATTCTACCACAAGCAGAGTAGGGACCCTTTTTTCCACACTTGTCCAGCGCCCATGGCATGTCAAAAATACAAAAATGACTAAGTGCCAGGTCCTCTCTCCCTGTGCTCTTTCAGAATGTGATAAAAGAAAACCAGAAAGTTTCTGATAATTCTGTCTTTTATGATAAACAAAGTCATGAGAAAACCAGAGTCAGGAACGGAGTGGGATTGCGCCTGCGGGGTGACTAGCATCATCACACAGGCCTAGATCAGACCCTGGGAAAGGGGCTCATGCTCTCCCTTTGGATGGACAACAGTAAATATTCTGATTCAATGTGAGAAGAAAAGGCCCTGGCTTGCCTCCCCTTGGCCCAGCCTCATGAGTAAGAATGACTCAGAGAGGAGCCCAAGCACTCATGTGGCTGTCAGCACTATGCTCTGCAGGTTGAATGTCACACAAACCTTTTCTTCTTATCCTTATGACTAGAGGCCCGGTGCATGAAATTTGTGTGGGACTGGGTGTGTCCCTCAGCCCACCCTGCACCCTCTCCAATCTGGGACTGCTCAAAGGATGTCCCTCTCACAATCTAAGACTGCTGGCTCCCAACTGCTCACCTGCCTGCCTTTCTGATTGCCCCTAACTGCTTCTGTCTGCCAGCCTGATCACCCCCTAACTACTCCCCTGCCAGCCTGATTGATGTGTAACTGCTCCCTTGCCAGCCTGTTTTCCCCTAACTGCCCTCCCCTGCAGGCCTGGGTTCCCCCCCAACACCACTGCTGGACATCATGCAGTGTCCATCTTGTGTCCACATGGTGGCAGGATCTTTGATCACATGGGGCAGCCATCTTGTGTGTTGGAATGACAGTCAATTTGCATATTACTATTTTATTAGATAGGATAGAAGCCTGGTACACAGGTAGTGGCCAGTTGGTTTGCCCTGAATGGTGTCCCGGATCAGGGTGGGGTTCCCTTGGGGTGTGGGGAGCCCTGGGGGAGGGGCCTGTGGTAGTTTGCAGACCAGCCATGCCCCCCAGTAACCCAAGAGGAGGCCCTGGTATCTGGGATTTATTTGTCTTCTATAATTGAAACTTTATAGCCTTGAGCAGAGCCTAGTCTTCTGCTTGCTCAGTGGCTGCAGCCATTTTTATTGGGATTTATTTATCTTCTATAATTGAAACTTTGTAGCCTTGAATGGAGGCCTGGGCCTGCCAGGGTGTGTGGAAAGCTTGGCTTCCTCCATTGCCAGGGAAACCCAAGACTTCTGCTCACTCTATGGCTGCAGTCAATTTGCATACTCACTCCTGATTGGCTGGTGGACATGGTTTGTGAGTGTAGCGGAGTGATGGCTAATTTGCATATTACTGTTTTATTAGATAGGATAACTCTATGGCTGCACTTTATTATTTATCCAATTTACCAAACACACAAGTAAGGCTTAGATTGTGAAAGGCTTGTCCAAGTCCTTTTTGCCAGTTATCAGCAGCCATAAGGCACAACCAGGTGAAATATGGCTCTGAAACATATGTCAAGAGCCACATCTTTTATGGGCCCTTAACACTTTTGTGAGGTCTGAAAGGGCAAGTGCACTGATTAGAAAAGAGCCTCACCCTCAGGAATGCACCCAAGTGACCCTGACTAAGAATTGGCTATTGTGCTGCAAACACAGAGGTCTCACCTGCACAGGTGATCTCATTTTCCTCTTTACCATCAATTCTTACTCTGGTGCTATGATCTCTAAGCTCCCATAGTGATTTTCTGATCTACCTCAAATTCCTCCACAGTATTAAACTGTGAAAGTCACCTTAAACAAGTAACATAACTTAGAACTTTGCAGAGGCAAAAGATTGAAAGCCACAAGTCCTTCTGCATGGCCTGTTTGCAGTTGCTCCCATCATGAAATTATGAATGTCGTGGTGAACACGTATTGCCTCAGCAGGCCCTGTATGTGTCATAGGCATAGCCACATACAAAGCACAAGAGTCATATCCTTCAGATTCTGTGATCACCACCCCCAATCCTTCAGATCAACTTGATGTCAGAGGAGTTAGTCTCAAAACTACCCATCCTCATTGAATTTCTGGGCACATTCTTAAGCAGTAGGAATCACTGCCCTGAGGGAAGTTTGCTCTGCACAAGCTGTAGGTCTCCATACCACCTAGGGAACAAGCACCTAGCCCATCTATACTAAGGTGAGAGCAGAAGCGTGGTACCACTCCCCAATATTGCCAAGGGTTGCACAGTTAATTGCTGGTTGTGCAGGAGTTCGAACCTATACTACTACCAGTATTCACAACAGTCATAACAATAGAGGGGTCCTTTCTTATGCCAATGTGGCTTCCTTAACACTGTTCTTCTTCTGGGTAGTGACAATGTTGGAATAAAGCATTGGGGAAGCATCTTGCCTGGCTGAGATTCTTGAACATGAGTAGAGAGGACCTCTGTCCCAGAAACTTTTCTCTCTGGGCACTGACATCTGAAGCTCTGATCCTGGCTTTAATCCTCATGGGAAAAGTCAGATTGGGATCCTGCCCAAGAACTGGTTTGTATTCTATTAGCTTTTACTTTTTCAGTTGGATCTTATTTAATTGCTGTCATTTTATGTGTTCATCTCAAGGTCCTGGGTCACCTGTGGACTTAAAACACATTAGGCATAAAGCATACAAAATAAATTTAAATTCCATCTTTCTACATGATGAAAAGTCAGCTACTTATATGGAACCTTGATGTGTCCATCTCAAACCCTCTAAAGAGCATCTTTTGGAGAGAAACACTCCAATACAACAGTTCAGTTTTGGGAGTTAGGGCAGAAGGAAGGAAGAAAAAGAGTAAAAAACAGGGAGGGAGGGAGGGAGGGAGGGAGGGAGGGAGGGAGGGAGGGAGGGAGAGAGGGAGGGAGGGACAGAGAGAGAGAGAGAGAGAGAGAGAGGTGGATTATGTTGTTTTTATTTATAAGTCATAATTGCAGCTGCCCAGAAATGGTGTGTAGTCTCTGTGGCTACATCTTCTTGTCTTTCATGAAAAGATGAAACTTCAGGTTGTCCTATGACACTTCCTCATGTCCAAATGTTAACATATTTTTCACATTTGAACCACTGCACTAGCCAACATTATTTGGGCAAAAAATAAAAGTGTGGAGATTTAGCCCAAGAGGTTTTTTTCACATGGATTTGCCATCTGCAGTTTGTCTTCCCACCACCCTTGCTGTCCCCAGCTCTGAGGCCAAGTGTCAGTTGCCACACATGCTCTTAACAGGGGTCTTCAAACTACGGCCCGCGGGCCACATGCAGCCCCCAGGGGAGTCTGATCCTGCCCGCCAGGTTTTTTGGGCAGTGAGCGCAGCCAAGGTGTTACAGTAGGAATTAGTAGTTCATATAGTCCGGCCCTCCAGCTCTCTGAGGGACCGTGATCTGGCCCCCACTTTAAAAAGTTTGAGGACCTCTGAATTGTAGCCCATTTAAAATATATGTGTATATATTTTGAATATTATGAGACAATGGCATTATTTATCATTTATTGTGTTTATTTACAAAAAATAATATATGGATAATACCGTTAAAAACTTACTGAACATTTTCAACATTTTAAATTTTTTTTTCACATAAAAGAAATGTATTTTTCTTAGGTATCTGAATGGTTTCTCAAACATAAGGAGCAATTATTAAATAAAAGGAAAGGTGATCTTAGTGGAAAAATGTTTCTGCTATCTGAACCAAATTGTGTTACTATTAGTTGAGTTTATTTTTGAGGAACTGCCTATCCATTTTTAAAAAACATTTCTTAAGAACAAAAATATTTCTGAACATATGGGCCATGTCTCCTTTTGGATGTAAAAACTTCTGGCATTTTGCTGACATCATTTTGTTCCGAGTCACTCTCTCATTTGCTAGAAACATCATGGCAGTTTGATCAATTAGGAATAACTTAAGGTTCTTTGAACGTAACATGCTATCACTCTGTCTTTCCCAAATGAGTAATGGATTGCCCCAATGTGCTATCTTCCTAATTATTTAAAATTTATATTTTTTGTGTATTTATTGTTCCTAAGACAGATGGTCTGAGTAGATATTTTGTTAAACTCTAATTATTTTGTTAAACTCTACCTAGTCCAATGCTTACCACTGGTTAAATGAAGATGGCTTCGTTAGGCTTTAAGGGACCTTGTTCCACTTTGCCTTCCTAACTTTATCATTACCTTCAACTCTTATAGGAGGAGTTGTAGCTGAGAACTTGATATCCTTGTATGGGTATTCCCTTCAAGTCCATGATTCAAGATCTTGCTCATCATACCCAGTTCTGCTGTGGCCTGGAATTATAACTCAAAAGTCTCACATACATGTATTTAGGTACACACACACACACACACACACAAAAAAAAACACACACACACACTTTCATTCTTTCATTAGGAAAAAATTATCAAACACTGATCAAGGTTGTGCAATACATAATAACACAGTGACTAACACAAGCAATATCTAAGCTCTCATGAAAATTAAATTCTAGCAAGAGGCAGAATACAAGTAAACAAGTAAAGAAATAAATAATTCCCAGTCTCAAAAAGAGCTATAAAAATATAAAGCAACTGAGATTAGAAAGTATAAAGGGGTGAAGATTACTTTAAGATCGGGCAGTTTCTCTGACTTTTAAACAGAAATGTATATGATGTGAAAGAACAAGAAAAGCTCTAGGTAGAGCAAACAACATATGCTAAAACCTGAGGTAGTAATGAGCTTAATTCACTCTGTGAACAGAAAAACATTCCTTGAGCTGGTAGTTGGATTCTGCGTGCTAGGGAAACAAGAGATGCATTAGAATGTACTTCTTGACGCCAGGATCCCAAAGCTGTGTTTTAAAAAATGGTGAGTAGTCCTTTGGAATCTGATGTTCCAAAACCATTGTCTATTTCCTCGTTTTTCCAGGTTTTCATCTCAATGTCTTTATTCTGATTAAGACTGGCTGGCTTCCAGGTTTTCAGGCCAGTCCAGCCTATATCCTGCTGTGCACAGTGCCATGTTGGAAGGAGGCAGGTGAAGGGTGTCTATTCACAACGTGAAAAAGAACCAAGCCATTTGGAAAGTCCCACCTCAAACTCCTTGAATCTTCCAACTGAATTCCACAAATCAACCTATGAAATTCCATAAATCAAGCTGGGTTAACTGAGCAGGGTCTCTCAACGTTGGCACCACTGTCATTTGAGTCCACTGCCCTCTGCATTGTAAGGTGTTTACCAATATTCCTGGTCTCTACACCCAAATGACATTAAAGTACATTTTTGTGAAAATCAAAAAAAAATTTTTTTTAAATCAGCCCTGGCTGGTTTGTCTCAGTGGTTAGAGCGTTGGCCCACAGATCAAATGGTCCAGGTTTGATTCTTGGTCAAGAGCATGTACTTGGGTTGCAGGCCTAATCCCATCCCAGGTCATGGTGTAGGCAGGAGGCAATCAATGTTTCTCTCTCACATCCCTGTTTCTTTCACTCTCTCTCTCCCTCTCCTTCCCTTCAATTCTCTCTAAAAATCAAAGCAGGCGGGGGAAGGGGAGAAATCCTCAGGTGAGAATTAGTTGGGGGGGGGGGGGGGGATCAATTGAGTGAAATTTAAATATCTTATTGGCTTTATTCAACAATTCATGAATCAGCAGTATTCAAACTCAAGGATAGAAAGGAGCTCCGAAGAACTAAATAAAAGAGAATATTTTTATAGGCAACAGGGAACAGGAACAAGGAAGGCATACTAGCAAAAAGTAAATTGGTTCAGTGAAGATTACTTTCCTTCAGGGGATGGCAGGAATCCACCAGGCAGATGACCTTACTAGTGCTGACCAGGTGGTTTCTGATTGGCTGGTTTAAGATTCCATCTCTGGGAGAGTTGTCACTGTAATTAAGTCTCAGTTTCATAATGTGGGACTGGAATAACTCACTGCATTTAGGCCTGTTGTCTTGTTTTTTAAAAACTTTACATATACTATCCAATGTCCCTTGGGAATACAATCCATTATAAGGTTTCCTGCTGTATCTACTGTATCCAGATCTCAAGCCACTCTTCTCTGTGGTATCATCGAGACTTCCTTTGACACTACATGCCCCCTTGAGAGAAGTAGCCCCGGAACCCTACCTGGAGGATGAGAGATGGACTTCATAAATTATCAATACATTTTCATCTTGAAATCCAGATTGATTTCCTATTTTTCTTGCTCTTTAACTACTCTTAATATTAACATTGAGTAATTCATATAACATAGCACTCAATATGAATCTTAGTTTTATTATCTGCAAAATAACCATACAATGATCCTCTCGTGAGTATCTTATGAGGATTAAATAAGAAAATGAAAATATAGATAAAGTACCTAACATAAAGTCATTTGTCCATTTAGTTATGCAGCCCACAATGAATATTTTTGCAGCCCAGCCAATATAACAGTATATAAGAAATTTTGTAACTTAATTTTACAATATCCTATTATACATAATCTATAATATTGAAAGCATAATATGATAATTAAACTGGACAGCTGAACGACTTTCCAGAAGTCATTCCAGATATCCTCTGGACAAAGCCACAGTGGTGGAGGCCAAGACAGAGGCAGTTAGGGATGATCAGGTAGGCAGGCGAGCAATTAGAAGTGGTCAGGCAGACAGGCGAGTGGTTAGGGGCAATCAGGCAAGCAGGCAGAGTGGTTAGGGATGATCAGGCAGGCAGGCGAGGCAGTTAGGGTCAATCAGCAGGTACTCCAGTGGTTAAGGGCAATCAGGCAGGCAGACAGCATGGTTAGGGCCAATAAGGCAGGCAGGTGAGAAGTTAGGGGTGGTCAGACAGGCAGGTGAGTAGTTAGGGGTGATCAGGCAAATAGGCAGAGTGGTTAGGAATGAGTAGGCTGGCAGGCAAGTGGCTAGGGGTAATCAGGCAGGTGGGTGAGAGGTTAGGGGCATCAAGCAGGCAGGCAGAATTGTTAGGTGTGAACAGGCAGGCAGGTGAGCAGTTAGGGGCAATCAGACAGGCAGGCAGGTGAGCAGTTAGGAGCCAGTGGTCCCAGATTGGGAGAGGGTGCAGGCCGAGCTGAGGAGAACCCCTGCCCCTGTGCACAAATTTTATGCACCAGGCCTCTAGTTATTAATAATGAACTACAACGTTTGCTAATGACTGATTACTAAAATCATGTTGCATTCATTTCCCTTACATGCCTATGCACAGGCACACAGTTTCCCTACACTAATGGTAGCAGCGAATATTTTAGCAGCTGATTGCCACATCATTAGTTTTTTTTTTTAATGTCTTCATTGATTATATTTATTTAATTTTTTTAATTTCAATAATAATGATTTTAAATATAAAAATGTTAGAGGATGCCATTAGTCTTATACTGATGCTGTGCACAACAGGAAATATTTCACTTCCAGAGAACAAGAAAAGTAGGTTTATTTGTGTTATGCTTATTAATTTGTGCAGTTATCCAGTGTCTGATAAGTTAATGTTCAAGAAAAAAATATTAATTTTTATTAAAATGTTCTATTATTTTATGTTAATGATTACCAGTACTCACTTATTTCAACCCTTTTTATTCAGCATGTCTCTATTGAAATAAACCTACGATTCTATGAAAATTGAAGCTTTTGTTTTTTTGTGGCACACATAAATTTAAACCTTGTTTAATTGGCTCACGTTAGCCTTTGAGTTTGACATGCTTGGTCTAGACCAGTGGTTGGCATACTCATTGGTCAACAGAGCCAAATATCAATAGTATAATGATTGAAATTTCTTTTCAGAGCCAAATTTTTCAAACTTAAACTTCTTCAAAATAGACTGGCCCAAGCAGTGGTATTTTGTGGAAGAGCCACACTCAAGAGGCCAAAGAGCCGCATGTGGCTCGTGAGCCACAGTTTGCCGACCACCGATCTAAACAATGAGTTAAATTAGAAGTGAGCTAAATAAAGGAAACATAAATGCAAGCTTTAGTAGGGAAACATGGTGGGAGTGGGGTGAAAGAAGGAGGTACATGATTGTGCTTGCTGCTCAATGTTTCTTAAAACCTAAATCTGCTTGAAAAAAGTAAAACATTAATTAAAAATAACAACACAAACTTCCAGACAATTATAATATATGAAGTTATTACTATATAAATGGGCACCAGGTACAGTGAATAACAAAAAACAGCCTCCTAACTTAGACTTTGGTGGATTGATGAGAGAAGCAACATCATCATCAGGAAAATTTTTGATGGGGGGTGGGGTTGTTCTTGGCAAAGCCTCTAAGGGAGAGAGTGTATTTGCTGGGTGACGAGGGATACAGAGTATTCCAGGCCAGGAAAGTAGCATGAATGAAAGCACAGGTGTGGGAGGGAGGCTCCTCATGGTGGGAGTGAGGAGAGAGAGAATGCCTTTATGAGCAGGGGTGTGACATGGCCAATGGGCATTTTGCTTTTTGTTGTTTGCTTTGGAGGGGAGGGAGTTGTTTTTTAATCTTCTCCTGAAGAAATGTTTGTGGGTGTTGTTTTTTTGTTTTTGTTTTTGTTTTTTCTCTTTAATTGATTTTAGAAAGAGAAGAGAGAAAGAAACATGGATTTGAGAAACATTGATCAGTTGCTTTCCCCACCTGTGACCCAACTAGGGATCAAACCCACAACCTAGGTATGTGCTCTGACCAAGAATCAAACTTGTCACCTTTTGATATATGGGATGACACTCCAACCACCTGATCCACACCCGCCCACGCTGCCAATGGGCTTTTGAAACAATCATTCTGGTTGCAGAGAAGTGGGTTACAGGGAACAACTTTAGAGGTAGCCAGCCAAGGCAGTAACAGAGGTGAGGAATATTGCAGGGTTTGCCTTTTTCCCCTGTGGTACACAGTGCTGGGTTGTACACAGTGCTGGGTGTACTATGCAGGTGTGGGCAGCATTTGCTGATTGAGCAGGGTGAGCAGAGTTTGATGACCTGTGCTACATATACCTGGAATTTAAATATAATTTACTGAATCTAGAATGACATAGAAACATCTTTTCTGTACACTAAGTTGTAATGCATGATCTGATAATTATATAAAATATTTGACATTTGGGGTTGCCTCCCCTGCCCCAAATCTGGACTGTGTGGTCTGTTTAAAAGTCAGGGATAAACATTTCTCTTTATTCTTTTTCCAAAATGAAGGTATTTCATTCTGAGCTCTTGGAAGTAAAAGTAGAAGAAAAAAAGAGTTAGGAAAAAAAATAGGGCACAGACAATGTTTCATTTATATAGTAAGAGTCTCCTGGACCACATAACAGCATGACTTTATAAAGTGCATAATGACCCTCTATATTTGTTTTAGCGAATTTTAGAGTATTTTGGAGGCAGAATTTTCTATGAATAGGTAGAAGACACATGTAAAAAGAGAATCACATGCTGATAGCATAATATAGATCTACCTCCAGCATTGCAGAATAGTAAGCCATGCAGGCCAATTTACTCAAAGTTCCTTTGAATTCAGAGAAATTTGCTATAATTCCTCACCAATAAAAAGGACCTTTGAAAATTACATTGAACATACTGTATCCCTGTAATTCTTTATGTGTTTTCTGTTTCTATAATTTGTTCTGAAGTTATTATTCCTTAAATTTTAAGATCAAAGTTTATTTGAGTAATGAAAAAAGGCAATTTAGATCAGCTCACATGTTTGGCTCAAACTTGTTTCCCTCTTTATTTCTGTCTCTCTCTCACCTCCTCTAACCCCTCTTTCTTTCTGTCCAATTCTTACTCATTATTTGCTTCTTTGTCACAGTATACCTCCTTCTTCAGAGGACTTTAACTCATGGATGAACAGTGCCACTGTTGTTTTACTGTTATCTTCAGTTCTGGTGTCAGTGCAGGGCTTTGCATGCACACAAAAAGATGGCTTGTGGCTTTCCAACTTTGTTAATTGGTCCCCAAAGATCTCACAGGGTTCCCACAGCCTCAGGAACATAGGAGGGGCACAGGGCTTGGGCCCCTGTTGAGCCTATAGCAGCTCTACTGGATCTCTTTATAGCTAGGGCTTCTCTGTGGGATTTTATTTGGAAATAGAACTACTAATTAAACAAAACAAATTTAAGATTGAAGACCTGTAATTCCTATTGAACTGACAGACAGACATCAGGTCATCCTGTCTAATAAAAAGAGTAATATGCAAATTAACCATCACTCCGTGACACAATGGCGGTGCCCATAGCCACAATGGCAGCGCCCAGTCCTCTTAGCCCTGACGAAGTCCCCAAGTCTGCCCAGTGGCAGTACAGGGTGGCTAGCTGGGAGGCACCTGCCACTCACGCAGCGATCCCTACCCAGTGACAGCAGCCTGGGTGTCCGGCTAGGAGGCACCAGCACCCAGTGCGATCCTGGCCAGCTTGGGTTGGGGTCTCAGACCTGTAGGGCCTTGCACAAAAGCTGCAGCGGCAGCCGAGGCTTGGACCTCAGGCTGGCAGGGCCTCGCACCCAAGCTGAAAGATCCCCTGGTTGTGGCAGCAGCCTGGGTTGGGGTCTCAGGCCAGCAGGACCGGGTACCCCCACTGCACGATCACCTGGCCAGTGATGGCAGCCTGGGCTAGGGTCTCAGCCTGTCCAGGGTGCAATCCCCTTCCAGTAGTGGCAACCTGGGGGTCTCAACCATTGAGTCACATCAGCCAGGCAGATATGGAGAAATTGTAAATGTTTCTTTTTAAATATATGTATTTTATTGATTTTTTACAGAGAGGAAGGGAAAGGGATAGAGAGCTAGAAACATCTATGAGAGAGAAACACGCATCAGCTGCCTCCTGCACATCCCCCACCGTGGATGTGCCCACAACCAAGTTACATGCCCTTGACTGGAATCAAACCCGAGACCCTTCAGTCTGCAGGCCAATGCTCCATCCACTGAGCCAAACCAGTTAGGAGTATCCAATATGCTAAAGAAAAAAACCTATCTAATAAAGAGGGAATATGCAAGGGAGGGCATTTGGGGGTGACTGGAATTTCAGGGGAGGGCAGTTGGGGCGATAGAGCTGGCAGATGAGCAGTTAGGCATCGATTAGGCTGGCAGGGGAGTGGTTAGGGAGTGATCAGGCTGGCAGGCAGAAGCAGTTAGGGGCAAGCAGGCGAGTAGTTGGGAGCCAGCAGTCCTAGATTATAAAAGGGATGTTTGACTGCCTGTCCCATGGATTGGGCCTAAACAGGCAGTCGGACATCCCTCAAGGGATCCCACATTGGAACGGTGCAGGTTGGACTGAGGAACACCCCCCTCCTCTGGTGCATGAATTTTGTGCACTGGGCCTCAAGTGTAAGGTGATCAGACGTCCCACTTTCGGCAGGACAGTCCCGATTTTTAACAATTTGTCCCGCATCCCATGGCGTTTTAAAAAAGTCCCGATTTAGTCACATATACTCAAACAACCATGCACATAAATGTACGAATACAAATTATTTTTCCTGATTATCATAGAAAAATAAACTGAGGAAATATTTAGAACAAAATGTCACAATTTTTTTTTACATCCCTTGAGGTGAATGTATTTGTATGTATTGATACATTCTTGGATTTCAGCTAAAAATATTGGAAAAGAAAAACTATGTAAAGTTAAAAGTATAGAAAGTATTGTGCCTGAATATTTCATATATGGCAGATAAGAAGGCTGATTAGTTTCCCATAGAATTTATCTAATACTTAAATTGTTTCAAAAGATCAGCCTGGCTCTTTAATTAAAGTTTTAATTTCAAACCATCCTTTGTGGTTACTTTAGGTCTCTGAGTTTGCAAGGCTTCCACACAGGCCTTCCCTGAGTTAGTCTGGTTAGCATGTGGCCCCTTTTGGTCCACACCTCCAAATCCAAAAGATGCTCTTAATAGATAAAAAAAAAATTAAATAAATAAATAAATAAATAAATGGAGACTATTCTAAATCAGAGGGACCCTGCCCCAGCATGCAGAGAGCAATGGGAGGAAGAGTGGGAGGGCGAGTTGGAGAAGGAAAGGAGACAAGCCACTGCACCCAAAAACTCAACCAATGGATTCTTCTGGTTTGTTGAGCATGCCTGGTTCCTAGCCTTCCTTTAAGCCAGGGGTCTTCAAACTACGGCCCGCAGAGGAGTCTGATCCGGCCCGCCAGGTTTTTTGGGCAGTGAGTGCAGCCGAGGTGTTACAGTAGGAATTAGTAGTTCATATAGTCCGGCCCTCCAGCTCTCTGAGGGACCGTGTTCTGGCCCCCACTTTAAAAAGTTTGAGGACCCCTGCTTTAAGCAAATCCATAGCTACATTCTCTCAGACACATAAGAGACTCATGGTCTGTCTAAGACTACCACAGCAGTAGTTTCTATAACCTTCCTTAGGAAAGCAGTTGCCTAAATTTCAAATTTTCAGACTTAAAATGAATCATCAAGTCATCTCCCCCTGATAAAATTTTAAAAATATTTCCAGATGACTGCTATATACAACCTTTCCTTTTTCATAACTAAATATCAGAACCTGGTATAGAAGTTTTATTGCTAAGGCCTTTTCAACATTAGACGACCTGTGAGACTCAACAGAACAAAATGTTTAAAAATAGAATCTCTCGGGGAAATCTCGCAATCTTGAGAGCAAGATTGGATTATGTCAGAGGCCTGAATATCCACAGACGCAGTGACCACCAAGCAACTGTGAGCCCCATTACGCTGATCCCAGGTGGTGCGAACACTTGGACTCAAAGGAGAGCCCGCACGACACGGCAAAAAGGTCAGATTTCAAGGGGATAGGCAGGAGAGAGAGAACTACATAACCAGACATCCTGAAAAGAGAGATCATGGGGAGACAAAGAAACAGCCAGCACATGAAAGAAAAGCAGGCATCACCAGAAAAGGAAGTAAACAAGTTAGAGGCAAGCAACCTACCAGAGCAAGAATTCAGAGTAATGATCATAAGATGGCTAAAAAGGATGGAAACAAATTTGACAATATGAGTAAGAACCAAGAGGAAATGAAGAAGAACCAAGAAGAAATGAAAAATGACATCGCTACTGTAAAAAACTCAATAGAAAGCATCAAGAGTAGACTAGAAGAAGCAGAGGACTGCATCAGTGAGCTAGAAGACAAGATGGAAAAAAATACCCAATTGGAGCAGCTTCTGGGAAAAAAAATATTAAAAAGCAGGAGGAGAGCCTAAGGGAACTTTGGGACAATACAAAGCAAAACAATATTAGAATAATAGGGGTTCCAGAAGGAAAGGAAACTGAAGAAGACATAGAAAATGAATTTCAAGAAATAATGACAGAAAACTTTCCTAAGATAGAGAAGAAAAAACCCACAAAAATCCAAGATGCTCGCAGAGTCCCAAGCAAAATGAACCCCAAAAGACCGATGCCAAGGCACATTATAGTTAAACTGGCAAACACCAATGACAAAGTAAGAATCTTAAAAGCAGCCAGAGAGAGACAGAAAGTTACATATAAAGGGACTCCCATCAGACTAGCAACTGATTTCTCCACAGAAACTCATCAGGCCAGAAGGGAATGGGATGAAATATACAAAGTCATGCAAAGGAAGGGTATGAATACAAGAATACTGTACCCAGCAAGGCTATCAATCAAAATTGAAGGTGAAATCAGGAGCTTCACAGACAAAAACAGACTAAGGGAATTTATCACCAACAAACCAGCAATGCAAGAAATGCTAAAGGGTCTACTGTAAAAATAAAGAAATAGGAAGCGAAGAAGGAACACAGGGGTATAGAATAAAAATGGTGTCAAATGAGTACCTATCAATAATAACTATAAATATAAATGGATTAAATGCTCCAATCAAAAGACATAGGGTAATAGATTGGATAAGAAAACAAGACCCATATATCTGCTGTCCACAAGAAACCCACTTCAGAAAAAAAGACGCACTCAGATTGAGGGTGAAGGGATGGAAAAAGGTTTTCCAGGTGAATTAAAATGAAAAAAAAAAAACACAAAAAACAAAAAAACTGGGGTAGCAATACTTATATCTGACAAATTAGATCTCAGAGTGAAGGACATAACAAGAGATAATGAAGGCCACTTCATAATACTAAAGGGAGCAATCCAACAAGAAGAAATAACCCTGATAAATATATGCACCAATATGAAAGCACCCAAATACATTAAAAAAAAAAAAAAAACTGCTTGAGGACATTAAGGAAATATTAATAGCAATACAATCATAGTAGGAGATTTTAATACCTCACTGTCACCTTTGGACAAATCATCTAAACAAAAAACCAGCAAAGAAATATCAATCCTAAATGACTCACTAGACCAGATGGAATTAACCTGTTAACCGGGGAGTTCCCTTTTTAATGACGCAACCTGTAAAGGGCGCGTACTCTTTCACTAGTAGGTATCAGTACGTCATGCCCGGAGGACATAATTTCATAGTATTTTTTTTTATACTTAATCAAAATAAATGAAATATATATGTGTGTATATATATATATATATATATATATATATATATATATATGGGTGTGTGTGTGTGTGTGTGTGTGTGTATATATATATATATATTTCCTTTATTTATATATATAAAGCACAAAGGAAAATACAAAATTACAAAAAAAAAAAATAGAAAAGAATACCGACAAAAAAAAAATGGACACATCGAATTAAAAAATTATAAATTTTACAAACAATGATAAAGATTACAAAAAATAGCCGAAACCGGTTTGGCTCAGTGGAATAGAGCATTGGCCGTCGGACCTGAAGGTCCCAGGTTCAATTCCGGTCAAGGGCATGTACCTTGGTTGTCGGCACATCCCCAGTGGGGGGTGTGCAAGAGGAAGCTGATCGATGTTTCTCTCTCATCTCATCAATATTTCTAATTCTCTATCCCTCCGCTTTCCTTCCTCTCTGTAAAAAAATCAATAAAATATTTTTAAAAAATTACAAAAAATATATACCGTCCCTCTCAGGGCATTCATACGTCCTACCCATTCCCGATATTGTGTAAGTTTGATGTATTTATAAGTCCTGCTCGGTTAACAGGTTAATTGACATCTTCAGAACATTCCACCCCAAAGCCACAAATTATACATTCTTCTCAAGTGCACATGGGTCATTTTCAAAGATAGACCACATGTTGGGACATAGGCAAAGTCTTTTCAAATTCAAGAAGATAGAAATCATATCAAGCATCTTTTCTCATCATAATGGCATAAAACTGGAAATTAACTACAATACAAATAATCCAAAGAAATCAAACACAAGGAGACTAAACAGCATGCTATTGAACAAGGACTGGGTTACCAGAGAAATCAAGGAAGAAATTAAAAATATCCTGGAAACAAATGGCAATGAAAACACAACAATCTAAAATCTATGGGACACAGCAAAAGCAGTTTTGAGAAGGAAGTTCATATCCCTACAAGCCTATTGCAAAAACAAGAAAAAATGATAATAAATTATCTAATTCTACAACTAAAGGAGTTAGAAAAAAAGCAATAAGAAAAGCCCAGTGTAAGCAGAAGAAAGGAAATAATAAAAATCAGAGAGGAGATAAACGACATAGAGACCAAAGAAATAATACATAAGATCAAAACCAAGAGCTGGTTCTTTGAAAGGATAAAAAATATTGATGAACCTCTAGCCAGGCTAACCAAAAAAACAAACAGAGAAGACTCAAATAAACAAAATCAGAAACGAAAGAGGTAAAATAACAACAGAACCCACCGAAATACAAAGGATTGTTACAAAATGCTATGAACAACTCTATTCCAACAAACTGAACACCCTGGAGGAAATGGACATATTCCTAGAAAAATACAACCTTCCAAAACTCAATCAGGAAGAATCTAAAAATCTCAATAGACGATGACCTGGGAAGAAATTGAAACAGTCATCAAAAAGTTTCCAGCAAACAAAAGCCCAGGGCCAGATGGCTTCACAGGAGAGTTTTACCAAACATTCAAGGAAGAACTAAAACCTATTCTCCTTAGACTATTCCAAAAAATTCAAGAGGAAGGAACACTTTCAAATTCCTTCTATGAAACCAGATAAAGACAACTCAATGAAAGAGAATTACAGGCCAATATCCCTCATGAACATAGAAATTCTAGCAAATCGGCTCCAGCAGAACATCAGAAAGATCATACACCATGACCAAGTAAGATTTATTCCAGGAATGCAAGGATGGTACAATATCCACAAATCAATAAATGTGATACATCACATAAACAAATTGAAAGATAAAAATCATATAGTCATATCAATTGATGCAGAAAAAGCATTTGATAAAATCCAACACCCTTTTCTGATAAAAACTCCTAACAAGGTGGGAGTACAAGGATCATACCTCAACATAATAAAAGCTATATATGATAAACCCACAGCCAACATTATATTCAATGGGCAAAAACTAAAACCATTCCCTCTAAGAACAGGAACAAGACAGGGATGCCCACTCTCGCCACTCCTGTTTGACATAGTACTGGAAGTACTAGCCATTGCAAGTAAACAAGAGGAGGAAATAAAAGGCATCCAAATTGGAAAAGAAGAGGTAAAGTTATCCTTATTTGCACATGACATGATATTGTACATAAAAAACCCAAAAGACTCCATTAAAAAACTAATTGACTTGATAAATGAATTTGGCAATGTAGCAGGATACAAAATTAATGCCAAGAAATCCATGGCATTTCTATACACCAACAGTGAACTTCCAGAAACAGAGACTAAAAAAGCAATTCTATTTACCATCGCACCAAAAAAATTAAGATACCTAGGAATAAACTTAACTAATGAAGTAAAGGACTTATATGAGTAAAACTACACGACACTGAAAAAAGAGATAGAGGAAGATATAAACAGATGGGAGAACATACCATGTTCATGGATTGGTAGAATCAACATCATCAGAATGCCCATACTTCCCAAAGCAATCTATAGATTCAATGCACTCCCCATTAAAATACCAATGGCATATTTCACTAACTTAGAAAGAACTCTCTAAAAGTTCATTTGGAACAATAAAAGACCCCGAATAGCCACAGCAATCCTGAGAAAGAAGAGTAAGGTAGGAGGGATCTCAATACCAGATTTCAAGCTGTATTACAGAGCCACTGTTCTCAAACAGCCTGGTACTGGCACAAGAACAGACATATCAATCAATGGAATAGAATGGAGAACCCAGATATCAACCCAAAATCACTATGCTCAACTAATATTTGAGAAAGGAGGCATGAATATATTGTACAATGGAGTCAAGACAATCTCTTCAATCAATGGTGTTGGAAAAATTGGACAGATACATGCAAAAGAATGAAACTAGATCACAAACTTAAACCATACACAAAAATAAACTCAAAATGGATACAGGACTTAAACATAAGACGAGAAACCATAAAAATACTAGAGGCATCCACAGGCAGCAAAATCTCAGACATATGCCAAAAGAACTTCTTCACTGATACTGCCCCTAAGGCAATCGAAGCTAAAGAGAAAATAAACAATTGGGACTACATCAAAATAAAAAGCTTTTTTACAGCGAAAGATACCATTAACAAAACAACAAGAAAGCCCACTGTATGGGAGAACATATTTGCAAATGTTACCACTGATAAAGATTTAATCTCCAACATCTACAGACAGCTTATACAACTAAATAAAAGGAAGATGGCCGAAACCGGTTTGGCTCAGTGGTAGAGCGTCAGTCTGCGGACTGAAAGGTCGCAGGTTCAATTCCGGTCAAGGGCATGTACCTTAGTTGCGGGTACATCCCCAGTGGGGGGTGTGCAGGATGCAGCTGTCGATGTTTCTCTCTCATCGACGTTTCTAGCTCTCTATCCCTCTCTCCTCCTCTCTGTAAAAAATCAATAAAATATATTTTTTTTTAAAAAAAAGGATGATGAATGATCCAATTAAAAAATGGGCAATGGACCTATATAGAATATTTTCAAAAGAAGACAGAAGGAAGGCCAAGAAACACATGAAAACATGCTCAGTCACTAATTATCCGAGAGATGCAAACCAAAACAACAATGTGGTACCATCTCACACCTGTCAGAATGGCCAACATCAACAAATCAACAAACGACAAGTGTTGGCAAGGTTGTGGGAAAAATAGGAACCCTAGTGCAATGCTGGTGGGAATGCAGACTGGTGCAACCAGTGTGGAGAACAGTGTGGAGTTTCCTCAAAAAACTGAAAATGGAACTCCCATTTGACCTAGTAATCCCACTCCTAGAGTTATATCCCAAGAAACTAGAAACACTAAGCAGAAAGGATATATGCACCCCTTTATTCATAGCAGCACAATCTACAATAGCTAGGATTTGGAAACAGCCTAGGTGCCCATCAGGAGATGATTGGATCAAAAACCCTGGTATATCTACACAATGGAATATTATGCTGCCATAAAAAAGTAGGAATTCTCATCATTTGCAGCAACCTGGATGGAATTGGAGAACATCATGCTGTGTGAAATAAGCCAGTCAATGAAAGAGAAATACCACATGATCTCACTCATTTATGAATAATAAAAAACATTATAAACTGATGAACCAAAAAATAGATATAGAGACAGTGAAGCAACAAGCAGGCTGTCAAATTACAGTGGGGAGGGTAGGGTGGTCTGGGGGAGATAATAGATCAACCAAAGGACTTGTATACATGCATATAAGTACAACCAATAGACACAAAACTCTGGGGAGGGAGGATATGTTTCGGGGGTGGGGGGGGGCAATGGTAAGATATGTACACAGATAATAATTTAATAAAAATAGTTTAAAAAATTGTTTCCTGCCACATAGCCGAATTAATTTATTGAATGTAATATTTTTTTGATGGAGTCTTTCCAGGTTTTTATGTATAATATAATGTCATTTGAAAATAAGGACAGTTTTACTTCTTCTTTTCCTATTTGGATGTGTTTTATTTCTTCTTGTCTAATTGCAATAGCTAACACTTCTAGTACTATGTCGAACAGGAGTGGTGACAGTGGGCATCCCTGTCTTGTTCCTGTTCTTAGAAGAAATGGTTTTAGTTTTTCTCCATTGAGTGTGATGTTGGCTGCGGGTTTATGATATATAGCTTTTATTATGTTGAAGTATGATCCTTCTATTCCCATCTTGCTGAGAGTTGAATGAAAGCCCTTAGACTGAAGGATCACGAATTTGGTTCTATTCAACGACATATATTTCATTTGTGGGCTTGATCTTCAGTGCATGCGGGAGGCAACCGATCGATGTGTCTGTCTCATATTCATGTTTCTCTCCCTCTGTCTCTCCCTTTCACTATCTTTAAAATAAATAAATGGAAAAATGTCCTTGGTTGAGTAATAACAACAACAACAAAAAGAAACAAAGAGAGTGGCCAAATAAATAAAAATCAAGAATGAAAGGGGTGAAAATAACAACTGACACCACAGAAATATAAATGGTTGTAAGAAAAGATTAAGAACAGCTATATGCCAACAATATAGACAACCTGGGGGAAATGGGCAAATTAATAGAAACATACAATCTTCAAAGCATGAATTAGGAAGGACATCTGAATATACCAATAACAACAAATGAAATTGAAGCAGTAATCAAAAACTGTCAGCAAACAAAAGCACTGGACTGGATGATTTCATAATTGTGAATTTTACCAAATATTCAAAGAACTAACACCTATTCTTCTCAAACTGTTCCAAAAAAAAAAAAAAATCAAGACTATGGAAGACATCCAAATTCTTTTTATGAGGACAACATTATTCTAATACCAAAATCAGATAAAGACACTACACAGAAGGAAACTTATAGTCCAATATCCCTAATCAATATAGATGCTAAAATCCTCAACAAAATATTATCAAATTGCATACAGCAATACATTTAAAAAATCATACACTAAGATCAAGTGTGATTTATTCCTGGGATGCAAGGTTGCTATTATATTATCAAATAAATATAAACAAAATGAAAGCTAAAAATCATGTGATCATATCAATAGATGCAGAAAATGCATTCAATAGAATATAGCACTCATTTTGATAAACACTACCAGCAAAGTGTGAATAGAAGAATTTTACCTCAATTTAATAAAGGCTATATATGGAAAATCTATAGCCAACATCACAATCTATGAACAAAAAATAAAGACACTTCCTTTAAGGTCAGGAATAAGACAGGGATGTCCATTTTTAACACTCATATTCAACATAGTACTGGAATTTCCAGCCACAGTGATCTGACAAGAAAAAGAAATAAAAGGCATCCAAACTTGAAAGGAGAAAGTAAAACTGTCATTATTTGCAGATAACATGATATTGTATATAACAAACCTAAAAACTCCACCAAAAAACTACTTGTTTTAACAAATAAATTTGACAAAAGTGCAGAATACAAAATCAACATCCAGAAATTGATGGCCCTTTTTACCCCAAAAATAAACTATCAGAAAGAGAAACTAAGAAAAACAATCCCATTTACTATTGCAACAACAACAAAAAATAAGGTACCTAGGAATAAATTTAACCAAAAAGACCTGTACTCAGAAAACTAAAGGACACTGAAGAAAGAAATTAAGTAAGCTATAAATATGTGGAAGCATATGCCATGTTCATGAACTGGGAGAATTATCATCATTAAAATGTCCACACTACCCAAAGCAATTATTCAACACAACTTCTATTAAAACACTACTGCCATATTTTACATACCTTGAAAAATATTCCAAAAATTTATATGGATCCAAAGAAGACCCCCAAATAGCTGTAGCAATCTTGAGAAGATCAAAGTTAGAGGTATCTATATATATAAAAGCCTATACAACAGAATGACTGAACAACCAGAATGACCGAACAACTGGTCGCTATGACACTCACTGACCACTAGGGGGAAGATGCTCAATGCAGGAACTGCCCTTGGTGATCAGTGGACTCCCGCAGCATGAGTGCTGCTCAGCTGACCGACCAGCCTGGTAGTTCACCAGCCTGGTGGCAGCCACTCCCTCCCTCAGTAGTCCTGCAGGTTCAATCTCCAGAGAATGGGCCAGGCACAGAGAGACCAACTTTGCTGACACAATCCTGATAGCACCACCAGACTCCTAGAATTCAGCCTTGGGCACCAACATCTCCTTTCTAGATGTTCCACAAGAAAGAGAGGATATAAAAGTGGCCGCCAGGTGGCTCTTAACAACCAGTGTGAATGTTAGAGGGATGGATCCAGATCCTGGGCCTTCAAGAGCATCCCGCTGGCCACCCAGAGGGCCAATCATCTCCCACTCCCCTGCTATCTCGGGATCTCACCCATTCACGAATTCGTGCACCAGGCCTCTAGTCAAACTGTAATAACCGGCTACTGTAATTCCAGTCTAGAACTGGAATAAGAATAGGCATATAGACCAATGGAACAGAATAGAGAGCCCAGAAATAAACACGTGCCTTTATGGACAATTAATACTTGAAAAATGAGGCAAGATCATACAATAGAATTAAGACAGTCTCTTTAATAAATGATGTTGGGAAAATTAAACAAGTGCATGCAAAGAAATGAAACTAGACCACCAGTTTACACCATATAGAAGAATAAACTCAAAATGAATAAAATATTTAAATTTAAGTTGTGAAACCATAAAAATCCTAAAAGAAAACATAGCCAGCAAAATCTGAGACATTTCTTGGAGCAATATTTTTGCCTAAATGCCTCCCCAGAAAAGAATCTCAGGGAAAGATAATCAAGCTAAAAACCTTCTGCACAGAAAAAATAAATAAATAAATAAAATAAAATAAAATAAATCAACAAATAGAAAAGAGCTTTTGCCAGTGTGCTCAGTGGTTATAGCATTGGCCCATGCACCCAAGGGTTGTGAGTTTTATTCCAGGTCAAGGGCACATGCCTGGGTTGCAGATTTTGGGTTGCAGATTTGTTCCCTGATCTTGGTCAGGACTTATGCAGGAGGCAACCAATCAATGTATCTTTCTCACGTAGACACCTCTCTCTCTCTCTCTCTCTCTCTCTCTCTCTCTCTCTCTCTCTCTCTCTCTCTCTCTTTCCTGTCCATTCTCTCTAAAAAAAAATCAATGGAAAATACATTCTCAGGTTAAGATTAACAACAAAAAAAAAAAAGAAAGAAAAGAGAACCCACTGTATGAGAAAATACATTTGCCTATGATACACCCCCCAAAAAAGGCTAATTTTAAAACGTACAGTCAAACCTCAGTAGTTCACACGCAAAAAATCTCTGTTTTTGAACAAAACCTCAGTTCGCAACTTAACAACCCTTTCATGCTAATACATCACCATAACAAAAAGCTCCTCTCAGGCCCAAAACAAAAAAGTTTTGGAGTCAGCTTACCAGGCTGTGGATATTTTTGTTTTTATATTTTGTTGCTGATAAAATGGACAATTAGCACAATTTTAAAACATAAAAGACCACCTTAGCTGATGTTGCCAAGGACATGAAAGTTTTCCCAAAACAATAATCACAGGCAACTATAGAAAAAACTTTGTCCTGGTCAGTGTGGTTCAGAGGTTATAGCATCTGCTGGGATTCCTAGGAAGAATTGGCATCGTGACAATTAATGAGTCTTCTTACCCATTTAAAGATCAACCTTGATTTCTTTCATCAGAGTTTTGTATCTTTTCTCATATAGATCCTAGAATATTCTGTTTGGTTTATAACTAAGCCTTGAATTTTGGGGGTGTTAATATAAATAGTATTGTGTTTTTAACTTCATATATTTTGTTCATTGCTGGTATATGAGAAAGCAATTAACTTTTGTGTAATAACCTTGTATCCTGCAACCGTGCTACAACTGTTGATCAGTTCTAGGAGAATATTACTTGTACATTTTTTAAAGAAATAAAATCAAAGGGGATGGAAGAGAAAACTGACCCAACATGCCCATTTACATCATAATCATTACTATGTAATCAACTATTTTGACACCAGATATGGCTTTTGTAAATTTCCTATAATGCCTTAGATTATTTTTGTTTATATTCACAAATGTGAAAATTCATATAATAAAATAAACAGCAAAGACCAAAAAAAAAAAAATCACATAATCCTATCAATTGATGCAGAAAAAGCATTTGACAAAATTCAACACCTTTTCTTAATAAAAACTCTCAGAAAGTGGGAATAGAAGGATCATTTCTCAACCTAACAAAAGCCTTATAGGAGAAACCTACAGTCAACATCATACTCAATGAGCAAAAACTAAACTCATTTCCCCTAAGAACAGGAATAAAACAAGGATGCCCACTCTCACCACTCCTGTTTGACATAGTACTGGAAGTGCTAGCCATAGTTGTCAGATAAGAAGTAGTAAAAGGTACGTAAATTGAAAAAGAAAAAGTAAAAATATCATTATTTGCAGATGACATAATATTGTACACAGAAAACCCTAAAGACTCCATAAAAACAAAACAAAACAACAACAAAAAAACTACTGGATTTAATAAATGAATTCAGCAATATAGCAGAGTACAAAATTAACACCCAGAAATCTATGGTTTTTTTATATACCAACAAGTGACCCAGTGCATGAAATCAGTGCATATTAAAAGGAAATTAATTAGAGGAAATATTTTAATATTGCTATTTGCCCTTTTTCTATAATAAAAGTGTCAGAGGTGAACAAAAATTAGTAAAATGCATATGAAAATCTCCCTCCTCTCAGAATCTGGGGCATGCCGCGGGACCCAGAGTCAAGTCCCCAACCACCCACATGCACCTCAAAATCACGCAATACTCAGATCCAGCTAGCCCCACCTCTGTCAAGCACAGCAGGGCAGGAGCCACAGCCTCAAGTCCCCTCTCAAGCCTCACTGGGTAGTGGGCGTAGCAATAGGTTCCCCGGGCAAGGGGCACGGCCTCCGGTTCCCCAACCTGGCCTCAGGTCTGCTGGCCCTGGCACAAGGACACAAGGGCACAAGGACACAAGGGCACGAGGGTGTGAGGGCACAACAACCATTTGCATATTAGAGGCCTAGTGGATGAAAGTCATACACATGGGGGTCCCTCAGCCCAGCCTGCACCCTCTCCAATCTGGGACCCTTAGGGGATGTCTGACTGCCAATTTAGGCCCTATTGGGCCTAAACCGGCATTCAGACATCCTTCTCACAATCTAGGACCACTGGCTCCTAACTGCTCACTTGCCTGCCTGATAGATAACCCCTAACTGCCCCCCACCCCACCCCCTATCCCCCAGCTGACCTGGTTGCCCCTTATTGCCCCCCAGGCTGGACTGGTCACCCCCAACAGCCCACTCCACTGGCCTGGTCACCCTCAACTGCCTCCCCTTCCAGCCTGGTAGCCCCATGCAACCTGCTGCTTGGTCATTTGATCACCTCTTTCTGCCCCCCTTGCTGGCCTGGTGGCCCCATGTAGCCTGCTGCTCAGTCATTTGATCGCCCTTCATTAACCTCCCTGCTGGCCTGGTCACCCCATGCAGCCTGCAGCTCAGTCATTTGGTCATCCTTCACTAACCCCCTTGCTGGCCTAGTCATCTCACACAGCCTATTCAGTCATTCATTTGGTTGCAATGTCACTTAAGCTTTTATATATACAGATAATGAAATCACAGAAACAGAAACAAACAAACAACAACAAAACAATCCCATTTATCATTGCACAAAAAAAATAAATAAATAAAAATTAAGATACCTAGAAATAAACTTAACTAAGATGGTAAAAGTCTTATACTCTAAAAACTAAATGACATCTACAAAAGAGATAGAGGAAGGCATTAACAAATGGAGGAATATACCATGTTCAGGGATTGGTAGAATCAACATCTTAAAATGTCCGTACTACCCAAAGCAATCTGTAAATTTAATGAAATCCACATTCAAATACCAATGACATATTTCACAGATCTAAAACAAACTCTCCAAAATTTCAAATGGAATAATAATAAATAAAAAAAAAGACCCCAGATAGCCACAGAAATCTTAGAAAGAAGAACAAAATTGAAGGGATCACAATACCAGATATCAAACTATATTACAAAGTTGCTATTCTCAAAACTTCCTGGAATTGGCACAAGAACAGACATATAGACCTATGGAACAGAACAGAGAATGCTGAAATCAAGCTAAGCTGTTATGCTTAATTGATATTTGACAAAGGAGTCAAGAACATACAATGGAGTCAAGGCAATCTCTTCAATAAATGGTGTTGGAAAAATTGGACAGATACATGCAAAAAAAAAAAAAAAATGAAACTAGCCCTCCAACTTACACCATACAAAAAAGTAAACTCAAAAGGGATAAAATACTTAAATGTAGGAAGGAAAACCATAAAAATATTAGAAGATCCAAAGCAGCAAAATCTCAGTGATATGCCTAAGCAATATCTTCACTTATACAGCTCCTAGGGCAATGGAAACTAAAGAGAAAATAATCAAATGAGACTACATAAAAATAAAAAGCTTCTGTACAGCAAAAGAAACCATCAACAAAACAAGAAAGCCCACTGCATGAGAGAACATATTTGCCAATGCTAATTCTGATAAGGATTTAATCTCCAAAATTACAGGGAACTCATACAACTTAACAAAAGAAGATAAACAATCTAATCAAAAGATGGGTAAGGACATAAATAAACACTTTTGGAAAGAGGACATACAGAAGGCCCAGAGACTTGTGAAAACATGCTCAAGCCACTAATCACTTAAGACATGCAAATCAAAATAACAATGAGATACCATCT
Organism: Pipistrellus hanaki; assembly: GCF_964339955.1. Lineage (NCBI taxonomy): Eukaryota > Metazoa > Chordata > Mammalia > Chiroptera > Vespertilionidae > Pipistrellus > Pipistrellus hanaki. The sequence continues at coordinate 94,483,272 of NC_140505.1, forward strand.
CACACCAGGCAGAAAGGCTATCATCAACAAATGAACAAATGACAAGTGTTGGTGAGGATGTGGAGATAAAGGAATCTTTGTGCACTGCTGGTGGTAATACAGACTTGTGCAGCCACTGTGGAAAACAGTATGTATTTTCCTCAAAAAGTTAAAAATGGAATACCCATTTGACCCAATTATCCCACTTTTAGAAATATATCACAAGAAATCAGAAACACCACTCACAAAGGAGATATGCACCCCTATGTTTATAGCAACACAATTTACAATAGATAGGATTTAGAAACAGCCTAAGTTCCCATAAGCAGATGAGTGGATTAAATGATGGTACATCTACACAATGGAATACTATGCTGCTGTAATAAAACAGAATACTTATCAATCACAGTAGCATGGGTGGACATGAAGAGCATTATGCTTAGTGAAATAAACCAGCCAGAGAAAAATAAATATCAAATGATCTCTTTAATTTGTGGAATATAATGAATAATATAAACTGATGAACAAAAATATATCCAGAGACACAGAAGCATCAAACAGACTCCCAAACCTCAGAGGCAGGGCAGGGGAGAATGTGAGGTCGGTGGGGGTGGGGGTGGGGGTTTCAGAGAACAACCAAAGGACTTTTATTCATGCATATAAGCATAACCCATGGACACAGACACTAGTGGAGTGAGGGCATGTGCTGGGGGATGGAGTTGGCTTGGGAGAGGACAATGGGGGGAAAGGAGACAACCAACACACAAGATGGCTGCCCCCATGTGGACACAACATAGCTGCCACAAGATGGCCAGCAGGGGAGGGCAGTTGGGAAGGACCAGGCCTGCATGGGAGGGCAATTGTGGGCTATCAGGCCAGCAGAGGAAGACAGTTGGGAGGAACCAGGCCTGCAAGGGAGGGCAGTTGTGGGCAATCAGGCCAGCAGGGGAGAGCAGTTGAGGGGGAGAGGGGGAGACCAGACCTATAGGGAGGGCAGTTAGGGGTGACCAGGTCTTCAGGGGAGGAGAGTTAGGGGCAATCAGTCTGGCAGGGAGCAGTTAGGCATCAACCAGGTTGGCAGGGGAGTGGTTAGAGTGTGATCAGGCTGGCAGGCAGAAGTGGTTAGGGGAAATAAGGAAGGAAGACAAGCTAACAGCTGTGAGCCAGCAGTCCTGGATTATGAGAGGAATGTCTGACTGCCTGTTTAGGCCCAATCCCATTAGGCCAGTCAGACATCCCTCAAGGGGTCCCAGATTGGAGAGGGTGCAGGCAGGGCTGAGGGACACACACACCCCCATGCATGAATTTCGTGCACTGGGCCTCTAGTATATAATACTATATGTGATACTTTAAACAATAAAGAATAAAAAAAAATTTTAATTCTTCCTTTTTATTTTATTGAAATTTATACACAGGATTATGTAAAAATATTAAATAGTATACACACTATAAAATTAAACACAATGTTTAAATAAATAAATAAATAAATAAATAAATAAATAATAAATAAATAAATAAATAAAATATTATATCCCAGCAGATCACATTTAGCATGCTGCAAAATTAAACCATTCCTACCTCACCAGAATGTGTGTGTCTCCCTCCATGTCTATCTTTATGGCATTTTAAAGATAAAGATAACTGTCTTACAATGCTAAATGAAAACATTAATGAAAGTAAATGTGATGATAAAAAGTAAATAAGCAAATAATTATGGTCAAAGAAACTGAATAGGCACTTGTCCAAAGAGGATATATAGATCTCCAATATTTATGAAGAAATACTCAAGTAATCATTAAAAATATGCAAATTAAAACTACAATGAGGTATCACCTCACACCTGTCAGAATGGCTACTATAAATAAATCAACAAAAAACAAGTTCTGACAAGGATGTAGTGAAAAGGGAACCCTAGTACAGTGCTGGTGTGATACAGAGTAGTGCACCCATTGTTGAAAGTAATATGGAGACTCCTCAAAAAATTTAAAATGGATTTTCCTTTTGACCCAGTAATCCTATTTTTAATAATATATCCTAAGAATCCCAAAACACAAATCAGAAAGAATGTATGCACCCCTAAGTTCATAGAAGCACAATTTACAATAGCCAGGATCTGGTAACCAGCCCAAGTGCCCATCAGCAGATGAGTGGATAAAAAAAACTGTGGTACATTTACACCATGAAATATTATGCAGTTGTAAGAAAGAAGGAACTCTTTTTTAAAAATTTCTTTATTGATTAAGGTGTTACATATCTGTTCTTATTCCCCCATTACCCCTTATCCTTCCCACCCATGCCCTCACACTGTTGTCTGTGTCCATTGGTTAGGCTTATATGCATGTGGAGAAAAAGCAACCCTCGTGCACTGCTGGTGGGAATGCAGACCGGTGCAGCCACTGTAGAGAACAGTATGGAGTTTCCTCAAAAAACTAAAAATGGAACTCCCATTTGACTCAGTGGTCCCAATTCTAGGAATATTAGGGTTAGGGTTAGGGTTAGGGTTAGGGTTAGGGTTAGGGTTAGGGTTAGGGTTAGGATCTGGTAACCAGCCCAAGTGCCCATCAGCAGATGAGTGGATAAAAAAAACTGTGGTACATTTACACCATGAAATATTATGCAGTTGTAAGAAAAAAGGAACTCTTTTTTAAAAATTTCTTTATTGATTAAGGTGTTACATATCTGTTCTTATTCCCCCATTACCCCTTATCCTTCCCACCCATGCCCTCACACTGTTGTCTGTGTCCATTGGTTAGGCTTATATGCATGTGGAGAAAAAGCAACCCTCGTGCACTGCTGGTGGGAATGCAGACCGGTGCAGCCACTGTAGAGAACAGTATGGAGTTTCCTCAAAAAACTAAAAATGGAACTCCCATTTGACTCAGTGGTCCCAATTCTAGGAATATATCTCAAGAAACTAGAAACACCAATTAGAGAGGATATATGCACCCCTATGTTCATAGCAGCACAATTCACCATAGCTAAGATTTGGAAACAGCCTAAGTGTCCACCAAGAAGATGAGTGGATTAAAAAACTGTAGTACATCTACACAATAGAAAGAAGAAACTAATACCTTTTGTGGCACCGTGGAAGGATCTGGAGAGTATTATACTAAGTGAAATATGGCAGTCAGAGAATGAAAAATACCACATGATCTCACTAATATGTGGCATTATATGAACAAAATAAACTGATGAACAAAATGGAACCAGAAGCACGAATAGGTGGAATAGACTGGTAGGCACCAGAAGAGAGAGGAGTGGGAATGATTGGATAAAAAAGGTGAAAGGATTAGCTAATGAACATATATGCCTACCACATGAACCTGGCTAATAGTGTGGTGAAGGCCAAAGGAGGGGGCATTGGGCATGAGTGGAGCTGGGCAAAGGGTGGGGGCAACTTCCACACTAGTGTCGACATTAAACATTTTTAATAAAAAGAATTTAGACATGGTTATCTTTACCAAAATGTTCACAACCTCAATTACATTTTTCTTGCTCAATAAAAATTAATATTTACACATTTAACTCCACAAAAAATAAAAATTTCCCTAATAATGGCAAAGAAACATGTAGGGGAAAAAAGCTGAGCTGCCTTTGAGTTTCCTTGTAGAATTTTCCTGCCCATTTTTAAAATATTTTTTTTAAATATATTTTACTGATTTTTTACAGAGAGGAAGGGAGAGGGATAGACAGAAACATCGATGAGAGAGAAACATTGACCAGCTGCCTCCTGCCACCCCCTACTGGGGATGTGCCTGCAACCAATGTACATGTCCTTGACGGGAATCGAACCTGGGACCTTTCAGTCCACAGACCTATGCTCTATCCACTGAGCCAAACAGGTTTCAGCTAAAATATGTTTTTATTGATTTCAGAAGAGAGATAGAACAACGAAAGAGAATCATTGATCAGCTGCCTCCTGCACTCCCCTCTGGGGATCTGGCCCGAAACCTGACCAGGAATGGAACAATGACTTCCTGGTCAACCACTGAGCCACACTGGCCAATCTGCCACTTTAAGCAGAGACAATCAGGTTACAACTTTAGAAAATAAGCAAAACAAATCATTGGTAATATTAATCATCATCAGTTTACTTTTCTTCCTTACTTTTATTTGGTTAAATTCTCTGACATGTATAAGTTTTAAGTAAATGTCCACTTATATTTTATTGATCATTACAAACCCTGAAACCACAGCAATAGTCAGTTTATATGAGAAATAGCAAAAATGACATGAATTCTGAAGTTAACAATGACAGACATAAGCCCTTTACACAGATGTGCACCTCACTTTCAAGGATCTGGGAGCCTTGAAAGCTTTGCCTGTGGTTTGCAACACAGGGGACATGCAAGAGAGTGTCACTAGGACATTATTCCATAGGACCACCCTAGCCTGACTCACTCACAATTCATGTCCCAACCATCACCTTTATTTAAGATGCTAACTCAAAAACAGAGAAGTTTGGGGTTGTGCATGAAGGGCATTCTAGTGCACAGCAATGGACTTGAAGATGGATCTCAGGGCTGGGAGCCACAGGGCCGCTGGGTAACACCTGGGAAGTCATATCTACCTTTGAATCCTGGTCTTCTCATCTACTGATAGCTAATCATCCTGCAACACCTACCTTAAGGTTTTTTGTGTTCAACAAACATTTGCAAGCAAGCATTATCCAACCTGGTACTTTGACTGTAAATGCCATATCCTTTCAAGGTGAGAGTTGTTTTAGGAACTCCCTTTCAGTTATCACCCTTTTACAACTCAGAACTAAAACTGTGTCTATGTCTCAGTTGAAATGAGGAAGGTGATGCAGCTCCCACACTATTTCCTGAATCCTTCATCAATAGGTCTTCCCAGCCTGCCTGCTCTACTCAACACTTCGCTGAGCCCTTGAAACACAAAGATGCATAGGCAACATCTGCTCTCAGAGACCTTAGACTTTTCCATGCACAGAGGCAGGTAAACATTTATAGAAGAAATCATCTTGGGATGTGAAATCTCTTATAACAGAGGTTTGGACAGTGTAGGAGGTTATAACAGGTATTTTAACAGCCAATTCTGTCTGGAGGGAGCAGGAGAGAGTGTCCCTGAACAGATGCCATGTGTGGATCCCTGAAGGGTGCACTGAAAACTGTCACTTGGAGGAAGAGACAAAGTGAAGCCTGTCATTTGGGCTGGGGGGTTGGGGGGAAAGGGAATGACATTAGCTTCCTTGAGGGATAGTAAAGCACCAGGGAATAGAGAAGAATCTACAAAGAGACATATATGAAACCTACTGCTTGTTTCAAGCAACTATTTTGACAGAAGAATATTTCACAGCACTAATCTACTTGTTGAGTAAAATTAGAGAAATTGCAAGTTATCATGTCTTTCTAGAGTTGACCTTTGTTTCTTAAAAATGACCTACATTTTTTAAATTTTGTTTAAAAACTTGTACCTTCTTTCTGTGAAAATGCATAATTTGGTTAGGAAATGCTTGTGGATTAAAAAAAAAAATCACTTCAAAGGGCTTGACTTTTCAGCCAATCTCAGTCCTCTCTTTTCTCCTCTAAGTTTCTGCCTGCCCCTCTGTCTGCTGACTTAGTACCACTTATATAATCATGTTCTTTTGAGCAAGAGGAACACAACTGCTTTCTGGTTCAAAACCATGCCATTGAATATCAGAGCAAATGCTGAGGGCTAGGCAACATCGAATTCCTTTTTGACCAGGAATATAAGTTTGATCAGCCAAGACCTTGCCTATCTCCGTCAGTAGTCACTGTCCTTTGTGATGGAAGAAGTCACTGCTAGCTATGGTGCTCACTAGCTGCAGGATGGAGGAGATCCTAGGGTAGAGGAGGGTGGAGGCATTTTCTTCTGGCCTCCATGGGACAAGACAGGCCAGGTTGGGATGTCAGTTCTTATACACAGGTGTCCTCAGTTTTTTCTCAGATAATTTGAGTGGTGGAGTTTTGCTTTAAAGAAGGAAATTATAGAAGAAAATGCACAGAAGTTCTTCCCCTCTACTCCTGTTTTCCATCTACTTGGGACTTGGTGAGGCAGTGTTGACCCAGGACTTACCACCACCATGAGGAGGAGCCACTCAGAGACCAAATGGATAAAGTCAGGCCAAAAGAGTGGGATTTATGCAGTAATCAGATAAAGGTGGTTCATCTCAACTGGAGGAGGCTTTCTCCTGCCAACATACATAAAATGATGTTTTTTAGAGCTCAGAATTGATGTCATGGAGCTCAGAATTTGCCTTATGCTATCCAGACACCTCAAAAAAATGCTTCTGGAAGATAAGTCAGTCCCATGGGTAATTTCAAATCCCCCAGGTCACTGGCACAGTCTGAGGAGTTAGGAATTCAGATTTCACTTGGAAGACATAAATTTAAAAATCCTATAGGTCAGAATATTTCTAATAAAGGTGCCTAAATCATTAGAGGGCATTAAAATACTTAATACACAGGACTAGGCCCCATGCTTGACTCACTGAAACAGCATCAGCTTATCAGGGGAAATGCTGCCCTATCTCCTATGTTGAGCTAGAATTTATCCAGAAATAAATAAATACATAGCAAAACTAGGGAGCATCTGTAGTCCTTTATAGTAATAAATGCAAAGGTAGTTTATCACTGTAAGACAGAAAAAAAAATTGCTCTCACTGCCATCTCTGTAGCACTCATATCTGCCCCACCCTCGCCAATCAAAATCTCCAGAATTGAGGCCAGGAAATATGTATTTGCAAAAAAAAACCAAAAAAAAAAAAAAAAACCAGGTGCCAGTTCTGACATATATACACTGGGTGAGTTTTCCAAAGACTTCACTCAGACTTTGCATCATTCAACAGGTATATGTGTTCTATTGGGGTAAGGTTGAAACAAGCCCTGTTCTGGGTCACTCCAATACATCAGACACCTGAATGACTCTGCAGTGCTCCTCAAATACTATTCCAACATAGATGCCAGGAGATGAACTGTTTTTTAACTAGTAGGAAAAAGTCCTACCCAATGTTATAACCCAGTGAATCAAGCCCATATTGCAAGTACAGGCTGAGCTCCTGAGAATACTGTTTCTGGCAGAGGCCCATTCACCCCTTAGGACACTAAGAATGAGGTGGATGTTTGCTCTGGGTCCACACTCAATTCCTAGAATGAAGCTGGTCCTTCCTTCACCCTCTGCAGATGGACACCGAAGGCTGTGTCTCCAGGAGCCTGGTGAAACAAACAGTCTCTTGATTCTCACCAGCCTCTTTCACAGCTCCTGGGACCCTGAGGACCCTTTGGTCATCACATATTGGGGACCTACTTTGCACCACCCACTGCACTAGCCTCCTTAATTTCATTCACTAGTGAATATTTAATTTTAGTAATTACTCAAATAACCATGTGTAGAAGGGTCTATTCACCCTCTCAAGCCTTGCCTACCTATAAGAAAACAAGACTCAGATGGCTTCCTTGATGAAAGAGAAAGAATGGTTTCCTATCTGCTCTCAATAGAGGTGCATCCACATTCCAACTGACACATGAAAAGTGTCAGTTTTCATAAAAGTTTATTGCATCTCACATAACATTGTAGCTTCTTCTGACTTTGTCTCCACCTGTATAGTTAAAACTACCAATGACCATGGGCTGTACTTGTTAGAAACAGCACATTCCTGGACCTGTTGATGGCTCCATTGAATATAATTACTACGTTCTTCAGAATTTATTTAAATTTAGCAGATAAAAAACCAGCAATGTGCCGAAACTGGTTTGGCTCAGTGGATAGAGCGTCCGTCTGTGGACTGAAAGGTCCTGGGTTCAATTCCAGTCAAGGGCATGTACCTGGGTTGTAGGCACATCCCCAGTAGGGGGTGTGCAAGAGGCAGCTGATCGATGATTCTCTCATTGATGTTTCTAACTCTCTATCCCTCTTTCTTCCTCTCTGTAAGAAAATCAATAAAATATATATATTTTTTTAAAAAAGAACCAGCAATGTACATCAGCCCAAGCTGATCTGACAGTCATTGATAGAATTAATAATAATAATAACATACCATTAATTTAGCACACTCACTATTCTGGGAATTGTGACAAGTCTTGTAAAGCTCTGTGGATGCAATTTAATTTTCTGTAGTCCTCAGGTTAACCCTGTGAGCTAGCTGCTAATACTATCCCCAAGTTTAGAAGTCAGGAGCATGAAGGGCTAACCAAACCATCCATCATCGTGTGGGGGTAAGGGCAGCTTCAAATCCATGGAAAATCAACAGATGCCACATTTTAAATAATGCCTGGAAGGGAAAAGTCTGACTGACAAACTATTTCTTAGATATTCCTTAGAATACCACTTCCCAATTCCAAAATTCATAAATTCTAGGCTTAGAATTGAACCCACCCACTTTATTTTAGTTCACTATTCTATCCCACTTCAAATGTGTCTGTTGGAGAAAAAATCACCTGTAATATTTCAGTATGTTATGGTTCCAACATATAGGATTATTATATGAGGGAGAAAGAAAAAAAGTCTGGCAAATTGTAAGTAAAGCCTATTAACCCTCAAACAAATGCCATGCCCAAGTGTTGGTTCAAACTGCAGAAACAAAGCTCAAAACTTATTTTCTCTGCTCCTGGGAAAGTACCATTTTCATTAGACATTAAAGCACTTTTGGGTAAAGACCCCATTGCACTTGGCTATTTACAAACTATGCTTCATTCAAAATATAAATGTATGATATGGAATTAAAGATGAGATACTTAAAGATGATTTCTTAAAAAAAAACTTTTAAGACACATAGAATTATAAGTGACTCATACTTCCAACTCTCATAACTAAACAGAGTCATCTGTCCAACAGTTGACACACAAGACACTGTTGCTCACTCATTCAAGTTGACATAAGTTTGAAAGCTGGATGGCTTTATGATTGTCAGAAGCTACAGAACAAACCAAAAACACAGAATCAATTTGTATTATAGAGAGTTTTATTTTGTTTGTTTGTTAGTTTGTCTTTTTAGTCTATGAAAATAAAACCAAACCACAAAATATCTTCAGATTATTGAGGCGAAAGATCTCATTAGAAATGTAAACAAGAGTTTTCTTATAAAATTGTACCAAAAAATTATTGTGGGGAATGATAAAAATCTCCACCAGTCTCTATCTCGTGCCAAAATAGCAAGAAAAAAAGAACATGATTTATTTGGTCTTTTTAAAAAAAAAAATTTTCATTTATTTTATTTCATTTTATTTTATTTTATTTATTTATTTTTGTTCTAAATTCTTTATTTTTTTTAAATAAGTTTTTATTGTTCATATTATTACAAATGTTCCTTTTTTCCCCACCACCATTGCTCTCCTCCACCAGGTTCCCACCCCACCCTCTGCCCTTTCCCCACTCCCCATTGTCCTCATCCATAGGTGCACAGTTTATGTTCAGTCTCTTCCCACGCCCCCCTCTCCCCTTTTCCCCAAGAATCATCAGTTCACTCCCCTTCCATACCTCTGATTCTATTATATTCAACAGTTACTATTGTTCATCAGATTTTTTTTTAATTTCCTTGGTTTTTAGATTCACTTGTTGATAGTTACGTATTTGTTGTTCATAATTTTTACCTTTGTTTACTTTCTCTTCTGAAAGAACCCCCTTCAGCAATTCATATAATTCTGGTTTGGTGGTGATGAACTCCTTTAGCTTTTTTTTATTAGTGAAGTTCTTTATCTGACCTTCTATTCTGAGTGATAGTTTTGCTGGAGAGATTATCTTTGGCTGTAGGTTCTTACTATTCATCACCTTGAATATTTCTTGCCATTCCCTTCTGGCCTGCATGGTTTCTGTTGAGAAGTCAGCTGACAATCGTATAGGTGCTCCTTTATATGTAACTACCTTCTTTGCTCTTGCTTCTTTTAATATTCTCTCTTTGTCTTTTGCTCTTGGAATTTTAATTATGAGGTGTCTTGGTGTGGTCCTCTTTGGATTCCTTTTGTTTGGAGTTCTGTGCGCTTCCTGGACTTGTAAGTCTAATTCTTTCACCAGGTGGGGGAAGTTTTCTGTCACTATTTCTTTCAGTATGTTTTCGATATCTTGCTCTCTCTCACCTTCTGGGACCCCCATAATTCTGATGTTGGTTCGCTTGAAGTTGTCCCAGAGGTTTCTTACATTATTTTCAATTTTCTGGATTCTCTTGCCTTCTAGCTTCTGTGGAGGAGTGTCTTCTGGCTCTTTATGTTCCAAATCTTTGACTTGATTCTTGTGATCTTCCCTTCTGTTTTTAGGACTCTGTAAAATATGTTTTATTTCAGACAATGTATTCTTTATTTCTTGTTGATCCCTTATCATTTCTTGATGACTCCTTATTAATTCTAGTTGATCTTTTTTCATATCCTCATAGGTCTTATCCATCTTTTCTAGGAAATTCTTGAAAAACCTTATAAGCTTAGATTTGAACTCTATATCCAGGTGCTTTTTGTCCTCCATTTCTTTCGTTTGTGATCTATTTTGTTGTTGCATTTCGCAGTTACAGATGGGACGGGGTTTCAGGGTGGAGCCTTCAGCTTTGGCTTCTGCCAGCCCTGCCCTATGCGGGTCCTTCAGTACTCGCTGCCAGCACCTCTGAGAGACAGGTGCCCTCAATTTTCGCCTGCTGCCAAACAGTCTATGCTAGGGGTGTCGAACTCAATCAGAAAAGGGGCCAAAATCTAAAATCCAGCCTAAATCGCGGGCCGAATGGTTTACTGAACAGTCATAAACTGACAATGTCATAAACTGACAGCGGAGTGCAGTGATCACAGCGCGGTGCAAGGCCTGGCGGGCTGGATTTGGCCCGCGGGCCTTGTGTTTGACACATGTGGTCTATGCTCTCCCACAATGAGCCCGGTATTGGGGTTCAGTTCCGTTGGTTGTGGAGTTGGAGGTGGAGTTCAGAGCAGTCTGGAGCCCCAGTCTCCTTCCCGTCAGGGCAATCCCGCGGAACAGCCGACTGTCCCTTCTCTGCCCGCAGTGTGAGCGCCTCAGGGACCTCCTTTCGCCTCTTCCCCGGGGTCCCGCCTTACAGCCCGGCTCCCTATGGATGAGCCTGGGTCCCCGGGGTCTGGGGAACTGGGGTTCAGAGCAGTCGGGGGCCTAGCACAGTCGGAGTTTTATCTCCTTTCGGCTAGGGAACGCCCGCCAGGCACTCCGCCTCCCCCTCCTCTCTGGCTCTGTCCTCTCCACGCACCGCGTCTCCGTACGTTGGGCTTTTCCAGCTCCTCCGCTCCTCCTTCTGGTTTTCTCCTTGCTTCTCGCTGTAGAATTTCCAGTCAGTCAACCTTCCTGTAGTTCTGGGCAATGTCCGTTTTATATTTTAGTTGTATTTTATTGAAATTGTTGTGTGCGGCTGCGGCTAGGTGTTCACCTGGGCACAGCCATCTTGGATCTCCTAAAATCTCATTTTTTAAAAAATTAAGGTATTATATGTGTACATATCTTACCATTGCCCCCCCCCCCTCCCATTTATTTGGTCTTTGGAATAAACAAGACCCATCCTGGTCCCTAGACCTAAAATGAAACTTCTCCTGATGAAGCCCTGGCATCCTTCATGACCTGGCTCCACATCACCTCTAAAACTCCCCTAACTCAGCCCAAGCATTATTCCAGAGTTCTGGCCTGAAGCCTGCCTCCATGACCCTTCAAATGGTATGAGGAAAATATATATGTAACATTTCATTGATTACTTTATATATCAATTGTGGGGCATCAAGCTTGTATACATGAGCATTGCATAGTTCTGTTCACAACAGCAGAATTTTCAAGCCTCCATTCCATCGTTCACCATACACTGACATCACAGTAATAGTCTTGGAAAATGCCTACCAGGTGATAATAATAAAGTTGGCTTTATTATATATTGTATTATGGGGGAGAAGGGAGGTGGAAGGTGGCAATAGTGTGTTTGGTATCCTCAGAAATCCATCAGAGAACCTAAATGGGCCCCATTTAAAAGCCAGACACTTGGCTTAAATAGTTCAAAGGACCAAAAACAACTTATAGTTAATCAAGTTGTGGGGAGGTAGAAAAATAAAGGAAAAAGTAGGAAGAGCGAAAGAGAGGGAGAACTAGAGAATAAACTAGTAAATTTGAAGAAGGTAACTTATAAATTTTCAAATATCAGGTATACAAAAAAGTTGAGTGCTGTCAATATTAGCCATAGAAGTCAGGTTTGCAGAAACAGAAGTTTATGCTAAAGTCATGATGAAAACTTATATGTATTTGGAAGAAAAACAAAAAGCTGCGTCACCTCCCAAACCAAATTATTATAGACAAATAGTAGGTGCATTGTGGATTTCTATAGTGTAATAAACTAAACCAAATTTGTTAAATTAAAAATGAAACAAGAGTCTACAGACAACTTTAATTATTTAGAACCTCAATATTTATAGAACAAAAATTTCATTTAACCTGTATATTCCCAAAAGTCTTTATTATGCCCAGCACAGAATAAGCTTTGAGTAAAAATTGGTAAGGGAAATTAGAGAGTCAATGAGTGAAGAAGGAGTAGTGAACACAGTTGACCATTGAACAACACAGGTCCACTAATATATGGACTTGTTTTCAATAAATATAGAGTTGACCCTTCACATCCTTGGTTCTGCATCATGGATTAAACTAACTGGGTTGGGAATCCTCAGTGTGGAGGGCTGATTGTATGCATATATCTATGCAATCATACCTAATAATAGACAAACATGTAAATTGACCATACCTCTGCTACACCTACAACCAATCAGAGTGAGTATGAAAATTAACCAAACAAAGATGGAGGTTAATTTGCCTACATAGACCCCCAGCAGCCTGGGTCCAGGGAACTTTCTCAGCAAACAGGTCACTCCAAGGTAGATCCCCTCCCCCCCCCCTAGGTCCTGAACAACCTGGGAAGGGCCTGAGCCAGGGGGCTCCTGAGCAGGGGTGGAGCTGGGCAATCGAAAGGGCCTGGGGGTCCCCTGCCTAGGCCCAAGTTCCTGCCTGAGGCTCTTGGGGTCTGAGCAGGGGTGGAGCCAGGTTATCAGAGGGATGTGGGGGGGCCCTGTCCAGGCCCAAGGCTTTAGGCCTTGGCAGGGGTGGAGTCAGGGATCAGAGGTGATCGGTGTGAACTACAGGGGAAATACCTTTCTGACCACTCATTGGCTAACATCCCTGTATGCCACTGATAATATTCTTAGTAACTTGGGTATAAGAATCCAAAAAGGTGATCTATGCTTTTTCCACCACACTCCTGGAGAAAAAACAAAGGTCTGCTGCTGGAGAGCTAAGAAATGTCATATACTGTCCTAGCCAATTTGGCTCAATGGATAATGCCTAGGCTTGCCAACTGCAGGGTTCAGTTTGATTTTGATCAAGGCCATGTACCTAGGTTGCAGGCTCCTCCCTGGCTGGGGCCCCAGTCAGAACTCAAGCAGGAGATAACCAATCAAAGTGTTTCTCTCACTTTGATGTTTCTCTCTGTCTTTTCCTTTCTCTTCCACATTCTCTAAAAATCAATGGAAATATATCCTCAGGTGAGGATAAAACAATAAAGAAGAAAAAAAATGTTATATCCTATAAAAGACACATCTTGGAAATGCCTAAAGAAAGTTGTCATTTTCTTCATGGTGAAGGGACTGAAGTCCATGTTGATGAAAACACTGTGGTGACTATGGTGACTGGCAGTGGCTGCAGTAGCAGGGTGATGGGGCTGGTTCCTTCCCCTGATCAGCCTGGTTGCCTCAGTAGGACATCCCCTGAGGGCTCCCAGTATGTGAGAGGGGGCAGGCTGGGCTGAGGGATTCCCCTCACCCTAGTGCACGAATTTTGTGCCCCAGGTCCCTAGTATTATATAAGATTCTTGAACATCCTTGCGCTTTGGTATCTACAGGGGTCCTGTAACCAATCTCCCAGAGAACAACTGAAGTGTTAGGGGGAGTCAAAATTATACATGAATTTTCTACTGTGTGGGGATTGTCTGCCTAATTTTACCATTGTTCAAGGGTATAGATATATGTAGAATTTCTGTCCATGCAAACTTTATAACTAGAGGCCCAGTGCACGAAATTAATGCAGTGGGGGGAGGTATGTCCTCAGCTCAGCCTGCATACTCTCCAATCTGGGACCCCAGGAGGAGATCTCCAACTGTCCAATTAGGCCCATCCAACCAGGATCAGGCCTAAACCGACAGTTGGACATAACTCTCACAATCCAGGACTGCTGGCTCCCAACTGCTCACCTGCCTGCCTTTCTGATTGCCCCTAACTGCTTCTGCCTGCCAGCCTGATCACCCCCTAACTACTTCCCTCCATGCCAGCCTGATTGATGCCTAACTGCTCCCCTACCAGCCTGTTTGCCCCTAACTGCCCTCCCCTGCAGGCCTGGTCACCCTCAACTGCTCTCCCCTGCAGGCCTTGTCACCTCTAACTGCCTTCCCCTGGAGGCCTGGTCCCCCATAACTTCTCTACCCTGCAGGCCTGGGTCCTCCCGAACTCCCCTTCCCTGCAGGCCCAGTCACCCCCAACTTCCCTGCTCTGCCAGCCTGGTCACCCCTAACTGCCCTCCCATGCAGGATTGATTACCCACAACTGCTCTCCCTTGCAGGTCTGGTCCCTCCCAACTGCCCTCACCTGCTGGCCATCATGTGGTGGCCATCTTGTGTCCACATGGGGGTAGCCATCTTGTGTGTTGGAGTGATGATCAATTTGCATATTACTCTTTTATTAGATAAGATAGAGACCTCATGCACAGGTGGGGGCCAGCTGGTTTTCCCTAAAGGGTGTCCCAGATCAGGGTGGAGGTACCCTTAGGATGTGGAGTGGCCTGGGAGAGGGGACTGTTGTGGTTTGCAGGCCAGCCACACCCCCTGGCAACCCAAGTGGAGGTCCTGGTATCTGGTATTTATTTATCCTCTATAATTGAAACTTTGTAGCCTTGAGCGGAACCATGCCTCCTGCTCACTCTGTGGCCAAAGACATCTTGGTTGGGTTAATTTGCTTACTTGCTCCTAATTGGCTGGTGGGTGTGGCTGGTGGTATAGAAGAATAATGGTTAATTTGCATATTACTCTTTTATTGATAGGATGGAAATTTCTCAAGAATTGAACATAATTGAACAATTTAAAATAAAAGTACTATAAAAGGAAGTTTAGGAGATGTGTGAACAGGCTAGCCCAGTTGACATGATTGTAATAGCCAACCTACCTATGATTAAAAATGAGAAATATAAAATGCAACCTAGAAAGAGATAAAGCCCACATTATAGAAATATATCACAAGAAACTAGAAACACTAATCAGAAACGATATATGCATCCCTATGTTCATTAGCAGCACAATTTACATACAATAGCTAAGATTTAGAAATAGCCTAAGTGTCCATCAGCAGATGAGTAGATTAAAACCTGTGGTACATCTACGCAATGGAATACTACGCTGCTGTAAAAAGAAAGGAGCTCCTACCATTTGCAACAGCATGGATGGAAGTGGAGGGAGAGCATTATGCTAAGCTAAATAAGTCAGTCAGAGGAAGATAAATATCATATGATCTTACTCATTTGGGGATTATAATGAACAACATAAACTGATGAACAAAAACAGATCCAGAAACAGAGAAGCAATGATCAGATACTCAAACCTCAGAAGGAAGGAGGAAGGTAGGGGAGGGTGGGGGTAAGGGAGAGATATCAACCAAAGGACTTGTATGCATTCATAAAAGCATAACCAATGGACACAGACATGAAGAGGGGGAGAGGGGGGGGAAATGAACTAGGAGGGGGACAATGGGGAATAAGGACATATATGTAATTCCTTAATCAATAAAAAATGTATTTGGTTATCAGGTACTAGAAATAGCAAACCAAAGTTGATGCACTACCTAAGAAACTGACAAAAGAATCATAAATATGTTTAAATATTCAAAATATTACATATTTCCTAAAATGGTGTCCTAAGGGTAAAACTTGAGTGCAACTTCTAAGATGTTTTCAAACATTGTAAGAACCAGGGCTTCTGCTCACCTGCCCATCCTTTTCTGCTCCAACCACACATGCTCCATGTCCCCTCCCAAGGGGGACATGGGGGTCCTGTTAGGGGTCCTCACTCTCCCCTCTCTCATGGTCCCCCTGTCACTAGATCACTCTTCAGAGACACTGCAAACTTCGCAACCTGCTGCTATGCGATCAGTGAGCTCCCTTGGTGACTTAAACTTCTATAAGAGTCCTGAGACCAGGAGCCCATCCTCTTCTGTGTTCCAGGTAGAAGATTTGTTAAACGAATCAACACTAATTCTACTGTGGGACAGGAAGTGGGTGGGAACCCTGAGATAAAGTAGGCTGGACAATGCCTAGCCGGTGTATCCTGAAGTAGGGTCCCAGATAAGATAAAATGTCTCTGGGAACCTGAGATCAGGGTCCAAAAGATTCTTTGCAATTTTACAGCTCTGACAGGAGCCATCCTAGTTGTATAACCAAAGCTGTAATAGCCTCTGAAGTCATAAGTAAATCTAATTACACCTCTAGAAATGGGAAATATGGAAAGGATCTCAGAGAAATGGTTTTCATGAGATTTTAGGCTCAGAGTACATTAATGCATTTTCTTTCATAACATGCATTAAAATTCAAATTTCCACTGCTGGATATAAATGTAAGGGAGCTGACCCAGCAGCTACCATACTTCTAATGGTGGCTTATTATAATAAATGAGTAAACCATGGTATGCAGATCACTCCCCATCCCTCTCTACATTATGTGGATAGTTTTCATACTGTGTTTTTGAAAAAACATGTTTTTCATTTTGGGTAAAAGATTTTCACTCAGTCCCCCTGGTCCAGAACCAAAGAAGAAATACAGAGTAATGAGCGCTCAGGATAAAAATATGAATGTTGTTTGAACATCAGTCCTAAAAGGACTTCCCAAAAGAGAATAGGAAGGGGGCATGCATGAAACAGACTCTAGGCCAAATACCTAGAGACATGAAAGAAAACAAAAGGCTAGATAAAGGCAAGTGTATTTAAAGAGCTGTTTGAAGGCAAAAATAGGAATGACCCTTTAGGATTATGAATTATTTCTGGCTCAGACTTTGAAACCCAGTAAATACACTCATGCTAATTTCACTTTTTAAAAATAATATGGCAAGATCAAGCAGAGAACATTTAATATAGAATTGGTTGCCCATGGGTGTGCCCATAGTTCATTTTTTTCTGAATCTCTTTCCTCCAAAAATAATTGAGAGGTCTCACAGATAAAAAATATGCCAATATTTCACAATTGAAAAACTATCAAAACACACATTATGACTAATTGATACATGCTAAAGTGCCTCTGTCCTCATACAAACAAGTCATTATTTTAATAGAACTATGTTCTTGATGTTTCTACCTGTCAAAATATCAAAAGCATGTCTCTGCAAAGTAGAAATTTGAATAAAAAGTGAAGAGAATCTACTGAGATTAACTACAGAGAAATGGAGATTTTATTGGCCAAAATAAGCACTTCTTCCCATGTTCATGCCTCAAAGTGACAGTCCTTTTTTTTGTAAACAGCATCACCTCATGGTAAGTGCTTTAAGAGCCCCATGAACAAAGCTGAACATTCATGTTTTCTAATCCATCTCTGAAATGTATGTGTGCTTGTGTGTGTGTGTGTGTGTGTGTGTGTGTTCACACCACATATATGTGTGTGCATGTGAGTATGTGTGCATCCGCACACCTACACTTAGTCCTACTTGAATATCAAGAGGTATGACTATCTGGACTAACTACATGTTTAAAAGATGAGGCTAGATCTTCCAACTCAAGTTATTTGTTTAAGTAGGTGCCACCAGAAAGGCAGTATCCAGTTGGTGATGCAGCCAGGCTTTCAAGTAGTGCTGATCTGAAGGAAAGTACCGAGTGCAGATCACCCTAGGCCTTCCGGAAGCCATAACAAGTCTTCTGGAAATACTTTGCTGCTGAGGGCCCTGCATCTCTCTCTCTCTCTCTCTCTCTCTCTCTCTCTCTCTCTCTCTCTCTCTCTCTCTCTCTCTCTCTCTCTCTCTCCCCCTTCACTCCCTCTCTCTCTCCCTCCTTCACTCGCTCTTTCTTTTTCTCTCTCTGAAGCTGTCTTCCTATGAAAAGCCTGGAAGAGATATCAAAATGCAGTTATTTTTTACACAGAGCACATTCCGTAAAACTCAGGCTTCTCTTGTGAAGTTGACATTTCTTTTCTCTTAATCCTTCACCTCTTGTCTTTCTCCATTAATCCACAGAATTCAACCACTGTCTCCAAACACACTTTCTGAGGCTCAGGCCTTCAGCCCCACACCAACCCACACTTGGCCCTAAAAATGGCATCTCCTTGACTTCCCAGAGCTCAGAAAGGCATGACCACAGACTCTGAGATCCCCTGCATCTCAGACCCAGGCTGGCCTGAACCCAAACTCCCAGTGCTAAGCTCTGTCTGGTATTAGAATTCAAAGATATACGACCATTTATGAAAATGTGCATTTTGTGCAGTTTCATGTTAAACCTGACACTGCAGTTAAAGAATGGCTAATGGTCATAAATAAGAGACAGTGATCAGAAAGGTCACCTGAGACTCCGACTCTAATCCACTACAAAAATTTTCATAACTTGCTGATTCACTACATATCTTTTGGGATTTAATTATTTTTTAAATATTTTTTATTGTTGATAGTGATACAGATGTATCCCATTTATCCCCTTTACTCCCCTCCACCCCCCTCCAGGTCTTCACCACCCTATTGCCTGTGTCCATGGGCTAGGCATCTAGGTATATAAGTTCATTAGTTTATCTATTCTTATCCCCCAACCCACACATAAAGGTATGTTGTTCTGTTTCATGCCTCCATGCTTCTGGTCTTATTGTATTGGTCAATTCATATTGTTCATTAGTTTCCACAAATAAGTGAAGTCATGAGATATTTATCTTTCTCAGATTGACTTATTTCACTGAGCACAATATTTTTCAGGTCCATCCATGCTGCTCCAAAGGGTAAGAGACACCCTTTTTAACAGCTGCATAGTATTCTATTGTGTAAATGTCCCATAGCTTTTTTCATTCATCTACTGATGGGCACTTAGGTTGTTTCCAAATTTTAGCTATCATAAATAGCACTGCTATGAACAAATGGTATTTCAGGATTTTTAGGACATATTCCCAGAAGGGTGATCACTGGGTCAAATGGCAGTTCAATATTTAATTTTTTGAGGAAACTCCACAGTGGTTGCACTAATCTGAATTCCCACCAGTAATGAACTAGTGTCCCCTTTTCCTGGCATACTCACCAGCACTTGTTATTTGTTGATTTTTTAATGATACCACTCTGACTGGTGTGAAGTGATATGTCTTTGTGATTTCAATTTGCATTTCTCTGATGATTAGGGACTTGGAGCATTTTTTCATATGTCTCTTGGCCATTTGTATGTCCTCTTTGGAAAAATGTCTATTCTCGTCTTCTGCCCTTTTTTAATTGGATTGTTTATCTTCCTTTTGTTGAGTTGTAAGAGTGCTTTATATTTTGGATATTAACCCCTTATCAGATGTGTGATTGACAAATATGTTTGCCCATAGAGTAGGTTCCCTTTTCATTTTGATGTTGGTTTCTTTTGCTGAGCAGAAGCTTTTTGTTTTTGATGAAGTCCATTTATTTATTTTCTCCTTTATTTCCTTTGCCCTAAGAGATGTATCAGCAAAAATTCTGCTATGTGAAATGTTTGAGATCATACTGCCTGTGTTTTCTTTTAAGATTTTTATGGCTTCATGCCTTAAATTTAAGTCTTTTATCCACTTTGAGTTTATGTTTGTGTATGGTGTAAGTTGGTGGTCTAGTTTCATCTTTTTGCATGTGTCTGCCCTGTTTACCCAGCACCATTTGTTGAAGAGACTGTCTTTACTCCATTGTATCTTCTTGCCTCCTTTGTGAAATATTAATTTACCATAACAGCGTGAGTCAATTTCTGGGGTCTCTGTTTAATCCATTACTCTATATGCCTGTTTTTGTGCCAGTACCAGGCTGCTTGAATTATACTGGCTCTGTAGTATAGTGTGATATCTGGTATTGTGAACCCTCCAACTTTGTTCTTCTTTCTTAAGATTGATGCAGCTATTCAGATCATTTATGTTTCCATATACTTTGAGTATTTGTTCTAGTTCAGTGAAGTATGCTCTTGGTATTTTAATAGATATTTTCTTGAATCTATAGATTGCTTTGGATAGTATAGACATTTTAATTATGTTAATTTTTCCAATCCATTAACATGGTATACTTTTTCCATTTTTAAAATATATTTTTCTGTTTCCTTTTGTAATGTTCTATACTTTTCCAAGTATAATTCTTTTGCTTTCTTGGTTAAGTTTATTCCTAGGTATCTTATTTCTTTTTGTGTTTTTGTTACAATTGTAAATGGGATTCTTTTTAGTTTCTCTTTCAAAGAGTTAATTATTAATGTATAAAACTGCCATCAATTTTTTAAAGTTGATTTTGTGTCCTGCTACCTTGCCAAATTTATTTATTAAGTATACTAGTTTCCTGGTGGAGTCTTTAGGATTTCCTATGTGCAATATCATGTCATCTGCAAATAATGACTTTTACTTACTCCTATCCAATCTGAATGTTTCTTATTTCTTCTTCTTGCCTGGTTGCTGTGGCTAGGACTTCTAGTACTGTGTTAAATGACAGTGGTGAAAGTGGACATCCTTGTCTTGTTCCTTTCTTAAGGGAAATATTTTAAAATTTTTTTCCAGTGAGTATTATGTTGGCTGTAGGTTTGTCATATATGCTGAGGTATGATTCCTCCATTCCCTCTTCACTAAGAGTTTTTATTAAAAAAAAAACATGTTTGCTGGATTTTGTCAAATGCTTTTTTAGCTTCTATTGATATGACCATATGATTTTTATCTTTCAGTTTGTTTCTGTGATGTATCACATTTATTGATTTGTGAATATTGTACCAGCCTTGCATCCCCAGAATAAATCTCACTTGATCATGGCACATGATCTTTTTAATATATTGATGGACCCAATTTATAATTATTTTGTGGGTATTTTAGCATCTGTGTTCATCAGGAATATTGGCCTGTAATTTTCTTCCTTTATAATGTCTTTATCTGGTTTTGGAATTAGAATGATTCTGGCTGTATAAAAAGAGCTTGGAAGTGTTCCTTTCTCTTGAACATTTTGGAATAGTTTGAGAAGGATAGGTATTAGTTCTTTGAATAATTCTCAAATTCTCCTGCAAATCCATCCAGTCCAGGACTTTCGTTTGTTGGGAGTTTTTGTTTTGTTTTTTAATTACTGCTTAAATTTCACCCGTTGTTTATGGGCTACTCATGCTTTCTGATTCTTCCTGAATCAGTTTTGGAAGGCTATATTTTTCTCAGAATTTGTCCATTTTGCCTAGGTTGTCCAATTTGTTAGGTTATAATTGTTCATAGTGTATGCTTATAATCCTTTGCATTTCAATGATGTCTATTGTGATATTACTTTCATTTCTGATTTTATTTATTTGGGTCCTCTCTCTTGGTTTCTTGATGGGGCCAGTTAGCGGTACATCAATCTTGTTCATCTTTTCAAAGAACCATCTCTTGGATTCATTGAACTTTTGTTCTTTTTAAAATTTTCTATCATTTATTTCTGCTCTGGTATTTATCATTTCCTTCCTTTTATTCCTCTGAAATTTTCTGGCTTTTCTCTTTCTCATTTATTTATTTGTATTCTTAGATAGCTTATTAGTGCTTTTTCTTATTTCTTGAGATAATTCTATGAACTTTCCTCACAGGACTGCTTTCACCATGTCCCATGGTTTTGCATGGCTGTGTGTTCATTTTCATTTGTTTCTAGGAAGTTTTTAATTTCTTGTTTGATCTCATTGGTAGTCCATTCATTTTTTAAAAAATTCTTTATTGATGCTGAGACCGGTTTGGCTCAATGGATAGAGCATCGGCTTGGGGACTGAAGGGTCCCGGGTTTGATTCCGGTCAAGGGCATGTACCTTGGTTGCGGGATATCCCCAGTATGGGGTGTGCAGGAGGCAGCTGATCAATGACTCTCTCTCATCGATGTTTCTGGCTCTCTATCTCTCTCCCTTCCTCTCAAAAATCAATAAAATATATTTTTAAAAAATTCTTTATTGATTAAGGTATCACATATTTGTCCTCAACCCCCCATTCTAATCCCCCACCCCTCCCCACTCATGCCCCCACCCTCCTATTATCCTTGACCACTGGTTAGGCTCATATGTATGCACATAAGTCCTTTGGTTGATCTCTCCCTTTTATCCCCACACTCATTGTTTAATAACATGCTACTTAGCCTCCATGTATTGGAGAGTTTTTTGTTGTTGTTGTTTTTGTTTTGTTTTTTATCACAGTTGACTTCTAACTTTATGCTATTATGATCTGAGAAAATGCTTGTTATTATATCAACCTTCTTGAATTTGTATAAGCTTGTTTTCTGTCGTAACATGTGTCTGTCATTGAGAATGTTCCATGGGCACTTGAGAAGAATGTATATACTGTTGCTTAGGGTGAAATGTTCTGTAAATATCAATTAGATCCATTGGATCTAGTGTGTCATTTGAGGCCTCTGTTTCTTTGATGATTTTTATCTAGAAGATCTATGTAGTGGTGTCAGTGGAATGCGGAAGTCCCCTACTATGACTATTAATCACTCTCTTAAAATCCATCAAGAGTTATTATGTGTTTGCCCCTATATTGGGTTCACATATGTTCATAAAGGTTATATTTTCTTATTGAATTATTCTTGTTAGTATTATGTAGTGGCCTTCTTTGACTCTTGTTATGACCTTTGTTTTGAATTCTATATTATCTGATATTAGTATTGCTATGCTGCTTATTTTTCTTTACATTTGCATGGAATATATTTTTTCACCCCTTTACTCTCAGTCTATGTGTATCTTTTGTTCTCAGGTGGGTGTCTAGTAGACAGCATATAGTATATGACACATGTTTTCTTATCCCTTCAGTCACCTTATGTCTTTTTAAAAAAATATATTTTATTGATTTTTCACAGAGAAGAAGAGAGAGGGATAGAGAGTTAGAACATCAATGAGAGAGAATCATCAATCAGCTGCCTCTTGCACACCCCCTACTGGGGATGTGCCCGCAACCAAGGTACATGCCCTTGACCGGAATCGAACCTGGGACCTTTCAGTCTGCAGGTTGATGCTCTATCCACTGAACCAAACCGGTTTCGGCCACCCTATGTCTTTTGACTGGAGCAATTAAACCATTTACATTTAAAGCTATTACTGATAGGTATTTATTTATTCCCATTATCATTTTCTTTATGCCTATGATATACTGTCTCTCCTTTTCTTCTTCTTAAATCAGTACCTTTAAGATTTTTTGAATTGCTGATTTGGTGTTAATATACTCCTTTAACTTTTTTGTCTGGGAAAGCTTTTTATTTCACCATCAGTTTATAAATGACAGCCTTGCTGGGTATAGTAGTCTTTGATTAAGGCCCTTGTTTTCATTACTTTGATTACTTCATGCCACACCCTTCTGTCCTAAGTGCTTTTATTGAGAAACCATTTGACATTCTAATGAGAACTCCTTGTAGGTAATTTTCTGTCTCTCTCTTGCTGCCTTTAAAATTATTTCTTTGTCTTTAACATTTGCCATTTTGATTATGATGTGTCTAAGTGTGGGTTTCTTTTGCTTCCACATGTTTAGGACTCTCTGTGCCACCTGAACTGTGTGACATTTTCCTTCTCCTGGTAGGGGAAGTTTTCTATTATTATTTCTTTAAACAAGTTCTCTATTCCTTATTCCCCTTGATCCTCTTCTGGTATTCCTCTAAAGTGGGTGTTGTTACATTTCATGTTGTCCCAGACGTCCTTTAAGCTATATTTCTATTTATTTTATTTTATTTTATTTTATTTTATTTTATTTTATTTTATTTATTGGTTAAGGTATTACATACATGTTCTTATCTCACAATTCCAGCCTTCCTCCACACTCCCCTACTCATGCCCTCATTCCCCTGGTGTCTGTGTCCATTGATTAGGTTTGTATACATGTATACAGTCCTTTGGTTGATCTCCCCCACTTATCCCCACCATCTCCTACATTCCCTATGATGTTTGTCATTCTGATCAATGTTTCAATGATTCTGGATCTCTTTTTGTTTATCAGTTTATGTTGTTCATTATAATCCACAAATTTATCTTTATCTGACTGACTTATTTCACTTAGCATAATGCCTTCCAGTTCCATTCATGCTGCTGCAAATGGTAAGAATATCTTCTTTTTTACAGCAGCATAGTAATCCATTGTGTACATATACCACTGTCTTATAATCCACTCATGTGCTGATGGGCATTTAGGCTATTTCCAAATTTTAGCTATTATAAATTATGCTGCTATGAACATAGGGGTGCATATATCCTTTCTGATTGGTGTTTCTGTTTTCCTAGGATATATTCCTAGAAGTGGTACTACCGGGTCAAATGGCAGTTCCATTTTTAAATTCTTAAGGAAATGCCATGCTGTTTCCCACAATGGCTGCACCAGTCTACATTCCCACCAACAGTGAAAGAGAGTTCCTTTTTCTCTTCATTCTCTCCAGCACTTGTCATTTATTGATTTCTTAATCATAGCCATTCTGACAGGTGTGAGGTGGTACCTCATTGTTGTTTTTATTTGAATCTTCTGGATGATTAGAGACTTTGTGCATGTTTCCACGAGTCTCTTGGCCTTCTGAATGTTCTCTTTTGAAAAGTGTCTATTTAGATCCTTAGCCCATTTTTTTTAATTGGGTTGTTTATCTTCCTTTTGTTAAGTTGTATGAGTTCGTTGTAAATGTTGGAGATTAAACATTTATTGGAGATAACATTGAAAAATATGTTCTTGCCAAAACTGGTTTGGCTCAGTGGATAGAGCATTGACCTGCGGACTGAAAGATCCTGGGTTCGATTCCAGTCAAGGGCATGTACCTTAATTGCGGGCACATTCCCAGTAGGGGGTGTGCAAGAGGCAGCTGATCGATGATTCTCTCTCATCAACGTTTTTAACTATCCCTCATTCTTCCTCTCTGTAAAAAAATCAATAAAATATATTTTATATGTGTGTGTGTGTGTGTGTGTGTGTGTGTGTGTGCGCGCGCGTGTGTTCTTCCATGCAGTGGGCTTTCTTGTTGTTTTTCTGATGGTTTCTTTTGCTATGTAGAGCTTTTTATTTTTATGTACTCCCATTTGTTTATTTTCTCCTTAATCTCTCTTGCCCTAGGACTGTAAAGATATTGCTATGACATATGTCTGCAATTTTGAATCTTGTAAGATTTTTATGGTTTCCTGTTTTACATTCAAGTCTTTCAGCCATTTTGAGATTGTTTTTGTGTATGGTGTAAGTTGGTGATCTAGTTTTATTTTTTTTGCATGTATCTGATAAAAATTTCCCAGCACCATTTATTAAAGAGACTGTTTTGACTCCATTGTATGCTCTTGCCTGCTTTGTTAAATATTAATTGAGTATAATGGCTTGGGTCAATTTCTGGATTTTCTTTGTTTTTCCATTGGTCTATATGTTTGTTCTTCTGCCAGTACCAGGCAATTTTGGGAACAGTGGCTAGATAATATAGCTTGATGTCTGGAACTGTAATCTTTCCAACTTTGTTTGTCTTTATCAGGATAGCTGTGGCCATTAGGGATCCTTTTTTTTTATTTCAGATGATTTTTTGTAGTTTGTTTTAGATCTTTGAAATATGCCATTGTTATTTTAATAGGTATTACACTGAATCTACAGATTGCTTTAGGTAATATAGACATTTTAATGATGTTGATTTACCAATGCATGAACATGATATGTTCTTCCATTTGTTTATATCATCTATCTCTTTTTTCAATGTCCTGTAGTTTTCCAAATATATGTCCTTACCATTTTAGTTAAATTTATTCCTAGGTATCTTAATTTTTTGGGGTGCAATGGTAAATGGGATTGTTTTTGGTTTGTTTGTTTGTTTAATCTCTCTTTTGGTAGTTCACTATTGGTGTATAAAAATGCCATATATTTCTTGGCATTAATTTTGTATTCAGCTACATTAAGTCTAACAATATTTGATGGAGTCTTTAGGGTTTTCTATGTACAGTATCATGTCATCTGTGAATAACGACAGTTTTACATCTTCTTTTCCAATTTGGATATCATTTATTTCTTCTTATTATGTAATTGCTATGGCTTGCATTTCCAGAACTATATCTAACAGAAGTGGTGAAAGTGGGCATCCTTGCCTCATTCCTGTTCTTAGGTGAAATGGTTTTATTTTTTGCCATTGATTATGATGGTGGCAGTAGATTTGTCATATAAGGCTTTTACTGTGTTGAGGTCTGATCCCTCTATTCCCATTTTGCAGAAGGTTTTTATCAAGAAAGAGTGTTGGATTTAGTCAAATGCATTTTCTGCATCGATTATGTGAATATGTGATTTTTGTACCTCAATCATATTTATTGATATGCGAATATTGTACCATCCTTCCATCCCCGGGATAAATCCGACTTGGTGTATGGTCTTTCTGATGTACTGCCTGGTCCGATTTGCTAGAATTTTGATGAAGATTTTATCATCTATGTTCATGAGAGATATTGGCCTGTGGTTCTCTTTCATCATGTTGTCTTTATCTGGTTTTGGTATTAGGGTAATGCTGGCTTCATAGAATGAGCTTGAAAGTGTTCCTTCCTCTTGAATTTTTTTTTTTTTGAATAGTCTGAAGAGAATAGGTTTTAGTTCTTTTTTGAAAGTTTGGTAATACTCCCCTGCGAAGCTCTCTGGTCCAGGGCTTTTGTTAGCTGGAAGTTTTTTGATGACTCCTTCAATTTTCTCCATAGTTATCAGCCTAATGAGATTTTTAGATTCTTCCTGATTGAGTTTTGGAAGGTTGTATTTTTTCTAGAAATATGCATATTTCCTCTAAGTTGTCTAGTTTGTTGGAACAGAGTTGTTCATAGTATATTTTTTAAATCCTTCATATTTCTGTGGGATTTGTTGTTATTTCACCTCTTTCATTTCTGATTTTGTTTACTTTGGTCCTCTCTCTCTTTGCTTCTTGGTGAGCCTGGCTAGAAGTTCATTAATCTTGGTCATCCTTTCAAAGAACCAGCTCTTAGATTCATTGATCTTTATTTTTTTTTTGTCTCTATGTCATTTATTTCTGCTCTCATCTTTATTATCTCCTTCTTTCTGCTCACCCTGGGATTTTCTTGTTGCTGTCTTTTTAATTCTTTAGGCTGTAGAGTTAGATCATTCATTACCATTTTTTTTTTTTTTTAGATAGGCTTGTAGACCTATAAACTTCCCTCCCAGGACTGCTTTTACTGTGTTCCATACATTTTAGATTTTTGTGTTTTCATTGTCATTCCTTTTCAGATGTTTTTAATTTCTTATTTGATCTCTTTGGTAACCCAATCATTGTCTCATAGCATGCTATTCAGCTTCCAAGTGTTTGAATGTTATTGATTTTTTATTGTAGTTTATTTACAATATAATATTATACCATTGTGGTCTGAGAAGATGCTTGATATGATTTCAATCTTCTTGAATTTGGAGAGACTTTACCTGTGATGCCATATGTGGTCTATCATTGAAAATGTCCCATGTGCACTTGAGAAGAATGTATATTCTGTGGCTTTGGGGTGAAATGTTCTGAAGATGTCTATTAAGTCCATCTGATCTAGTGAGTCATTTAAGATTGATATTTCTTTGCTTGTTTTTATCCAAGAGAATTTATACAGTGATGTTAATGGGGTATTAAAGTCCCCTACTATGTTTGTATTGTTGTCGATCTCTTCCTTGATATCTTCTAGGATTATTTATTCATTTATTTATTTATTTGGGTGCTCCTTACTTTGGGGCATATATGCTCACCAGAGTTATATTATCTTGTTTTTATCAATCCCTTTAGTATTATGAAGTGGCCTTCCTAATCTCTTGTTATGGCTTTCACTTTGAGGTCTATTTTGTCAGATTGCTACCCTAGCTTTTTTGTTTTTCTTCCTTTTTGTTTGCCTGAAAGATATTTTTTTCATACCTTCACTTTCAATCTCTGTGAGTCCCTTGTTCTGTAGTGGGTCTCTTGTAGACAGCATATTTATGGATCATGTATTTTTATCCATTCACCCACTTGATGTCTTTTGATTGTATCATTTGGTCCACTCACATTTTAAGTTATTATTGACAGGTACTTGTTTGTGGCCATTTTTGTTTTTGTGTTACTTTTTCATTTTTTCTTTTTACACCAGTCCCTTTAGCATTTCTTGCATTGCTGGTGTGATAGTGGTAAACTCCTTTAGCCTTCTTTTTCTGTGAATCTCCTTATTTTACCTTCAATTTTGAATGATAGCCTTGCTGGATAGAGTATTCTTGGATTCAGTCCCTTGTATTGAATCACTTTGTAAATTCCCTTCAATTTCTTTCTGGCCTGATGTGTTTCTGTTGAGAAATCATTTAGTAATCTAATGGGAGATCCCTTGTATGTAACTATCTGTCTCTCTCTTGCAGCTTTTACCATTCTTTCTTCATCCAGAATATTTGTCATCATAATTAATACATCTTTGTGCAGGTCTTTTTAGGTTTATCGTGTTTAGGACTCCCTGTGCTTGTGTGACTTTTTACTTCTGCACATCAGGGAATTTTTCTGATATTATTTCTTCAAATAGGTTTTCTAACCCTTGTTTATATTCCTGTCATTCTTGCATCCCAATTATTCATATGTTGCTTCATTTCATGTTGTCCCAAACCTCCCTATGCTCTCCTCCTGTATTTAATTTTTTCTCCAATTGCAGTTCAGTTTGGGTGTGTTTTGTTTTGATATCTTCTAATTCAGTAATTCAGTTCCCCGCTTCTCCTATTTTATAGTTGAAATTTTCCATGGTGTTTTATATTGCAGCTATATCACTCTTTATTTCTTCTTGATTCTTACATAAGTTGTAGATTTTTTCATCCATCCAGTTTATGAACTGTATTATCCTCATTCTGAATTATTTTTTCTGACATTATTTCTGCCTCCTTTTCACTTAGCCGCTTTTCTTACAACTCCTCCTTTTCTTTCCTTTTGGGGTTTCTTTGTCTACTCATTTTTGTTCTCACTGAAGGATCTAGGTGTCAAGTTTTGCAGGGGCTATTCTCAGGTGGCAGTGGCTCCTCAGGTGGCAACTGCTCCTTGGGCCGTGGCAGTAACAGCTGTTCCTCAGTTGGTGGCAGCCTTTCTGGTGGATGCTTCTCTAAGCAGTGGTGGCTCTTCTGGCTGTTGGGGAGTCTGTTCAAGCAGTTTCTGGTCCTCAGATGGGGGTGGGCTTCTAGCAGGGAAGTTTGCTCATGCAGCCAATGCTTCTCAGGCAGAGGCAGGCTGCTCCCAGGGCTGCTGCTCCTTGGACGGGGGAGAGCTGCTTGTGGGTGCTGTTTCTCCTTGGACAGTGTTGGGCTGCTCACAAGGTTACTGCTCCTTGTACAGGAGCAAGTTGCTTGCAAGACTGCTGCTTCTCTTAGTAGGCAGGCTGCTCATGCAACTGCTGCTCCTCGAACAGGGTGGGCTGCATGTCGCTGCTGCTTGTTGGACGGAGGCGGGCTGCCAATGTGGCTGCTTCTCCTTAGAGAGGTGCAGGTTGCTCACAGGGCTGCTACTCCTCATACTGGCATGGGCTCCTCATCAGCTGCTGCTCCTCCAATGTGGGCTGGCTGTTCACAGAGCTGATGCTCCTCATACTGGATAAGGCTGCTTGTGCGGCTGCCGCTTCTTGAATAAAGGTGAGATGCTCATGGGGCTGCTGCTCCTGGGATGGGGGTGAGCTGCTCACAGAGCTCCTGCTCCTTAGGCACGGGTGGGCTGCTTGCAGGGGCTGCTGGTCCTCAAACGGTGGCAGGCTGCTCACAGGGCTACTGATTCTCATACTGGGGAAGGCTGCTCATGTGGCTATCACTCCTTGCACTGGGGTGAGATGCTCATGGGGCTGCTGCTCCTGGGATGGGGGGAAGGATGCTCATGGAGGCTGCTGCTCCTCAGATGAAGGTGGGCTGCTCATAGGAATTGCTATTCCTTGGATGGGGGTGGGATGCTCACAGAACTGCAGCTCCTCTGACAGAGGTAGGCTGGTCATGTGGCTGCTGCTCTTCAGATGGGGGCAGGCTGCCAATGAGGCTCGTGGCTGCTGCTCCTCAGATGGGAATGGGGTGCACTGGGCTGTTATTCCTTGGATGGTGGGCATGCCATGTGAGTATACTGCTCTTAGACTGGGGTGGGCTGCTTGTGGGGCTGCTGTTCCTCAGGTAGGGACAGGCTGCTCACATGGCTGCTGCTTGTCTGGCCACGGTGCCCTGGGATAAAGTTTTTGGCCAGCAAGAGTGGAGCATGCTTCAGAACTCACAAGAGCCCGAACCTTGAGTGGCTGGAGTCTCAGTGGCTATGGAACCACAGCCAAAGCACAGGTCCCTGGCAGGGGAAGCTATATAGTCCCGGGTGTTATTTAAGGGCACCTTGGATTGAGGTGAGGCTAGGCTCCCAGTCACAGCAGCTCTCCACTTCAAAACAGCATGGCCTCTGCAGAAGAGCAGACCACTCCAGGACTGTTTGAAATGGTAGCAGAGGCTTCCTGGTTAGGCAAGCCCATTCACCCTGTCCCCAAAGGTCCTGTGGGATCTAACTGTCACACACACACACACACACACACACACACACACACACTCACACACACACGACATGTCCACACACTCCTCTTTTGTGCCCTCACTCACTCATGCTGCCTCCCTCACTGCCACCTTTTTGCTGCCTTTGTAGTTGGATCTGGAGTGTTATTGACCCATTCATGGATAGAGTCTCCTCTCCAGGTGTCTGGTTATGTGGCTCACTCTCTACCTCATTGGCTAAACAGGGTAAAATTCACCTTGACAGACATGACACAAAAGGAATAAAACACGAATGTACTCACAACACTGATTACCCCAATAAAAATGACCAGCAAAGAAAAGAGAATTAGGAAAGAGAAAAGAAAGCACAAATGATATCAAAGAGAGAAAAGAAAAAGAAGAAAAAGGAAGAAAAAGCAAAAACTGTATATATGGGGGGAAAAACACCAGAGCACAAACTGGTAAACCAAAACATACAAACACCAAATACCCAGTAAAGAGGGTAGGGGCAGAATCTTATATACAGAAAGTAAAGTTAAGGAATGGGCTGAATACAGGGAGGATCTCAGTTCAGTACAAAGGAAGTAGAAAGAGAAGAGTGGATAGGAAGAAAGAGAAGAAAAAATAATAAAATGTTTTAATTTAAATTTAAAAATAGGATAAAATTAAAAAGTAGAATGATAAAAAATGCAAAAAGAAATAGAAAATAAACAGACAAAAAGGAAAATTAAGAAAAAAGAGAACAAAATAATGATAAAATAAAAATGAGAAAGTGGAATGTTGTTCCTTTTCACTAATTTTTAATTCCCTGTGAGGGCTGGTTTAAGATCCCACTCTTCAGTACTGTCTGCTGCTTCTACGTTTCCTGTTGCTGGAACTGAAGGTCTCCCCTTAGGCCAGTCCCTGTGGACTCTCAGGGACTATTCAGAATTTTTTTTTTTTTTTTTTGTATACTTTATACCACTCAGCGTGTAGTCTGGGTGTGGCTGTATTGGTTGCCTGGAGACTGCAGAGAGGGGCTATCTCTTCAGGAGAAAATGGCTCCCTAGGTCTAGCATGTCAGGTATGACTCAGTGTCAGGTTTGTGGCCACCTCTCACAGGCCCTCTCCTCACCCCAGCCTCTCCTTAGACCACAACTCGGCACCTCCACCTGCACCTCAGCCATGGGTGAGTGTCTATATTTGAAAAGTCTCATGAATTAGGTTCAGCAAACAAAAGCAAAGACCAAAAAGAGGAGAAAGAGCTGAACCACTGCAGCCCCTCTCCTCCTGACACAGTGTAGCCTGGGCAACCATCCAGGATATCCCCTCTGGGCTCAGTCTCTTGTGGCTGTGGACCCACATCTAGAATCCCCTGTCACCAATAGTCCTGCAGTCTTCCACAGTCAGACTCTATGCCTGCCCAAGGGACATGGCCTCAGTGCCATGCAGTTTCCTTCTGACCCTCTGAGCTCAGAGGGCTCGCAGTTCTCTCCAGCCCAATGCCCCGATTTTACCATTCTCCAGGTGTCCTCTGCCCTTCTCAGCTGCAAATTGTCTCACCAGCTGTCCCTACTTTGTTAATTCTGGGTGGATGTTATTTGATTTAGTTGCTTGTTATATCTGCTCCAGGACAAGGCTCAAGGCACATCCATCTATTCTGCTGCCATTTTGTCCATCTTTCTTCTTTTTAATGCTTTTTTCTATATGCTGCTCTACTTGGGTATTTATTTTTAATCTGTCTTCCAAATTGCTAATTTTATCCTTTGCTTTGTCTAATCTATTATACTTTTAATACCTCCCAATGTGTTCTTAATATCCTAAATAACATCCTTCATTTCTCTCTGGTTCTTGTTCATGGCCTCTATTTCCCCTTTAAGGCTGTTGTATTTTGCACTGTTTCTTAAACATCTTTATAACCATTGCTTTAAACTCTATTTCTGATGGGTTGCATGCTCCATTTCATTTAGCTTTTATTTCTGGAGATTTCTTATTTTGTCACATTTTGGGGTTATTCCTTTGCCTCCCCCATTATAGTTGTCTCTCTGTATTTGCTTCTATGTATTAGATAGAACTGTTATGCCTCCCTGTCTTTATGGGATGGCCTTTTGAGGGGTCCAGTGGTTCAGTCTCTTTGTTCACCTAAACTGAATGCTCTCGGAATGCCCCATAGGTGCATTATTTGGGCTCCCCTCTTAAAATTGGGAGTTGATTGTTGATGTCCCATTTGTGGGGAACCCCCTCCCCTGACTTTCTGCCAGTGAGGTTCAATCCCAACATTCTGATGCCATCTGTTATGCATTCAGATGCATAACAGATGGCATCAGAAACACCACATGACCAAACCAAAAATACCACAAAAAGAAAGATATTCAACAATAGGAAAGGCTAAGAAAGAAAGAAAAAAAGCAAAAGCAAAGAAAAAAAATGCTAAAAGATATGCAACCAATGACTTAGAGCAGATATAAAGAAAAGGGAGAAAGAAGACAACAAAAAAGTCTAGGTGGAAGCTTTGAGGAAGTTAAAAAACTACTATAGAAGGAAAAAATAATCATTAATTTAAAATGTAGTGATAATGTATATAAGATACAGATAATAAAATGAAAAAAATGAGGAAAAGGGGAAAGAAAATTAATAATTACAACAAGAATACACAAGTAGAATAAAATCAAAAGGAATAGAGATATGCAAGAAAAAAGAGAAGTAAAAGGGGAAAACAAACAAACAACAACAACAAAATCCACTTTTACACACACAGACCAAAATACAAAACCACATACACTCATACACTGAAAAAACATGTGAGCCAGCTATTTGTGGAGCTCACTGGATTTTGCTCCGATGTTTTTGAATATTGTTCCTTGGTGTGTCTATCATGGGCCCCCTGGAAGCTTCTCTGATGCAGGTCATTGTGAGTTATTGTCTGTTTCTTGTCCTGGGCAACCTGATTAACATCCAAGGGGTTGTAAACCTACTAGTCCAGTGGGTGAGGACTCCTTAGCCCAGAGGCTGGGTCTGCCTTGAGTCTCACACTTTGATTGTCTCCTAAGCTGTACTCTCTTCCCACATTGTGCTGGGCTCTGCGAGGGTATCTTGGTCTTGGTTGGGATGTTTTTATCAGAATTATGTTTGGTTGGTGCCAATGGTTTGTAGGAGGTGGGGGTAAGGGAAGTGTGCCCTTCCTCTCCTAATGCCTCAGCTCTGTCTGGTCTGCTGAGATGTCCTCTATATCACCTGCAGGGCATGGATTCCCTGTATTGGGGTTTTCTCCTTACATCAGGTCTTCATTATCTATTTTTAATCATTTTTATTTTTTAATGATAGTTGACATACATTATGATATTAGTCTCAGTTATACATCCAGTGATTAGACATTATATAACTTATTAAGTGATCATCCTGATAAGTCTCACACCCTTGTGACACCATACATAGTTATTAGAATATTATTGACTATTAAAGGTTCGGTGCACAAAATTCGTGCACTGGAGGTGTGTCTCTCAGCCCAGCCTACATCCTTTCCAATCAGGAACCTCTGAGGGGATGTCTTATTTCCAGTCAGTCAGACATCCCTCTCACAATCCGGGACTGCTGGATTCCTAACCACTCGCATGACTGACTTCCCTTAATCACTTCTGAAGATGTCCATTGGGTGCACTGGCTCTGGGGCCTTCTGGGAGGTGCCAGACAAGGTCATCCACTGCCTTTGCCATGCCTGGGGTCACCCAGCATGAGGTACAAAGTAATCTGTAAATGCTACTATTTGTGGAGGGTTTGAAGGTTACCCAGGAGAGACCAAGCTTAAAACCAAGGCAGGTTGCTGCTAGTACCATACATGGAGCCACTGGTCAAGGGGTACAGGCCACAGAGACCAGATCCCGCTTGTTTGAGAAATTTTAAAAAAAATATGAAGCATGAGCCACAACAGGCAATTTGTATGGAAAAGCCTCTGGAAAGAGTTCAAGTAGGTCTGAAAGTCAGGTGGTCAGGGCCTCAAGGAATCACAGAGAAAAACAGTGTGAGCCAGGTTTATGGAGCCTCAGATATGGAACCCACTTGTCAGCTGTATGGGGATAGCTCATCAAAGGAACAATGGCCTCTGTTATCACTTCTATCTGGAAGAAAGCTGTCTTCCCGGTTCTGGCCCTAATGTCAGTCAGTTCAGTTCCTTCCCATCTGTCCCTGGTGCCCTTTGAGCTATTTCCCCAGTGCTGGAGCTCAAAGAAGTGAGTCTAAGGAAGTCCATACACCATTCCTTTAAGAGGAACTGCCTGGGACTCCAGCAGCCCTCTGTCTCACTCAGCTTTCTAGTTTTTACAGCAAGGAGCTATGGATGTTTGTCTTCCTGGGACTGGTACCCTGGAAGGAGGGCCTGGTTATAGCCAAGGTACCCCTCCCAATTTTTATCTACCACAAGTGGGTTTGGGACCAGCTTGTTTCTCTGCTCTGCCTATAAGTATCAATGTGGTTTACTCTTTAGTTCCCTAGTTGTAGGACTTCCATTCAGCCAGATTTCAGGTGGTTCTGAATGATAATATTTTTGTAGATTAGTTGCAATTTTTGATGTGGTTGTGGAGGGAGGCAGGTACTGCATTTACTTTATCTTTTTTTTTTTTTTTAACAACAGTTGAATCATAGAAAGGAATTGGAGAATAATTGCTGCAACTCATTTGACAGCCAAAATTAAAATGACCATAGGAAGGAAGATGCCAGGATCTGTAATCCCCAGTCCTCTCTAATGCCTTACTTGTCACCTCTAAAGTTAAGCCCCATATCACCTACAAGAGCATTGTAGGAATGTTCAAATATCAAATATATCATTTGCTTTAAGGATATATTGCAAAAATTCACCAGGAAATATTTCCAAAGGGATTTTAATTCACTACAAAAATATAGGCATGAACACTAATGATCCTTTAGGTTTAGGAGCACAGGACCTTTAGGAAATATGACTTCTTGCCTGCTCTGTGTCACATGTAGGCTTGACATGAAGTTTTGGGAGGGTTTTAGTTTCTTTGAGGAGGGGACACTAAATGTAGAAGCAAAATATTAAATAATGTTAAATACTAAAATCAGCTGAGTTCCAGCTATCTTTTTCAATTCTAAATTCTTATAATCCACCAAATGTGTTGATAAGTCAAATCATCATCACTCTTAATCCCTATGATTCCTCCTTCTCCAGTTTTCATCTATGAATGTGATGTGAGGTGGTCTGCAACATTCTTGCTTCCACACAGTTTCCAGGGAATACACATGCCTCACCTGAACAGATATGCACTCATATATATACACTACACACAGACACACACCATTGACACACACTATACACACTTATACACACCACAAACCATACACGCACCACACACACGTACAGACCAAACTACACATACACTACACATACCACAAACCACATACTTGCCACATATACCACACACACATACACACACACACACACACACACACACACACACACACACACTCTTTCCTGTCTTGACCTCTTCCTATCTGATCATAACTGCAACCCTGGAAGACCAGTTCCCATGCTCACTACAATGGAACATTCTGGGCAAAAAGTAAGTTCCTCCTCTTCTCCATATATAGTTTATGACACTTTTATTCTCTGACACTCTTGAAGGAGACAAGTATAGATTAATCTGGAAGCTCAGATTTTTGCCTCAGCAGAACACTGGCTGTCCTGGGACCTGACTTGAGTTACTAACCCTGAATTCAGCTTTCTCATCGGCTAGTAGATGTGACTCTTATCTCCACCTACCTTCTAAGACATGTGGAAGGACTGGATGGCATGGAAGTATTCAAAAGAACTTTGAAAATATATAACATAATTAAAATTGGTAATTCCATTGGAAGGACCTTGCAGGTGACTTCCTATCTTCTTGAGGCAGATGTCATTGAGGGCAAGTGCTACGCATTCTTCTAAAACATTCTTTGGTTTAACTGTAAAAGATAAAATAATGGTCCAGAAAGACCAACTATATAATCCCCTGAAGAATGTAACAGTCTTTAGGTAGAGCTCCAATTTACCCACCCCATATTGTCCAGCCCATTCTTACAGCTCTGGAGAATGATGATGTTATAAATATCGAAATGACCCTTGGAAGAAAAAAAGGTTCCCCATCCCTGGGTAAACTAAAAGCATTTCCCCCTAACAAGAGGAAAAAGAGAGAGATAAATGCTTTCACCACTCTTATTCAGCCTAGTACTGGAAGTCCTAGCCACAGTGATCAAACAAGAAGAAAAACTAAAAGGAACCCAAATTGGAAAGGTGGAAGTAAAATTATTATTATTTGCAGATGACATCATATTATATTAGTATATAGAAAACCCTAAAGACTCCACCAAAAAAACTACTAGATTTAATGAATTAATTCGGCAATGTAGCAAAATACAAAATTACACTCAGCAATTAATAGCACTTTTATACACCAATAATGAACACTCAGAATGAGTAATTTAAAAAATGATCCCACTTATCATTGCACAAAAAAAAAAAATTCAGATGCTTAGGAATAAACTTAACCAGTGAGGTAAAAGACCTATACTCATAAAACTATAAGACATTGAAATGAGATAAAGGAAGATGTAAACAAATAGAATGTTCCTGGATTGGTAGAATCAACATAACCAAATACCATGTTCCTGGATTGGTAGAATCAACATAACTAAAATGTCCATAAAAGCCAATATATCTTATAGATTCAATGCAATATCTATTAAAATAACAATGGCATATTTCACAGACATAGAACTAATATTCCAAAATTTATATGGAACCCAAAATGACCTGAATAGTCCCAGCCATTTTGAGATAGAAAAACAAAGTTAGAGGGATCACAATACCAGATATCAAGTTACACTTCAAAGCCACTGTAACCAAAGCAGCTTGTTACTGGCACAAAACAGGCATATAAATAAATTGGAACAGAACAGAGAACCCAGAAATTGACTCAAGCCATTAAGCTCAACTAATATTTGACAAAGGAGGCAAAAAAATACTATGGAGTAAAGACAGTCTCTTCAATAAATGGTACTGGGATAATTGGACAAATACATGTAAAAAATAAAACTAGACCACCAACTTACGTGATACACAAGAATAAAGTCAGCATGGACAAAAGACTCAAATGTAAGTCATGAAACCATAAAAATCCTAGAAGAAAACATAGGCAGCAAAATCTCAGACATCTCTCATAGCAATATGTTTTCTGATACTGTTAGGGGCAAGAATAGAATATTGGGGACTAGTTATGGTTATAGAAAATAATGATCATGCTCTGTTAACCATGGTTGCCTTGTGTTGGTTAAAGAAATGACATTCTGACCTGTCTGGGAGTTGGGAGTCAACCTTGGACCTGAGAGTCAACCTTGGAATGTGGTCCATTCACATGGAAAGATTAACAATCTGTCCAAACAATGGAGTCTCACCCAGACTCCTACTTCCCCATGCCTGTAATCCCTACTTCCCCATATCTATAATTCATATTCCCCCATGTAATCTTTATCTCACCCTGTATAAGCAACTGGCTTATGGGGGGCTGCAGAGAAGATGTTTGCAAATTACCTGCTGCTCTCCCATACTAACAGCAGTATTGGAATAAACACTCATATATAATTCAACCCTGTCTCTGTTTAATTGGCTCAAGTAGTGACAGGCAGCACAGACCCATTTATTGTTTGGTTTCTTATTCTGGAGACCTTGAAAGGATGTAAGGGAGAGACTCCATGAGTGAGTACTGGGGATCCTGCTTGCTGCCTCCACTGGGGTTTCCTGGAGCTGAGGCCTGGACTCTATTTTCAGCACTGTCAACATTTTTTCTGTTCTGAGTCTTAGCTCTAGCCTCCACAATCCCCATCATCTCACCTGAGACCTAAGTTGAATCAAGCATTTTTGTAGAAGGAATCAAGCATGTTTATGGCACAAGAAGCACTTGCTGCCTCTCATCTGGGCTTGCTATGGAAGCATGTACTGTTTAGCGCAGTATGGTGAATGGCACGGAGGCATTTTACTGCCTCTTGTCTGGACGAGTCTGATCAGCTCTTGGTGGCAAAAGACCTCCAACAGCCTTAGTCTGATCCACTCTGGGATGAAAGAAATTGTTCTTTTTTGGTTGATTTTAAACCCAGAGCATTCTGAGGTTTCTAGGCTGGACAGACAAGGAGCATGCTGTGAAGCTCTTATTGTGGGTTAGGCACTCCTGTAAATATTGTACATAGAATGTCTCTGTTGACTGTTGTTTTGTGCCTTTGTTATTTGGTTTAATTTGTGTAAAGATGGGGCACATTCCACTAGGTGCTTGTGGCAGTCTGAATCTGTGGCAGGGATTTCAGGAACTTCCCAGTAGCTGCTTAGAATTATGAATCTTGGGGATCCTTCTTGCTCTCCCTCTCAAGGCATCAGCCACTGGAAACTCTTAGCTGGTGAAAGTTCTCATCTGTCTGTAATGAAACTTGGTTATTGATGTTCTTTGCTTCCTTTCTTATCTTTATAGAACTTAGTTTGTTATAAGCCATTTTATAATCATAGGAAATCTCTGTCTCTGCTATTTGGGCTTTTTGCCACTCAGGACCCATTTTTTTTTGGCTGGGTTAGTGTGAGATAAGATTCTAAGGCTAATGTCCCAGTTCACCCTTTTGAGAGTACTTATTCATTTACTGTACTGTTTTTGTTTGTTTGTTTCTTTTTTTAAGATCTCTTCTTATATTCAATATTTCATATTGTTAGTCTACTCAGAAAGAAAAAAAAATATGAGAAATAAAACCTTCTTAATCCCCCAAGTCTTTTTCCTAGGAAAACCAGACTTACAGAAGTTCCTTCCAGCAGGCTACAGAAATAGCAGTGGATAGCCACTCCCATTTTTTTAAGGAAAAAAAAAAAAAAAAAAAAAAAAAAAAATATATATATATATATATATATATATATATATATATAGTACTTTTACATTAAAGCCACTGAAATCCAATGAGTTATCTCTGTTACAAAATTTACCAACAAAATGCTTTGGGTAACAATAATTGACTTTAAAAATTTCAAAGTTGTTAAAAGTAAAATAAATATAACTAAAATGAAGGGTATATGATAAAGGGTTTTTATGGTAATTATAGATGCCTAAACATAGTTTTCTAAAGTCTTTGGTAACTTAAAACTTCAGTTTCCTGGGTTAAATATAATAGTAAAAATTATTAAATATCTATGTATTTTGAAATAACAGGATACTGAAATATTAATCTGTTTTTCTCATATGGAAAATCTAGAGGATGGATTTGAATCTGTTAATAAATAAGTCTTGTATTTTATTTGAAATATCTATTAAAAATGTGAAAGTATTGCTCATCTGAGAAATTTTAATTACTTATATGTCACCTAAAAATAAAGGTTACTAAGGGTTAAGAAATTATGGTTTTGGTGTGATAGAAGGCATGAGGTATGGAGATGTATTTTGAAGGAAAAAGAAAATGGGTCCTAAGTTGGTTATTGCTGAAAGTTGTAAGATTTTTGAAGAAAAGTTTTTGAAAATTGTAGAATATTTGTAAAGAGAAATATTGAAAGGAAATTATATAAATTACACAGGCCAGTAAGCCAGGACAAGTAGAATAGGGAAATTGAGGTGGTTTGGGATCTTCTAGTAAGTCCTAAACCAAGGACACATAACAGTAAGTGATTTGCATGTTGCCTCCCTAACCAGTGGGTAAATAGCTTATATCAACAAACTAGGTAGATTGATAACAGAAATCCAATTAATGTCATTTTCTGACCACACCTAAGGACAAATAAAGTTAGAGAATAAACCTCATTTTGGTTAGTCTTTTCCTAGTCTATTGAAAGGGAAATGGTCTTTCCTGTTTTTGCTCATGCAGCAAAACTTCTATAAGTAATTGAAATAGTTATATGTTATATCAATTAGGCACTTGATTATTTTTTAAAGCCATATTCTTAATCATGGAAACTGAAGGTTGCTAGCCTATGTTTCTGTTTAATATCTTTTAGTAAAATAAGTTAGACAACCTTCTCAGAGTCTGAATTTTTTTGGTGGGGGGGGGCGTATTTTTATTTTTTTAAATAACAAATCTTCATTGTTCAGATTATTATAGGTGTTCCTCTTCTCCCCCCCCGCCACATAGTTTCCCTCCACCTGTTTCCCCACCCCACCCGATGCCCTTACCCCCCAACACTGTCTTCATTCATAGGTGTAAGATTTTTGTCCAATATCTTCCCTCACCTCTTAGACCTCCTTCCCCCTGAGAATTGTCAGTCCACTCCCTTTCTATGTTCCTGATTCTATTATATTCACCAGTCCATTCTGTTCTTCAGATTTTTTATCCACTTGATTTTTAGATTCACTTGTTGGTAGGTATGTATTTTATGTCTTCTTGTTGTCCATAATTTTTACCTTTACCTTTTTCTTCTTTCTCTTCTGAAAGAATACCCTTCAGCATTTCATGTAATCCTGGTTTGGTGGTTAGCTTTTTCTTGTCTGTGAAGCTCTTTATCTGACCTTCAATTCTGAATGATAGCTTTGCTGAGTAGAGTAATATTGATTATAGGTTCTTGCTGTTCATCACTTTGAGTATTTCTTGCCATTCCCTTCTGGCCTGCATAGTTTCTGTTGAGAAATCAGCTGACAATCATATGGGTACTCCCTTGTAGGTAACTTACTGTTTTTCTCCTGCTGCTTTCAAGATTCTCTCTGTCTTTTGCCCTTGGAATTTTAATTATCAATATGATGTGTCTTGGTGTGGTCCTCTTTGGATTCCTCTTGTTTGGGGTTCTGTGCACTTCCTGAACTTGAAAGTCTATTTCTTTCACCATGTAGGGAAAGTTTTCTGTCATTATTTCTTGCAATAGGCCTTCAATAACCTGCTCTCTCTTTTCTTCTGGCACCCCAAAAATCCGGATGTTGGTAAGCTAAAAGCTGTATCAGAGGCTCCTTAGACTATCCGCACACTTTTGGATTTTTCTTTCTTTCTGCCTTTCTGGTTGGGTGTTTTTTGCTTCCTCATATTCCAGATTTTTGGTTTGACTCTTGGGGTATGTTGATCTACAGTTTAGTTTCTGTACATTCTTTATTTATTTCTGTGTATTCTTAATTTCTGACTTTTCTGACTGCTCCTTTTCCTTTTTGTTTTGCATTCTCATTAAGGTCCTTGAAGGTCTCTTCAAGTTTCTAAGCAGTTTTTAGAAGATTCTTGAGTAACCTTATAAATGTGGTTCTGAACACTGTGTTGTCCAGTAGTTTACTTTCCTCCATCTCTCCCATTTGTGACATGCTTCTGTGTCTCCACATTTTGGCTGCCTCCCTGTGTTGATGCTTTGTGTGGTAGGTGATCTATAGGGGCCAGGAGCTCAGATTCCCCAATTACCCTAAGTGGTCACACTTGGTACACCCTTTTGTGGGCTGAGTGCAAAGCCTTGGTGTAGTTAAGCCTTGATTGCTATTCGTACACTGGGAGGAATTGACCTCCAGGCCAATTGACTCTTAGGACCGGCTGTGTCTATAATGGAAGATCTGCTATGCTGGAGACACACTTATGGTGCAGGCCTTGTTTCAGTGGGGCTTTGGCGCTCACTGAGTCTGCCTCCCAAATGTGTCACTTATGGATATGAGGAGTTGAAATCTGGTGTTTCACACTGACCACTAGGTACACTGGCTTCTGGATCTC
This sequence comes from Pipistrellus hanaki, assembly GCF_964339955.1. Taxonomy (NCBI): domain Eukaryota; kingdom Metazoa; phylum Chordata; class Mammalia; order Chiroptera; family Vespertilionidae; genus Pipistrellus; species Pipistrellus hanaki. Next base: position 94,525,491 of record NC_140505.1, read on the forward strand.
CAATGGAGTGCAGTTCAGCTACTGTCTGAGGCCACCCTGCAGGATTTACAACGAGAACCACAGTCCTCTCCTCCTTGCTTGGAGCTTACAGGTTAGGTTAAACTGCAATAGGGAAGGCCATTCATATGCAAAAGCCGCTGCTTGGAGCTTGGGTGTGTTTGTAGATTATGCAGGGCAGAGTCTCAGGGCATCACTAGGCTAGGGTGTGGCAAACAGTGATGGCTGGCAGTGAGCCATCTCTGCCTCTCTGACTGCATCCCCATGTCTCCTACCTTAGCACAGCAAACAATTATTCTTGGGCACAGCTCTGAAAGCATGCCACCCTCACTTTCTGAGCCAATGGCAGACAGTCCAACTTCTTCCCAGAAACTGGATTTCAGAGAGATCGGGAACTTGTCTCTCTTCAGGTTGAAGAAAGCAATGCCCACAGCCAGCCCATATCATGTGCATGCCCCTGTACCTCAGGGTTTTTTTGTTGTTTTTTTTTTTGTTTTCTAATTCCATCTAGTTGTAGAATTTCCACTCACCCAGCTTTCTTGTGGTTCTGGGTGATAGACGTTTTGTCTTTTAGTTGTAGTTTTGAAATTATTCTGCACGGCAGCAGTTCAGATGTTTACCATCTTGGATCCTCCTTCCTGGTTATGTTATTTATTTTATTTTTTATTTTATTTTATTTTTTATTTTATTTTATTTTAAGGAATCAGGGTTTGAATTTTAAGGAACTTTTTTTTTTTTTTTAATATATTTTATTGATTTTGTACAGAGAGGAAGGGAGAGAGATAGAGAGCTAGAAACATCGATGAGAGAGAGTCATCGATCAGCTGCCTCTTGCACACCCCCTACAGGGGATATGCCCGCAACCAAGGTACATGCCCTTGACCGGAATCGAACCCGGGACCTTTCAGTCCCCAAGCCGACGCTCTATCCATTGAGCCAAACCGGTTTCGGCAAGAAACTTTTTCTTGGCCTTGAATTGGCTTTAGATCATTCCAATATACTCTGGGATGCCTCAAGGATTTATTTTCTCTCATGAAGGATAATTTTCTGCTTAAGGTACATGGGAAGTTTTGTCAAATAAAGAATAACTATATTATGCTTTCATTTATAACTAATTGCCAGTTATAATATTGTGGAATATTATATTTTGCAGAAAGGATGATGTTCCATTATAATCTTATTCATAACCATGTCATTTTAAATTTCTTCCTGTCATCTAACAGTTACTGTTTTGTTATAATGTATTTTTTAAAATGTTACATATTCTGAGTGATCCAGGGAAAGAATTCTGACATATTCAGATCATATTATTAGAATTCTGTAAAGTATCTGAATTCTGCAGGAAAATCAAGAGAAACAAAAATTTGATTTATGGGGCTGAATGAATGGAAAATAATTATATAGTTTTTGTAACTTTTATTAAAAGTGTTGCTGATTCTTAGACTTTTTGTTTTTTCAGATATAAAGAAGCATTTTTTAAAAAACAGTTTGGTAAATTATATGTTTTTCTTCCTACCTGTCCCTCCAGAATTATTGCAATCCTATCTAATAAAGAGGGAATATGCTAATTGACCGTCACACCCTCACAAAGCTAGTGCCCACAGCCAATAAGGAAGGAGTATGCTAATTGACTCCCAAGCCCTCAAAGATGGTGGTTCCCACAGCCACAAGATGGTTGTGCCCAGTCCCCTCAGCCCTGCCTGGGTGACAGGCATTCTGTACACCTGCCTCTAGAGTCCCCCAGTCCCCTCAGCCCCCCAGCCATCCAGGGCCTGTCTAAGGCGCAGGCAAGCCTCTGATGGCAACTGCCCAGCCACCCAGGGATGGCCTGAGGTGCATGCAACCCTTGGATGGGAGCTGCCCAGTCATCCAGGGCTGCCCAAGGCTCAGATAACCAGGACCAGCAGAGGCTTGTGCTGCCGGAAGTGGCAGCAGCAGAGGTATGATAGGGCATCTCCTTCCCCTGATCTCTGGGTTGCCTCCTTCCCCTGAGGGCTCCCAGACTGTGAAAAGGGGGGCAGGCCAGGCTGAGGTACCCCCTCTTCAGTGCATGAATTCTTCTTAATAAGTGGCAATGCATTTCTTTGCATGAATTCAATAAGACATGTTTTCAATTGTGGTTTTATTAACCAAGACTTTGACAGAGACATGTCTGGACTCTGGATGTCAACAGAAAGCTCTCTAAGGAGTGAAGCCAATAAGAGCACCTGAAGAAAGCCTGGTAACTTGCTTGGTCAGTAGTTCATGGCAGTCTTTCCACTTAAAGAACACAGGTTGCTTTCCTAATAGATGGCAAAGAATGAACCTCAAAACATCACTGGGGACCTCAACTTGTGGAAGTCACCCAAGTCTACAGGTATTGCAGGCAAACCTGAAGGCAGCTAGGTGGCTCAGTTTATTTCCCCTGCAAGGCTAATTAAAACTTGATCATGAAATTTCAGCAAAGCATATATTTTTAAAACAGCCTATGTGATCAACTGTTATTCTTATTGTCTTCATGCAAACAATTAGGTCAAATTGTAACTAGACTTAATACAGTAAATAAATTGGTCTTAATTGGCTCTTTAATAAAAATGAGAGTGATCTTAGAGAGAAAAAAAATGTGTTTCAGTAGGAAATTATTAGCACTAAAATATTTTTTCCTTCTACCAGACCCTTTTTGTAATTCTTGTTATTCTAACTTTAGCCCAATATTACTAAATTTTATTACAGTTTGTCTCCACCAGGTTACAAGCCCTACTTGCACTCAGGGAATACCACCGCTAGATACCATTGCCACCTCCTTCTGTGACCAGACTGCATCATCCCTCTGATAGAGAGCAAGGATCTCTCAGCTCTGAAGGAAAAACTTCACCCCTCCTAGGCATGAAGCATTTACAGAAGAGAACCTGTGCCCCTGTTTCTGTGAAATAATTCAGAGCCAAGATCTTTGAGGGGGCTGTGATAGGCAGTTAGACAACATGAGCAAAGCAAGAATGATGAGCCATCCAGAAAAGAAATGGATGGGACACTGATACATACTTCTCACCACTCCAAGTGCTCTGAAGCTGACAGTGGAGGGACCTGTGTAGAACTGACCTTTACATTTTGCTGAGTAGGAGTTGGGACACCTATTTCTAATATATAGAATTATCCCATTCATTTTGGGAAGGCATATACAGGGACCTTTATATCAGTATGTTGGGACCCACTCTCTGGGAAAAGGATGCAGGAATGTTTCCTCTAAAGATTACTGCAGTAGTTACCTGTGGCAAATGTCTGACTATTACTGGGTGTTCTAATTATTGTCTTTTAGTATCTAATAACAATATGAATTGTTGTGATAATTTCACCTTTTCCTATAGTAAGCTGTTGGCTGGTTGATATCTGATATGTGAGCTAACTATTTATCTCTGCTCCTTAGTATGACTGACTGTCCTTATGCCTTAGAACATCACAGGGTCTGAACCAAAAGAGACTTTCTCAAGGCCATGGCACCAGACTGCAATGATGATCTCCACCTGTGGAGCCCTGCTGACCATATTGCTTTGACCATTTCTGTTATGCTGGTAATGGTAGTCTCCCTTCATATAGAAGTGACCCGTGGCTTGTAGCATGGTAAAAGTCCTGAATGCTACCTCCAGGGCTATAAAGGGAATCAAGAGCTGAGCCAGGTCAGAGCTGAGCCATATCAGAGAGGTGGTTCTAGAAAATCGGTCAGCAATACATTATTTGCTGTTGCAGCATAACCACAGTTGTGAGGAATTTTATTTTATTTTTTAAAAATATATTTTTATTGATTTTTTCACAGAGAGGAAGGGAAAGAGATAGAGAGCTAGAAACGTCGATGACAGAGAAACACCGACCAGCTGCCTCTTGCACACCCCCTACCGGGGATGTGCCCGCAACCAACGAACATACCCCTGACCGGAATCGAACCTGGGACCTTTCAGTCCACAGACCGAGGCTCTATCACTGAGCCAAACCAGTTTAAGCGTGAGGAATTTTTAAAAATGTGCTGTTTTAATCTTAAATACATCAAAGATCCTGCATTTGGTATATTCCATCCCTGGGAACTGCTTTCAAGAAAGAAGCAGATGCAGTCCAGCAGCATGAGAGTTTTCATCTAAAACTAATCTCATACAGATGAGATGATAGAAATAGCAGTGGGGAAATGTTGGGGGCAAGAATAGAATATTGAGGACTAGCTATGGTAATAGGAAATATTAATCATACTCTGGCTCCCCCCCCCCCAGTGTTTATAAATTCAATACAGAAAATAGATTTGATATTTATTAAACTTAGTGTCTCCAGCTATGGTTTGGCATTATACAAAGCATCTTAATGACACAGTAGAGTTAAAAAGATCTTTATAAATTGAAATGTGATCCCTGTCTCCAAATATTTTAATTGCCATAAATTTGTTTAAAAATACACATTAAACGCATGTTTGACACTCTAAACTTTCTATAATCTCAATACCACAAAATACTTATAATATACTATGCAAATGTGGAAAAATCTAGTTAGTATATAATACTTTGCTCACCATTACCAGCTTTATTATGTGAAATGCACATACTGACTTAGAAATCCTAGCTTTTGAACCCCAAAGTACCTCTGAAATTTTGACATATTGCAACAAAAATCGCAGTATATAATTAAAATTTTGGTTGAAAATTAGTCAGATGCCTAAATATTTTGGATAAAAGAAATGTAAAAGGAAGGTCTGGATCATGTAATAACAAAGGCATCCAATAGATACTAACAGTACCTTTCTGTAGAATCAACAAGGCTTCTAATTTATTAGTGGTGTTACCTCCCCTCCAAAACTCTCTCTGGATATCAAACCATTTTTAGCCAAATATTTTAATTTCAAATAAGATAAAAGGATTTTTAATAAATATATAAGCATTTCCATCCTCCATATACAAAACTTAACCATTCAGCTGGGACCGGTTTGGCTCAATGGATAGAGCGTCGGCTTGGGGACTGAAGGGTCCAGGGTTCGATTCCGGTCAAGGGCATGTACCTTGGTTTTGGGCATACATACATACATACATACATATAAGAGGCAGCTGATAGATGACTCTCTCTCATTGATGTTTCTAACTCTCTATCTCTCTCCCTTCCTCTCTGTACAAAAATCAATAAAATATATTTATATATAAAAAAAAATTTAAAACCATTCAAAACGGAGGCTAGATAGAATTTTTCCTAACTGAACTTACCAACCTCACTTGTGGTCCTCAACAGAGGTGCCTTTTCAGGCACTGCCACTTGGGCCAACTCTGTTGGTGAGCTCCACCCTAACCCAACCCATACGGTTGAACACTCATGTCAATGATTTGTCAGGTGTATGCATAAACTGTAAAATAGGGACACTTCTTGAACAGTTACAACAAACTCAACAGTAGGGATAATCAGCATTGACTTAAAAGGCAACATTTCCAAAGATATATTTTCCTAAAGAGAAACATAAGCAGGTAGAAAATTCCAATGGTTAAAAGCTGAAAAGAAACTCCACGTGGATGCAGATAGAGGTCAAAGCTGAATAATTACTAGAATTTCTGGGAGTTCTGGCCCCTAATCCCTTCCCCCTTGCTCATTTAGAGAACTCTTTTGTTTCTTTTTAAGAATGGCAGTAGCAATTTATGCTTAGTTGAGCAATGGTGGCAAGGAGGGGTCAATGGTGACATACTCAAAAGTCAACTTCCATTACATGATTATTTAGGCTGCTCTTTTATGATGCTTAAAGATCTACAAGACTTGGTTCAGATTTGACCTGAAGCCTTATTCTATGACTAACTTCTATAAAAAAGAAGAGACTTAAATATTCTTTCTTTTCTCTTTACTGGAGATAGTAAGTTCTTTTTAATTAACCATAGGTTTCAACTGAATAGAATCAGCATCTGCTTTACCAACTATTAATAACTTACTCCCCGTCACTTACCAGCTTGGTTCTAGGATCCAGGGTGTCTAAAGTGAATTTCTTCTTCAGTGCGTATGTGAAAGATATACTCACAAACATGACCAATTTGGTCTCTTGTCACTACATATTTCAAGTCGTTCTATACTTATCTCTTCTATTTATCTTACAGAATAACAACCCTAAATGTGCATTATTTATTATTGGGAAAAAATCATCCTCTCCAACAAATTGACATATTACATTGAAATGAATTCTGTGTTCCACATTATTTAGGGAACATGAGTTATAGGAGTCTATATGGGTATGAAATGCTTTCCCAATTTTCTTAGGTTTTGTTGTTTTTAAAAAAACATCACCGCAATCTGCCTAAAATCAGTCATCCCAAGTAGATGTTCCTGAGACCCAGAAGCAAATTCCTATAATTCAAAATACATGAGGCCATTCTGTCCAATTAACAATTGGAATATTAAAGTCTTTCCCACCCTATAAAGCCCTATTATATTACAAAGGGCTCTATATATTTTAAAAGTTAATTTACTACAAATCATAGTAATTAAGCTTTAATATCTAAAAGGGATACAGATCGCACCCTTGAACATTATTCAAAGTGTCAACAAGAAAGTGTCTTAGATCAATTTAATAAATAATGTGGAAATAGTTGCACTAAGCTAAAATACTAAACACACATTTTTAATATTTTTTTAATTTTTTATAATAAATCTTTATTGTTCAGATTATTACAAAAGTTTCTCATTTTTTTCCCTCCACCAGGTTCCCACCCCACCCTCTGACCTTTCCCCATCCCCCGTTGTCCTCATCCATAGGTGCACAATTTATGTTCAGTCACTTCCCACACCCCCCTCTCCTTTTTCCCTAAGAATTGTCAGTCCACACCCTTTCCGTAACTCTGATTCTATTATATTCAACATTAATATTGTTCATCAGGTTTTTTAAATCCCTTGGTATTTAGATTCACTTGTTGATAGTTACATATTTGTTATTCATAATTTTTATCTTTATTTTCTTCTTCTTCCTAAAGAACCCCCTTCAGCAATTCATATAATTCTGGTTTGGCGGTGATGAACTCCTTTAGCTTTTTTTAATTTGTGAAGCTCTTTATCTGGCCTTCAATTCTGAGTGATAGCTTTGCTAGGTAGAGTATTTTTGGCTGCAGGTTCTTGTTATTCATCACCTTGAATATTTCTTGCCATTCCCGTCTGGCCTGCATGGTTTCTGTTGAGAAATCAGCTGATAATCGTATGGGTGCTCCTTTATAGGTGCTGCTTTTCTCTTGCTGCTTTTAATATTCTCTCTTTGTATTTTGCTCTTGGAATTTTAATTATGATGTGTCTTGGTGTGGTCCTCTTTGGATTCCTTTTGTTTGGAGTTCTGTGTGCTTCCTGGACTTGTAAGTCTAATTCTTTCACCAGGTGGGGGAAGTTTTCTGTCACTATTTCTTTCAATATGTTTTCAGTATTTTACTCTCTGTCATCTTCTGGGATGCCCATAATTCTGATGTTGGTTCGCTTGAAGTTGTCCCAGAGGTTTCTTACACTATCTTCAACTTTCTGGATTCTCTTGTCTTCTTGCTTCTGTGGAGGAGTGTCCTCTGGCTCTTTGTGTTCCAAGTCTTTGACTTGATTCTTGCAATCTTCCATTCTGTTTTTAGGACTCTGTATAATATTTTTTATTTCAGAGAATATATTCTTTATTTCTTGTTGATCCCTTATTATTTCTTGCTGATCCCTTATTATTTCTAGTTGATCCCTTTTCATATCTTCATAGGTCTTGTTTATTTTATCAGCCTTTTCTAGGAGATTCTTGAAAAACCTTATAAGTGTGGTTTTGAACTCTAAATCTAGTCGCTTTTTGTCCTCCATTTCTTTTGTTTGTGATCTGTTTCCTTGTCTCAGCATTTTTGCTGCTTCCCTGAGTTGGTAGGGTGGGAGGATCAGCTGTATCTATGCCAGGAGACAGCCTTATTCGACTAGACTTGAAAACTGCAAGAGCCTCTGTGCTCAACTTGCATGGGGCGGAGTTTCAGGGTGGAGCCTACAGCCTTGGCTTCCAGTTAGCCCCCCTATGAGGTTCTTGAGTCTCAGTGTTCCTCAGTGTCCTTTGGTACTCGCTGCAAGCAACTCTGAGAGAAAGGTGCCCTAGAGTTTCGCCCGCTACCAGACAGTCTAGTCTCTCTCCCAACAAGCCCGCAACTGGGGTTCAGTGCAGTTGGAAGTGGGGTTAAGAGCAGTCCAGAGCTTATGTCTCCTTCCCGCTAGGGCAATCCAGCAGCTCAATCAACAGTCTGTCCTCTTCGTGAAATGTGTGCGACTCCTGGGCTCTGCCTTTCGCCGCTCCCCTGAGCTTCCACCTTACAGCCCAGATTCCCTCTGTATGAGCCTGGGGCCTGAGGGTCTCGCCCAGAACTGGGGTTCAGTGCTGTCAAAACTGGAACTCAGCACAGTCCAGAGCTTTTATCTCCTTCCCGCTAGGGAATGCCAGCCAGGCACTCAGCCACTCCTCCTCTCCGGCTCCATCCTCTCTGGGCACGCAATGTGTCTCCGTACCTTAGGCTTTTACAGCTCCTCTGATTTTCCTTCTGGTTTTCTCTTTTCTTCTCATTGTAGAATTTCCAGTCAGTCAACTCTCCTGTAGTTCTGGATAATGTCCACTTTATACTTTAGTTGTATTTTTTGAAGTTGTTGTGTGAGGCTGCAGTTAGGCGGTTACCTATGCTGCCATCGTGGTTTGACCAGTTTAAACACACAATTTTTGACAAACTAAGTTCATGTTTTCATACATACATACATATATATATATATATATATATATATATATATATATATATATAAAGTGTGTATGTGTACATAGTTTTAAAATCCAAGTTGCATACCCTCACACCTAGAAGAGTGCACAGCTACCTCTCCTCTGTACACAGGCATCATGGACTGCAGAGACTACTGGCTTCTCTGAAACTCTATAGAATAAAAATATTAATTTATAACAAGTGCCTTTTGCAAGTGCTTGCTTCACAATGCAAGCTCATTAAAAAAAAAAGGCAATTTCACAAAGTTTCTGTCATAAAACACAAAATGATGCTATGTGAGCTAGCTGATTAAACCTTTCTTTACTCAAAAGAAACAACAATGAAAAAACAAGAACAGTGAATCTAATAAAGTCACAAGTGATTCAAAGTGCAGCCCAGATGCCGAAGGAGCCATCAGTGTGAAAGCTCCTCAGAGCACAGGCGTGAATGGGCAAGTACACATGTTACTCTACATTGCTTTTTACTTTGGAGAATTAAATTAGTGATGGTCAACCTTCTCCACTTTTCTGCAACTATCACTGTAAATTTATTGGAAGTACTCATTGCTTTTAAAGATCAGTTCTTGGCTACTTGCCCAGAAAAAGGTGGCACTGAGGCAAGAAGTGGGCTGAACACTCTCCAGCAAGACTGGGCCGAGGCTGGACTGTATAAGTTTGAGAATCATCTGGAGGGTAAGCGCTCTCCATAGCCCAACCCAGGATGAGCAAGACTATTATGTAACAACTTCATCCACTGCAATCTGCTGGTCAGTTACCTATAAAGAGTCCAATAGTGTAGGCTGCTAACTCATACAAGTGTAGTCTTAAAGAGGAGTCAACACAGTAGTTTTTAAATAATTGTTACCCTGTTTCCCTGAAAATAAGACAGTGTCTTATATTAATTTTTTCTCCCAAAGTTGCACTAGGTCTTATTTTCAGGGGATGTCTTATCTTTCCATGCGCTAGGTCTAATTTTCGAAGGATGTCTTATTTTCGGGGAAACACGGTATTTCTAGAATTAACTATATATTAAGTACAACTCTCAGACTACTAAGTAAGTTTTTAGTCACTTGTCAAATATAGTTTTAAATTGTTGGAGAACACTGAAAACACCTACTGAGGAAGGAGAAATGGTCACCTATAAAGGAGTCCAAAGTATGTGCTGAAGCAGATACAGACAAAGACAGAACTTTTGAGATGGACTCAGGAGAAGGAGTGGTCTTTTCAGAGAACATTGCTTAAAGATTCAATTATTTGGGATAGAATTTTGATCCACTGTCCATTACTACCTGTGGGAAAAACACACCACAGTGAAAAGCTAAAAAAACTCACTCTCCAAGAATTGACACAGTTTTCAGCTCTGTTAATCATGATTGCCTTGTGTTGGTTAAAGAAAGGACATTTTGGCCTGGCTGAAAGTTGTATGCCCCCAGGACCTGTGAGTCAACCTTGGACATACGAGTCAATCTTGGAATGTGGACCATTCACATGGAAAGATTAACAACCTTGTTGTCCAAATAGTGGAGTCTCACCCCAGACTCCTACTTCTCCATGCCTATAATCCTTTATTCCCCATACCTATAATCCATATTTTCCCATGTAATCTCTCTCCTACCATATATAAGTAGCTGGCTTATGGGGGACTGCAGAGCAGATTTTTGTGGTTGACCTGCTGGTCTCCCATACTGCAGGCAGTATTGTAATAAATGATCATATATGATTCAACCATGTCTCTGCTTAATTGGCTCAAGTAGTGACAAGTAGCATAGACCCATTGATTGTCCAGTAACAATACATCTCCTGGGACTAAGGAAACTAAGGAGAAAATAAACAAATGGACTATATCAAAATAAAAAGCTTCTGCACAGCAAAAGAAACTATCAACAAAAGGAAAAGGGAGTCCACTGTGTGGGAGAACATATTTGTCAATGATACATCTGGTAAGGAAAAAATAACCAAAATACATAGGAACTCATAGAACTTAAGAACGTGAAGACAAACAACCCAATTAAAAAATGATTAAAGGACCTAAATAGACACTTCTCCAAAGTAAGCATACAGAAGGCCAAGAAACATATGAAAAAATGTTCAAAGTCAGTAATCATTAGAGAGATTCAAATTAAAATAACAATAAGATGTCACCTCATAGCTGTCAGATAGCTTCCATCAACAAATCAACAAATGACAAGTACTGACAAGGATGTAGAGAAAAGGGAACGCTGGTACACTGCTGGTGGAAATGCAGACTGGTGCAGTCACTGTGGAAAACAGTATGGGACTGCCATTTGTGCCAGTGTCCCACTTCTAGGAATATATCCTAAGAATCCTGAAACACCAATCAGAATGAATATATGCATCCCTATGTTCATAGCAGTGCAATTTACAATAGCTAAGATTGGAAACAGCCCAAGTGTCCATTAGTAGATGAGTGGATAAAAAAGCTGTGGTACATTTATACCATGAAATACTATGCAGCTGTGAAAAGAAAAAGGACCTCTTATCCTTTGAAACAGCAGGGATGGATTTAAAGAGTATTATGTTAAGTGAAATAAATCTGTCAGAGAAAGACACGTATCACATGATCTCACTCATATATGGAATGTAAAGAATAAAATAAATTTATGAACAAAATAGATACAGAAATATAGAAGCATGGAATAGACTGAGGAACCTCAAAGGGAAGGAAAGGGTAGGGGAATGGCTGGGGAGCGATTAAAAGGAGAAATTATATGCCCATATGCATATCCCATGGACACAGAGGTCTGGGGAGCAAGGGTTGCAGGAATGGGTGTATGGGATCAATGGGGGGGGGGAGAGACATCTGTAATACTTTTAAGAATAAAGATAAGTTTTTAAAAAATAAATAAATAATGGGGGAACAGTGGCCAGTATGCATGTCAATCATGCATGATCAACCATCATGTTTGTTATATATGCCATCCTTGCCTGACCCTGAGCCCTTCTCTTAGACTTTACAGATCATTTGGAAGGAAAAAACAAGGGCCCTTGATGACACAAAAAGCATTCCGTATTCTTTGGATGACAGGGATACATGGACTGCATGCAGAAGTAACTTAAATAGGAAGAAATTTAAGTCAGTTAGCATCCAGAGAGGAACTTGTGTTGCCCTTGAAGGATGGAGAACTAGAGGCCATGAACTCTGTATGGAGCTAGCCCATAGCTGCAGAGTCTCTGATGCATCACACTGGGACCCCTCTGTTCCAGTATCCACTGGTCTGGGTTCCTTACACATGTTACATTATTTCCCTGGGCCTTAGTGTGCTCAACTGAGGAAGACAATATATTAATTAGTCTCTTTTACTTCAAAATCCTGTAACTAGTTATTTATAATGCAACAGTATCAATTTTGTGTGTATACATATAAAAGGAGCTAAGGAAAAAAAAAACACAAAACTTGGACAGAGAGTTATAAAGGTGGTAGAAACAGTGGGGTGCATTTTTCTGCCTGACATTTAATTTGTTGAGTTTATGAACTTGGAATAGGTAGAGCAATGGGAGAATCCCGGAAGCAAGGGTGAGCCTCCTGGGTTGCATAGAGTCAGGGCAGCTGGGTTAGCAAATATGGAGATGGCTGAACACCCAGCTGATTAAAGATTAGTACACTCTCCACCAGCAATCTCCAGTGAATGCAAAAATGAATCTTGGAAGAAGTTAGTGTAAGAAACTTTTTAATCTGCAGGGCCACCAGCCTCAAACATCTGGGTCTCACTGAGCAACTGAAATTAGACCTTGATGGAATAAACCATGCAAAGTAAACAGACCGGCAGAGAAGCATTTGTGGCTCCGAGGAGCCCGGATGCTTTCAGAAGAGGGGGAGAGGACGGTCCTGTGTGTGTTCTGGTCTGGACTGAATTTTCCTTCAAAGAATTCAATTTGCTTTCCAGAGCAGGTGAGGAGAAGGAATGTGAAGCAGAATGATCAAATTTCATCCGAAAAGCACAGAAGTAATGGAATCAGCCGTTACATTAATCCTCATCTTCAGACAAATTTTTCCTGAAGTCAGCAGGTGGCAAGAAAGTGGGCCAAAGGTGACAACTGACAAAATCTGCACTTTCCTCTCAAAGCCTGTTGCAAAATCCACTGTCCTCACCCCCTCACAATGCAGGCCAACTGCTTTTTTGTTCTGTAACAAATTTTAGTAATTGTCTTTTCTTTTATTCTCACCCAGGTGTCAGTGATTACATTTTACTTCTTTGCATGAAGTGCTCTGGCTGCCCTCAGGCTAATCAGAGGGTTTTAGGCAGCTGTGACTATGGCCACACTTAAGAGCAGTGAGGCTGCATGCTGGGTAAAAGACCTCAAGGCTGGAGCAAACTGCACTCCACCCTTAAACAAGGTGCTCATTTTCCTGAACCTTCGTTTCTTTTTCTGTAATTTAGAGATGCCCTAAATCAGTGGTTGGTAAACTCATTATTTAACAGAGCCAAATATCAACAGTACAACAATTGATAAATTTCTTTTGAAAACCAAATTTTTAAAACTTAAACTTCTTCTAAAGCCACTTCTTCAAAATAGATTTCCCCAGGCCGTGGTATTTTGTGGAAGAGCCACACTCAAGGAGCCAAAGAGCCGCATGTGGCTCTCAAGCCGCAGTTTGCGGACCATGGCCCTACATGACCTGCCATTCCTCCTCAGATTGTTGGAAGGGCCAGAGCTTCCAACAAGGCAAACAGCTGTGCAGGCAGCAGTGGGGTCCCATATGACAGTGGAAAGATGGCCCACTGAACTTGGGAGATCTCAACTCCAGTTCCAGCTGCACTTAGGCAGCTACATGAATGTTGGCAAGTCACCAGCCCTCCTCCAGGCCTCACTGACTTCACTTCCACCATGAGACTATGAGTGTCCTTGGTAGTCTTAATACCCTTAATTTTGAGAATCCTTACTATTCAGATCTAAAGGTGGTTTGTAAATTGTTCATTGCATAAGCATAAGATATCTATTGTTAGTCGAATTTTTAACAGCCTGAGGGTGTGGTTTAACACTCCAAAATGGAACCAGAGGCACCCCACTTCTCCCTCATCTCCCACCCCTGTGGGCAAGAGAGCTGCTACTACCTGGATTCACTGAGGCCTGGAGCTGGAGCTGACCAGAGAGAACACAGCACAAACATAAAGCAAAGATGCTGGCTCCTTGGATTGGGCAAAAGTGCTTCCCAGAAAAGCAGTCCTCACACCAGTGCTATGCATTACATAGCCCAGACCTCAAACCCTGCACATCCCAAAGTTACTTTCAGAAAAACCACTTATACAAACAGACCTCCATGAGCTGAAATCAATTCACATAGGAACAGCATCTTTATTCTAAAGAAGCTGATCTTTTCCTCAAGCCTTGAACATGCTGAGCCAATTACAACGATCACTTTATAATATCTGTGAGAACTACTTTGTTTTTAAGTATTCAATATGTATTAGAAGATCTCTTAAAAGTAAATCTGTAGAATATTTTAAGTATCAAATTTCTCTTCCTAAACTATACACTGAGTGGCCAGATTATTATAATCTCTGAATGCATAATAATCTGGCCACTCAGTATATACCGTGTTTCCCCGAAAATAAGACATCCTCCGAAAATAAGACTTAGCGCATGGAAAGATAAGACATCCCCTGAAAATAAGACCTAGCGCAACTTTGGGAGAAAAAATTAATAAAGACACTGTCTTATTTTCGGGGAAACAGGGTATATATATCAGAGACCCAGTGCATGAATTCATGCATGGATGGGGTCCAGCCAGCCTGTCTAGGGGGAGGGAACATATGCGGTTGGCCAGCCTGCCTGCTGGTTGAACTCCTGGTCAAGGGGACAATTTGCATATTAGCCTTTTATTATATGGGATATACACTGAATGGCCAGATTATTATGCATTCAGAGATCATAATAATCTGGCCACTCAGTATATGTTGAATAGAGATAAAGTCAGCCAGATAAAAATCAGCCTGGGGATATTTGGTGAGACCCTCCACACACTCAGAACTTCTCACAAATTGCCATCAATGTCCCCAGACAACAAGGAACAGGAGTGGACCAACCCAGACTTCTCAGCGCAGAACTTTAAGTGGGCTGAGAACAAGCAAAAAAATTGTCACTGAAGTCACTGTTTTAATTTCACATTCATGCAAAATGTTTGTGTTTTTAGTCCATAAATGTGGATATTTTAAATTATCCACCAGTTAAATTCCTTAACTCTATGTTCACACATCTTTGCATACAAAGTTTTTAGAAGAAGCTGGGAAGCTGCATGGTGCTTGCCTGTGCCCAGCTCATGACTATACGTATGTTGTATTGTATGACAAACAATGTCACCCGACTCTGTGGAGTTTAGGCAGGTGACATGAGTATGCCTGAATATCCTGTTGCTGCTATTGAAATCTGCTCAAATATGCTATTAAAAACAGTATGGAAGTTTCTCAAAAAATTAAGAGTTAAGCTACTATATGATCCAGCAATCCTTCTTCTGGGTAACTACCTGAAAAATTTGAAAACATTTATTTGTAATATTATTCACAGCATTATTCACAGTATTCAAGACATGGAAACAATGTAAGTGTCCCTCAATGGATTATTAGATAAAAAAGACATGATATATATAGTATATCTATCTATATAATATATATAATGGAATATTACTAAGCCCTAATAAAAGATAAAATACTGTCATTTGTGACAACATGGATGAATCTTCAGAATATGCTAACTGAAATAAGTCAGATGAAAAAGGACAAAACTATATGATTTCACTCATAAGTGTGATATAAAATAAAAATCAACAAATGAACAAATAAAAACTCATAGACACAGACAATAGTATGGTGGTTATCAGAGAGGAATGGGGTGGGAGAAGAATGAAGAGAGTAAAGATGATAAAATATATGGCAAAAAATTGAGAGTAGACTTTGGGTGGGGAGTGCTCAGTGCAATGTACAGACGATGTATCATAGAATTGTACACTTGAAACATATATAATGTTACTAAACAATGTAACCCCAAGAAACTTAATTTTAAAAATTAAAATATAGAATAAGAAAGTCCTCTTACTTCCTCTGTTAAATACTTCTGTCTCCTTGTGGTAACATAATATACATCAGGGTAGGGATTGGTAGAAAAGAGCTAAGGACAAACACAGTAGCACTTAGCTATCTTGTGTCTTTCCTCTTTCTATCTTGTTTCCCAACACAGAACTGGAACTGTCAAAATCAAGATTTGCTCAAATACAGTCTATTAGCATGGCAGGCAACACCCAACATTTTTTAGATTCATAAGTATAAATAGCATGTTTATCATTTTTATTTACATGTGAAATACTCTGTGGGTAATGAAGTGACTGACTGCCCCACTCATGGCATCACTATAATTTAAAACTTGATCCAACCCCATACTTTCAGACTATTCCTCATCTTAGCATTTTATAAATGTATTAATTCACAAATGGTGTATTTCTTTGACTTTAACATTAATTTTACAATGGAGAAGAAATATTGTCTTCCCTGTGAAAAAGCACAAATTTACAAATTTCTCTGAGAAGAAGGTCATCATTCAAAACTCTAGAAATCTTGATGTAAATGTGTTTGTCTTTTTTGTTGGGTTTGTAGCACAATGTATGTTTTAGTCTGGGAATTAATGCTAACTTCCAACAAGGCAAATCCCCAAATCTCTGTGGTCTAACATAGTAAAAGCTCACTTCTCACTGATGCAAGGCCAGCCTCCTAGAGCATGTGGCCAGAGAGAGGGAACTAGAGGCAACATGTTCCTCTGCTGTTTCCTGCCCTAACCTGGATGTCACACCACCTGTGCTCACAGCCATTGGGTGACCTCTCATGACAGTGGAGGAGAGACACTGTTGAGTCCATTTTGTCTCAACCAAATGCAAAGCTCTTTCTCACTATGGGGCCTCTGAGTATGTGGAATGGGAAGTTAAATTACATTTCTCCAAAATGGCTGCCTCAGAACCCCTATTCTCACTAGCAGCACCATCCCCAGGAACTCTGGGTTAATATATTCTAAAAGGGTCAACACAATTACTCATATTACAACAAATTGGTCTTTTATCAAATGGAACACTAAGATAAAAAATACAGGAATGAGGTAACTGGATTGAGGGGTTGGAAGAAAAGAAATCTGGGAACAGGGACCTTCCTGGGTATCACAGCCTTTATGTGTGGTATGGAAGAGATGTGAAGGGAAGAATAACAAGCATCCATTCTCCCTCATTCTTCTCCAACCTCTCTTCTTCCTTTTCCTTCCTTCTCCTTCTTCTATCTCTCCCTCCCTTTGTCACTATCATCAATATTCACTGGGTGGGTGTCCTCAATGTGCTAACAATGGGCTATTGCCTGGGATAAAACACAAGGAAAGCAGGGGCTTTCCTGACAGGCTCCAGGTGGAAGGTGGGAGCAGATGCCCAGTGTGACATGAGAGCTGTGACAAGGCCGTGCTGTGTGCTGCAGGCATCCATGCAGAGAAGGGCACCACTTAGGCAGTGACAGTCCAGCAGTGCCTCCCGAGAAAGTGATGCTGAACTTTCACTCTTATAGACCCTGGAGGTCAGCCAACCCCTCTCTGTTTTAGTGAGGAAGAGATGAGGTCCAGGAACGAGTGGCTTTCTTAAGGCTCCTCCCAACTAGATGTCCATAGATCAGACCCAGGAGTTCCCAATGAAAGTCCATGCCACTTCCCCCACATGCACAGCCAGCCCCACCCATCCACTTAAAGGTGATGACACCCAAAATTTTCTATCTCTGTCTCCCTCACTTTTAGGATTTTTTTTTGTAAAAAAGCTACTGTAAAATATTATTCTTCTACTGTCTATCTTCATTTTGTGAGCTGAATAGTGAAATTTCCTGTTTTCTTTGTTAAATAAATTTTTTCTTCAACTTGCATAAAGGTTTTCCTTCTCCTATGGAGTAAAAAACAACAACAACAAAAAAAATGCATGTTTAATTAAGAAGTTTTATGCTAGAGAAAAAGGCAAGCAGGTCTTTGCTTCCATGACTCGGCTTGCCCAAAGAGGATGTTTGCAAAGTGAGGCTTTGGTTAATCCAAAAGCCTGTGCTCTCTAATGTGTCCAGCTTTCGAAGGAATCCAGCTGAAGACAGCAGAGCAGGGGTAGCCTGATGTCCCCATGTGAAATGACAATGTGAGAGCTGGGACCAAAGGGCAGTTGTGCCAGGAAGTCATGTGCCAGGTCATTGTACCCTTGAGGGGTTGGTCAGCTGCCAGAGTCATAGGGAGCTGCTTCGAGGAGATTTTAAATAGCATGAAATTTATTCCAGCGACACAACTGCCCCCGTAATGTTTGGTTCCTTTCCTGCCAATTCTCTGAGCTGTTCTGCCTCCAGCTGTAAGGGCACAGAGAAGCCTGGGAGGAATGGGGCATGGGAGTGCCTGTCAGCAATGCTGTAACCTCTCTGCCTTCATCTGGGTCTCAATATTATTTGCTCACTTTTTCCATTAAATGTCTGACCCCTACGCCTAAAAAATTTAAGTGAAACAACATCCAAAAGTCCTGAATCGCTTGTTGATGCTCTATTTAAAAATCCAGCGCTAATGCTGGCAAGAAATGGGGGAAAGGGGCCTCAGAAACTTCAGACCTGAGACCTGAAAATCAAATCAGATGAACATATTGGCAGATTTGCCTAGATGACAAGGAAACATAAAATCTGAAAAGTAAAATGCAGTGATGTTTTTTGGAGAAGATGGCTATTTATGTTATCTATGGGTAAAAAGGTGTTGGGCAGTCACCAAGCACTTTGGTAGCATTTTCAGATTTTTGTCATAATTAGCCTTGCTTTACAGGCACTGCCCTGCAGGAAACTAAAGGATAAAGCAAACCAAATGGCAACAAAGTAGTAACGGTATCTCTTTTGCTATGTTTTATAATGGTGACAATAACATCTAACATTTATAGAACACTATATTGAATGCCAAGCATTGGCTCAGCATTTGTAGAATTATCTCCTTTCATTTTCAGAACTAGTGGGCATTATAGGGAATTTCTTTAGTGACTGAATCAGACCTGAATTGCTAGTTCCTTATGAGCAGGCACCATATTTCATTTATCCAAGCTCATCTCTAGGCTTTCAATAAATACTGTTCCATAACTTTTTTAAAAATCTTTAGCAGGATTTGATAGTTATGAGTTGGTTAGCAATAACAATCTACTTTTCAACCTTGAACTCATTTAATGCACTTTTAAATAAGTGTGTAGTATTTGGTTCTCTTTTATATTGTACTAAGAATGCTAAAGAGAACAGAGTATTTCATAACAAATCATTAAGGAAAAACATTGCCTTCTTTCACCAGTATTTTGTTGTTACAAAGTGAGTGTTTTCATGTAAACAGGGGACATACTGAAAGCTAAAAGTTACCATCTTTTTTAAATGTTGGGGATTTTCAGGATCATTAAAAAAAAAAAAAAAAGAAAGAAAAAAAAAAGACTTTTCACACTTATTATTTACTAGAGTCCCAGTGCACAGATTTGTGTACCCACGGGGTCCCTCGGCCTGGCCTGTGGGGATCAGACAGAAACCCTCTCTCCAACATACCCCAAGGGGTCCTGGACTGGCAGAGGGTGGTTCTCAGGTGACGCACCCTGGAATCAGGCTTCCTCCTCTCTGGTTCCGGTCAAATCACCAAAGCTCGGCAGTTCCCACATTGAGTGTCTGCCCCCTGGTGGTCATTGCATGTGATAGCTGCCAGTCAGATGGTTGAATGGTCAGATGGTCGCTTAGGCTTTTATATATATATATATAGACTAGAGGCCTGTTGCACTAAGATTCGTGCAATAGGCCTTCCTTCCCCTGGCTGTCAGCACCGGTTTTCTTCTGGCACCTAGGACCCAGGCCTTTGCTCCGGCCATAGCAGAGAAGCCAAGCCTCTTCAATCTTCAGTCTTCAGTATTCAGTCTTCAGTCTTCTCACTACACCTGCATATGCAAATTAACCCCACAATCTTTGTTGGGTTAATTTGAATTCTCACTTCTGATTGGCTGGTGGGCATCTCAGAAAGTATGGGCAATTTGCATATTTCTCTTTAATTAGTGTAGATATGAGCAAAATCCTCTAAACCCATTTACTCAACCTGAGAAACAGGTACAATGATGAATATTCATTAGGGAAAGACTGTCCACATTAGTGGAAAGGCTGAACTATATAGTGTCAGTAAAAAGTACTAGTATATACAGTTTGAATGTTGATAAGAAATCTACAAATGTTGTTTCTTTTAAATAAGTTGTGACACAAAAATACACTTACAAATTTTTATTGGGAGTTTAGAACATATTTTCCCATGAATGCAAAGTTGTAATTGATGATTATTGTCAGCTGTGTGACAAGTTTGAATGGTACTGGGTCACAGTTCCAATCCTTGATCAGCTGCTCACTGGAGTAGTCACAGGTTCTCCCTGCAGGGCACAAGGCATGAGAAGGTGGCAGGACAAGACACCCTGTTTTTTTTTTGTTGTTGTTTGTTTGTTTGGTTTTAATAAATTTTTATTGTTCATATTATTACAAATGTTCCTTTTTTCCCCTCCCCACCATTGCTCTCCTCCACCAGGTTCCCACCCCACCCTCTGCCCTTTCCCCACCCTCCATTGTCCTCATCCATAGGTGCATAGTTTATGTTCAGACTCTTCCCAAATCCCCCTCTCCCCTTTTCCCCAAGAATCGTCAGTTCACTCCCCTTCCATACCTCTGATTCTATTATATTCAACAGTTAATATTGTTCATCAGATTTTTTTTTAATTTCCTTGGTTTTTAGATTCACTTGTTGACAGTTAGGTATTTGTTGTTCATAATTTTTATCTTTGTTTACTTTCTCTTCTGAAAGAATCCCCTTCAGCAATTCATATAATTCTGGTTTGGTGGTGATGAACTCCTTTAGCTTTTTTTTTTTATTAGTGAAGTTCTTTATCTGACCTTCAATTCTGAGTGAAAGCTTTGCTGGATAGATTATCTTTGGCTGTAGGTTCTTACTATTCATCACCTTGAATATTTCTTGCCATTCCCGTCTGGCCTGCATGGTTTCTGTTGAGAAATCAGCTGACAATCATATAGGTGCTCCTTTATATGTAACTACCTTCTTTGCTCTTGCTGCTTTTAATATTTTCTCTTTGTCTTTTACTCTTGGAATTTTAATTATGATTTGTCTTGGTGTGGTCCTCTTTGGATTCCTTTTGTTTGGAGTTCTGTGCACTTCCTGAACTTGTAAGTCTAATTCTTTCACCAGGTGGGGGAAGTTTTCTGTCACTATTTCTTTCAGTATGTTTTCGATATCTTGCTCTCTCTCATCTTCTGGAACCCCCATAATTCTGATGTTGGTTCACTTGAAGTTGTCCCAGAGGTTTCTTACATTATCTTCAATTTTCTGGATTCTCTTGCCTTCTAGCTTCTGTGGAGGAGTGTCTTCTGGCTCTTTATGTTCCAAATCTTTGGCTTGATTCTTGCGATCTTCCATTCTGTTTTTAGGACTCTGTATAATATTTTTTATTTCAGATAATGTATTCTTTATTTCTTGTCATTTCTTGTTGTTCCCGTATCATTTCATGTTGATTCCTTATTAATTCTAGTTGATCTCTTTTCATATCCTCATAGGTCTTATCGATCTTTTCTAGGAAATTCTTGAAAAACCTTATAAGCTTAGATTTGAACTCTATATCCAGTCGCTTTTTGTCCTCCATTTCTTTCATTTGTGATCTATTTCGTTGTCGCATTTCACAGCTACAGATGGGGCGGGGTTTCAGGGTGGAGCCTACAGCCTTGGCTTCCTGCAGTCCCACCCTATGCAGCTCCTGGGTCTCAGGGTCCTTCAGTACTCATTGCAAGGGCCTCTGAGAGAAAGGTGCCCTCGATTTTCGCCTGCAACCAAACAGTCTAGGCTCTCCCCCAATGAGCCTGGAACTGGGGTTCAGTTCAGCTGGTAGTGGGATTGGAGGTGGTGCTCAGAGCAGTCTGGAGCCCTTGTCTCCTTCCCGCCTGGGCAATTCTGCAGCACAGCCAACCGTCCCTTCTCTGAAACCTCTTTTTGCCGCTCCCCTGGGGTTCTGCCTTACAGCCCAGCTCCCTCTGTTTGAGCCTGGGTCCCCGGGGTCTGGCCTAGAACTGGGGTTCAGAGCAGTCGTAACTGGGGCCCAGCACAGTCGGAGCTTTTATCTCCTTCCGCTAGGGAACGCCAGCCAGGCACTCAGCCGCCCTCCTCTCCGGCTCTGTCCTCTCCGCACGCGCTGCATGTCTCCGTACCTTAGGCTTTTACAGCTCCTCCACGCTTCCTTCTGGTTTTCTCCTTGCTTCCTATTGTAGAATTTCCAGTCAGTCGACTTTCCTGTAGTTCTGGGTAATGTCCATTTTATATTTTAGTTGTATTTTATTGAAATTGTTGTGTGCGGCTGTGGCTAGGTGTTTACCTGGGCAGCCATCTTGGATTCTCCAACACCCTGTTTGTTATTTACCCATCACACCCAGCCTGTTGAGTTATGTGGGACAATATTCAGCCACAAGGACACTACCTAATGAATGAGGCCAGAGGTGAAATGAAAGCCTGTTTATTTCCATCCCTTTCCTCTTGGCCCTGTAGGACTCTGGTCTTCGGTGGAATAACAATGGGGGTGGTGCTTGTATTACAGTGTTTCCCTGAAAATAAGACATCTTCCGAAAATAAGACCTAGCGCATGGAAAAATAAGACATCCCCTGAAAATAAGACCTAGCACAACTTTGGGAGAAAAAATTAATATAAGACACTGTCTTATTTTTGGGGAAACAGGGTAGTTGCTCAGGCTACATAACAAAGCCCCACCCAAAGGAATCTTACACAACAGAAATTCATTGTCTTCAGAGCTGCAGCTGGTAGTCCAGGGTCAAGGGATCTGCAGGGCTAGTTTCTCCTAAGGCCTCTCTCCTGACGTGTAGATAGCTGCCTTCTCCCTGTGTCCTCCCATGGCCATCCCTCTGTGTGTTTCTGTGTCCTAATCTATCCTTATAAGGACACCAGTCACTTTAGATTAGAGGCCACCCTAATGACTTCATTTTACTTCATTACTAAGGACTTTTTCTCCAAATAATGTCACATTCTGGTTAAGATTTCAACACATGAATCTGAAGGAAATGAGAGTGTGATACAATTCTCCTCACAGGACTCATCCTCTTTAGAATAGAGGACCAAAGCAAAAATATACATTTGTCCCCAAATCCCAAAGCAGAACTTCCCAATGGAGGACTTCTCAGGGCAGAGAGGGAGCTCCCCAAACAGCAGTGAACCCAAGACCTGCCAACTCACACTAGCTATATGAGAGAGAAAATATTTATAAAAGGGCCAAGAGTTAGAAAAACACAGACTCTGTTCCCCCTCATCTGAAATAGGATGGTGTCAACAAGAGCATACCTGGGTCCCACAAGCTTCTAACTATGCACCAAAACCCCAGGCACAAGCTCCTTGATTTTTACATGGGGCATTGTAGCATGAGCAGGTGAGATGATGACATGTAAGGCCTAGAGATACCTTGAGAGGTTGGAGTAAATCACATAAAGTTATTTTCTTAGGCTATATGGCAAAAGTTTAGTTATCCCATAAAGTGGGTAAAGTTTTTATTAAAATTTCTGGTTCCCAAGACTAGGGAATCAGTGAGGATGGAGAGTGAGAACAGGAGGGAGAGTGCCCTCCTTCCATTTACTACTCAGGATCAATCCTGTGCAGACTTTGGAAAGCACGCGCTCTCTGTCTTTGCCTAACTTCTGTATCCTTTTATGAATCTCTCTCTCCTGGAGTCACTTGTTCTGTTAAGATCCTCAGATGTCCTCATTCCTAAATTAGTGCTTACATTCTCTTCCTAATCAAAAGTACTGGTGATGCCAATTTCAGAGGGAAAGCAGGGGAGGGAGTGAGGTGGAGGTAAAAAAAAAATCAACCAAAGGACTTGTATGCATGCATATAAGCATAACCAGTGGACACAGACACTAGGGGGTGAGGGAATGTGCTAGGGGGTGGGAGTGGCTGGGGGGAAGTCAGTGGGGGGAAAAGGAGATATATGTAACACTATCTCTATAATAAAGAGCCAGGCTGTAACAACCAATCATGACCAAAGGCTGACCAACCAGAACTCAGCACTGGGTTGCCATGGTGACCCAGCAGTGACCACTGAGGCTGCATGCCTGGTAACCCAACAGTGATTGCTGAGGGGTCTTTAAATCAGGCTTGGTAAGAGACCTGAAGAGAGAAGCAGGGGTTGATCTGTAGCATCTGAGGCAGCTTTTGACCAGCACTTGCCTCTCTCTTTCCCTCTGAGCTTGGCCAGCAGCCCCAGCACCATTTCTTTCCAGGCCTCTATGGGGGCTGTTGATCAGCCCTGCCTTCCTGATCAGCCCCACCTTTCTGACCAGGCCCCATTGATAGGCCCAGAGATGCTGACTGGCATAGAAACTGGCCAATTCGAACCAAATCTGGGTCAACTCTAAGGAGCCAATAGCTGCCTAGAAGGTGGAGCTTTTGACACTGACTGGCATAGAAACTGACCAATTAGAGCCAAACCTGGGTCAACTGTGAGGATGCAGTGTTTGCCTAGGAGGCAGAGCTTTTGATGCTGACTGGCATAGAAACTGACCAATTAGAACCAAATTAGCCAACAGAGGAGGGCAGTTGGGAGCAACCAGGCCAGCAAAGGGAGGGCTGTTGGGGCAAATAAGACCAGCATAGGAGGGCTGTTAGGGGCAAGATCAGGCCAGCAGAGTAGGGCTTTGGGGGTCAAGATCAGACTGGCAGGAGAGGTAAGTTGGGAGTGAGAGCAGGCCAGCAAGGGAGGGCAGTTATGGGTGATCAGGCAGGCAGAGGCAGTTAGGGGTGATCAGGCAGGCAGGCAGGTGAGTATTAGGAGCCAGCTGTCCCAGATTGTGAGAAGGATCTCCCCAACTGTAGAGAGTGCAGGCTAGGCCAAGGGAACCACACCCTCCATGTACAAATTTCATGCACTGGGCCACTAATATATAATAATTTAAACAATAAAATAAAACAATAAAAAAGTACTGATGCCTTCACATTCCTGTGTTATAAGGGAAGTAACTAAATTGAGCTAAGCCATCTAATTATTCACCTACAAATTATTCAGAAGTATTTCCACTTCAAAAGGCATCTAAAATATATGTAAATCATTATAGGAGGAAATGAGAGAAATGTAACAATCAAGGGGATTCGGCCACTATTGCTCCAGGGTGGGGCTGTGAAAGCTCTGCACCCAAGGACCATAGCCTGCACACAGTGAGTGCCTGTGAGGATACAGGGAGACAGGTCAGCAGACTGCCTCTCCAAAAGGTCCTGTCTCATAGGAAGGAGACCTCAGAGCTCTTTGGGAGTCATTTTCCCACTTCCTCCGGTAGCAGAACCCTCCCACAACTGAACTCACACATCCTATTGCTGGCTGTCCCAGCCTCACTGCCTCTGGGACTATGCAGGTAGCCAGCCCATTCAAGGCCAAATTTTTCCAGGAGAAATTCTGGAGATTTTTCTCTCTGATTTAAAAATGAGAGACATGTGAGGACTGTGCTCTTTGCCAGCTGTCTGTCCTGTATTCTGGTGTTGTCATAGGAGAAAATGATGTTTAAAGTTGCCACTGAGTCACAGAGACACCAATCCAAAGCCCGTCATTATCAAATAGCTGAACAAACCCCAGGCAACGATCATATCTGAAGTTCTTGTTAAGGAAGAAAAATAAAGCCCTTGCCTGCAGCCCCAGTGTTCTGGTATCATTTACTGGTCAAACACATCATTCTTGAGACTCTTATTGTTCCCCACATGGCATGACTTTACTGCTGATTAGCTGTGACTTTAGGAGAGCTACTGAGTCACTCTGAGCCTCAGTTTCCTTATCGGTTAAATGGGGACCATAGCAGGATCTACCAAGAAGGGTTGTAAGAATGTAGCTATCATTTAACAAATACTTCACATTTGACACATTTGTGATGTGCACACAAGTACTGCCAAGTATCTGCATTTTCCATTCTCCTTCCTGAAGCCTTGTTCATGCCGGTATTTTGTTTATTGAATCTTTTCATCATAGACAAAGTTAAAGTAGAGCATGAATACCTGGTGAAGCCACAGCAATATTTTACCAACCCCAAAGGAAAAACGCTAGGCAGGGCGGGGCGAGGATGGACTCCTGACTCCACTGTGGGGCAGGGCAGAGTTATCCTCCATTCTGTAACTGAACCTTAGCCCTCACCCAACCAATCAGGGTTAGCCGAGACAGTGACATCACTACCGACCGGAGTAAAACCCCTGGACTGGGCGAAATTCATTCTCTTCCGCCATTCTGCCGGTGTGAATGGGACAGAGCCCATGTTAGCATGGAAAAGGCTCTTTTGTTTATTGCATCGGACTCGGCTCCCTGGTGGTCCTTGGGGATCACAAAGTCTGGGCGTAACATATGGGGGCTCATCCAGGATCCCCAGCCAGGACCATGAGGGACTCCGATCCAGAGAGCCTGACTGGCCGCGGTAGGTGTGTGTTCATCTGTGTCCTTGTGTGAGCGCTCTGGAGGTATGTAAAACCCCTCATGGAATTGGTGCCCTAAATATGTCTGGTAGACGCACCATAAGACCACTGGCAGGAGGGTTCAGAAGACGTTCTGACCTCCCTGGAGGGCCCTAGAGGGACCCTCATATGGAGAGAGGGATGGTAGCCTCTCCCAGGACGAGGTGAGCGGCGTGAGCCATTGCCTCACCACAGAAAGTGACGGGAGCCTTTCCCAGGTCTGAGTTTGGTATCTGCGGGCGACATGGCACCCCAGGATGGAGCAGGCAAAGTGTAGCCGGTGTGGTGGTGTGGGGCCCCCTGGAGGAGTTGGGTCAGAGGGGGGCGCTCCAGCGGGGCTCAATCTGTGCTTTGGAGCATGACTGGGCAGTGGCGGCCTCACTCGGGGAGCAGACACCTGGGTTAATTTTGCTTGCTGCCTGGAGAAGGGGAGGAGGAGCCGGGAAGCCTCTGGGGCAACCTGAGCTTCCTCCTCTGGGGCTGCCTGAGCAGTGTGGCTGGGGCTGAGACCAAAGCAGCCTCACTCCGGGGGCCTGGGCCCGGGGGGCCTGGGCCAGCGTGGTGGCATAGGCCTCAAGGGCGAATTTCTGTGTTCATGTAAAGGGAAAAGGCCAGTTCAAAACGAGTGCGCATAGTTTTGGGCTGTGCTTAAAACTCTTTTTCTGTGTACAGAATGAGTTTTTAAAATGGTGGAAATTAACTGGGAGATAAATTAAAACTGGTTTCCCAAGTCATTGTAAGCAGCTTTTGAAATTCGCTGCCATGAGGCAGAAACTAAATGGTAATGGTAACAAGTTTACATGAATGGCTGGGAATCTTCAGCTAAAGAATGTATTCATTTGCATTTGAATGCTACTCCAGTGATCTGCAGGGAGTGGCAGGTGATTCCGTGGTGAAGCTGCTCAGATGGCCATGCTTATGAATTATGATTGACCTATGAACAAAATTCATTTTTTCTGACATTGTCTTAAATCTTAGTAAATTGCCTCTGGTGCAGAGAGGTCTAGGGGCGGGCCAGAGAGGGCAAGACTATTTGCTCTCCTGCAAAGAGATTATTCAGTGCTTTGTTTATATTTGACTTGCCAGCTTTAAAAGTTCAAAGTATAAATTGAATTAGGAAGAGTTAATTGCAGTAACTAAATGCCTAGAATATGGCAGGCTAAACTGTATTACGTGTGTTAAGAATAAGCAGTAATGATCAAAGATCTCAAGGATTGATTTATTCTCATTTGTCAGATGAGGAATCTCTATGATGCTTGAGCCCTATCCAGGTTGTTTCATACAGACCTAAGTAAATTTGTTGGGAATTTATAGTGTGCCTCTTGTGAAGAAGTAGGCCAAGTCATATATTTTTCTCTTAATGTAGAAAAAGTGATAGCCATATTAATTTGTTTTGTTTTGCTTTTCTCATATGCCATTGTTGTTATCATTTGTAATCACATTTAAGCTTGACTTTAGGCTTGTACCTGCATCTTGTATTTTGTACATTCGGTTGTTTGAACTTTGGGAATCATTTTTTATTTCAGTCATGTGTGTCTACTTTATAGATTTAAGTAGACTTCATCACAAAGGTTTATAATTTATTTAGAATTGTGTTAAAACAATGTGAAAACAGTTATTTGTATGATTTAACCCCCTGCGACTGCTTGGACAATTTTCACCGATGTTCTGCGGGGGGAAGAAGAGGAGGCTTAGAAATGCAAATAAATCTGTATCTGTAGGGAAAATGTGGCATTTTAAATTTCAAGCGGTTATAGAGGCCTGGGAACAGTGTACTATACCTGCTCCCTCCTCCCTTGCCTTTTCTTTAGAATTTGAGGCATGGTTATGTATTTTTGGAAGATAAGTTTTTATAAAATGTTATAAAGAGAATGTCCTGTCAGGTTAGCTAGGAGAGGCAAGCCTGTTAGTTTCCTGATGGGCATTGGGGCAGCCTATTTAAGAGAGCCGATAGGACCCGTACATCAGCCCAGGAAGCCACTGGACAAACTGCCTGTTTTCCTTGGACATAAAGAAGGACTGTGGTCCTCGGAAGGAACACGAACTGGGGGAATGCAGCTGTTGAACTGGTCCAAAGTGGAACAACGGGCCTTTGAGGAGCTAAAGAATGCTCTCATCTCAGCAGCTGCCCTAGCCTTGCCACACATAGCGAAGCCCTTCCACCTCTACGTGAGTGAGGTAAGAGGCATTGCCAAAGGTGTTCTCACTCAGACTCTAGGTCCCTGGAAGAGACCTGTTGCCTATCTGTCTAAGAGACTGGACTCTGTGGCAGCAAGGTGGCCCGCGTGCTTCCAGGCAGTGGCCACCACAGCATTGCTGGTGAAGGAGGCAGATAAGCAGACTCTGGGCCAGGAGCTAAGCTTTTCTTCTGGACCAGCCCTGTGTCCGGATTCATAAGACTCTGGCCATCAATCATGCCAGCCTGCTTCCAGATGATGAGAATGGAACCCATTCATGATTGCACAGAGGTACAAGGTACTGTTCATGGATGGGAGCAGTTACGTTCAGGATGGGACCTGATATGCAGAGACAGTGGTAGTCACCCTGGACCACACCATTTGGGCACAGTTCCAGAACTTTTGGCCTTAATCCAGGCCCTTTGATGGGAGACGCTGTGCCATCCACAGAGAAAAGAGGGTTACCAACTGCAGCCAGAAGGAATCAGCTGAACAGAAGCAAGCCACTGAAGGACCAGATGATTGGTGGACTCTCCTGATGACAAGACTGTTGGTCCCAAAGGCTCTAGGTCAGAGTTGTCCAGTGACACCAGGTTACCCACTTAAGTGTCACCAAGACTTCTGAACTTATGTGAGGCAGAGTTGCTAGAAGTACTGTCCGTGCACAGGTAAATGCTAAGCAAGGTAAGGGGGTCCCCCTGGGAATTCGGGTCCCAGAGAACTTCCCCAGGAGAGCATTGGTAGGTGGATTTCAGAGATTAAACCACCAGCATTAAGTCTAGTTTTTGTAGACACTTCAGATTAGGTTGAAGTATACCCCACTAAAACAGAAACTGCCTCTATAGTAGTCAAGAAATTACTCCAGGAGATTATACCTAGATTCGGGATGCCAGTATCAGATAACAGCCCCACCTTGGTAGCTAAGGTATCTGAGTATAGCTCTAGCCTTAAGACAGGTAAGTGAGACTCTGGAAAAGGGGTTTTAACTAAATGTGTCCTAGAATCGGTGAAAATTGGACCAACCCCCTGTCCTTTGCCCTTTTAAGGGCCAGGCATACCCCTTACTGAGACAAGTTTCCCCTTTTTTTTGGGGGGGGGGATCATGTATGGTAACCATTCCCTTGCTCAAGTCCTTACAGGCTCTGCAGTTTGCTTGTTCCAGATGCACTGCCAGTGCCCACCACAGACCCTGTAGCCCAGGAACTCAATGTGGGTAAAGAAATTCACTGCCCAAGGACTCAAAGAGACGCTACACTGTTATCCTGAGCATGCCCGCCCACTGCTGTTGAAGTAGATGGCACCCAGACCTGACTACATGACTCCCAGCTCCTGCATGGCCTGGATCCTGGCAACTAGCGGCCTCACCTGTGAGATCCCCAGCCTGGGCTCCACACAGGCCAGGAGGAGAACTGATACCTGCAGGAGGGGAACTGGACTTCAGTGAGGCCAATACTGTTGGGAACTGTGGTACTAAGGGTCTTGGTAACTGTATTTGTTGTTTATGCTGAAAAAAAGTAGGCTGAGTCAATCATTTGACTCAGGCACATTAGACAAGGGGGGAATGAGAGGGCAGGGCGGGGTGAGGATGGGTTCCTGACTCCACTGTGGGGCAGGGCGGAGTTATTCTCCATTCTGTAACTGAACCCTAGCCCTCACCCAACCAATCAGGGTTAGCCGAGGCAGTGACATCACCACCAACCGGAGTAAAATCCCTGGACTGGGAGAAATTTGCTCTCTTCCGCCATTCTGCCGTGAGTGGGACAGAGCCCATGCTAGCATGGAAAAGGCTCTTTTGTTTATTGCATCGGACTCAGCTCCGTGGTGGTCCTTGGGGATAACGAAGTCTGGGAGTACCATGAGCAGGTATACTTAGTGTGTTTTAATTCTGAATATAACATATGAAATTTCATAGGATCACGTATTACAGGGATATAGCTGAAGACAATGCCAATCAGCTGTCCTGATGGCTGGGGGATCCATGTCCAATGAAGAAGTGGCTTCATTGGCCACCCCCAGTTTCAGGTAGTTCCTTCTGCCATCCCCTCCAAGAGTTCTCTTCTCAGATAACCACAGAACAGCAGCATGAGTCAGGGTAATCACTAACTAAACTGTAATGTCAGTGTCTTTGATCTTTAGGGAGTATTTTCCCATTAATATTCACTAAACTCTAACAAGTTACCCTGAGTTATACAACAGAAAGCACAATTTCAAAGAGCCCAAATGCTTTGAAATCATCTTTAAGTAAGTCTGTAAGATTTCTCTAGGAAGTAAATAAGCATTTATAGTAAGAAATGCACTAAAAGGGATGATGCATTTTTGACTGAAATAAACAGCTAGGTATAAAAGTAAAGAAAGACCCAGGCCTGTGAAGTTCTGCCAAAAGAGTAAAACCCAGTCCCCCCTTCACATATGGGAAACACCAGGAAAAGGCCTTTCAAATACAGAGAAAGGAATTCTCCTTCCCTTCCCCCTCCCTCATCCTCACTGCTGGAGGCTTAATCATAGGCAGCAGAAATCACCAGCTAATAAACAAACAGAGGCAGTTACTGGAGATAGTTCTGGTTGGAAAGCCATCAAGCCAATCAAGATAATCTATGCAGGAATATTTACCTTTCTCATCCTCACCACTTCCCTGTCAAAACTATCTTAAATGGCTCCACTCCAGCTCTGATGTATACTGGGACATGGCTTATGCAGGACACCTGATAGATCTAATAATCATTATCGCTTTAACATAAATTAACTCACAGACATTTCTGAGCACTTCCTGTATTGGGCCCCACTCTAAGTCTTTACACATATTCTCATTAAGTCCTTACAAGAAGCTTGAGTGGATAAGGATCACAAACCAGGAAGCTTACTTGAACTTTGGATGTCCAGAGTTTTTTGGAAGGTTTTATTACATAGTCATGGTTGATTAAACCATTGGCCAAGTTATTGAACTCAATCTATATCTCCCATCTCCTCCCAAGAGGTCAGGCTGGTATCACTTGGCTCAAAGCCCCAACACTTAATTACATGGCTGGTTTTTATGGTATGGCCAGCCCCAATTCTAAACTACTTAGGGACCCACCAAGAGTCATCTCATTAGCATAAACTCAGATGTGGTCTGAGGGATACACCATGAATAACAAAGATGTTTCCATCACTTAGAAAATCCCAAGAGTTTACAAGCCCTCTTTCAGGAAAGTGGGACAAAGAGCAGCCAAACCTTTATTGTGCAATAGTTAATTTTACCTTTTAAATAGTTAGGGAACTAAGACTTTGAAGGACATGGAAGAAATCTTATGAACCTGTTTAAACCAAGTTCTCTATGTATTTATAATACGTTTATTTAAATGCATAGAGTACTTTAGCCAAAGACAAGAAAAGAAAATAACAATTCTAGGAATATTATATTGCAATCAATAAAAAATATGCAATTAATATCATGATACTTCAGGGATAATGGAGAAAACAAAAAGGGAAGACCTTAGGAAGTAGAAACCATTGATATAAAAATAAAGATTACTAGAAGATAGAAACTAGAAATAAAAGATTGACTATCTACACCAATGAAAGAGAAAGATGCAAATTGACCATACC
This sequence comes from Pipistrellus hanaki, assembly GCF_964339955.1. Lineage (NCBI taxonomy): Eukaryota > Metazoa > Chordata > Mammalia > Chiroptera > Vespertilionidae > Pipistrellus > Pipistrellus hanaki. Next base: position 94,557,490 of record NC_140505.1, read on the forward strand.
TTCACGATGCCCACCAGCCAAGCAAGAGTGAGTATGCAAATCAACCCAACAAAGATGATGGGTTAATTTGCATGCTCAGGTGCCAAGCGGTCAAGGGCAGAATGCTTAAGTCATTGCCCCAGCAGCTCTGGGCCTCTGGGCAGCATGGGAATGCGGAAAGTCACCTCCAGGCTGAAGCAAAGGCAAAAAGGCAGCTCCAGGCCGGAGTGAAGGCAGTGCCAGCAGCCAGGAAAAGGAAGGCCCGTTTTTGCATGAATCTGTGCATCGGGCCTCTACCATAAGTATTGTATAAATATTCATTTTCTGAAAGGAATTGAAAATATGTGATAGCAATTGAATTACTGATTTTAAGTCACAGTTTTCACAACCTCAAAGGTATAGGTGAGACCCAAGGTTGGAGGACTTGATAGCATTAAGGAAACGTGCCCAGGATGTACCTATTTCACAGGAAAAGTTTTACATTGTCCTCAGAGCTTCCTTCAAGCCTTTAATTGTCAAAAAAAAAACTTTTGGATTTGTTATGGAAAATTATCTTTAAAAATTCAGAATCCATTTTCCCTTCAAAGTAATTATCCCTTAACTTTCTCCAGGTAAAGCTATAGATAGGGTGATGGCAAGGAGGGGATAGAACCAATGTTGTTGGGAAAGAAGGATACTAACCAGGAACTGGATAAGAAAGAGGAAAACTAATTATAGGATGTCTTTGGTCTCCAGCTTAGGTGTCTTTGTGGACAAATAATGATCTCATTAATCAAGATGGAAAATATTAATGAGATCAGCAAACATAAAGGAAGAGTTTATAAGTAGAGTTGAGACATCACTGAGTTGTGCAGGAAGCAATTAGAAAGAAATTTGGAGGTCAAACATCCACAGTTGACATGTTTGTTTGTTTTTTTAATTTAAAACAGACTCTTTCAAATGGGAGAAAATCTGCTATCTCAATTATTTGTGTTTCTGGGTATTTATGGGTATATGTATATGTGCATGGATAGATAGGCAGACAGATAGATTACAGGTAGATAATAGATAGATGATTGATAGATTTGTAGACTGATAGAAAACAGATGATAGATGATAATAGATGATAGATAGATAGATAGATTGATAGATAGGATAAATAATGAATAGATAGATAAATAGATTGATAATGTGTAGGTAGGTAAGTAGATAATGATCCATAGGCAGATTGACCTATGATAGATGATAGATAGATGATAAGTAGATTATAAGTAAATAGACAGAGACAAATGGATAGACAGATAGGTGATAAATACATGGCTAGGAAAATAATAGATAGATTGATAGAAGATGGATAGGTAGGAGATAGATGATAGATGATAGATAAAATTATGGGTAGATAATAGATAGACTGATAGATAGATAGATAAAAATAAATAATAGATGATAGATAATAGATAGATGATAGATAGATAGATAGATAGATAGACAGATTATAGAACAGTGTAATAGCTATCATCTTCATAATTAGCATTTTTGTCATCCATCTTAACACAAATTCTTTCTGTAATTCTATTTATAGTAAAACATCATTTCTCCAAAATTTTCAATTAGGGAAAAAACTGACAACTGGTGAGAAATTAATGATTATGAAATTTTACTTCTGCCTGTTCCTGTGCTAGGCACTTATTCATGAGCTATCTCATTAGTCTCTATGGATGACCCTGAAAAATAGGCATATAAACCCCATTTTCCCAAGCAAAGAAACCAAAGACCAGAGGGTCTCATAGCTGGTGAGTTAGAGAGGCAGGGTGAAAGCCCAGATCTTTATTCCTGATTTCAGGAGGGCTCCTTAGCTAATCCACAGCTTCCTCAGCGGATAATACATTACATCATTAAACAATTTTAAACCACAACTTTTACTACAGGGAATTTATTAAAACTTCTCTAAGCTTATATCATCTTACTTTTCTCAGTTTTAAACAAAATTATCTATACTTTCTTCCATGGACAGCATCAAAGAAGGGACTGTGGACATGTCCCATCATCAGCTCACCTGAGTTGGGTGGAAAGAAGATAACTTCCTAGAGAGAAGATGGGTGATGGAAGAAGCTTCCTCCATGGACTGGCCACACTTGATCTCTATAGTGATCACAGTAATAAAAAACTACCCCACACCAAAAAATTGGTTCTTCAGTGTGACCCCTGAAGGGACCTAAGAAGAGGTACATGTCTAAAAGGAGAGAATGGATTACAAGGAACCAAAAATATATTGTTCTCCGAAGACTGGGAGGATGGAATACCTCCTGACAGGAGAGTTGGGATCTTTGCTCACCAGTGATGACAGTGTCCCACAGCCACCCAGGAGAGGGAGAAAATATTTTAGGAACATGTGCCATGTAAACAAAGACAGATGCAATAAAGCTGGTGACCCCCTGAGAAAGGTAGGTTCCAGGGAGGCTAACATGGTTTATCCAATGGCAAATTAAACTTCTTAGGTCAAGGGAAGATGGAATTGCTTCACTGTGATACCCCACAGCAGAGAAGTTCTCCATAACCAGAACTGACTCCCAGTGATCTCACTCATCTCCCATATTCTCTAGCCCACCAATTACCAGTCCCCACAATAGAAGCCCTAGGGGCACCTGGTTTATGCCCCTTCTGCACCTCTACATTTAGGCAGGCACTTCTGAGTTTTCTTAATATATATTTTTTGCCGAAACCAGTTTGACTCACTGTATAGAGCGTTGGCCTGGTGACTGAAAGGTCCTAGGTTGAATTCTGATCAAGAGCATGTACCTTGGTTGTGGGCACATCCCCAGTGGGGGTGTGCAGGAGGCAGCTGATTGATGTTTCTCTCTCATCTATGTTTCTAACTCTCTATCCTTCTTCCTTCCTCTCTGTAAAAAAGAAATCAATTATATATATATATATATATATATATATATATATATATATATATATATATATATATATTTCTCAACCCCCCCAACCCATTCTCATGCCCACTGCTCTGGTCAAACTCTCACCTCTCCTAGAATACCACAGCATTTCCCCACTGGTCTTCCTGATTAAGGTCTCTACTATCTCAGAATTCTGCTTTTGATGCTGTGGACAGAGCAGTCCATCCAAAGGACAAATTCAGGCAGATCTCTCTCTCCCTCTGCTTTAGCCCTCTTCACGTGTCTACTCTAAAAAGTCAGTGCTTTCACCACTGCCTAACAGTGGAGCTTATCATTCTGCTCATGGCAACCAGGCAACACATGGTGTTCCAGCACTCTGAAGATTCACTCAGTGATACTGTCAAGTAAGACTGCCAGCATCACAGTTCAGCCAGAGCCAGAGGAGAATGCCATCAAACACCATGTACTGGTCACCTCCCTCAGCCCAGTAATTCTGTCATCACTCAGAAACAAGTTTGCTGAACAAACAGGGACACCATGAAACATTTATTACATGAAATTTGCCTTTAATAGTTTGTGGCCTTTTTTTCTAAAAACATAAGTCACTAATCCTCAAAGTGTAATCATGGGTCTATCTCTATTGATGTTACTGGAGGGATTGTAAACATGCAGATTCCTAGTTCCCAGGAACCTCATTGGTCTAGTATCACTAGGCACAAGCCTAGAAATCTCTGCTTTTATAAGCTCTTCTATTTTCTTAACATACACCAAAAGCGTGGCATTTGCTATCTATGTATAATTGAGATTTAGTGGAAGGGACAACATTCAAAAGCTTTGAATTTGACTCTTCAGACTGCAGGCTGATGATCTACCCACTGAGCCAAACCAGGGCAGCTCTGATCCCACCTTCACATAGCTACCCCTCAATACGTAAGGCCAAGCTTATTGAAGACACCTTTGCTAGTCCATCAATGCTCAAAGAGATCCAACCCCACTCCAGGCCAAACGGTGTCTATTCAGCTGCACTCAGGCTACGCACCTTGGAGAATGCAGGAATAGAGAAGGATCTAACTCTCTTCTGTCTCTGCATACGCAAAGCCAATCTGTGAGAAGGAACACCACGTAACCAGACATCCTGAAAATAGAGGCCATGGGGAGACAAAAACATAGTCCGCACGTGAAAGAAAAGCAGGCATCACCAGAAAAGGAAGTAAACGAGTCAGAGGCAAGCAGCCTACCAGAGCAAGAATTCAGAGTAATGATCATAGGATGGCTAAAAAGAATGGAAGAGAAATTTGACAATAGCCAAGAAGAAATGAGGAAGAACCATGAGGAACTGAAGAAGAGCCATGAGGAACTGAAGAAGAACCAAGAAGAAATGAAAAATGACATCGCTACCATGAAGAACTCAATAGAAAACATCAAGAGTAGACTAGATGAAGCAGAGGACCGCATCAGTGAGCTAGAAGATAAGATGGAAAAAAATACCCAAGTAGAGCAACTTCTAGAAAAAAGATTAAAAAGCAGGAGGAGAGCCTACGGGAGCTTTGGGACAATACAAAACAAAATAATATTCAAATAATAGGGATTCCAGAAGGAAAGGAAACTGAGGTAGACATGGAAAAAGTATTTAATAATGATGAGATTAAGAAATAATGACAGAAAATTTTCCTGAAATAGAGAAGAAAAAAGCCACACAAATCCAAGATGCTCGCAGAGTCCCAAGCAAAATGAATCCCAGAAGACAGACTCCAAGGCATATTATAATTAAATTGGCAAACAACATCGACAAAGTAAGAATCTTAAAAGCAGCCAGAGAGAGACAGAAAGTTACATACAAAGGAACCCCCATCAGACTAGCAACTGATTTCTCAACAGAAACTTATCAGGCCAGAAGGGAATGGGATGAAATATACAAAGTCATGCAAAGGAGGGGTCTGAATCCAAGAATACTGTACCCAGCAAGACTATCAATCAAAATTGAAGGGAAAATCAGGAGCTTCACAGACAAAAAAAGACTGAAGGAATTTATCTCCACCACACCAGCAATGCAAGAAATGCTAAAGGGTCTACTGTAAAAATAAAGAAATTAGAAGTGAAGAAGGAACACAGGTATAGAATAAAAATGGCGTCAAATGAGTACCTATCAATAATAACCTTAAATGTAAATGGATTAAATGCTCCAATCAAAAGACATAGAGTAACAGATTGGATAAGAAAACAAGACCCATACATCTGTTTCCTACAAGAAACCCACCTCAGAAAAAGAAATGCACACAGACTGAGGGTGAAGGGATGGAAAAAAGTTTTCCAGGCAAATGGAAATGAAAAAAAAGCTGGGGTAGCAATACTTATATCTGACAAATTAGATCTCAGAGTGAAGGACATAATAAGAGATAATGAAGGCCACTTCATAATACTAAAGGGAACAATCCAACAAGAAGAAATAACCCTGGTAAATATATATGCACCCAATACAGGAGCAACAAAATACATTAAAGAACTGCTGGAGGACATTAAGAGAGATATTAATAGCAATACAATCATAGTAGGAGATTTTAATACCCCACTGTCACCCTTCGACAAATCATCTAAACAAAAAATCAGCAAAGAAATATCAATCCTAAATGACTCACTCGACCAGATGGAATTAATTGGCATCTTCAGAACACTGCACCCCAAAGCCACAGAATATACATTCTTCTCAAGTGCACATGGGACATTCTCAAAGATAGACCACATTTTGGGACATAGGCAAAGTCTCTTCAAATTCAAGAAAATAGAAATCATATCAAGTATCTTCTCAGACCATAATGGCATAAAACTGGAAATTAACTGCAATAAAAATAATCCAAAGAAATCAAACACATGGAGACTAAACAGCATGCTATTAAACAAGGACTGGGTTACCAGAGAAATCAAGGAAGAAATTAAAAACATCCTGGAAACAAATGACAATAAAAACACAACTCTCCAAAATCTATGGGACACAGCAAAAGCAGTTTTGAGAGGAAAGTTCATATCCTTACAAGCCTATTGCAAAAAAAACAGAAAAAAAGGGTAACAAATTATCTAACTCTACAACTCAAAGAGTTAGAAAAGGAGCAACAAGAAAAGCCCAGTGTAAGCGGAAGGAAGGAAATAACAAAAATCAGAGCACAGATAAACGACATAGAGACCAAAAAAACACTACATAAGATCAACAAAACCAAGAGCTGGTTCTTTGAAAGAATAAACAAGATAGATCGACCTCTAGCCAGGCTAACCAAGAAACAAAAAGAGAGAGAGGACCCAAATAAACAAAATCAGAAATGAAAGAGGTGAAATAACAACAGACCCCACCGAAATACAAAGGATTGTTACAAAATACTACGAACAACTCTATTCCAACAAACTGAACAACCTGGAGGAAATGGACATATTCCTAGAAAAATACAAACTTCCAAAGCTCAATCAGGAAGAATCTAAAAATCTCAATAGATCAGTGACTTGGGAAAAAATTGAAACAGTCATCAAAAAGCTTCCAGCAAACAAAAGCCCAGGGCCAGATGGCTTCACAGGAGAGTTTTACCAAACATTCAAGGAAGAGCTAAAAACTATCCTCCTCAGACTATTCCAGAAAATCCAAGACGAAGGAACACTTCCAAACTCCTTCTATGAAGCCAGCATCACCCTAATACCACAACCAGATAAAGACAACTCAATGAAAGAGAATTACAGGCCAATATCCCTCATGAACATAGATGCCAAAATCCTCAACAAAATTCTGCAAATCGACTCCAGAGGAACATCACAAAGATCATACACCATGACCAAGTAAGATTTATTCCAGGAATGCAAGGATGGTACAATATCTGCAAATCAATAAATGTGATACATCACATAAACAAATTGAAAGATAAAAATCATATAGTCATATCAATTGATGCAGAAAAAGCATTTGATAAGATCGAACACCCTTTCCTGATAAAAACTCCTAACAAGGTGGGAGTACAAGGATCATACCTCAACATAATAAAAGCCATATATGATAAACCCACAGCCAACATGATACTCAATGGGCAAAAACTAAAACCATTCCCTCTAAGAACAGGAACAAGACAGGGATGCCCACTCTCACCACTCCTGTTTGACATAGTACTGGAAGTACTAGCCATTGCAGTTAGACAAGAGGAGGAAATAAAAGGCATCCAAATTGGAAAAGAAGAAGTAAAGTTATCCTTATTTGCAGACGACATGATATTGTATATAAAAACCCCAAAAGACTCCATTAAAAAACTAATTGACTTAATAAATGAATTTGGCAATGTAGCAGGATACAAAATTAATGCCAAGAAATCCATGGCATTTCTATACACCAACAGTGAAACTACAGAAACAGAGACTAAAAAAGCAATTCCATTTACCATCGCACCAAAAAAATTAAGATACCTAGGAATAAATTTAACTAAGGAAGTAAAGGACCTATATGCAGAAAACTACATGACACTGAAAAAAGAGGTAGAGGAAGATGTAAGGAGATGGAAGAACGTACCATGCTCATGGATTGCTAGAATCAACATCATCAAAATGTCCATACTTCCTATAGGTTCAATGCACTCCCCATTAAAATACCAACGGCATCTTTCACTGACCTAGAAAGAACTCTCCAAAAGTTCATTTGGAACAATAAAAGACCCCAAATAGCCACAACAATCCTGAGAAAGAAGAGTAAAGTAGGAGGGATCTCAATACCAGACTTCAAACTGTATTACAAAGCCACTGTTCTCAAAACAGCGTGGTACTGGCACAAGAACAGACATATAGATCAATGGAATAGAATTGAGAACCCAGATATCAACCCAAATCACTATGCTCAATTGATATTTGACAAAGGAGGCACGAATATACAATGGAGTCAAGACAGTTTCTTCAATAAATGGTGTTGGGAAAATTGGGCAGACACATGCAAAAGAATGAAACTAGATCACCAACTTACACCATACACAAAAATAAACTCAAAATGGATGCAGGACTTAAACATCAGACGGGAAACCATAAAAATACTAGAAGCATCCACAGGCAGCAAAATCTCAGACGTATGCCAAAAGAACTTCTTCACTGATACTACCCCTAGGGCAATGGAAGCTAAAGAGAAAATAAACAAATGGGACTACATCAAAATAAAAAGCTTTTTTACAGCAAAAGAAACCATCAACAAAACAACAAGAAAGCCCACAGTGTGGGAGAACATATTTGCAAATAACACCACTGATAAAGGTTTAATCTCCAACATCTACAGACAGCTGATACAACTAAATAAAAGGAAGATGAATGATCCAATGAAGAAATGGGCAATGGACCTAAATAGAATATTTTCAAAAAAGACAGAAGGAAGGCCAAAAGGCACATGAAAGCATGCTCAAAGTCACTAATTATCCGAGAGATGCAAATCAAAACAACAATGGGGTACCATCTCACACCTGTCAGAATGGCCAACATCAACAAATCAACAAACAACAAGTGTTGGCGAGGTTGCGGAGAAAAAGGAACCCTCGTGCACTGCTGGTGGGAATGCAGACTGGTGCAACCACTGTGGAGAACAGTGTGGAATTTCCTCAAAAAACTGAAAATGGAACTCCCATTTGATCCAGTAATCCCACTCCTAGGAATATATCCCAAGAAACTAGAAACACCAATCAGAAAGGATATATGCACTCCTATGTTCATAGCAGCACAATCTACAATAGCCAGAATTTGGAAACAGCCTAGGTGCCCGTCAGCAGATGATTGGATCCAAAAACGATGGTACATCTACACAATGGAATACTATGCTGCCATAAAAAAGAAGGAATTCTCATCATTTGCAGCAACCTGGATGGAATTGGAGAACATCATGCTGAGTGAAATAAGCCAATCAATGAAAGAGAAACACCACATGACCTCACTCATTTGTGGATAATAAAGATCATTATAAACTGATGAACCAAAAGATAGACACAGAGACAGTAAAGCAACAAGCATATTGTCAAATTTCAGCGGGGAGGGGAGGAGGATCTGGGGGAGATAATAGATCAACTGAAGGACTTGTATACATGCATATAAGTACAACCAATGGACATGGAACTCTGGGGAGGGAGGGGATGTGTGGGAGGGAGAGAGGGGGGGAAAATCAATAAAATATGTAAAAAAAATAAATAAATAAGTAAAAAAAAAAAAAAAACCAAAGTGAGTAGTATGCAAAACACCAAAGCAAAACAAACAAAAAAAAAAAGCTTTGAATTTCAGTAGCCTGCTGCTCATCAAAGGTGTAACTGCCCCATAAGCAGGGTTTGCTGTCCCTACACTCTCTTCCCCACAATGTAACCAAAAATGCAGGTTCAGCTGCCTGCTGCAACCTGATTGTGTATAGTAATAATTATCCTCTTTAAAACTCTGGACCCTTGTAATTTTACAAGAGTAAGTGGATGGAGATCTCATCTGTAGTTTTTTCCTGCTGTCTTATCTATCCCTGGGTCCAGAGATTCTTGTTATCTACAAAGAAAGAATGGTATCAAGAATAGAGGGAAGCCTTTACAGGAGGAAGAAGGTGGCATATGTGGTGTCTAGAAGATGGTACTGCTAAACAAGCGAAGTTGGTAAACTGCTTCATATTTCAAGAGGTAGTGTTTCAGATGGGCTTTCAAACCTATTATGTAGCCAAGCAATCAAGTATTAAGTAAGGGGTTTGTCTAGTAGTGTAGGGAGGATTGTAGTGGAATCAGAAACTAAAGAGACTAGCAAATCCCCAGGATCTAATCCAGAGCAGAGCTTTGGTGTCACATCCAACAGTGGGATAAGTTTGCCAAGGAAATCACCATCTGGAAAATGCAGACAAAAGTGTTATCAGTCCAACCATGGGCATAAAATATAGTAATTGTCAAAAAAAAATCCTATATAATAAAAGCCTAGGTGGCATCATGCCCTCGTGCAATGACCTCATGCAATGTCATCACAAGATAGCCACCACAAGATGGCCAGCAGGAGATGGCAGTTGGGAGTGACCAGGCTGGCAGGGGAGGGCAGTTGGGGGCAATCAGGCTGGCAGACAGGTGAGCAGTTAGGAGCCAGCAGTCCAGGACTATGAGAGAGATGTCTGATTGCCATTTTAGGCCTGATCCCACTTATAGGGGCCCCAGATTGGAGAGGTGCAGGCCAGGCTAAAGGACACCACCACCCCCCATACATGAATTTCATGCACTGGGCCTCTTGTCCTATCCAATGAAGAGGGAATATACTAATTTACCCTCACACCATCGCAAACATGGCAGCACCAGCAGCCAATAAGGAAGGAATATGCTAATTGACTGCCCCACCCTCAGAGATGGCAGTACCCACAGCCATAAGATAGCAGTGCCCAATCCCCTTAGTGCCCCCCCCCCAGCCACCCAGGGCAAGGCCCTGTCCTGCCACCTAGGGCCACCTGAGTCTCAGGTAACCAGAGCCAGCCGAGGCTTGCACTGCCTGTAATGGCAGCAGCAGAGGAGTGATGGGGCATCACCTTTTTCTGTCGCCACTAGGTCACCTCCTGCCCCTGAGAGCTCCCAGAATGTGAGAGGGGGCAGGCCAGGCTGAGGGACACCCCCCCTTCCAGGGCATGAATTTTCATGCACCAAGCCTCTAGTAATAAAATAAAAAACTTAGCTTTGGGAGACTTAGCTTTGGGAGACTCTGTCCCTTTCCAAAAGAGAAATTTTAAATCTTTTTCAGGAGTGCAGGTTCAGCTTTCCTTTGCAGTATTAACAGCAGCAGTAAGATCTGAGGCCTCCTCAGATGGTGCCTGCTTTATTTGTGTGTGATGGCTTCAGGCTTGATTCCTGTGAACTTTAAAGGAGAGTGTGTTGTCATCAGGATGTTCTAGGGAACCTGTCCATTGGCTAACTGCTCTTCATGACCTTGAGTAAAACCATTTTCTATCCCTGGGCACTATGGTCTACAAAGTATAAGGGTTGGGAACCATAGTACGAATGTCCTGGATAATATCATTTATAGCCCTGAGGTCCTGTACAAATAGATATTCATCAGAGTGAAGCTCTCTGACTACCAAAATATGGGTGTTATTCGGAGAGTGGCATGGCTGAATTAATCCTGATTTTTTAAGAATTTCTGGCCAAAACTGGTTTGGCTCAGTGGTAGAGCGTCAGTCTGCTGACTTAAGGGTCCCAGGTTCAATTCCAGTCAAGGGCATGTACCTTGGCTGCAGGCACATCCGCGGTGGGGGATGTGCAGGAGGCGGCTGGTCGATGTTTCTCTCTCAACTTTTCTGGCTCTCTATCTCTCTCCCTTCCTCTCTATAAAAACATCAATAAAATATATATTTAAAAAAAGAATTTCTGTAATACTGGTTGAATTCCCTCTATAACTTCCTTTTTAGGGGGTATTGTTTCTTCTATGGGATTTGCTCTCTTGTTTTAGGTTAATTTTTATGAGTTGGATGTTAACCAGCCTACCTGGTGTTCTGTCAGCCCAAACAGCTCTGTCGACTGCTCAGGGTTCTCGGGTGGGAAGAATTCACCTCCAGATCCTTTCAGGCAAATCAAGAGCACCTGGAATAGGAGAGCATGTTGCAGCGGGACTCCTAAATATAATTGCTACTTTCTCAGGGGAAATGTTATTTGTGCATTCCATTTAAAAAGTAAATGTTGGCCCAACAATGGAATGGGGCAGTCTGGCCTGTAAAGAAAATTATTCATAAGTTTTTGACCCTTCCAAGCTGGCATTCTACAGGTTGAAGGAATGCCTGTTTTTGTAATTGTCTGGTCACTCCAGTAACAGTCACCACAGCTGAACTTTACTTGGATAGTGTTGTAGTTAGCACTGAGTATGTAGCTCTGTATCTATGAGGAAGTCAATTAGCTTATTCCCTACTGTCAATTGTACCTGGGGTTCCTGTGGGGAAATAGTAATAGGTCAGGAGATGTCTAAGGGAGCCCCTAGGCCTCCTCATTCATCATCAAATTTATCATACCCTTCTAATGTTTCTCAAGGAAGGTTTCTTGAAACCTTTAAAAAATTTTATTTTTGAATTCCAGGCAGTCCTTTCTCCAATGGCCTTCCTCTTTGCAATAGGCATATTGATTAGCACCTACTGGGTCTTTCCCTTTTCCTTTCAAGTCTCGCTCTCCTTCTGGTTTCTCTGAACTGTTTCTAGGAAAATGGTGGCCTGCTTTAATTTTCTTGTTTCCCAGGCATGGTAAACTTTAAAGGCTATGTCTACCACGTAGGAAGGATTCATTTTCAATACCTGGTCTAAATGTTGGAACTTGCTTGCAGTAAGGGCACTTTGCCCAGTAAAAGTCAGTTTAGCAACCAGATGTTCTGGTGCTGGTGTGTCAGCATCAGTGTGCTTTTGATAGGCCTGATAGATCCTTTCTAAAAATTCAGGAGATGTGTCATTTTAAGGTGGCCCAGGAGTGGCCCGGAAGAGCTGGCAGTGGCCTCAGGAGCTAAGGACTGAGGTGAGAGCCATGCTGCCCAGAGCCTGATGGGAGCGGAGGGGTGGGGAGGGGAGCGCACAGCTGCAGCCACTGCAACAGCTGGCAAGTGGGGTTGGAGGGGTGGGAGCTGAGTCCGCTGCCTCCTGGGTGGGTGCCCTTCACCATGGACGCCAGCAGCCCTGGACGAGGTTTTCATCACCGTAAATGGTTTTGAATCAATGAAGCTGGATTCCCTTAAAGAAACAGACAGCCCATCCTATAAACTGTAAAATTCATGGACAGATTTATTTTGGGTTCATAGTGGCCCCCTGCCAGTCCCCCTAAGTTCTTAGAGGACCAGAGGCCTTTTGAATCAGAGTTGCAAAGTTCGATAACGAATGACCCTTGTGGATAAGCACGAAGTCAAGCGCCAGCGACTGGACAGGATTTGTGAAGCATGGTTCGCCAGACTCTTGCCCATTTCTTATAGCAGAGGTTTCCGTCTCACCTGCATCTGAACATGGTCCTGAGACAGTAGCAGTAACACATTCTGAAATTTCGCCACAGCACACCCTCAGGTATCCGCCCCCAGACCATGCACGGCCCCCTGCACCCTGGTGGCACTGCTGGACGGCTGAGACTGCACTATGGAGATGCCCATCCTGAGGGACCTGGCCACCTCTGTGAGGACCAGTCCAAGCATGAGATCCACGAGAAGGTGCTGAACGAAGCCGTGGGCACCATGATGTACCACACCATCACCCTCACCGGGAGAGGTGGAGAAGTTCAAGGCCCTGAAGGTGGTCGTGTGGATAATAAGCGGCTACGACAAGGTCGACACCACGGCGGCCAGCGAGCTGGGGATGGCCCTGTGCAACATCCAGTCAGCTGCCACGGAGGAATCGGCTGGCTCCACCCTCTGCCACAGCACCAACCTCTACCGAAGGAGCACGTGGCTGTACCAAGCGCTGCGGAAGGGCACGCGGGTGCAGAGCTTGGAGCAGATCCCTGGGCATCCAGAGGGAGACGCTGGGCCTCATCGCTTTGGTAGCATAGGGGCAGGCGGTCACCGTTGGAGCCAAGGCCTTTGGCTTCAGCGTCATCTTCTATGACTCCTACTTGCAGGACAGTATTGAGCGGTCCCTGGGAGTGCAGGAGGTCTACACCCTACAGGACCTGCTGTATCAGAGCAACTGAGTGTCCTTGCACTGCAACCTCAAGGAGCAAAACCACCACCTCCTCAATGACTTCACCATCAAGCAGATGAAGCAAGGAGCCTTCCTGGTGAATGCTGCCCGCGGCAGGCTGGTGGACAAGAAGGCCTTAGCCCAGCCCCTCATGGAAGGCAGGATAGGAGGAGAAGCCCTTGATATGGAGGAGTAGGAGCCTTTCAACTTTGCTCAGGGACCCTTGAAAGATGCACCAAATCTCATCTGCATGCCCCACAAGGCCTGGTATAGTGAATAGGCTTCACTAGAGATGTGGAAGGCTGCCGCCACCAAAATCCACTGTTCAATCACAGGTCGCATCCCAGAAAGCTTAAAGAACTGTGAGAACAAGAAATTCTTTTTTTTTTTTGTTACAACGGCTCCTTGGTCAGTAATAGACCAGCAAGCAATTCATCCAGAGCTCAATGATGCTCTTCCTGCTGCCTTGGAAAGAATCATCCCTGCCCACAGTGAGGATGCCTCCTGTGCCTCATGGGGATGTCTCCAGGGATGATCCCAAGCACCCTCTCCCAACCAGCCCTCAAAACAGGGGGACAATTGAGAGCACCCCAATGAGCAATAGCAGAGGATGACAAAGGTCAGAGAAACATTGGACCAAAAGACAGTGGACAATAGTTGAACTAAAAGGAAAGGAATGTGGCCATCTTTTAACTGACTGGGCATACACACCATTGACATCAGTGTTAAAACTACAAGAGCTAGAAGCTGAGACATGGGAAAACAGAAGATGCCTTCTACTCTCGGAGGGAGCCCCAGGAAGACTAGGACATGATTAATTAACTACCAACTTCTGATATTGTGTGTTAAGTTCTTCATCTGTGCATCAAATCACAAAGAATAGATCTTTTTCAAATAGCCCCTTGGGCACAGCAGGTCCTGAACACCTGGCTATATAGATTGTTGCATCAAGAGTTCCAAACATCAAAATAAAAAAAATTAAGAGGCAATCTCAGTCCTATTACTCTCATCCCTTTGGTCCTCGGGTCACCTCTTTGCTAATAGATTGCCTTTCTCCTTACAAAAGCAGGAGAAACTATTTGCCTGGGTCAGACAGCTCACTGCAAGCACTGATGGGTGGAGACAGTCGCTTCTAAACAAAAGTCTCCCGCCAGAACTGCATACTGAGGGGGGCAGTGGTTGTGAGTTAAGTAATACCCTCTAATGATGCCAAAAATAAAATTAAAAAGTATTAAGCTTCACAAGCTGTTTGTACTCAAATATATTTTCTCAGTTCAGATCCTCAGCTATTTTATTGAATGGAAAGTCTTGAACTAAAAGGGTTCAAGAAGAATACTGTTGCATTTCCTTATGTCTTAGGAAACAATTTTTATGGTAACTTGTCAGATTGTCTATGAACAAACCCCCTTTTTGACACTGATAAAATCTTCTTCACATGATATTTTATACAAGAACACTTCAAGTGTGTTATTAGATGTGACTGATCTTAACAAATTCTATTAGATTTGTATCAACTAGTTATATGTTATATTCATACTCTTTTGTGAATCATTGCCTTTTTGTTTAAAAGATGGCCTATTTTGAGCCTTTGTATAGGTATATTCCTGTTTTTGTGACAAAAAACCTTTAAAACTATCCCAAACAGAAAAATAATGGCTATCAGAATAGTTTTGTTTTAGTGTGAGTTACCCTTAACTGTATTTGTTTATTTTAAAGGTGGATATTTAGCATTCGGTGCAGTTTTCAATAAAAAGTAATAAAATTTTCTGTTCTGAAAAAAAAAAAACCCAGAAAGATCCTTATTTGAGTTCTGTTGAACAGCACATGTTATATTCAGGCTTCTTTGTTTAGACACCCTTTTTAAATCCTTCCAATATGTACCTTTGGTAATGTTCTAGGGCCATGGTCAGCAAACTGTGGCTCATGAGCCACATGAGACTCTTTGGCCCTTTGAAGTGTGGCTCTTCCACAAAATACCATGGCCTGGGAAAGTCTATATTTAAGAAGTGGTGTTAGAAAAAGTTAAGTTTAAAAAATTGTTGTACTGTTCTGAATCAGAATTGAAGGTCAGATAAAGAACTTCACAGATAAGAAAAAGCTAAAGGAGTTCATCACCACCAAACCATTATTACATGAAATGCTGAAAGGTGTTCTTTAAAAAGAGGAAAAAGAAGAAAAAAGTCAAGATAAAAATTATGAACAACAAATACATATCTATCAACAAGTGAATCTAAAAATCAAGTGAATTAAAAACCCGAGGAACATAATAAACTGGTGAATATAATAGAACCAGGGACATAGAATGGGAGGAGATTGATAATTCTCAGGGGAAAGAGGTGTCTGTGTGGGGGGTATGGAAAGAGACTGTACAGAAATCATACACCTATGCATGAGAACAGCAGGGCCGGTGGGAGGGGGAGGGAGGTAAGGGAAAAGGGTGGGGTGGGGACCTGGTGGAGGGGAGCTATGGGTTGGAGGGGGGGTGGGAGAAAGAAACAATTGTAATAATCTGAACAATAAAGATTTATTAAATTAAAACAAAAAAATTGTTGTACTGTTGATATTTGGCTCTGTTGACTAATGAGTTTGCCAACCACTGTTCTAGGGAGACTGTCTTTGCCATCTACCATGTTTCCCCAAAAATAAGACATCCTCTGAAAATAAGACCTACTTACAGGTTTCCTTCTGAGTGAAATATAAGGCATCTCCCAAAAATAAAGCCCCCCTAGGCTAAACATGAGAGATTTGGTCCACTGATTCTGAAAGAAATGGAGTCACAAGAAATTCACCAGGAAATTCAGGAATTGGATTGTTATGATGATGTTCCAGAAGATGATGACATGATTGTCATTGAATAAATGAGTAAATTCTTGATACTATAGGATTCACAGTTTGTCTGGTTTGTGTTGACAACTACTGTACTACCGTACCATATACAGGTAATAAATTTCCTTTATTTTCATTTAACAATAAATGTGTACCGTATTCTTCTTCATGGAAAAATTAGACATCCCCTGAAAATAAAACCTAGTGCATCTTTGCGAGCAAAAATTAATATAAGACATTGTCTTATTTTCGGGGAAACGGTAGGTCCTAGTTGGGCTCTATCAAGGGAATCACCCAGCCTGGGTTTGGGGTACACTTGGGATTCTCTTGATGTAGGTCATGAGCCTCCTCATTAGCCTTACCTATAACTGTCCACCTTTCAGGATATTAAAGAGTTTGTATGCTAAGTGGCAAAAATGAAAGTGATAAGATTTGCCATTTTCTGAGGAACTGGAATTCTTCCAATTCATTAAATCTGAAGTATAAAATTGAATATGGGCCCAGAGGGCTGGCCTTCCTGGTTTATTCCACCTATAGGTTATTGCCTCAAAGGGAATTGTCCTGTTCCAGATTGGGATGCTCCCTAGCCAAATCAGGTGACCTCTCAGGTCTTCAATGGGAAGACCATTCTTTCATCATCCAAACGTGGGCATATAATCCTTTCTTAGGGTATCTAGCAACATAGGTGGTGGTGGGGGAAATCTTCCTACTGATAATTCTGAGTCCCCCAGGTTCAAGGCACTAAAGAATCTTTGCATTTTCCTTTTCTTACTGTGTCTTACTATCAAGGAAGGATTTTTAAGCCAATTTCTTTCTCTGCATTATTAGACTGTTCCCTTTTTTTTTGATGACTCCTTATTGTGCAAAGACATAAATGCCTGGATATGAGGGATTTTGTCCCATTTCTCGAACCATTGGCAAAATAATTCCAAATATATAATGGTGTAGTAATTTAGGGAACCCTTTAGGGACCATTTTTCCCTGGAGTCTAAAGTATACATAGGCCAAGCAGTGTTACGATAGAAAACCAGTTCCTTTTTAGTGATTGGATCATAGTTGTACATGGACCAATCTGCTAAACTTCAGCCCAGTGGGCTCCCATCAGGAGTCAAAACAAAACAACCTTTGATGGCATGAAAGTACAAACCCAGACTCCAGACAAAGTGGAAGCATATAAACATAACTTGGATCCATAATTCCATTACTTCAAATGAGCACTCACAAGCAAGTCCTAGCATCTTATCTACTGCCAACCGATTCTTCAAGCGGTTCTGATCAGACCTATATGGCATGAAACTCAAACGGCATGAAGCCTATGTGACAAAAATCCTAAGCAGCAGGCATAGAGGACCCCCAGTGTGCATGCTGGTTGGACCTATCCAGTTTTGGAATCTGCTGGCTGCCCAGAAACCTATTCCTTTCACTAGCGAAACTGCCAGGTAACTGATGCCTTGAGAGGAAGTGCAGGGAAATTCCCAGAGAACTGCTCTCATCAGTTTCTAGAAAGAACAAAAGTCCTGTTCCACAGGCAGCTGGGACCCCAGCCCAGGCCCTCTGGGACTTACCAAGTTCCATGCTATCCTGGCAGAGTCACCAAAAACTATAATGAAAATTCAATGAAAGCCAAACTCGAAAGACAGATGCTGGTGAAATAGGAGAGGCTTATTCAGGTGCCACAGCTGGGAGAATAGTGGACTCCCATCTCAAAGACTATGCCTTCTTCCTTTTCAAGCCTGCAGTAATTATGCCAATAGAGAGAGGAAGAGTTTTTTCTATTCCATTATCTTGCAAGCTTTTGGATCATTGGGGCCATATCCATTCATTTTTATAGCTTTTGGCATGCTCAGTGTTAAGAAATTCCACCTGCACCATCTTGACCAATGGGGAGAAATCCCTGGGACTCCCTTAATGTCTATGGTAACAGTGTTGTATTACTATAGTAGTCAGTCAATATATATGAGTATAAGTAGATGAGTGGATAAACAATATGTGGTACATTTATACAATGGAAAACTAGTCAGCTGCTTAGAAGAGAAGAAGAAGAAGAAGAAGAAGAAGAAGAAGAAGAAGAAGAAGAAGAAGAAGGAGGAGGAGGAGGAGGAGGAGGAGGAGGAGGAGGAGGAGGAGGAGGAGGAGAAGGAGAAAAAGAAGAGGAAGAAGAAGAAGAAGAAGAAGAAGAAGAAGAAGAAGGAGGAGGAGGAGGAGGAGGAGGAGGAGGAGGAGGAGGAGGAGGAGGAGGAGGAGGTAGACCAGGAGAGTATTATGCTGAGTGAAATAAGCCAGTCAGAGAGAGACAAGTATCATATGACTTCATTTATGTGTGGATTCTAAAGAACAAAATAAACTAACAAACAAAATAGAAACACTCATAGATACAGAGAACAGGCTGACAGCTGTTAGAGGGAAGGGGGTTTGGGGAGTGAGATGAAAAGGATAAAGCAGAAAAGAATAAAACTCATACACACAGACAACAGTATGGTGATTACCAGAGGGAAAGAGGATGGGAGGCTAGAAGGAGACCTGACTTGGGATGGTGAACATATAATACAATACACAAATAATGTATTATGGAATTATATACCTGAAACCTATATAATTTTATTAACCAATGTCACATCAATAAATTCAGTAATGATATTAGCTCTCCTGCTAGGACATTTTTAGCATAAAGTTAGTCTAAAGAGGAAGGGTCAATAGAACCTACATTTTTATTTGATCATCCAATTGATATTTGTTTAAAATCTTATGGTGCACCAATCACCATCTAGAAGTCCCTTCCTCAGAGAAGTTTAACAAACTAGAAGGAATTCAGAGATGTAACTTAGAGTCCAGCCAAGGCATACTCCAATCAATAGAGGTAAGGTTGCTATGGGAACCTTAGCAGGACCATTATCCCTAGGCCTGGGCATCTGGGAAGGATCCGTGGAAGAGTGATGTAGAGCCTGTGTTCTGTGATAGTCTGGTATAAAGAACAGAAGACATGTGCTCACAAAGGAGAGACAGCCCATGCAAAGGTCCAGAGAGGAAGGAGGGAATGGTGTATCGAGAGAATTGAGTGGCCAGAGCAGAGAATGTGAGGGGAGGGTGGTCAGAGATAGGAGTGGGGGCAGCTACTCAGAGCATACCTCAATAGTCCTCCTAGCACATAGAGCTTATTGAGCTCTATATCTGCTACTCACCCACAAGGGATAACTCAAAATGAAATCCTATGTGGCAAGAGAAAAGTGTTATATCTCCCAGCTTCCATGTACAATCAATCACTAAATAACTTGCAACAAAGCTGACTTACAAGATGCCAGGGCCTGTTCCGTTTGCATTTGGTGTTCTATTGTTCCAGAAAGACATTCTTCTCTCTCCTCACCCCATCTTCTCATCAGCTTTATGGAGCCCATATTCTCAGGCTGCAAAGCTTCCAAGACATGCTCTGCTTCAGGGGACTCTCTTCTTCAGTTGACAAACAATTTTTGGAGAAGCATTTCCTGGACATGACCGTTTGGGAGGGTTCATCTGCCTCTCTGTGCAGTCAGTGCTCCTAAAATGCTCAGGCTGTAGATGGAATTTTTGCCTCATGCCCCATTCATTTTAGTACTCTGGAACACAGGAAACACACTATCCTATTTGCATAGATATGTGAGGAAAGAATCCCAGCCCATACTTGTCTCATCGCTGTAGGAGGACATCCAAAGATAGACAAATAATATCTTCCTAACTTTTAGTTGGTCTAGTCTCTTCTTGTCTAGGAGTAAAACTTGGCTCATCCTGTCCTTCCATGATTCTGGCTGGCTCCTCCATCCCACTGGAGGCCTGAAGGATTAAGAGATACAGTAAGGTCTTACGCTGGCTGTTGAGTTCACTGAGTTGGCATGCACTGTAGCAGAGGTTTGCACAGAAACTTGATGCCCAGAGCAAATAAAGTCTGTGCCATGAAAAGCAAGTCAAGGCACAATGGCATCAAGCAAAGCAGACACAGATTTTGAGCCTGACCTCAGAACCAGCAAGGAAGCAAGTAAGGGAGTTATTTCCACAGGCCCCCATGGTCCTCCTGCTACTCCCACCACTGCCACTGCTAGAAAAACACATTCTGGCATCTGGCATCTGAGACCTGCAGTTGAGAAGTGTAGACCTGTCTGGTCTACAAGCATAGACCCTCACAGCCCAGAGGAGAGAAGAAAGAGTATGGACAGAGAATGCCAGCTGCTGGGGCCACCAGAGCATCTGCTGTGGGCCAATTTCCTTGTGCCACAATAGCTGGATTTAGGAAATGCCAACCTTGTATTTTGAGAAATACAAGTTTCCCAGAATATAAGGAAACTCTGAAAAGCCATGAAAAGGGCCTGAGATTAATACAGATTCAAACTGAATTTCAGAACCACCCCCAACCTGAGGCTGCACTCAGATTTGCCTCTCTGCCCTATATTCCTGACTAAAGGGCATTTTCACAATCATAGAACCCTGCTTCCTTGAGGGACAGGCAGCCTGTTGCTTTCCTCTGAGCCTGTCACCTAGTCTATAGCTGGAGCTGCTGGATTCTCCCATGAATAAATCATATGGATGGTTGTAGAGGGAGGAATGCAAAATGAGGGGAACAGGAGTCAGTCAGGCAGATGAAACACCCCAAACTGTCATGTCCAAGAAATGCTTCTCTGAAAATTGTCAACTGGAGGAAAGAACATCACTGTTGTGTGAATTGCAGCACTGAAAATTTTCAGTTATTACAAATATGTTTCTTAGCCTCTCATAGTTAAGCTCAGATTAAGCCAAGACATTATCAATGTTAAAACATTGCCTAATTGTCAAATGCAGAAAAGGCATTTCCTTTAAGGTTCTTTAAATAAATTTAAAAAAAAAACTAGGTTGTCACCTTAAATTCAAGCATCCTCAGGAAAAAAAAAAAGAACAAGAAGAAGAAGAAGGAAAGAAAGCCACTATCTCCATGTGACATTGTCCAAAATTCTGCTGTGTTAGACAACAGCAAAGTGGCAATAGACATTTACGCTTTTGTCCAAGATGACCTCAATATATATATTAATAAATATTTTATTGATTTTTTTACAGAAATGAAGGAAGAGGGATGGAGAGCTAGAAACATCGATGAGAGAGAAACATCGACCAGCTGTCTCCTGCACACCCCCTATTAGGGATGTGCCCGCAACCAGTGTACATGCCCTTAACCAGAATCGAACATGGGACCTTTCAGTCTGCAGGCTGATGCTCTGTCCACTATTTTTAAATAAGAGGTGGATTAACAGCAGGTCCACACAGAAGGGTCAGAGTATGCGGGGAAGCACCAGGAAAATACCTCCAAAGGTCCTTAAGTAGACACAGGGCCAATTGAGAGTCATCTCTTCACATCATGCACTTGCCATCATTTTGGAATTATTGACCTGGAGTCAAGATTTTGGCACTCTAAGGAAGCAAACTAAAATATAGCAAGTCATGAGTTATTATTGTCTGACCTGAGCAAGGATGGAGGATCCCATACAAATAGCATTTCCTTCCTGGAGACCATATGTTTAATAAATGAAGCCACTTCTGCCTCCCCTTCTTATACTGAGGTCCAAGACAATGAAAATCTTTTTCTTTTTCTTTTTCCAAATTCAGAGATAGTGGATGGGGTACAGAGCAGCTCAGAAAAACAGACCCTGGCCTAGGAGTAGGGTCCTGATGGGGCAGGGAGAAATCTGCTGGGACAGCACAATCAAAAACACTAAGTTCTACCTGATCCCCAGGAGACCCTGGGTGAGGTCTCTGCATTCCCAACAGAACCCTGGCCAAGGGCACTGGGAGAAAGGAATTTGGGTAGCCTCAGCAGCCTTTGTCCAGGAGTGTCTTGATTCTACCTCCTGCAAGCACACTGAAATGCTGCTTCCTCCCAAAGTTGTGTTCTATCTCTGCAGAGGGTATTAAAGCTGGCAGATAAATATTGTTCTCTCTGCAAAGAGCTCTGTAGTTGTGAGTATGCCCAGTGTGGCGAGGGAGAGGCATCTACACTTCTCACTTTGTAAAAATTAGAATAATTCAGGGGAAAAGGAGGAAAAGTGCGTATTCGTGCAAGATAAAGATTTAGAAACAAGCAAGGAAGTTATGATCCACAAAGTCACTATAATATAGCCACATTCCATGCCTAAATCAAGCCATAAGTTTAACAGCATGTATCTACAAAGGAATGAAAATCCACATATCACAATTTCACAAACAATTCTGCAAACCTAAAAGTGGGTTAATTTGACTGCCTGACATTCCTTTGACCATTTTCCTACTTGTGAAATTGAATTCTCGTCCTCCCCAGGGCATGGATGTGGAGGCTTTATAAACGCATTAACAAAATATGCGAAACAGGTGAGGAACATGCCATTGTCTTTAGGGAGGTCAAGCTGTCCGTGGGTTGAATGGCCTAACAAGTCATGCCTGCTGCATTCTGTCACAGAGCAGCACATACTAATGTTACACAGTGTGTGGAGTCATGCAATGCAACACCGGAGCACAAGGCACTGCAGGCAGAGTGTTTAGGGTTAACTTGAAAAGCCTTCATTCCAGTTTGCATAACTTCTCAAGAAATGCAACACCAACTTCACTTTTTTTAGGGGTGATGGGAACAAAATCTATTTCCTAGTTTTTTCCTATGGGTGTTATTTATGGGTCTGTTTTGGGGTCAAATATTTTGTTACCCTAAAAAAATAGAAGGGCAAATGTTTTACACATTCTCTTTTAATTTTTTACATTCAGGAAAATAAGTTGATTTGACACAAGTTCCAGAAGCTTCTAATCCCATTGTATTGAGGTGTTGCCCAGGCTGAATTGCACAAATGCCGGCATCATCCTGAGATAGGAGCCAGCAGCACTTCCCAACACATCTCAAAGAAGAATGGAACTAACCAGAAGAGGATCCATTGCTCCCTCAGTGAACCAAACCATCCCGAGGTCCAGGATGTAGTTTAAATCACACTGCTTTTTGCAAGCCTCTGAGTCTCCTTGCAGTGGAAATGGAAGCACTTGAATACCTCCATGTTAATTCACCCACTTCCTTTCTTTCCTAAAATTTACAGAAGGTAGAAGACCAACAGCCTGCATCTTCTCAAACAGAAAAGAGGCTACTAGAAAACAAAACAAAAACAAAAACACACTAAGTTACCAACCATTTATGGTAAGGATTATTATCTGCTACTCCCCAAAAGGATGTGAAAGAATGAACAAATGAATAAGGTTTGGTTGGGAGACCTCCTTAGAGGACAAGGTCAATTTGTCTAAAATAAAGGGTGAAGCATCAGGAATGCAAAGAGGTGGGGTGGAGGCAAGGGGTAAAGAAGCAATCAGTGGGAGGGACAAGAAGACAAGTCTGTACTTTCCTCCTTGCAAAGGAAGGCTGCAGTGGTACCAGCATGGGTTCCTGCCCAGCCTCAGGAAGCACATTTTTGCCTCAGTTGGCAATGAAAGAAAGTGTTGGAGGAAGATGGGATTTAGCAAAAATGACTGATCCTAAGTACACAGAGGCATCTAACAAATGAAATTTGATTAAAAGTATAAATTTGAGCCAGGGAAAAGAATAAGCCAAGTGTTGACAGTAGTGAAAGTGTCTTCAGGGGACTCTAGTGCTGAGCCCGGTTCTTCCCCCAGGTTCCTGCATGTGTGTGCCCCTCTCCTGCTCCAATACCTTCTTAATATTATAAAAGATTCAGCAGAGTGATATTATCTGGCCACTCAGGAATAGATCTCTGGAAGAACCATGACAGGGTCCCCACTCACTCTTTCTGTAGAATTTATTAGGTGCCTACTTTATGTCAAAGAGAAATCAAACAACCAAAGTATATTCTCAGGCTTTTGCTCTCAGGAACTCACAATGTCATCAAGTTTATTCAAGAAGATAATTTATTTTAGATCTTAACTCACTGTAGCTACACCCACAGGAGGATGACATTTAAATTAGAATGTCATTTTATACACTTACAATAGAGGATGCATATTTCTAGTAAGCATAATATTTCAGAATCTGGCTTCTCTAAGGGTGGTCCATGGGTCCACAGCTTTGGCAGCACCTGGAAACTTATTAGAAAATCAGACACTCAAGACCTACCTACAAAATAGAAAGAGCATTTTAACAAGATCCCCAGGTGGTCCTTATGCACAAAGACTTTTGAGAAACATGGTCTAGAAGCATGATTCTCAAGTGTTCACATGCCTCAGAATCACCTAGAGGAATTGTTAAACCAGATTGTTGGGTTCCAGCCCCAAAGTTTCTGATCAGGTGGGTCTGGGAAAAGCCCAACAACTTGCATTTTGCACAAACTTTGAGGGACCACACCTTGAGAACTACTAATCTAGACCACCCTCTGTAGCACCACAGCACCATGCAGCCTGACCTTATTCTGTGGCTGAAGATGAAAATTAATCTAAAGCACTGGCCCCCCCACTGGAGGTACATGAGAGTCCAAGAGGGTTTTTTGTTATTGTTAATCATCACCCGAAGATATTTTTCCATTGATTTTTAGGGAGAGTGGGAGAGGGAAAGACAGAGAGAAACACCTATATGTGAAAAACACATTGATCAGTTGCCTCCTGCACAAGCCCCAACCAGGGTACAGGTCAGGGAGAAGCCTGCAAATGAGGTATGTGCCCTTGACCAGAATTGAACCCAGGGCCCTTTGGTCTGCAGGCCAATATTCTATCCACTGAGCCAAACTAGCTAGAGCTCCAAGAGGATTTTTTAAGATACAAGCTACTGGGTCCAACACCTGGGTCCTATGTATGCACCATGTAGGACAATGGGATGGACATACACCTCATCGCATTAGAATGACATTTAGAAATAACAGACAAAAAGAAATGTTTCTTTAAAAAATATTGGGAGTTGATTGAATTTCTGAATATTTTTCTTAAGGTTTCTTAAGCATTAGAAAATAAGAAGATAGTGCACTAATAATTTCAAAGTGTCAAAGTAAACCATCATTTAAATGTAGAGACAGACTTGTTTGAGTAACTATAATGAGCTTACCATCTTTTACTTAACAAGTATATACATTTTATATCTCCACTTTTACTCAACATTCTTGATATGATAAAAATCTATTTCCTCATCATTCTATTGTAGTTTATATAAAGCAACCAGCACGAAGGTAGGAAAGGAGAGTGTGTGAGTGATGAAGCATGGAGGAGTGGGTGGACAAGTGTGGCGTGGGTGTGAGAGCTAGGGACAGTTAGATCCTGCAGGTCTTCCAAGGGGCTGCCAAACCAGGCAGTCTTAGACTGTGAAACCCTGTTGCTACCGCAAACACTCTGGGGAGGACACTGCCAGAACAGAGACCACGCCATCTTGAAGAACAGAACTGCTTGAGACTAGGATCCTAGACTCACCACTACCCAATCTGGTCTCAGTCACAAACTTGGGTCAAACACCTGTGACCACAACTGCAGACCCACAGACACCAAGACCTCAGGCACCCCAGCCACAGATTTCTGTGAGTCACAGAGCCAATCCCCCTCCCCACCAGCCTGTTGCAGTGGCATAGGAACTGCCAGAACCTCCTGCCCATGCACAGCAGCAGCAGCTCTACCTCAGTTTGAACCTGGGTGCATGAACACAGGAAGTTCGTTTCTGCAACCAGACCCTGCACCCACACAGGGAGACTGCAGGGTATTTGAGCCTGGGTGTGCAAACTCTGAGAGTTTGTTTCCCATGACCAGACAACACACCCACACAGAAAGACTGTGCTGAATTTGAGCCTGGGAGCATGGAAAAGGTGAGTTTGTTTCAAGCAGTGTGCACCTGCATGACCAGACCCCGTGCCCACACAGGGAGGGTGTGCTGAATTTGAGCCTGAGTGCTCGAACTTGGGGAGTTTGTTTCCCTCAACTAGACCCTATACCCACACAGGGCAGCAATGCCACCTGACTTTGAGGGCAAGCATACATGGAAGGCTGTTTTCTGCAGAGCAGGAGTGGACCTCCTGCTGACACAGTGCGACAGTGCAACCCAGTGTCCCAAACAGACCAGGGACCCTGATTGTCCATGTGAGCAGCGGCACTGAGCACCAGTAACTTGACACCATTTCTCATCATGCATGCCTGGGATCCCTGGTTCCCAGTGCATTTACACTAACAGCCAGTGACTTCAATTCTTGACACATGTGCACACAGGGACCATGATTCTCGGTGCGAGGCCGCACCAAGCAACAAAGACTCTGATATTCGATTTGTGGTATGGGCACAGGGGGTCTGACTCCTAACATGGGCTAGGGGTTTCTGATTTTTGGCACATGCCAGTGGGATCTCTGTTTAAGCATGGTGCAGATGGGGACCCTGATTCTAGGTGCACACACAAGGCCACACTAAGCACTGGTGACTCTGATCCTGGATGAGTGTGGCTCCAACCTGCCCAGAGCAGCCACATGTCTTGGTGTTAGAGCTCTTCAGTGACACTTGGGGGATTAGAAGCTCCCACTGCACATAGCTCAGGCCCCTGCAACTCAACATTTGAAACTTCTGGTGATAGTTAGAACGGGGAGAAAATAAAACAATCCCCAGAGGAATGAAAAGGAGGAATTGCCAAGAAAGGAAATAAGTGAAAAGGAAGCACGCAACATGACAGAAAAAGAATTCACAGTAATGGTCATAACAGTTCATACACCAGATGGATGAGAAAAATCAACAACCTATGCAAAAATCAGGAAGAAATCAAAAGTGATATAGCTACAATAAAAAACACCATGGAAGGTTTCAACAGTAGACTAGAATAAGCAGAGGACCAAATTAGGGAGTTAGAAGATAAGGTCCAGAAACAAGCCCAATCTGCACAGCAACTAATGAAAAAAAATTTTTTTTAAATAGGAGGAGAGCCTAAGGGAGCTTTGGGACAATGCAAAATGAAGTAACATGTATAATGGGGCTACCAGAGGGAAAAGAAGAGCAGCAAGGGTTAGAAAATTTATTTAAATAAATAACGACAAAAAACTTCCCTGATATGGGGAAGAGAAAAGTTACATAAGTACCGAGAATCCTAACCAAGATGAACTATATCCAGCAAGACTATCAATCAAAAGCAAAGGGGAAATCAGGAGCTCCACAGACAAAAAAAAAAAAAAAAAAAAAAAAAAAAAGGCTAAGGGAGTTTATCACTACCAGCTGTAAAAAGAAAAAGGGAGGAAGGAACACAGGCATAAATACAGAAAAGGCTACAAACAAGCACTTATCAATAATAACATTGTACGTACCTAAATGGATTAAATGCTCCAATCAAAAGACATCCAGTGAATGAGTGGATAATAAAACATGACCCATATATATGCTGTCTACAGGATACCCATCTCAGAACAAAGGACTTACACAAACTAAAAGTGAAGGGATAGAAAAGTATCTATCAGGCAAATGGAAATGAAAAACAAACAAACAAACAAAAAAAAAACTGTGGTAGCAATACTTATATCTGACGAAATAGATGTCAAACTGAAGACCATAACAAGAGACAAAAGAGGTCATTTCTTAATTCTAAAGGGATCAATACAACAAGAAGATATAACTTTAGTAAATATATATGCACCCAATGCAGAAGCACTCAAATACATAAAAAGATGTCTGGAAGATATCAGGGGTGAGATTCACAGCAATACAATCATAGTAGAAGACTTTAATACCCCATTAACATAATAGAATTTTTATTCCTCTGGAGATTGTTTCATTTTCTCCCCATTCTATCACTAGATAAAATCCTCTAGACAAAAAATTAGCAAATAAACATCAACCCTAAGTGACTCAATAGATCAGGTAGACTTAATTGACATCTTTAGAACATTCTCCCCCCAAACTACAGAATGTACATTCTTCTTAAGTGCACCTGGGACATTTTCAAAGATAGACCACATAATGGGACACAGGCAAAGTCTCTCCAAATACAAGAAGATTGAAATCATATCAAGTATCTTCTCAGATCATAATGGCATAAAGTTATAAATCAACTATAGTGAAAACAATCACAAAAATTCAAACACTTGGAGTTGAATAACATAATATTAAACAATGAGTATGTTACCAAAGAGATCAAAGAAGAAATAAAAAACATCCTGGAAACAAAGGACAATGAAAATACAATAATCCAAAAACTTTGGGACACAATGAAAGCAGTCATAAGAGGAAAATTCATAGTATTACAGGCCAACCTCAAAAATAAACGAAAGAAAAACTGATAATAAACCATCTAACTCTACAACTTTAAGAATTAGAAAGAGAGCAACAAGAAAAGTTCAAAGTGAGTAGAAGGAAGGAAATAATAAAAATCAGAGCAGAAACAAATGACTTAGAGACAAAAACAAAACAAAACAAAACAAAAATATAATATAAAAGATGAATGAAACTAAGAGCTGGTTCTTTGAAAGGATAAGCAAGACTGAAGAACCTCTAGCCAGACACGTCAAGAAGCAAAGAGAGAGGAACCAAATTAACAACATCAGAAATGAAAAAGGTGAAAAAAACAGCAGACACCACAGAAATACAAAGAATCAGAAAAAAATACTACGAGCAACTCTCCTCCAACAAATTGTCAACCGAGAAGAAATGGACATAGTCCTAAAAAAAAAATATGACCTTCCAAAACTCAACCAGGAAGAATATAAGAATCTGAATAGACTGATAGCTATGGAGGATATTGAAGCAGTAATAAAATAAATAAATAAATAAATAAATAAATAAATAAATAAATAAATAAATAAATAAATAAAAACTTCCAACAAACAAAAGCCCTGGACTAGACTGCTTCACAGGGGAATTTTATCAAACATTCAAAGAATAAATAAAACCTATCTTCCTCAGAATATTCCAAAAATTCAAAAGTAAGGAGCACTTCCAAGTTTTTTTTGTTATTTTTTCGTGGCCAGAATTACCTCAATCCCAAAACCAAATAGACAATACAAAGAAAGAGAATTACAGGCCAATAACCCTCATGAACATAGATGCTAAAATCCTCAACAAAATTCTAGCGAATTGAATCCAGCATTACATTAGAAAGATCATACACCATGACCAAGTGGGGTTTATTCTGGGGATGAAAATATGGTACAACATCCATAGTAAATAAATGTGATACACCATATATATACAAACTGAGAGACAAAAACCATATAATCATATCCATTTATGGAGAAAAAGCATTTGACAAATCCAGCACCCTTTCTTAATAAAAACCATCAGCAAGGTAGGAATAGAAGGATCATACCTCAACATAATAAAAGTCATATATAACAAACCCATGCAAACATCATACTCAATGGGCAAAAACTAAAACCATTTTTCCTAAGAACAGGAACAAGACAGGGATGCCCACTCTCACCACTCCTGTTCCACATAGTACTGGAAGTACTAGCCACGGATATTAGACAAGAAGTGGAAATAAAAGGCATCCAAATTGGAAAGGAAGGAGTAAAACTGTCCTTATTCACAGATGATATGATATTGTACATAGAAAACCCCAAAGACTCCATCAAAAAATGACTAGACTTAATAAATGAATTCGACAATGTAGCTGAATACAAAATTAACACCCAGAAGTCTATGGCTTTTCTATACACCATTAATGAACTCATGGAAAGAGAAATTTAAAAAGCAATACTATTTCCATGGCAACAAAAAATTAATATACGAATAAACTTAACCAAGGAGATAAAGGACCTACACTTGAAAATTTTAGAAAGTTGGAAAAAGAGATAGAGGAAGACATGAACAAATGTAAGAATATACCATGTTCATGAATTGGTAGAATCAACATAATTAAAATGTCAATAATACCCCAAACAATCTATAAATTCAATGTAATCCCCATTAAAATACCAACGGCATGCTTCAAAGATCTAGAACAAATTCTACAAAAATTCATCTGGAATAAAAAATGATCCTGAATAGCACCAGCGATCTTGAAAAAGAACAAAAATGTTGGAGGGATCACAATACCAGATATCAAGCTATACTACAAAACCATTGTTCTCAATACTGCCTAGTACTGCCACAAAAACAGATATATAGACCAGTGGAATAGAACAGAGAATCCAGAAATTGACACAACCCATTATGCTTAATTAATATTTGACAAAGGAGGCAAGACCATACAATGGAGTCAAGACAGTCTCTTCAATAAATGGTGTTGGGAAAATTGGTCAGATACTTGCAAAGAAATGAAACTAGACCACCAACTTACACAATACACAAAAATAAACTCAAAATGGATAAAGGACTTAAATCTAAGATGGGAAACCATAGAAATCTTAGAAAAAGCCATAGGCAGCAAAATTGCAGACATTTGTCATAGCAATATACTTAAGGATACAGATCCTAGAGCAATGGAAACTAAAGAGAAAATAAACAAATGGGATTATATCAAAATAAAAAGCTTCTGCACAGCAAAAGAAACTATCACCAAAACATCAAGAAAGCCCACTGCATGGGAGAATATTTACTAATGTTATCTCTGATAAGGGTTTAATCTCCAAGATTTACTGTGACTCATACAATTTAAAAAAATGAAGATCACCCAATCAAAAAATGGGCAAAGGACCTAAATAGACACTTTTCAAAAGAGGACATTCAGAAAGCCAAGAAACATATGAAAACATGCTCAATGTCATGAATCATCTGAGAGATGCAAATCAAAACACCAATGAGGTACCACCTCACATCTGTCAGAATGGCTATAGTCAACAATTAAGAAACAACAAATGCTTGCAAGTATGTGGAGAAAAAGGAACCCTGCTCATGGGAATGCAGACTGGTACAGCCATTGTAGAAAAACAGTGTGGTGTTTCCTCAAAAATTTATAAATGGAACTGCATTTGACCCACTTCTATAAATATATCCCAAGAAAACATAAACACCAATCAGAAAGGATATATGCACCCCTATGTTCATAGCAGCACAATTTACAGTAGCTAAGATTTGGAAACAGCTTAAATACCCATCAGCAGATGAATGAGTGGATTAGAAAGATGTGGTATATCTACACAATGGAATACTATGCTCCTATAAAACAAAAAAAGAAGAAGAAATTCTTACCATTTGCAATAGCATGAATGGAACTGGAGAGCATCATGCTAAGTGAAATAAGCCAGTCAGTGAAAAAAAAATACCACATGATCTCACTCATTTATAGATAATAAAAAAAATTATAAACTGATTAACAAAAATAGATACAGAGGCAGAGAAGCATTGAACAGACTGTCAAACTATAACATGAAAGCTAGGGAGGATTGGTGGGACAGTGCTGGTAAGAGATCAACTGAAGAACTTGTATGCATGCATATAAGCATAACCAATGGATGCAAGACACTGGAAGGTGGGTGAGGGCATGTGCAGGGGAGTAGGGGAGGCTGGAGGAGGTGAATTGGGGGGAAAGGAGACATATGTACTACTATTTGTAATACTTTAAACAAAATTAAAAAATAAAACTGTTGATTACATGAAAAAAAAAAACACATAAAGTACCTTATAATATTACTGGTCACAAACAGAGTAGAATTTTTTATTTTCCTTCTTCTTGCCCTTGACCTTTTGTCCGTGCTGACCACCTTCAATAATTTTCCTTAATTGTTGGGCCATTTGCCCAAAAAATGCAATCATATTCTGGATTCATCATTCCCACAGCTCTGTGCTTTGGGTAAAGACTTAAGAAGAAACATGGCATGATGGTTTTTTAAAAATATAATTTAAAACTTTTAATAACAATAAGGGGTGGAGATGTCTAAAAATAAAAAAATAAATAAAATATCAATGCCAGTTAGGGAAGGTAACCCCTTCTTTGAAACAATATTCTGCCGCTCCAAGAATAGCTTACAAGGAGGTCAAATTGAGGGAGAATTTAGTAAAGAGGTAGCAGACCCAAGAGAGGCATGCCCGCTCCCTTCCATCATTGGAAAATATGGCAAAGTAGCTGTAAATGGTACCAACAGGAGGTCCTGGTTTCTGTACATGTTTATAGGGTGTACCTAGTGACAACATAACTTTCCCATTGCCATTCTCTTTTGAGAATGGAGGAGGCTTGTCTCTGTGCCTCCTTTGTACTGAATGTTACAGGTACACTTTCAATAGGTGTTTCACATAACACCAAAATGTCATTGTAGCTGAAAACAATTTAGGAATTCCTTTGGGACACACCTTGTGAATGGCCTATATAAAGAGGCATAGGCACAGAAAGTCCTGTGTCAATCAAGTCCCCACCTGTACTTTCAAATGAATTTTCCCACCCACGCTTCTCGGAAGTTATTCTTTTTCACTGGCTTCTCAAAAAGCTTTCACAATCATAGAACATGGGACAGCATTTCTTCACTCTTATCTGCCCCTCAACAACCATGATTATTAATCATTTTTTCTCTTTCCTTCCATACTTTTACATATCAATTGGGACAGATCCCTTTTTAAGTGTGACTATGCATTTTCTTTATTCTTTATTGTTGAAAGTATTACAAATGTCCCTTTCTTCCCCCCCCCCCCGCCCCCATCATTGACTTCTCCCAGTCTGCTTCCACTCTCCAGCACAGGTCTTCACTCCCCTATTGTCTGTATCCATCAGTTGTGCTTATATGCATGCATAGAACTCCTTTGGTTGATTTCTAACAGCCCCCATGCCTCGCCTAACTCCCTCATACCCTGCACTTCTTCTGAGGTTTGAGGGTCTGGTCCATGTTTCTATGTCTCTGGATCTATTTTTGTTCATCAGTTTATGATGCTCTTTATATTACACAAATGAGTGAGATCGTGTGATACTTATCTTTCTCTGACTGGCTTATTTCACTTAGCATAATATTTTCCAAGTCCATCCATGCTGTTGCAAATGGTAAAAGTTCTTTCTTTTTTATAACAGTTGTAGCATTCCATTAAGTAGATATACCACAGTTTTCTTATCCACTTATTTGCTGGTGGGCATTTAGGCTGTTTCCAAATCTTAGCTATTGTAAATTGTGCTGCTATGAATACAGAGGTCCATATATCCTTTCTGATTGGTGTTTTTGATTTCTTGGTATATATTTGGATTAATGGGATTACTGTGTCAAATAGATTTCTATTTTTAATTTTTTGAGTAAACTCCTTACCGTTTTTCACAGTGGCTGAACCAGTCTGCATTCCCACTAGCAGTGCAAGAGAGTTCTTTTTTCTCCATAGCATTTGTCTTTTGTTGATTTGTTGATAATAGCCATTCTGACAGTTGTGAGATAGTACCTCATTGTTATTTTGATTTGCATCTCTCAGATGATTGGTGACTTTGAGCATTTTTTCATATGTCTCTTGGACTTCTGTGTGTCCACTTTCGAAAAGTATCTATTTAAGACCTTTGCCCATTTTTATTGGATTGCTTAAGTTCCTTTTATTAAAATGTATGAGTACCCTATAAATTTTGGAGATTAAACCCTTATTGGAGATAACATTGGCAAATATATTCTCCCATGCACTGGGCTTCTTCTTTTTTTGTTATGGTTTCTTTTGCTGTGCAGAAGCTTTTTATTTTGATATAGTCCCATTTGTTTATTTTCTTCTTAGTTTCCATTGTCCTATGATCTTTATTGGTAAAGATATTGCTACAAGATATGCCTGATATGTTCCTACCTATGTGTTCTTCTATTATTTTTATGGTTTTCCATATTATTTTAGGTCTTTTATTCATTTTATTTTTGTATATGGTGTAAGTTGGTGATTCAGTTTCATTGTTTTTGCATGTATCTGTCCAATTATCCAATACCATTTATTGAAGAGACTGTCTTGACTCCATTGTATGCTCTTGCCTCCCTTGTCAAATATTAATTGAACATAATGGCGTGTGTCAATTTCTGGGTTCTTTGTTCTGTTCCATTGGTCTATGTGTCTGTTCTTGTGTCATTAGCAGCCCATTTTGAGAAAAGTGGCTTTGTAATATAGCTTGATATCTGATATTATGGTCCCTCCAAATTTGTTCTTCTTTCTTAGGATTGCTGTGGCTATTTGGGGTATTCCAGCTGAATTTTTTGCAAGTTTGTTCTAGGTCTTTGAAATATGTCAGTGGTATTTAATGGGGATTGCATTGAATCTATAGATTTCTTTGGGTAGTATGGACATTTTGATTATATTGATTCTACCAACTATGAACATGATATATTCTTCCACTTGTTTACATCTTTCTCTGTCACTTTTTTTAAGGTCCTGTAATTTTCCAAGTATAGGTCTTTTACCTGCTTAGTTAAATTTACGCCTAGGTATCTTAATATTTTTATTGCAATGGTAAATGGGATAGGTTTTTTTCCCTCTTTCTGTGAGTTATTAGTGTATAAAAAAATCCATAGATTTCTAGGTTTTAATTTTATATATATTCTGCTAAGTTGCTGAATTCATTTACTAAATCTAGTAATTTTGTAATGGAGTCTTTACTATGTACAATATCATGTCATCTGCAAATAATTAGTTTTACTTTTTCTTTTCCAATTTAGATGCCCTTAGTTCTTCCTCTTACCTAATTGATGTGGCTAGCACTTCTAATAGTATTGCAAACAAGAGTGGTAAAAATGGGCATCCCTGTCTTATTCCTGTTCTTAGGGAAAATGGTTTTAGTATTTGCCCATTGAGTAAGATGTTTGCAGTAGTTTTTTCATAGAAGGCTTTTATTATGTTGAGATATAATCATCTATTGCCTCTTTGCTGAGAGTTTTTATTTTTAAAAAATGGTGTTGGCTTTTGTTAAATGCTCTTTCTTCACCAATTGATATGACCATGTGATTTTTGTCTTTCAATTCATTTATGTGATGTATCACATTTATTGATTTTCAGATATTGTACCAAACTTGCATCCCCGGAATAAATCCCACTTGGTCATATTGTATGATCTTATTAATGTATTGCTGGCTGTGATTTGCTAATATTTCATTCCTCAATTTTAGCATCTATGTTGATCAGGGATATTGGCTTTTAATTCTCTTTTTTTGTGGTATCTTTATCCGGTTTTTGGATTAGGGTAATGCTGGCTTCATAGAAAGACCTTAAAAGTGTTCCTTCCTCTTGAATTTTTTGGAATAGTCTGAGAAGGGTAAGTGTTAGTTCTTCTTTGAAAGTTTGGTGAAACTAGAGCTTTTGTTTGCTGGAGGTTTTTATTTATTTTTATTACTGCTTCAATTTCATCAGTAATTATAAGCCTATTCAATATTATTATTATTATTATTATTATTATTATTATCATCCCTGACTGAGTTTTGAAATATTGTATTTTTCTAGGAAAATGTCCATTTCGTCTAGTTGTCCAGTTTGTTGGAATAGAGTTGTTTGCAGTATTTTTTTTTTTTACATCCTTTTGTATGTCTATTGGGTTGGTTGTTAATTCACCTCTTTCATTTCTGATTTTGTTTATTTGTGTCCTCTATCTTTGTTTCTTAGCTAGATAGTCATCAATTTTCTTTATCCTTTCATAGAACCAGCTCTTGGTTCTATTGATATTTTGTGTTTGTTTGTTTTTTGTCTGTATGTCATTTATTTCTGCTCTATCTTTATTATTTCCTTCCTTCTTCTATTCTGAGCTTGTCTTGTTGCTCTCTTTCTATTTCTTTAAATTGTAGGGTTAGATAACTTACTAACAGTTTTTCTTGTTATTTGAGGTAGGCCTATTGTGCTATGAACTTCCCTATCAGGACTGCTTTCACTGTGTCCCATGGATTTTGGATTGTTGTGTTTTAATTGTCATTTGTGTCAAGGGTACTTTTCACTTCTTCTTTGATCTTTTTGGCAACCCATTCATTGTTTAATAGCAGCCTATTTAGTCTCTATGCATTTATTTATTTTTTATTGTTTTTATTGTAGTTTATTTCTAATTTAATATAATTGTAATC
Organism: Pipistrellus hanaki; assembly: GCF_964339955.1. Taxonomy (NCBI): domain Eukaryota; kingdom Metazoa; phylum Chordata; class Mammalia; order Chiroptera; family Vespertilionidae; genus Pipistrellus; species Pipistrellus hanaki. The sequence continues at coordinate 94,593,606 of NC_140505.1, forward strand.
AGAGAAAATGCTTGATATGATTTAAATCTTCTTGAATCTGTAGAGACTGAGCTTGTGTCCAAATATTTTGTCTATCTTTGAAAATGTCCCATGTGCACTTGAGAAGAATGTATATTCTGTAGCTTTGGGGTGAAATGTTCTAAAGATGTCAATTAGTTCCATCTGATCTAGTGAGTCGTTTAGGATTGCTGTTTATTTGCTGATTTTTTTTTTATTTTATTTTTTGTCTAGGAGATCTATCCAGTGATGGCAATGGAATATTAAAGTCTATGATTGTATTGTTGTCGATCTTTCCCTTGATATGTTACAGGAGATTTTTATGTATTTGGGTGCTCCTGCACTTGGGTACATATTTGTTTACCAGAGTTATATTCTATTCTTGAATTGCTACCTTTAGTATTATAAAGTGGCCGTCCTTATCTCTTGTTATGGTCTTCACTTTGAGGTCTATTTTGTCAGCTATAAGTATTGCTTCCCCAGCATTTGTGGTGTTGTGTTTTTTTTTTAAATTTCCATTAGCCTGAAAAATGTTTTTCCATTTCTTCTCTCTCATTCTCTGTGAGTCTTTTGTTCTGAGTTGGGTCTCTTGTAGACAGCATATCTATGGGTCATGTTTTCTTACCCACTCAGTCACCTATGTCTTTTGATTGGAGCATTTAATACATTTACATTTAAAGATATTATTGACTAGAGGCCATATGCATGGATTCATGCACCAGGGTCCCTTGGCCTGGTCTGTGGGGATCAATGGTCCTCCACGCTGCTGCAGCCCAGCCTTACCTGCCAACTCATTAAGCTCTAGCCCACTGTCCACATCGATCCAGACCAGCACGAAGTATTGTAGGAAGCAACAAGTGGCTGAGGAGGAGCCTGAGCCTGGGCTGGGCACTGCATCACTCCCACTTATCCCCAGCCCCACTGCACCTGCCACCTCTGATTAGGGGTGCAGGGGGAGTGTCCGCAGGATAGGCTTGCACCATAGCAGCTGTGCTTACTACCTGTGAGCTCAGCGTCTGGCGCCCATCTGTCAGCTGAATGATACTCCCACTGTGGGCTGTGAGAGCACACTGAACACCAGTGTGCAGTTCCTGCATTGAGTATCTGTCCCCAGCTGGTCAGTGCACATCATACCTACCAGCTGGTAATCCAGTCATCTGGTAGTCCGGTCACATAAGAATATATATATATATATATATATATATATATATATATATATATATAGAGAGAGAGAGAGAGAGAGAGAGAGAGAGAGAGAGAGAGAGAGAGAGAGACTAGAGGCCCAGTACATGAAATTCATGCATGGGAGGGAGGAGGGGAGTTTGTCCCTCAGCCCAGCCTGCACTGTCTCCAATCTGGAACCCCCTCAAGCGATGCCCAACAGGCAGGCAGACATCCCTCTCACAATCCAAGACTGCTGGCTCCCAACTGCTCGCCTGCCTGTCTACCTGATTGCCCCTAACCACTTCTGCCTGCCAGCCTGATCACCTTATAACCACTCCTCTGCCAGCCTGGTCACCCCTAACTGCCATCCCATACAATCCTGGTTGCCCCTAACTGCCCTCACCTGCAGGCCTTGTCCCCCGGAACTGCCCTCCCCTGCTGGCCTGGTCTCCCCCAACTGCCCTCCTTTGCTGGCCTGATTGCCCCCAACTGCCCTTCCCTGGTGGCCTGATTGCCCACAACTGCCCTCCCCTGCAGGCCTTATCGCCCACAACTGCCGTCCCCTAAAGGCCTGGTCCCTCCCTTCAACTGCCCCCCTTGCAGGTCTGGTACCCCCCAACTGCCCTCCCCTGTAGGCCTGGTCCTTCCTAATTACCCTTTCCTGAAGGCTTTGTTCCCCTCCCCAACTGCCCTCCTCTGCTGGCCCAGTCACCCCTAACTTCCCTCCCCTACAAGCCTGACTGCCCCCAACTGCCCTCACCTGCAGACCTGATCACTCCCAAATATCCTCCCTTGCAGGCTTGGTCCCTCCCAACTGCCCTCCCTTGCCAGCCTGGCTGCCCCCAACTGTCCTTCTCTGCTGGCCCAGTAACTAACTGTCCTCTATAATAGGCCAGATTGCCCCCAACTGCCTTCCCTTGCAAGCATGGTGCCCCTCCCCGCAACTGCCCTTCCCTGCTGGCCTAATTGTCCACAATTTCTCTCCCCTGCTGGCCATCCTGTGGTGGCCATATTTGTTCACATGGGGGCAGCCATTTTGTGTGTTGGAGTGATGGTCTATTTGCATATTACCCTTTTATTAGATAGGATAGGAACTTCTTTGTTGCTATTTTAATTCTTTATTCTGTGTTTCTCCTCTTTCTATTCCTTCTTCTTCTACTAGTCCCTTTACGATTTCTTGCATTGCTGATTTGGTGGTAATATACTCCCTTCAGCTGTTTTTGTCTGCAAAGGTCCTGATTTTACCTTCAATTTTGAATGATAGCCTTGCTGGATAGAGTATTCTTGGTTTCAGTTTCTTACTTTTCATTAATTTGTATACTTGATTCCATTCCTTTTTGCTGGATGTGTTTCTGTTGAGAAATCATTTGATAGTCTAATGATAGATCCCTTGTATATAACCTTCTATCTCTCTCTTGCAGACCTTAAGATTCTTTCTTTTTCATTAACATTTGACATTGTTATTATGATGTATCTTGATATGGGTTTTCTGGGGTTTATCTTATTTGGGACTCTCTGTGCTTGGGTGACTTTTTTTCTTTCTCAAGTCAGAGAAGTTTTCCATCATTATTTCTTCAAATAGATATATATTTTTTTCAATCATAAGAATTGGTGGGGACTATATTTTTATTTGTTTTATTATTATTACTAGAGGCCTGGTGCACAAAATTCATGCATGGGAGGGTCCCTCAGCTGGCCTGCACCCTCTCCAATTTGGGACCTCTTGTAAATGTCTAAATCCCTGCCAGATTGGGCCTAAAATGGCAGTTAGGCTCTAACAATCTGGGACTGCTGGCTAATAACTGCTCGCCTTCCTGCCTGCCTAATCGCCCCTAACCCTCTACCTGCCTGCCTTATTGCCCTTAACTGCCTCTGTTTGCTGGCCTGATAGCCCCATAACTGGTCCCCTGCCGGCCTGGTTGGCCCCTGCCAGACAGGTTGCTCCCTTACTGCACCTTTTCTGGCCTGCCTGATTGCCCCTAACCACTCTGCCTGCCTGCCTGATTGCCCCTAACTGGTCCCCTGCCAGCCTAGTCATCCCCTAACTGCCCCCCTGCCAGACTGGTCATCCCCTAACTGCCCCTCTGTTGGTCTGGTGGCCCCCAAACTGTGCCCTTGCCAGCCTGGTCGCCCTTAACTGTCTGGAATAAAGTTGAATTTCTGGAAGATGTCCAGTTGACCCAGTCTTATTAGCATATTACCCTTTTATTAGTATATATTGTTTAAGTATTACAAATAGTAATACATATAACTCCTTTCCCCCCATGAACCTCCCCTTGGCATCCCCCACCCCATGGACATGCCCATCACCCTCCTAGTATCTGTGTCCATTTCTTATGCGTATATGAATGAATAAAAGCCCTTTGATTGATCACTTACCCTCACCCACCACTGTCCCTTGACTTACCACTGAATTTTAACAGTCTATTCAATGCTTTTCTGTCTCTGTATCTATTTTTGTTCATCAGTTTATGATGCTCATTATATTCCACAAATGAGTGAGATCATTTGATACTTCTCTTTCTCTCATTGGATTATTTTGCTTAGCATAATATTTTCCAGTTCCATCCATGCTATTGCAAATGTAAGAGTTCCTTCTTTTTTTACAGCAGCATAGTATTCCATTGTGTAGATGTACCACTGTTTTATAATCCACTTAGCTGCTGATGGGTACTTAGGTTGTTTCCAAATCTTAGCTATTGTAAATAGTACTGCTATATACATAGGGGTGCATATAACATTTCTTATTGGTGCTTCTGATTTCTTGGGGTGTATGCCTAGAAGTTGGATTACTGGGGAAAAATGAGAGTTCAATTTTTTATTTTTTGAGGAAACTCCACACTGTTCTCCACAGTGGCTGCACCAGTCTGCATTCCCACCAGCAGCGTAAGAGAGTTCTTTTTCTCCACATCCTGGCCAGCACTTGTTGTTGATTTGTTAATGATAGCCATCTTGGCAGGTGTGAGATGGTATTTCATTGTTGTTTTGATTTGCATCTCTCAGATCATTAGTGACTTTGAGGATGTTTTCCTATCTCTCTTAACCTTCTCTATGTCCTCTTTCAGAAAGTGTTTATTTAGGTCCTTTATCCATTTTTTGGTTGGATTGTTTATCTTACTTTTGTTAAGTTGTATGAGTTTTCTATAAAATTTAGAGATTAAATGCTTTAGGGAGATAATATTGGCAAATATGCTCTCCCATACAGTGGACATTCTTGTTGTTTTGTTGATGGTTTCTTTTGCTATGCAAAGCTTTTCATTTTGATATGGAACCATTTGTTTATTTTCTCCTTAGTTTCCATTGCCCTAAGAGCTGTATTGGCAATGATATTGCTATAACAAATGTCTGTTATTTTGTTGCCTATGGAATATTCTAAGATTTTTATGGTTTCCCATCTTATGTTTAAGTACTTTATCCACTTTTAGTTTATTTTTGTGTATGGTATAAGTTGGTGGTCTAATTTCATTTTTTTTTTTTTTTACATGTATCTGACCAATTTTCTCAACACCATTTATTGAAGAGACTGTATTGACACTATTGTATGCTCTTGCCTCCTTTGTTAAATATTAATTGAACATTATGGCTTGGGTCAATTTCTAGGTTCTCTGTTCTGTTCCACTGGGTCTATATATCTATTCTTGTGCCAGTACCAGGCAGTTTTGAGAACAGTAGCTTTGGAGTATAGATTGATATCTGGTATTGTGATCCTTTCAAATTTGTTCTTCTTTCTCAAGATTGCTGTAGCTATTCGGGGACTATTTTTATTCTAGATGAATATTTGGAGAGTTTGTTCTATGTCTCCGAAGTATGCCATTTGGTATTTTAATGGGGATTGCTTTGAATTCATAGATTGCTTAGGGTAGTAAGGACAATTTATTGATATTGCTTAAGGTAATAAGGACAATTTATTGATTTTGATTCTACCAATCCATGTACAAGATATAATCTTCCATTTGTTTATGTCTTTCTCTCTCTTTTTTCAGCATACTGTAATTCTCTGAGAACAGGTTCTTTACCTTTCTGATTAAATATATTACTATATATCTTAACTTTTTGTTAAAATGTTAAATGGGATTTTTTTTTTATTTTATTTTTTTAGTTTCTCTTTCTGTGAATTCATTATTGGTGTACAGAAAAGCCATAGAATTCTGGGTGTTAATTTTGTATCCTGCTACATTGCCAAATCCATTTATTAATTCTATTAGTTTTTCACAGTCTTTAAAATGTTCTATGTACAACATCATGTCATCTACGAATAATGACAATTTTACTTCATCTCTTCCAATTTGAATGCCTTTTATTTCTCCTTGTCTGATCACTATGGCTAGCACTTGCAGTACTTTGTCAAATTGGAGTGGTGAGAGTAGGCATTCTTGTCTTCTTCCTGTTCTTAGTGGAAATGGTTTTAGTTTTTGCCCATTGAGTATGATGTTGTCTGTGGGTTTGTCATTTATGGCTTTTATTATGTTGAGATATCATCCTTCTATTCCCACCTTGCTGAGAATTTTTGTCAAGGAAGGGTGTTGGATTTTTTCCTGCATTAATGGATATGATTATATGGTTTTTATCTCTCAATTTAATTATGTGATGCATCATATTTATTGATTTGTGGATATTGTAGCATCCTTGCATCCCCAGAATAAATCCCACTTGGTCACGATGTAAGATCTTTCTAATGTAATGCTGGATCTGATTTGCTAGAATATTGGCTTCTATATTCATGAAGGATATTGGCCTATAATTATCTTTCTTTGTATTGTGTGTGTTTTTTTCTGATTTGCAGATTAGAGAAATGCTGGATTCATAGAAAGAGCTTGGAAGTGTCCCTTCCTCTTGAATTTTTTGGAATTGTCTGAGGAGAATAGGTTTTAGTTCTTCTTCGAATATTTGATAAAACTCCGCTATGAAGCTTTATGGTCCAGAGCTTTTGTTTTTTGGAAGTTTTTTTTTTTTTTTTAATTAATGCTTCAATTTCCTCCATAGTTACTTGTCTATTCATATTTTTTATTTTTCCTGATTGTGTTTTTGAAGATTTAATTTTTCTAAGAATATATTCATTTTTTCTAGATTGACCAAGAGTTGCTCATAGTATATATATATATATATTTTTTATGATTCTTTGTAGTTCTGTGGGGTCTATTGTTATTTTGCCACCTTCATTTCTGATTTTATTCATTTGGGTCCTCTCTCTCTCTGCTTCTTGGTGAGCCTGGCTAGAAGTTCATCAATCTTATTTATCCTTTCAAAGAATGAGCTCTTGGTTCCATTGATCTTTTGGTGTTTTTGTTTTGTTTTGTTTTGTTGTTTTGTTTTGTTTTTTGTTTTTTGTTTTTTTGTCTCTATGCTATTTATGTGCACTCTGATCTTCATTATTTTGTTCATTCTCTCTACTCTAGGGTTTTCTTGCTTTTCTCTTTCTAATTCTTTGAACTGCAGCATTAGATGGTTTATCACCACTTTTTCTTGGGTAATAGCCTGTTATTTAGCTGTCAAGTCTTTAAATTTTTGTTATTGTTTTTATTTTAGTTTATTTTTAATATCATGCCATTGTTATATGAGAATATGTTTGATAGGATTTCAATATTCTTGAATTTGAGAGAGCTTGCCTGTATCCCAATATGTGGTCTATCTTTGAAAATGCCTCATGTGCACTTGAGAAGAATGTATATTCTGTAGCTTTGGGGTGAAATGTTTGAAGATGTCCATTAAGTCCATCTGATCTAGTGAGTCATTTATGATTGCCTTGTCTTTGTTGAGTTTTTGTCTAGAGGATTTATCCAGTGATGTTAATGTGGTATTAAAGTCTCATACTATTATTGTATTGCTGTCAATCTCTCCCCTTATATCTTCCAGAATTTTTTTTTTATATATTTGGATGCTCCTGCATTGGGAACATAAATGTTTACCAAAGTTATATCCTCTTGTTGTATGGAGCCCCTTAGAATTATCTCTTGTTATAATCTTCACTTTAAGGTCTATTTTATCAGATATAAGTATTGCTACCCCAGCTTTTCTTTTCATTTCCATTTGCCTGAAATATATTTTTCAACCCTTCACTTTCAGTCTGTGTGAGTCCCTTGGTCTGAAGTGGGTCTCTTATAGACAGCATATACATGGGTCATGTTTTTTTGGTTTTTTTTTGGTTTTTTTTGTTTTTTTTTTTGTTTTTTTTTAATCCATTCAGTTACTCAATGACTTTTGATTGGAGCATCTAGTCCATTTAGGTACAATGTTATTATTAATAGGTACTTGTTTGTAGCCATTTATATTCTTTATGCTTATGTTCCTTCCTCCCTTTCTATTTCTTCTTTTTACAACCATCCCTTTAGCATTTCTTGCCTTGCTGACATGGTAGGATAAAGTCCCTTAGCCGTTTTTTTTTTTTGTTTGTGAAGCTCCTGATTTCCCCTTCATTTTTTATTGATATCCTTGATTCATAGAGTATTCTTGGATTCAGTCCCTTGCTTTGCATCACTTTGTATATTTCATTCCATTCCCTTTTGGCCTGTTGTGTTTCTGTTAGTAAATCATTTGATAATATGGTGGGAGATCCTTTTAGGTAACTTTCTGTCTCTCTCTTGCAGTTTTACGATTTTCTCTTTGTCAATATTCTTTGACATTATAATTATCACAAATCTTGGTGTGGGTCTTCTGTGGTTCATTTTGTTTGTGACTATCTGTGCTTGTGTGACTTTTCTTTCTCAAATCAGGGAAGTTTTTTGTCATTATTTCTTCAAATGGGTTCTCTAATCCTTGCTTCTCTTCTTGTCTTTTTGGCAACCCTATTATATATAAGTAACTTTGTTTCATGTTGTCACAAAACTCATTTAGGATCTCCTCTTGCCCGTTAATTTTTTTTTACTCAAATTGCTATTCAGATTGATCTTTTTTCTCTACTTTATCTTCTAACTCACTAATTCAGTCCTCCACTTTTTCTAGTCTACTATTTAAAACTGCCTTCATGTTTTTGACTATTGCTATATCATCTTTTATTTCCTCCTAATTATTTCATAGGTTGTTAATTTTCTCATCCATCCAGTTTATGAACTGGATGAACATTACTCTGAATTGTTTTCTGACATATTGCATGCCTTCATTTAATTTAGTTCCTTTTTTGGCAATGCCTCCTTTTCTTTACTTGGGTGATTGTTTCATTGTCTCTCCATTTTTGTGATTACCAAAATGTTCACGTTTTGAGTTGCTAGGATCAAGCCATGTGTGTGGGAGCATAACAAAACCTGAGTGTCACTGCAGAGCTCAGGCACTGAAACACGTGGCTGTGTTGGGTCAGCAGAAATCATGCATGCTGTAAGTTGGCCCGCATGAGGGTTGGCCTGCTCGAGGGTGGGTGGTATGGCTGCTGGGGGTTAGCAGCAGCTCCCGCCCCTCCAGGTGTGCATGCACTGAGAATCAGAGTCCCGATGTGTGTGAGCTGAGAATCAGAATCATGATTGCTCAGGTTGGCTGCCTTGTGTCAGCAGGTTGCCTCTGCATTGAGAATCAGAGTCACCAGGCTGCTAGGGGCCTGGTTTGCATGGCTTCCCTGTGTCAGCTGGAGGCCCGCTCATGCACCATGGGTTGTGTGGGCCCTATGCCACTGCGATGGGCCTTTGGGAGGGGGAACCTCTCTGAGACTCACAAGAATCTGTGGCCGGGATGGCTGGAGTCTCGGTGTCTGTGGTTCTGCAGCTGTGGTAGCAGGTCTTTGTGTAGAGTGGCTGTAGCATCCCGGTTTGTGTCTGAGGCCAGTCTGGGTGGTGGTGAGGCTGGGTTCCCAGTCACAGCATTTCTGCCCTTCAAGATGGAATGGTTTCTGTCTCAAAAATGTATCCTATTTCTTGCTCAGCTTCTACTTCTTCTGGCACTCCTAGTATGCAGATGTTGCTTCATTTCATGTTGTCTCAAAGATCCCTTAACCTCTCCTCCTATTTTTTTTCCAGTTGCTATTCAGATTGGGTCTTTTTTCTACTCTGTCTATTAACTCACTGATTCAGTCCTAAGCTTCTTCTAGACTTGTCCATTGTGTTCTTTACTGCAGCTATCATTCTTTATTTTCTCTTGATTCTTACACATGTTGAATCTCTTATCCAGACTTTTGAGCATCCTTATAACCATTGCTCTAAATTCTTTCTCTGAAAAACTGATTACTTCCATTTTATTTATTTCCTTTTCTATGATTCCTTCTTTTATTTCCTTTGGGAATTGTTTCTTTATATTCCTATTTTTCTCTCCCTTTCATTTGTTTCTATGTAACGTGAGTTGCTGTTTTTTTCTGCCCCTGGGCAACCTTTTTTAGGTCCAAGAAGTTGTAGTCCCTAGTGGTCTAATGATCTGGGACTCCAGATGTTGGGTCTGCCTTGAGTCTCAGGCCTTTACTGTCTCTGCTCTGAGTTATACTCCTTTCCTCCATGGATCCTGTCCCTCAGTGTTCTACTATAGATGCTCTGATTCAACAGGGTGCACGTGCACAGTTCCTCTGGTGTGTGATTCCCTGTGAGGATCTAGAGCCCTCTGGCATGCAATTCACTGCATTGGCCCTGGTGCCCACAGCAAGGTGGTATTCTAGATCCATCTGACATTCATTTACAGTGAGGTCATCATGCCTGGGTGTGGGGCAATGTCAAGTGTCTCCAGTTTGCTTGAACCTTCAGCATGGCCTTGGGTCCTTAGCAGGTGCAGAGTCAGGTGTCTGTTGGGTTCACATTTATGGGAGTCTCTGCATCAAGGACCTTTCTGAGAAACCAATACTTTAAGGAAAATCAAGTCAAATTTGGTTTTCACATCATATTGTGTGGACATTTCTGTGTGGTCCTGGGTACTGGGAAGAGCATAGCATCGAGTGTCTCAAACTCACTTGCACCTTCATCATGGTCCTCCCACTCTCTCCCACTGTCAGTGAGGTTCAGGATCCTGGGAGGGGTGGTAAGGTCTTGGATTCTGGGAGGAAAAGAGGGGTGTGGGGTCTCTCTGGCTTGCACTGGCAGGGTCTGGGAACCCAGGCAGGGAGGTGCAGCATGGGAGGTCTCTAGCATGTGCTCACTGAAAACATCTGGGAACCATGGGGAGGTAGCAGCCCACTCACAGCAGGGGTGTTGTGGTGGTCCCTTGAAAGTTGTGGCTGGCCAGGCGCTCACTGCTTGGGTTTCCGGTAGTATACAATGCTAATTTGTATGCCATTGTGGCTGCACTCCTGGCCTTTGCTGCTTCCCCTTTCAAGATGGCATGGGCTCTGTTACCAGAACTGAATCCACCTGGCCTGTGAGTACCTGTGATGATAGCATGTGTTCCCCATTCAGGAAAGCCTGACCCACCAGCCCCCAAGACTCCTGCAAGATTTAACTCTCCCTTAGTCACACACACACACACACACACACACACACACACACACACCACATCCACACACTCCCCTCTTACTTCTTTACTCACTCACGCTCTCCCTCACTGCTGCCCTGCTGGCCATCTTGTTGGGATCTCTTCAAACTTTATATAACACAAAACAGAACACATGTCATTAGAACTATCACAGGATTTCTAACTTTTTCTCTCTCTTCCCAGAAAGTGATGAGGTATTTCTTGTATCCTCAGTGATTTTAAGAAATAAGAGAAGCAAAGGCAAAGTCCTCCTATTTTTCCTAGAGAGGCTCCTTAGAGATAACACTGTTGATCCATAAATTTATATAGAATTCAAAATGAGAAAATAAATTACCTTACAGCATCAATGAATCCCACAAGTTCTTCAGATTTTTACTCTAGAAAATTTGAAGAATAAAAAACTTTTTCACTGAAAAGTTATCATTTGCTAAATAACAGCCTCTTTAGTCTCAGAAATGTACACACAATATGATGTGAAAACCAAATTTGACTTTTGATTTTCCTTAAAGTATTGGTTTCTCAGAAAGGTCCTTGATGCAGAGACTCCCATAAATGTGAACCCAAAAAGGCCCAAATCAAGACAAATCATAATTAAAATGACAAAGGTAAAAGACAAAAAGATATTAAAAGTAGGAAGAGAAAGACAGTTACCTACAAGGTAACACAATCATTACATCATCAGATGATTTCTCAATAGAAATATTTAATGCCAAAAGGGATTGGCATGAACTATTCGAAGTGATGAAAAGTAAGGATCTAAAACTAAGATTACTTTACCAAACAATAATTTAAAATTGAAGGAGAGCCCTAGCTGGTTTGGATCAGTGGATAGAGTGTTGGCCTAAGGATTGAAGGGTGTGGGTTCAATTCCGGTCAAGGGCACATGCTTTGGTTGCAGGCTTGATCTCTGACCCCTTTGAAGTGAATGCAGGAGGCAACCAATAGATGTGTCATCTCTCTTTCTCTCTCTCTCTCTCTCTCTCTCTCTCTCTCTCTCTCTCTCTCTTTCCCTTTTTCCCTCCCACTTTCTCTTTTAAAAAAAAAGGGAAAATATCCTTGGGTGAAGATTAAAATATTATTTCTAAATAATAATTATAAATAAATAAATAAATAAAATTGAAGGAGAAATAAAGAGCTCCTAGACAAGGAAAAGCTAAAGGAGAGTATTACCATCAAACTAGTAATACAAGAAATGTTAAAGATTCTTCTTTAAGAAGAAGAAGGGGGTAGGGAACATAGTTTTTAAAAAATGGCAATAGATGCATACCTATCAATAATTATTTTTAGTATAAATGAATTAAATCCTCTAACCAAAAGAAATGGGGTAGGTGAATGAATAAGAAAACAACCCCCATATATATGCTAAAATGATACATACACACTAAAAGCAAAGGGATAGAAAAAATATTTCATGAAAATGAAAAAGAAAAATGAGCTGGATTAGCAATACTTATATCTGACAAAATAGACTTTAAAACAAAGGCTATAATAAGATACAAAGTAGAATACTACATAATGATAAATGGAGCAACCCAAAAAAAGGATAGAACCACCATAAAAGCATCTAAATATATAAAGCAAATCTTGATTAACATAAAAAGAGAAAATGACAGTACTATAGTTACAGTAGAGGGTTTAAACAACCCATCGACATCAATGGAAACATTTTACAGGCAGAAAATAAACAAGGGAATAATGGCCTTAAATAACACAGTAGATCAGATGGATTTGATTGATACTCTCAGAGAATTTCACCCCAAACCATCAGAATATACATTCTTTTCAATTGCACATGGAATATTTTCTAGGATAGACCACATTTTAGAACACAAGACAATTCTTAATAAATTTAAGAAAATTTAAATTATATCAAGGATATTCTCTGACAATATGGTATGAAATTAGAAATAAATCACAAGACAAGAACTGAATAACACAAAGACATGCAGGCTAATTAACATGTCACCAAACAATGAATGGGTTAACAATAAGACCAAGGAACAAATATATATCACCCTCAAATAAACAATCTAACTTTATACTTAAAGAAACTTGAAAAAGAATAACAAGCAAAGCCCAAAATGAGTAGAAGGAATAAAATAATGAAGATCAGAGCAGAAATAAACAAAAAAAAGTCTAAATAAATTATACAAAAGATCAGTGAAACCAAGTGCTGGTTCTTTGAAAAGATAAACAAAATTGACAGACCTTTAACCAGACTCATCAAAACAAAAAGAGAGAAGACCCAAATAAATAAAATCACAAATGAAAGAGTAGAAGTAACAACTGATTTCACAGAAACACAAGAGATTGTAAAGAAATATCATAAACAAATTGGACAATCGGGACAAAATGCATAAATTATAGAAACATACAATATTCCAAAAATGAATCAGGAAAAAAACATTGATGAGAGAGAAAAATTAATTGGTTGCCTCAATCAATGAAAGTTCTGGACCAGATGGCCCTACAGGAGAATTTTATCAAACATTCAAAGAATAACTAATACCTATCCTTCTCAAATTATTTCAAAATAATTCATAAGGAGAGAAGACTCTTGAGCTCATTTTAAGATGCCAGCATTGTCCTAATTCCAAAACCAGATAAAGGCACTAAAATCAAAGAAAATTATAGGCCAATATCCCTGATGAACAGTGTTGCTAAAATCTTCAACAAAATATTAGCAAACCAGATTCAGCATTACACAAGATCACACACCATGATCAAGTGGGATTTATTCTGGAGATGCAACCTTGGTACATCAATAATCATGATATATCACATAAACAAAATGAAGGATAAAAATATAAAAATCATATGAGCATATCAATAGATGTAGAAAAATCGTTTGATAAAATCCAACACCCATGTAACCTAATAATAGAGTAATATGCAAATTAACCATCAATTTGCTACACAAACCAGCCAATCAGAGTGAGTATGCAAATTAACCTGACAAAGATTGTGGTTAATTTGCATACAAGGAGAGAGGAGTGAAGGCTAAAGACAGCATAAAAGGAAGAGGGAGGCTCCGAAAGTGGAAAGCAAGGTGGCTGCAGCTGCTGGAGGGAAAGTACTGGCAGTGCCTGCAGGGTGGGGTGGGGTGAGGTGGGATGAGGTGTACAGCAGTGGTGGAGGTAGCAGCTATAGGAAGCAGTGGGGTGCCAGGCGGGCAGGTGGGGTGGGCCGGGAGGAGCACTCAGTAGCAGTGTGTTTGCAGCCTCAGCCACAGAGGCAGCAGCAGTAGTGGGGCCGCGCAGCTGGGCAGTTGGTCGGGAGTGTGGGGGTGAGGGGTGCTGAGGTGGTGGCAGTACTCACAGCTGTGAAGATGGTGGTGGAGGTGGCCTTGGGCATGGTGGGGTGGGCCCTGCCCATCCTGCCCGCCCCTGCCTGCCACAGGGGGTGGCAGGAGGGAACCCCACCGGAAACCTTATAGGAATACCTCTGCAACAGGTGCCTAGTTTATTATAAAAACTCTTAGCAAAGTGAAAATATAGGGAATATATATGACAAATCCACAGCCAACATCATACTCAATGGACAAAAACTACAAATATTTTCCATAAGACTGGGAAAAAGTCAGGAATGTCCGCTTTCACCATTCTTATTCAAAATAGTACTGGTAGTCCTACCTACAGCAATAAGACAAGAAGAAGATTTTTAAAAAGGCATCCTAATTAGAAAGGAAGAAGTATAACTATCTATATTTACAGATGACATGATACTGTATATAGTGAACCCTAAAGGTTCCACTAAAAAAAAAAAGAAAACTAGAACTGATAGGTGGATTCATTTATAGTAGTAGGATACAAAATAAATATGCAGAAATCAGTTGCATTTCTATACCAATAATCAACTACCAGCAAGGGAAACTGAAAAAATGATCCCATTCACAATTTCTTCAAAATGAATAAAATACCTAGAAATAAATTTAACCAAGGATCTAAAGGACCTGTATTCAAAAAATTATGACACTGAAGAAAGAAATTGAAGAAGATACAAATCATATGGAAGCATATACTGTGTTCATGGATAGGAATAATTGAAATCATTAAAATTTTCATACTAGCCCTGGCCCATGTGATTCACTGGCTATATTGTTATGGCATCCACCAAAGGGACATTGGTTCAATTCCCAGTCATGGCATGTACTCAGGTTGTGGATTCAATCCTTGTACGGGTGTTTTTCTCTCACATTGATGTTTCTCTTTTTTGCCCTCTACCTTCCTCTGTTTCTCTCTCTTTGGAATCAAGGGGGGAAATGCCCATAGGTGAGGATTAAAATATAATAAAAATTAAAAATAAGTAAGTAAAATGTCCATTCTACTCAAAGCAATCTATAGATTCAACCCAATTCCTATCAAGATACCAATGGCACATTTCACAGAACTGCTGTAGAACGAATATTCAAAAAATGTATATGGAACCACAAAATACCCCAAATAGCCACAGCAATTTTGAGAAAGAACATAGCTGGGCCCTGTTGGTGTGGCTTAAGTTGGTTGGGTGCCATCCCGTGCACCAGGTGGCCACAGGTTCAATTTCAGGTCAGGGCACATGCCCATGCTGCAGGCTTGATCCCCAGGAGGGGGCATGCAGGTAGCAGCTAATCAATGTTTCTGTCTCATCAATGTTTTTATCTCTTTCTCCCTCTCCCTTCCTCTCTCTGAAATCAAGTAAAATATATTTTTAAAATTTTTAAAAATTAACACAATTGGGGGAATCATACTACCTGATATCAAACTATACTACAATGCAATAGTAATCAAAACAGCATGGTACTAACATAAAAACAGATATATAGATCAATGGAATAATAGAGAGCCCAGAAATAAACTCACACTTTTATGGTCAATTAATATTTGACAAAGGAGGCAAGAACATACAATGGGGTAAAGATAGCCCATTCAATAAGTGGTGTAGGAAAAATTGGAGATACATGCAAAAAAAAAAAAAAAAAAAAAAAAAAAAAAAAAAAAAAAAAAAAAAAAAAAAGACCACCTTCTTACAACATACACAAGAATAAACACAAAATGGATTAAAGCTTTAAATGTTAGACTCAAAACCATAAAAATCCTAGCAGAAAACATAGGCAGTAACATCTTAGACATTTCTCAAAGCAATTTTTTTTCTGATATATATCCTAAGGCAAGGGAAACAAAAGAAAAAAATAAACAAACGGTACTACATCAAACTGAAATGTTTTTCACAGCAAAAGAAACCAATAACAAAATACAACAAGACAACCCACGGAATTGGAGAACATGTTTGTCAATGATACTTCTGATAAGAGATTAATATCCAAAATTTATAAAGAACTTATAAAACTCAAAAAAAAAAAACCCCACAAACAATCCAATTTAAAAATGGGCAAAGGACCTGAATAGACACTTCTCCAAAGAAGACATATAGATGGCCAATAGATATAGGAAAAGATGTTTAATGTCATGAATCATCAGAGAAATGCAAATTCAAACCAAATGAGATATCACCTGATGCCTATCGTAATGGCTATCATCAATGAATCAAATATCAACAAGTGTTTGTCAGGATGTGGAGGAAAGGGAACCCTTTTCCACTGTTGGTAGGAATACAGATAGGTGCAGCCACTGTAAAAAGCAGCATTGGGTTACCTTAAAAATGTTTAAATGGAACTGCCTATAACCCAGCAATTCCACTTCTGGAAATATATTTGGAGAAACCCAGAGCATAATTTGAAAAAATATATGCACCACTATATTCATTACAGCATTATTATTTGTAATAGCCAAGATTTGGAAGCCGCCCAAGTGACCATGAATAGATGAATGGTGCCCTGACCGGTTTGGCTCAGTGGATAGAGTATCTGCCTGTGGACTCAAGGGTCCCAGGTTTGATTCCAGTCAATGGCATGTACCTTGGTTGCTGGCACATTCCCAGTAGGGAGCGTGCAAGAGGCAGCTGATCAATGTTTCTAACTCTCTGTCCCTCTCCCTTCCTCTCTGTAAAAAATCAATAAGATATATATTTTTAAACAACATAGACTGATGAACAAGATCAGACCCAGAGATAAGAAGACATGGGTCAGACTGTTGGACCTCAAAGGGAGGGTGGGGATAAAAGGGAGAGATCAACTAAAGGACTTATGTGCACACATATGAGCCTAACCAGTGGTCAAGGACAATAGGGGGATGGGGGCATGAGTGGTGGGGGGGAGACTGGAATGGGGATTGAGGAAAAATATGTGATACCTTAATCAATAAAGAAATTAATAAAAAATATGAATGGATATTTTATCTATTATAGTACATTTCCAAAATGAATATGAGTTGACCACAAAAATAGAAGATCTTATCCTTTGCAACAATATGAATGAACCTAAAGAGTATTATGCTAAGATAAATAAGCCAGACATATACCATATGCTTTCACTTATATGAGGAATCTAATAAACAAAATAGACTCACAAACAAAATAGAAACAGATTCATATTCAGAGAACAGACTGACAGCTGTCAGAGGGGTGGGTGGAAGGGCTGGGTTGAAAAGGTGAATAGCTTAAGAAAAAAGCACCTCATAGACAACAGTATGGTGATTACCAGAGGGAAAGGGGGTGGGTGGGAAAGTAGGTGAGGGTAAAGGAGGGGTAAATGGTAATGGAAGGAGACTTGACTTGGAGTGGTGAACACACAATCCAATATACATATGATATATTATAGAATTGTACCACTGAAACCTATATAATTTTATTTACTAATGTCACCCCAATAAATTCAATTTAATAAAGAAAGTCTCTTGAGTTTCTGATCAGCAATATCACAATTTCAGGGTTACTTTCAACACAAAGTTCCCTAGTGAATGCCCACATAGCACATGGTCAACATGTGATATCTTTTCAGGTCCAGATTCCTGTCCCAGCCATCTTTCATTTGACCAGCTCTCTGTTTCTCACAAAACCACAAAACTGGCATATGTGATTTCAATTCCAAGCTTCTGTGAAAAATCACAACACAGACTTAAAACATTTAGGACCCCAGAACCTCTGCTCTGAGTCCCCAAGCCCCTCTTAGTGGATCACAGCCAGCCACCTCTCCGAAAGCTATAGTTCTGAAACTTTTTCATAATCACAGGTATTGGCACAAAGTCTCAGCCATTATTCTCAAGCAGCCTTATAAATGAGCACCTGGCTGGGTGTCACAGATCTAGTGAAAGTCCAAGTGCATCAAAGAGATGCTGTCCATTATTTACATCATGCCTCTCCCTCCTTTCTTCACATAGGTTGAGGTTTGTGAAAACCAGTATGCCCAAGAAATGCAGGCCTCCCTCACCTTACACCCATGTTCTGCACAAGCTACATGAAGCTTGTGAGAAATGTCTTCTATTTCTGCCCCCAGAAACTCACTGGATTCCAGCATTTAGTGCCTATTGCCATATTGAGGGAGAAAACAGTCATTCAGCATGAGTCCTTTGCATCTTGCAACCAAGGCAAAGAAGGTTTCTTCCTTGATCTGATCTGGCATAACCTTCCATGGAGGGTTTGGAAAATAAAATATTACATTCAAAACAAGAAGTGGGAGAGGATTGAAGATGGCTGCCGATAGGAAGGCAGACTTCAAGATAGTGTATGAGTGAGAGAACAAAAGTAGAGTGTGTTGACGTACAGGGAGTGTCTATTTGTGGGTGAGACAGCTATACTCCAAAGGACTGTTGGGGATTATCAGACCAGGGCCTCCTGACTAGGCAGCCTCCATGACTGCTGAAATCTCCCCTGGAGCAACCAGTTCTGCTGCAGAGACATGCCATCTTGAAGGGGACAGTGGCTGTGATCAGAAGCCTATACATCCCAGGACTCTACAACCACAACACTCAGGGACCAGCTGTGAACCCAGGAACACCGGATCTCAAGCAATGTGAATACATAGACTTGGACTAGCTCTGCACCTTCTCATGGAAAGGTCATATTTCACCTAGGGAAAGGTGAGGTCTTCGATCCAGACTGGAGAGAGAAACATGCACAGCAGAATCTAGAGGTTCAGGGGAAGACTGTGCCCCACAAAAATATATAGCCATTTGGGGCCAGTGTGATCCATGAACATGGAAAGGGATCCAAAGGGCTGCTGGCAGAAGGAAACTCTAAAAATCAATCTATAGCTGACTGGGCACAAAAAGGCAGCTTGAAGTTTTATGACTGTGATGGCTGCTTAGTGCCAAGGGGAAAAGACGTGCACAGAGACATTAAAAGCATGCAGTGCCAGAGGGTAAAAGTCACAAGTTCATGCACTTACTCTGGCTCTTTTTTCTCTTTAAATCCTTGCTTTTGATTACTAAGCCCAATATATAAAATCACCCAATTGGGGACACTCTCACAGACTGCAGGGGAAAGTTATATTTGTGGAACCTGGGATCAGAGTGGGGAGTAACTAGCCCTGGGGCAGTCCATTCTCCTAAACCAGTATTATTGATAAATGCTACAGGAAAAATAAAATCTAAATACTGGCTAGAGAGGACTTAAAGCCCCAGAGGTCAATCCAGAAACACTGCCACCCAGGGGTTGAATCACAAATTGACTCTTGTATAAACACAAATAAAAGCAGTCTAAGAAACAAATAAATACTGCCTGCTTGAAAATCAGCACTGTGGCTTACAACACAGAGGAACAGTAGAAACCAGGAAATTTCAATAATGTCCTGACTACCTGACAGGAAACAGGCATAAGAAACGGAACAGTAGAGAAAGTGAATGACCTTCACTAGTACACATTTTTATTTTTTTTCATCTTTTACTAAGAAACTAATGTTTTTCGCCGAAACCAGTTTGGTTCAGTGGATAGAGCGTCGGCCTGCTGACTGAAAGGTCCCAGGTTCGATTCTTGTCAAGGGCATGTACGTTGATTGCGGGCACATCCCCAGAAGGGGGTGTGCAAGAGGCAGCTGATCAGTGATTCTCTCTCATTGATGTTTCTAACTCTATCCCTCTCTCTTCATCTCTGTAAAAAATCAATAAAATATATTTTTTTAAAGAAACTAATGTTTTTCTTTTTTTCCCTCACTTGAATTTACCTTTTTAATTATTATAGTTTTGTTTTAAATCAGTATTATTACTACTACTATTTTACCTTTTAAAGTGTCATTTATTTTCTCTTTTGTTTTATTTTATTTTAATATTTGTGTTCCACATTTTATTTTCATTTTTCCTTTAGCATCACTTTACTGTATCTCAACTTTACCTGTATACCAACACTCTTTTCTTCACTTTTCCATTTTTTTTTTGTCCTGCTTTTCTTACCCAACTCCTGCTTTAGATTTTCCTATTCCTTCTTTTTACCCCATTTTAAAAATTCACTCTACTTATATATCTCATTTCCAATCCCCTGCTCCAAGTCCATACGCACCTCTCTCTTCTCATTTTTCACAATCCAAATTTTTTCTCTATTTTTTGTTTGTTTTTATTGTTGTTATTGTTTCTTTGCTTTGACTTTTTTATTCTATGATTTTTTGTTTTATTTTGTTTTGTTTTGCCTTGCTTTCTCTCTGACCTATTGTTGTTCTTTATTTGATTGCTAAGGTTGTTGTTGTGGGTTTTTTTTTTTTTTTTTTTTTGCTTGTTTGTGAGATTGTTTCTCTTTTTTTGTTTGCTTTTTACTTCTGTTTCTCCTCTCCTCACTTGTTATTAGTTGTTGTTTGTAGTTTGCATTCATCTCTGGGTGTTTGTTGTTTGCATTTTTGGGAATTAGTTGTTGTTTTATTTGAGTTTTCTCCCCATATAAATAGTCTCCTCACCACTTTTTTTTACTCTTTTTCTTTTCTCTCTTACTTTTTTTCCTTTTCTCAATATCATTTTTGCACTCTTTTTCTTCTTTTTTTCTTATCCCCCTAATTCCCTTTCTCTGGTGGACACCTTTATTTGGAGTTATTAGTATCATGAATACATTTGTGTTCAGTGCCTTGTGCATTGTGCCTATTTGTATAATATTTTGTGCCTTTAAAACAATTCAGGAGAGAGAGAGCGCCACATAACCAGATATCAGGTGAAGAGAGATCTTAGGGACACAAAGAAACAGCCTGCATATGAAAGAAAAGCAGGCATCATCAGACAGGAAGTAAACGAAATGGAGGCAAGCAATATGTCAGAGCAAGAATTCAGAGAAATGATCATAAAGTCACTGAAAAGAATGGAAGACAAATTCAACAATATGTGTAATAACCAAGAGAAAATGAAGAAGAACCAAGAAGAAATGAAAAATGACATTGCTGCTGAAAAAAAAAAATAGAAAGCATTAACAGCAGAGTAGAAGAAGCAGAGGAATACATCAGTGAGCTAAAGGACAAGGTAGGAAAAAAAAAACCCAAGTAGAGCAACATCTAGGGGGAAAAAAAAACTTATAAAACTGGAAGAGAGCATAAGGGAACTTTGGGACAACACGAAATGCAACAACATCTGCATAAAAGGGGTGCCAGAGGAGAGGAAACTGAGCAAAGGAAAGGAAACCTGTTTGAAGAAATCATGACATAAAACTTCCCTGATATAGGAAAGAAAAAACTTACACATATTCAAGAAGCTCACAGAGTCCCAAACAAAATGAAACCCAAAAGACCAATGCCAAGGCACGTTATAATTAAATTGGTAAATACCAATGACAAACTAAGAATCTTAAAAGAAGCCAGAGAAAGACAAAAAGATACCTACAAAGGATCCCCCATCAGACTAGCAACTGACTTCTCAACAGAAACACATCATGAAAAAAGGAAATGGAATTAAAAATACAAAGTCATGCAACAAAAGAGTCTGAATCCAAGAATACTGTATCCAGCAAGGCTATCAAACAAAATTGAGGTGTAAATCAGGAGCTTCACAGACAAAAAAAAGGACTAAGGGAATTTATTACCACCAAACCAGCAATGCAAGATATGCTAAAGGGTCTGATGTCAAAAGAAGAAATAGGAAGTGAAAAAGGAACACAGGCATGAAGAATAAAAATGTCTACAAACAACTACCTCTCAATAATAACTTTAAATGTAAACAAATTAAATGCTACAATCAAAAGACATAGGGCATCTGAGTGGATAAGAAAATATGACCCATATATCTGCTATCAACAAGAAACCAACTTCAGAAAAAAAGGAATCACTTATATCTGACAAATTAGGTCTCAAAGTGAAATACATAACAAAAGATAAGGAAGTCCATTTCATAAAACAAAGGAAGCAATCCAACAAGAAGCTATAATTCTGATAAACATATATGCACCAAATAAAGGAGCACCCAAATACATAGAAAAACTTCTGGAGGATATCAAGGGAGAGATTGACAGCAATATAGTCATAGTATGAGACTTTAATACCCCACTATAACCATTGGACAAATCCTCTAAACAAAAAAATCAGCAAAGAAACATCAATCCAAAATGACTCACTAGACCAAGTGTAATTAATTGACATCTTCAGAACATTTCACCCCAATGACACATTCTTCTCAAGTGCACATGGGTCATTTTCAAGATAGACCATATATTGGGTCACAGGTAAAGTCTCTTCAAATTCAAGAAGATAGAAATCATATCAAGCATCTTCTCAGATCATAATGACATAAAACTAGAAATCAACTACAAAAATAAAATCAAACACCTAAAGGCTAAATAGCATGCTATTAAGCAATGATTGTGTTACCAGAGATATCAAAGAAAAAGTAAAAAAGCATCATGGCAACAGCCAACAATGAAAACAAAACAATCCAAAAACCTATGGGACACAGTAAAAGCAGTCTTGAGAGGGAAGTTTATAGTTCTACAAGCCTACCTCAAAAAAAAAAAAAAAAAAAAAAAAAAAGAGAGAGAGCAACAAGAAAAGCCCAATGTAAACAGAAGGAAGGAAATAATAAAGATCAGAGTGGAGATAAATGACATAGAGACAAAAAAAATACCAAAGATCAAGAAAACCAAAAGCTGGTTCTTTGAAAGGATAAAAAAGATTGATGAAACTTTAGCTTAGGCTCACCAAGAAGCAAAGAGAAAGGACACAAATAAACAAAATCAGAAATGAAAGAGGTGAAAAACATCTGATCCCACAGAAATACAAATGATTATGAAAAAATACTATGAACAACTCTATTCCAACAAAATATACAACCTAGATGAAATGGACATATTCCTAGAAAAATAAAAGCTCCCAAAACTTAACCAAGAAGAATAAAAAAATCCTGAATAGAGCGATAACTACTGAATAAATTAAACAGAGTTCAAAAATCTTCCAGCAAACAAAAGCCCTGGTCCAGACAGCTTTACAGGGGAGTTTTACCAAGCATTCAAAGAAGAACTAAAGCCTATCCTCCTCAGACTATTCTAAAAAATTCAAGAGGAAGGCACACTTTCAAGTTCTTTCTAAGAAGCCAGCATTATCCTAATCCCAAAACCAGATAAAGACACCACACAAAAAAGAGGCCAATATCCTTGATGAACAGAGATGCTAAAATCCTCAACAAAATTCTAGCAAGTTGGATTCAGCAATACATTAGAAAGATCATATACCATGACCAAGTGGGATTTATTTCAGGGATGCAAGACTGGTACAATATCTGCAAGACAATAAATATGATACATAAACCAACTGAGAGACAAAAAAATCATATGATCATATCAATCTATGAAGAAAAAGCATTTGACAAAATACATCACCATTTCTTGATAAAAATTCTCAGCAATGTGGGACTAGAGGATCATATCTCAACATAATAAAAGCCATATGTGACAAACCTAGAGCCAACATCATACTCAATGGGCAAAAACTAAACCTATTTCCCTAAGAACAGGAACAAGACAAAGATTCCCACTTTCACAACTCCTGTTTGACATAGTACTAGAGGTACTAGCTATAGCAATCAAACAAGAAGTAGAAATAAAAGGCATCCAAATTGGAAAAGAAGAAATAAAACTGTCCTCATTTGCAGATGACATGATTCTATACCTAGAAAATCCCAGAAACTCTATAAAAAATTAATATTCCTAATAAATGAATTTGGCAATGCATTAGGATACAAAATTAACTCCCATAAATCTATGGCCTTTTTATGCACCAATAAGGAACTTATAGAAAGAGAAATTTAAAAAAAAAAAAAACAATCCTATTTACAATTGCACCAAAAAATTAAGATATCTAGTAATAAACTTAATAAGGATGTAAAAGACCTGCACTCAGAAAACTACACTACATTGAAAAAAGATATTGAGAAAGACATGAACAAATGAAAGAATATACCATTTTTCATGGATTGGTAGAAACAACATCATTAAAATATCCATACTACCTAAAGCAATCTATAGATTCAATGCAATACCTACTAAAATACCAATGGCATATTTCAAAGATCTAGAAAAAAAATCTCCAAAAATATATCTGGAATAAAAAATAAAAAATAAAAAACAATAGCCACAGCTATACCGAAAAAGAAGAACAAACTTGGAGGGATCACAATACCAGACATCATACTGTATTACCAAACCACAGTTCTCCAAAAATGCCTGATACTGGCATAAGAATAGACATACAGACCTAGGGAACAGAATAGAGGACCCAAAAATTGACCAAAACCATTATGCTCAATTAATATTTGACAAAGGAGGCAAGATAGTACAATGGAGCAAAATTAGCCTCTTTAATAAATGGTGCTGGGAAATTTGGTGAGATGCATGCAGAAGAAGAAGAAGAAGAAGAAGAAGAAGAAGAAGAAGAAGAAGAAGAAGAAGAAGAAGAAGAAGAAGAAGAAGAAGAAGAAGAAGAAGAAGAAGAAGAAGAAGGAGAAGAAGAAGAAGGGGGGGAGGAGGAGGAGGAGGAGGAGGAGGAGGAGGAGGAGGAGGAGGAGGAGGAGGAGGAGGAGGAGGAGGAGGAGGAAGAAGAAGAAGAAGAAGAAGAAGAAGAAGAAGAAGAAGAAGAAAGAAGAAGAAACTAGATCACCAACATACACCATACAAAAAACAGACTCAAAATGGCTAAAGGATTGAATGTAAGATGGGAAACCATAAAAATCCTACAAGACTCCATAGGCAGCTAAATTGCAGACGTATGTCACAGCAATATCCTCACAGACACAGATCCTATGGCAAGAGAGACTAAGAAAAAATAAATAAACACATAGGACTACATTAAAATGAAAAGCCTCTGCACAACAAAAGATACAAAAGAAAAGAAAAAAGAAAAGAAAAGAAAAGAAAAGAAAAGAAAAGAAAAGAAAGCCTGCTGCATGGGAAAACATATTTGCCAATGTTATCTCTGATGAGGGTCTAATCTCCAACATTTACAGGGAACTCAGACAACTTAACAAAAGGAAGATAAACAATTTAATAAAAAAAAATGGGCAAACGACCTAAATAGACACTTTTTGAAAGAGGACATTCAGAAAGCCAAAAGACACATGAAAACATGCTCAAAGTCACTAAGCATCCCAGAGGTGCAAATCAAAACAACAATGAGGTATTACCTCACACCTGTCAGAATGACTATCATCAACAAATCAACAAATGACAAGTGCTGGCAAGGATGTAGAAAAAAAGGAACCCTCCTTCACTGGTAGTGGGAATGCATACTGGTGCAGCCACTGTGGAAAACAGTGTGCCGTTTCCTCAAAAAATTACAAATGGAACTGTAATTTGACCCAGTAATACCACTTCTATAAATATATTCCAAGAAAACAGAAACACCAATCAGAAAGGATATATGCACCCTTATGTTCATAGCAGCACAATATACAGTAGCTAAGATTTGGAAACAGCCTAAATGCCCATCAGCAGATGAGTGGATTAGAAAACTGTAGTACATCTATACAATGGAATACTATACTGCTATAAAAAAGAAGGAATTCTTACCATTTGAAGCAACAAGGATGGAACTGGAGAGCATTATGCTAAGTGAAATAAGCCAGGCAGTGAAAGAAAAATACCACATGATCTCACTCATTTATGTATAATAAGGAACATTATAACCTTATGAATTAAAAGATAGATACAGAGGCAGAGTATCACTAAACAGACTGTCAAATTACAGCAGGAAGGCTAGGGAGTGTTGTTGGGGGGAGGTAAAAGATCAATCAAAGGACTTGTATGCATGCATATAAGCATCACCAATTGGACACAAGACACTGGGGGAGGGAGGTTGAGGGCATGTACCGGGGGTAGGGGAGGCCAGGGGAAGATAAATGGAGAGGGGAGGGGATATGTACTACTATTTGTAATACTTTAAACAATAAAATAATATTTAAAAAAAATAAAATAAGCAGCAAAAACAAACAAAAAAGAATGCAAGATCCAGTTTAAAGAGAAAAAGAAAACACATAAGGAGTAGTAAAACATCAGATTGGAATGGTGAGAACAACATAAGAGAGAGTGGGAAGCTATTGAGAGGGACATGTTTGGAGAGGTTGTATATTTGGATGGATAGGTCTTAACCACTGATATGAGCACTCACTCTCAGGTTAATACCAGATGTCCAGCCTCTCTGTGCATGGGTTTCATGACCCTGAATCACACAGACCATCCTATAGTTTAATACAGGGACAGGGCATGAAGAAGTCAGAATATCCACTGTCTATTTATTGCTTCTTTTATCAAAGTCCACCCTCACCCTATACAGCCTGGGATGCCACACAGTAGATGGGAACAAGACTCACAATGCTGGGATTAAGAGAAAATGGCAGTCAAATATGCAGCAGTGTCATGCACCTCCTCCTAGGACCAGGCCAGAAAAGTAACTAAATCAGAGAATATCCACCATGAAGTAACAAATTAGACCCAGCCAAGGATACAATTTTCAATAAGGAAGGGCAGAGGATTCCTAGACAACACAGCTTGCCAGCCATAACCCATGTGGAACCACCACTGTGCCTGGCAATGAGTGTGCAGTACCTCCCAGCAGGCTCCCAGATGTCTTCAGGAAGCATGTGCCACCAGAGTGAACTCCTGCCCCAGGCATCCTCACCATCCCACTGGGACCCACCATCCTAGGATTCTGTTCCAGAACCCCACAGTGAGTGAAGCCTGTGCTCTATCCCTGCTCTGAACCCCAGAACTGTGCTGCTAGCCTGACCAGAACCACCCAGCATGCACTCCACCCTCAGCCCTGGGAACTGATGTTGAGGTGATCTAGAGCAACCCAGAGCATGCCCAAGTCAAGGCCACAGGAGATCTCTGATTGTGTGACTCAGAGCAATCTGGGCTCATTCCACCCTGGCCCTTGAAACAGTCCTACTGGGGCAAACCAGAGCAACCCAACACACACCTCACCTCAGGACAACAGGGTAGCATGGATTGAGTGTCCCAGGGAAACCTGCACAAGCTCCCCACAGAGGAGGGGAGAATTTGAGAAACCCATTGTTTAGAACTGTTGGAGTTCTAAGCCAAGGGTCACAGGACTGTGCTGCAAGTGTTCTGCCAGAGGGACATAGAATGCCACCCTGTCATGGGTTCCAGGACCAGATAGTAAATTGCATGCCAGTGGGCTCTGGGTTCTCACAGGGAATTGCACACCAGAGGAACTGTGCATGTGCTCCCACCATCACAAGCATTTGAAGTAGACAACTGAGGGACCAGATTCATGAAAGAAGGGGATACAACTCAGAACAGAGACAATAAAGACATGAGACTCAAGGCAGACACAGCCTCTGGCCTAACAATTTCCAGACCATTGTCCTGATAGGCCCTTCAACCTTTCAAACCCCAAGCAAGGTGCACAGGGCCAGAAAAAATGGGGAGACAAAGAAACAATCACCCAAGGATAGAAAAGGAGGAATCACCAGAAAAGGAACTAAATAAAATAGAGGTATGCAATATATAAGAAAAATAATTCAGAGTAAGGATCATACAGTTTATAAATCAAACTTAAGTAAGAATCAATAAGAAATAAAAACTGATATAGCTACCATAAAAAAAACACAATGGAAGGTTTCAACAATAGATTAGAAGAAGCAGAGGACTGAATTAGTGTGTTAGAAGATAGGACAGAAAAAAAAATCTGAAAAACAATTGGAAAAAAATTAGAAAGCAGGAGAGCCTAAGGGAGCTTTGCGACAACATGAAACAAAGAAACATATAATAGGAGTGCCAGAAGGACAACAAGAGGAGCAAGAATTAGAAAATCCATTTGAAGAAATAATTACAGAAAACTTCCCTGATTTGGGGAAGAAAAAAGTCAAACAAGCACAGAGAATCACAAACAAGATAAATACAGAAAAAAAAGAAGAAAAAAAAAAAAAAAAAAAAAAAAAAAAAAACCCACACCGAGACACGGGATAATTACAATGGCAAACATTATCAACAAAGAGAGAATATTAAAGGCTGCAAGAGAGAGACAGAGAGTTACCTACAAAAGATCTCCCATTAGGTTGGCAAATGATTTATCAACAGAAACACATCAGGTCAGAAGGGAATGGAATGAAGTATATAAAGTGACACAAAGCAAGGAACTGAATCCAAGAATACTATAACCAACTGAACCCAAGAATACTATAACCAACAAGACTATTATTCAAAATTGCAAGGGGAAATTAGAGGCTTCGCAGACAAAAACAGGCTAAGGGAGTGTATTACCACCAAGCCAGCAAGTCAAGAAAAGGTAAAAGGACTATTGTACAAAGAAGAAATAGAAAGGGATGAAGAAACACAGGGATACAAAAAAGTACCTATCAATAATAACATTATATGAAAATGGACTAAATGCTCCAATCAAAAGACATAGAGTGGCTGAATGGATAAAAAAAACATGACCTATATATACTGAGCGGCCAGATTATTATGATCTCTGAACACATAATAATCTGGCCACTCAGTGTATATCCTTTATAATAAAAAGCGAATATTCCCCCTCAACCAGGAGCTCTACCAGCAAGCAGGCCAACCAACCTCCCATGTCCCCCCTTCTACTCATGGCTAGGCTGGCTGGACCCCATCCATGAATGAATTCATGTACCAGCCCTCTAACACACACACACACACACACACACACACACACACACACACACACACACAGAGTGGCAAGATTATTATGTGTTCAGAGATCATAATAATCTGGCCACTCAGTGTATATGCTGTCTACAAGAGACCCACCTGAGAACAAGGGACTCACACAGACTGAAAGGGAAGGGATAAAAAACATTTTTTAGGCAAATGGAAATGAAAAAAAAAAAAGCTGTGTTGTAATACCTATATCTGAAAAAAATATATTTCAAAGTAAAGGCCTTAACAAGAGATAAGGAAGACCACTTCATAATACTAAAAAGATCAATACAAGAGAATATAACTTTGGTAAACATATATGAACCCAATTCAGGAACATACAAATATATACAAAAAATCTGGAAGATATCAAGGAAGATATCCACAGCAATACAATCATAGTAGGGGATTTTAATATCCTCTTGACATCACTGAATAAATCCTCTAGACAAAAAATAAGCAAAGAAACATCAATAATAAATGACTCACTAGATGTGATGGACTTAATTGACATCTTCAGAACATTGCACCCTAAAGCTACAGAATGCACATTCTTCTCAAGTGCACATGGGGCATTTTCAAGGGTAGACTGCATATTGGCACACAGGCAAAGTCTCTTCAAATTCAAGAAGGTTGAAGTCATATTAAGTGTCTTCTCCAATAAAAATGGTATATTAGAAATATACTATGATTGAAACAATCAAAAAAAATCTGATACTTGGAGGCTAAATAGCATGTTATTAAACAACTAGAGGCCAAGTGCATGAAATTTGTGCATGGAGGGGGTGTTTGCACCCTCTCCAATCTGGGACCTCTCTAAGGATGTCAGACTCCCCGTTTAGGCCTGATCCAACGGGAATCAGGCCTAAACGGGCAGTCCAACATCCCTCCTACAGTCCAGGACTGGTGGCTCCCAACTGCTAGCCTGCCTGCCTTCCTGATTGCCCCTACATGCCTTTGCTTGCCAGCCTGATCCCCCCTAACCACTCCCTTGCCAGTCTTATTGATGCCTAACTGCTCCCCTGCCAGCCTTTTGCCTCTAACTGCTCTCCCCTGAAGGCCTGGCCACCCTTAACTTCCCTTCCCTGCAGGCCTGGTCACACCCAACTGATCTCTCTTGCATACCTGGGTCCCCCCCAAGTGCCATTCCCTGCAGTCCTGGTCTCCCCCAACTTTCCTCCTCTACTGGCCTGCTCACCCCTAACTTCTCTCCTCTGTAGGCTTGATCACCTCCAACTTCCCTCCCTTACAGGCTTGGTCGCTTCCAACTGCCCTTCCCTGCTGGACATCTTGTGGTGGCCATCTTATGTCTACATGGGGGCAGGACCATATGGGGGACAGCCATCTTGTGTGTTGGAGTGATAGTCAATCTGTGTATTATTCTTTTATTGGATAGAATAGAGGCCTGATGTATGGGTTGGGGCCAGCTATTCAATAGTTTGCCCTGAAGGATGTTTCAGATCAGGGTAGGGGCATGGGGTAGCCTTGGCAAGGGGCCTGTGGTGGTTTGCAGGCTGTCCATGCCCCTCAGCGACCCAAGCAGAGGCCCTTTTATCTGGAATTTATTTATCTTCTACAATTGAAACTTTGTAGCCTAGAGTGGAGCCAAGCCTTCTGCTCCCTCCGTGGCAGCAGCCATTTCTATTGGGATTTATTTATCTTCTATAATTGAAATTTTGAAGCCTTAAGTGGAGGCCCAGACTGGCCAGGGTTTGCAGAAAGCTTGTCTTCCTCCAATGCCAGGGGAACCCAAGCCTCTCTCCTGCTTTCTCTGTGGCCACAACCATCTTGGTTGAGTTAATTTGCATACTCGCTCCTGATTGGCTGGTGAGTGTGGCTGGTGGGCCTGGCTTGTGGGTGTAGCAGAGGTACAGTCAATTTGAATATTACTCGTTTATTATATAGGATGGTTGTGTTACTAATGAGATTAAAGAAGAAATAAAAAACCTCCTGGAAACAAATGACAATGAAAACACAACAATCCAAAACAGTGAAAACAGGTCTGAGAGGAAAGTTCATAGCATCACAGGCTGATCTGAAGGAAAAAACAATAATAATGATAATAAATTATCTAACTCTACCTCTTAAAGAAGTAGAAAGGGAGAACAAAGAAAAGTACTGAGTGAGCAGAGGAAGGAAATATAGTAATCAGAGTGGAAATAAATGACATACACAGCAACAAAAGATCAATGAAACCAAGAGCTGGTTCTTCAAAAGTCTAAACAAGATTTATGAACATTTAGGCTCACTAAGAAACAGAATGGGAGGAACCAAAATCAGAAATGAAAGGGGAAATAATAAGTGACCCCTCAGAAATGCAAAAGATTGTAAGAAAAATACTATGAACAACTCTATTCCAACAAACTAAAATAAATGGACATACTCATAGAAAAATATGACCTTCAAAAACTCAATCAGAAAGAATTAAAAAAATGAATAGGCTCATAACTATGGAGAAAATTATAGCAGTAAACAAAAAACTTCCATCAAACAAATACCCTGGACCCGACCACTTCACATGGGAGTTTTACCAAATATTCAAAGAAGTACTCAAACTTACCCTCCTCAGAATATTCCAAATAAAGTAAAGGAACACTTCCAAGCTCTTTCTATAAAGCTAGTCTTCCCCTAATCCCAAAACAAGATGAAGACACTACAAAGAAAGAAAACTCAAACCAATAACCCTGATGAACACACATGCTAAAATCCTCAACAAAATTCTAGCAAATCGGATCCAGCATTGCATTAGAAAGATCATACAACATGACCAAGTGGTATTTATTCAGGGGATGCAAGGATGCTACAATATCCCCAAATTAATAAATGTGATACATCACATAAACAAATTGAGAGATAAAAATCACATAATTATATCAATTGATGCAAACAAAACATTTTACAAAATTGAACACCCTTTCTTGATAAATACTCACAGGAAAGTGGGAATAGAGAGATCACACTTCAACATAATAAAAGCCTTATTTGACAAAACTACAGCCAACATCATACTCAACCATTTCCTCTGATCACAGGAACAAGACAGGGATGCCCACCTCACCACTCCTGTTCAACATAGTATTGGTAGTGCTCACTATTGCAATCAGACAAGAAGAAGAAATTAAAGGCATCCAAATTGGAAAAGAAGAAGTGAATCTGTCATTATTTGCAGGTGACATGATATTGTACATAGGAAACCATGGAAATTCCATAAAAAAGACTTAATAAATAAATTTGGCTATGTAGCAAGATTAAAAAAAATTAACACTCAGAAATCTGTGGCTTTTTTTATACACCAATAATGAAATCACACAAACAAACAAAAAACAATCTCACTATTGCACCAAAAAAATTAAGATACCTAGGAATAAACTTAACTGAAGAAGTAAAAGGCTTGTACTGAGAAAACAATAGGTCATTGGAAAAATAGATAAAGAAAGGTGTAAGCAAATGGAAGAATATACTATGTTTATGGATTGGTAGAATCAACATTATGAATATGTCCATATTACCCAAAGCAATTTATAGATTCAATGCAATTCCCATTAAAATACCAATGGCATATTTCACAGACCTAGAACAAATTCTACAAAAATGCATATAGAATAAATTAAAAAAAAAGACCACAGCAATCCTAAGAAATAAGAAGAAAGTTGGAGAAATCATAATATGAGATATCAAGCTATATTACAAAGCCAGTGTTCTCAAAACTGCCTGATACTGGCACAAGAACAGACATATAGACCAACGGAACAGAACAGAGAACCCAGAAATCAACCCAAGCCATTATGCTCAATTAATATTTGACAAAGAGGCAAGAGCATACAATGGAATAAAGACAGTCTCTTCAATAAATGGTTTTGGGAAAATTGGACAGATACATGCAAAAAAAAAAAAATGAAACTAGACCACCAGCTTACATCATTCACAAAAATAAACTCAAAATGGATAAATGACTTAAATGTAAGAAGGGAAACCATAAAAATCTTAGAAGAATCCTATAGACAGAAAAATGTCAGACATATGCCACAGCAATATCTTTACCAATACAGATCCTAGGGCAATGGACACTAGGGAGAAAATAAACAAAGATGACTACATCAAAATAAAAAGCTTCTATGCAGTAAAAGAAACCATCAACAAAACAATGAGAGTCCACTGGATGGGAGAACTATTTGCCAATGTTATATCCAATAGGAGCCTAATCTCTAAAATTTATAGGGAACTCATACATCTTAACAAAAGGAAGATAAACAATCCAATTTAAAATTTTGCAAACACCTGAATAGACACTTTTCAAAAGTGGACATACAAAAGGCCAGGAGACATGAAAACATGCTCAAAGGCACTAATCTTCTGAGAGATGCAAAATCAAAATGACAATGAGGTACCATTCTACATCTGTCAGAATGACTATAATCAACAAATCCACAAACTACAAGTGCTGGTGAGGATGTGGAGAAAAAGAAATCTTCATGCACTGCTGGTGGGAATGCAAACTAGTGTAGCCACTGTGAAATTATAGTAGAATACATACTTTAATACCCCATTAACATCACTGAATAAATCCTCTAGACAAAAAATTAGCAAAGAAACATCAATCTTAAATGACTCGCTAGAACAGATGGACTTAATCGATATCTTTAGAACATTCCACCCCAAAACTCCAGAATATACATTCTTCTCAAATGCACATGGGGTATTTTCAGAAATAGACCACATGATGGGACAAAGGCAAAGTGTCTCCAAATTCAAGAAGATTTAAATCGAATCAAGCATCTTCTTAGATCACAATGGCATACAATTAGAAATTAATTACAATTTAAAAATCACAAAAATTCAAACATTTGGAAGCTGAATAGCATACTATTAAGCAATGAGTGTGTTACCAAAGAGATCAAAGAAGAAACAAA
Source organism: Pipistrellus hanaki (assembly GCF_964339955.1). Taxonomy (NCBI): domain Eukaryota; kingdom Metazoa; phylum Chordata; class Mammalia; order Chiroptera; family Vespertilionidae; genus Pipistrellus; species Pipistrellus hanaki. The sequence continues at coordinate 94,627,001 of NC_140505.1, forward strand.
AAACATCCTGGTAACAAATAACAATGAAAACACAACAATCAAAAATCTATGGGACACAGTGAAAGCAGTCCTGAGAGAAAAATTCATAGCATTACAGGCCTGCCTCAAAAAAAAAAAAAAAAAGTAATATTAATAAACCATCTAACTCTGCAAATGGAAAAATTAGAAAGAGATCAACAAGAAAAGCCCAGAGTGAGCAGAAAGAAGGAAATAATAAAGAGCAGAGCAGAAATAAATGACATAGAGACTAAAGAAAACAAATAAAAGATTAATAAAACCAAGAGCTGGTTCCTCGAAAGGATAAATAAGATTGATGAACCTCCAGCTAGTATCACCAAAAAGCAAAGAGAGAAGACCCAAATAAACAAAATCAGACAGAAAAATAGGCAAAATAACAACAGAATGCACAGAAATATGAAGAATCATAAAAAAAATACTATGAGACACTTTTAACCAGTTTGGCTAAGTGGATAGAGTGTCGGCCTGTGAATTGAGGAGTCCCAGGTTCAATTCCTGTTAAGGACATGTGCCTTGGTTGTGGGAAAAGGGCATGTACCTTGGTTGTGGGCACATCCCCAGAAGGGGGTGTACAGCAGGCTTCTGATCAATGTTTCTCTCTCATTGATGTTTCTGACTTTCTGTCCCTCTCCCTTTCTCACTGTGAAAAAATCAATCAAATAAGCCGAAACTGGTTTGGCTCAGTGGATGGGGCATTGGCCTGCGGACTGAAAGGTCCTGGGTTCGATTCCAGTCAAGGGCTTGTATCTTTGTTGTGGGCACATCCCCAGAGGGGGGTGTGCAAGAGGCAGCTGATCGATGATTCTTTCTCATTGATGTTTCTGACTCTCTGTCCCTCTCTCTTCCTCTCTGAAGGAAATCAATAAAATATATATTTAAAAAAAATAAATAAAATATACTTAAAAAAATACTATGAGAAAAAAAATGTTTCAAGGAGAAAACCAAGATGGCAGCCTAGGTAAGTACCTAAGCTGCTGCCTTGCACAACAATTTTAAAATAACAACTAAAAGACAGAATGGATATCATCCAAAAACACAGGAAAGCTGGCGGAGTGGGAAATCTACAACTAGAAAGGAGAGAGGCTCATGGAACGGATTGGGAGCCTCAAAGTGCTGAGGTAGGAGACGCTCGTGTGCAGAGAGGAAGGGCGGTCAAATACCTGGCTGGTGGGAGGGGAAAGGAAGTCCCTGATTGCACTGAACCCTTTCTGACTGTACTGAATCCCAACCCAGGCCAAAATCCTGTGGACCCAGGCTCATACGAATGGAGTCCTGGCAGAAACTCAGGGAAGCCGCAGAAGGCAGAGGTCAGGCGGAAACTCAGGCGAGCGCACAAGGGCAGGGCTGACAGGAGGCCAAGACTGTCAGCTCAGCCCTGAGACTCCGCCCCATCCAAACTGAGCTTTTGCAATTTTGCAAGTCTGATCCTATAAGACTGTCTCCAATACAGAAGGTATCCCGGAGTAGACACAACTGATACATCCAATGGGCCTGGAGGTCAATTCCTCTCAGTAATACCAACAACAATCAAGTCTTAACTACAACGAGGCTATTCACGCAGTTCACAAAAGGGAACACCAAGAGTGTCTACCTCAGGTAACTGGAGAGGCTGACCCACTGGGCCATATAGGACACCAAACACACAAAGTGATCCTACCAACTCTGGGAAGCAGCGAAAATGCGAGATAAGGAAATAGATCTCAAACAAAAGAGATGGAGGAGAACAAAAGACTGGATATACAGTTCAAAACCACGGTTATAAGGTTTTTCAAGAATTTCCTAGAAAAGACCAATAAAATTTAATGAGACCCAACTAAAAATTAAACATAAACTGACTGAAATAAAAAATATTATACAGAGCCAAAACTGGTTTGGCTCAGTGGATATAGCATCGGCTGTGGACTGAAGGGTCCCGAGTTCGATTCCAGTCAGGGGCATGTACCTTGGTTGTGGGCATGGCCCCAGTAGGGAGTGTGCAAGAAGCAGCTGATTGTTGTTTCTCTCTTATCGATGTTTCTAACTTTCTATTCCTCTCTGTAAAAAAATTAATAAAATATATTAAAAATATATTATACAGAGATCCGGTAGCAGACTGGAGGAACAGAAGAATCAAGTCAAATATTTGGAATACAAAGAGCTATAGGACACTCCTCTGGAGAAGCAAGAAGAAAAGAGAATCCAGAAAGTTGAAGATAGTGTAAGGAGCCTTTGGGACAACTTCAAGTGTACCAACACCAGAATTATGGGGTGCCAGAAGAAGAGAGAGTGCAAGTTACTGAAAATCTATTTGAAGAAATAATGTCAGAAAACTTCCCCCACCTGGTGAAATAAATAAATTTACAAGTACAGGAAATGCACAGAACCGCAAACAAGAGGAATTCAAAGAGGACCACACAAAGACACATCATAATTAAAATGCCAAGGGCAAAAGACAAAGAGAGAATCTTACCAGCAGCAAAAGAAAAGCAGTTGGTTACCTATAAGGGAGCGCCCATATGAGATTTCTCAACAGAAATAATGCAGGCCAGAAGGGAGTGGCAAGAAATATTCAAAGTGATGAATAGTGAGAACCTACAACCAAGATTACTATATTCAGCAGAGTTATCATTCAGAATTGAAGGGCAGATAAAGATCTTCACAGATAAGAAAAAGCTAAAGGAGTTCATCACCACCAAACCAGTATTATAAGAAATGCTGAAAGGTATTCTTTAACAAAAGGAAGAAGAAGAAAAAAGATAAAAATTATTATCAACAAATACATATATATCAACAAGTAAATCTAAAAATCAAGTGAATTAAAAATCTGATGAACAGAATAAACTGGTGAATATAATAGAATCAGGGGCAAAGAAAGGGAGTGGATTGATAATTATCAGGCGGAAAGGGGTGTGGGGGTGCAGGGAGAGACTGGAGTAAAATTGTACACCTAAGTATGAGGACAATAGCGGGGGGAGGTAAGGGCAAGGGGTGGGGTGGGAACTGGGTGGAAGGAAGCTATGGGGGGGAAAGGAGAAAAATTCTAATAATCTGAGCAATAAAAATTTATTTTTAAAATAAAGAAAAAAAATGTTTCAAGAAAAAAAATACTATGAGCCACTTTATTTCAGAACACTGGTCAACCTAGAAGAAATGGACATATTCCTAGAAAAATATGACCTTCCAAAATGCAATAAGGAAGAATAAAACAATTTGAGTAGGCTGATAACTATGGAAGAAATTGAAACAGTAAACAAAAAACTTCCAACAAACAAAAGCCCTGGACCAGACGGTTTCATAAGGGAGTTTTATCAAACATTCAAAGAAAAAATAAAACCTAACTTCCTCAGAATATTCCTAAAAATTCAAGAGGAAGGAATACTTCCAAGCTCTTTCTACAAAGCTAGTATTACCCTAATCCCCAAACCAGATAAAGACAGTACAAAGAAAGAGTATTACAAGCTAATATTCCTCATGAACATAGATGCCAAAATCCTCAACAAAATTTTAGCAAATCAATTCTAGCATTACATTAAAAAGATCATAAAGCATGACCAAGAAGAATTTATTCCAGGGATGCAAGAAAGGTACAATATTTGCAAATCAATAAACGTAAAATACCACATAAACAAACCGAGAGATTAAAAAAATATATAATAGTATCCATTGTTGCAGAAAAAGCATTTGACAAAATCCAACACCCTTTCTTGATAAAAACTCTCAACAAGGTGGGAATAGAAGGATCATACCTCAACATAATAATAAAAGCCATATATGACAAACCAATGGCAAATGTCATACTCAATGGGCAAAAACTAAAATCATTTCTCCTAAGAACAGGAACAAGACAGGGATGCCCAATCTCACCATTCCTGTTCCTCATAGTACTGGAAGTACTAGCCATTGAAATCAGACAAGAAGTAGAAATAAAAGGCATCCAAATTGGAAAAGAAGGAGTAAAACTGACCTTATTCACAGATGACACGATATTGTACATAGAAAACTCCAAAGACTCCATCAAAAAATGACTAGACTTAATAAATGAATTCGGCAATGTAGCAGAATACAAAATTAACACCCAGAAGTCTTTGGCTTTTCTATACACCAATAATGAACTCACAGAAAGAGAAATTTAAAAAGCAATCCCATTGCAACAAAAAAATTAAGATACCTAGGAATAAATTTAACCCAGGAGTTAAAGGCCTGTACTCAGAAAATTTCAGGATGCTGAAAAAAGAGGTAGAGAAAGACATGAACAAATGTAAGAATATACCATGTTCATGGCTTGGTAGAACCATACAAAGCAGTCTATAGATTCAATGCAATTCCTATTAACATACCAATAGCATACTTCAAAGACCTAGAAGAAACTATCCAAAAATTCAGCTGGAATAAAAAGACCCTAAATAACTGCAGTAATCTTGAGAAAGAACAACAATGTTGGAGGGATCACAATACCAGATAGCAAGCTATACTCCAAAGCAACTGTTCTCAAAACTGCCTGGTTCTAGCACAAGAACAGACATATAGACCAGTCGAACAGAACAGAGAACCTAGAAATTGACACAAGCCATTACTCAATTAATAGTTCAAAAAGGAGACAAGAGCATACAATGAAGTCAAGGCAATCTCTTCAATAAATAATGTTGGGAAAATTGGACTGATACTTGCATAAAAAGTGAAATTAGACCACCAACTTACACCATACACAAATCAACAAATGACAAGTGCTGAGGAGGATGTGGAGAAAAAGCAACCCTCCTTCACTGCTGGTGGGAATGCAGATTGGTGCAACCATCGTGGAGAACAGTATGCATTCCCTCAAAAGATTAAAAATGGAACTATTTGACCCCGTAAATACCACTTCTAGGACTATATCCCAAGAAAACATAAACACCAATCTGAAAGGATATATACACCCCTACATTCATAGCAGCACAATTTACAATAGCTCTAGATTTGAAACAGTCTAAATGTCCATCAGTAGATGAGTGGATTATAAAATAGTGGTACTTCTACATAATGGAATACTATGTTGCTATAAAAAAGAAGGAATGTTTACCCATTTACCACAGCATGGATGGAACTGGAGAGCATTATGCTAAGTGAAATAAGCCAGTCAGTGAAAGACAAATACCACATGATCTCACTCATTTGTGGAATAAAAATAATATTAAAAACTGATTTAAAAAGTAAATCAGACACAAAGAAGCATCAGACTGTCAAACTACAGTGGGAAGGCAGGGACTGTATGGGGAGGGTGCTAAGAGATCAACCAAAGGACTTGTATGCATGCATATAAGCGTAATCAATGGATGCAAGACACTGGAGCAGGGGCGAGTGAGGGCATGTGCCAGAGAGAAGTCAATGGGGGCCGGGGGGGAAAGGAGACATATATACGACCATTTATAATACTTTAAACAATAAAATAAAATAAAAATTTAAGTAGACCCAGAGACAGAGAAGCATCAAACAGATTATCAAACTCAGAGGAAGGGCAAGGAAGGGAGGGGGGTAAGATATCAATCAAAAGACTTGTATGCATTCATGTAAGCGTAACCAATGGACAGAGGCACTAGGGCAGTGAGGACATGTGCTTTGGTGGGGGATGGGAGGAAAGTTCTATGGGGGTAAAGAGAGACATATGTAATAATATATGTAATACTTTAAGCAATAAAGAATTAAAAAATAAAAAGACTCACAGTGCTGGTCCAGCCCTGCCACTAGCACATTCTTAAAAAGAGGCAGCTACTATCTGGTGTCCATTTTTCTCTGTGATTACCTGGTCCCAAATCTACAACCAGAAGCTCATCATCCTGATGTTCCAATAGCAGGGAACATGCTCCATTCTCTAAGCATTTTCCAGAAGCACTGAGCTGGCAGCTCACTTACCTTGCCTGTCCACTAACCCTGCCCAGGGCCTTCCACATCAGCACAGACACTCAGACTTTTCACCACTCCTCTACACACCTCATACCATCATGAATCCTGAGACCAGATGCTCTATGGTCCCTCAGCAGAACATCTGGTAATTCCTGACATTTTTTATTTTAAAACTTATTATTATAAGATGTTCTCTGATAAATTAACCTCCATATAAATGTTTTCCTGGATTATGAAAGGAGGCTTCCTCTTTCTCCATATTTTTTTTAAAACCCATTTTTATTGATTTCAGAGAGGAAGGGAGAGAGATAAAAACATCAATGATGAGAGAAAAATATCACTGAATGTCTGCTTTCTGCATACCCCACATTGGGGATGGAGCCTACTACCTGGGCATATGTCCAGACTGGGAATTGTACCGTGACCTCCTGGCTCATAGGTCAATGCTCAATGCACAACACCATTGGGCCTCCTCTTCCTCCATATTACTACTAGGGAGATCTTGAATCTGTGCTTTTTCCACTTTACTCAGCCCTTGGCTTTGTCATGTAGAAAGTCAGTATTGACTGATGCTAATGAGGAAGGGCAGGTGACCAAGCCGACACCTGTGCCCCAAGCCAGAAAATCCAGGAGCCCACTGTCTCCTGAAAGCTAATGATCACATTCCTACTTATTTTCTGTGATTATACAACCTAGATCAAACCTTCAGAAGTTTAGCCACATGAGGCAGAGGGTTCATCCCACACTAACCAGTTGCTAATGCTTCATGGGGATGCATGTCACTCACACACACTTGGAGCAGAGTTAAATTATAGCAACAGAGGAATGTCTCTGAGGACAAGTGTTCCAGCCTCTCACCCAAGGGCAGGGATGTTCGATCCTGTTCGTGCTTCCCCATCCTCCCTCCCAGGGTCATTCACTAAACCACACAGCCCTTCTCCTCAGGCCAGGTTCTGAGGAGCAGGTCCCTACAGTTCTTGATGTCACCTCAGAACCAGCAGAACGTAGAGATCTGAACACCTGAGACACAACCCCATACTCTCTACCAGCTGCAGAGGACATGGATGAGTCAGGTGCCTGTCCTTATTCCATGAACAGACCACGTATGAGGGACTCACCATGAACCAAGAAGAAACAACAGGAGAAAGGTTTCCACTACAAGCTGTTTTCTAGTGAAGATAACAATGCTAAATATTGGGTCGGCAGCTAAGTAATTGCGGGTTTCACACATATATGGCTTCAGTTGAATTTTTAGGTTTGCAGACGTAGTACAAATGTAAAACACATTTTGTTATTTGATAGTTGGCTATTCAGCTGTTAATCAGTAAAAAAAGTTTTTTGATCTGTTTTGTAGTTTTCGTTTGGCATTCGTTGAAAAATGGAAAATCAAAAGGAACATTTTCGTCATATTTTGCTTTTTTATTTCCGCAAAGGGAAAACGCATCGCAAGCTCATAAAAAGTTATGTGCTGTTTATGGTGACGAAGCCTTAAAAGAACGGCAGTGTCAAAATTGGTTTGCCAAATTTCCTTCTGGTGATTTTTCACTCAAAGATGAAAAACGCTCTGGTCGTCCAGTTGAAGTTGATGACGCCCTAATCAAAGCAATAATCAATTCGGACTGTCACAGTACAACACGTGAGATTGCAGAGAAGCTTCATGTATCACATACATGCATTGAAAATCACTTAAAACAACTTGGCTATGTTCAAAAACTCGATACATGGGTTCCTCACGAACTGAAAGAATCAGTTAACGCAACGCATTAGCAGCTGCGATTTGCTAAAGAAACGTAATGAAAATGATCCATTTTTAAAACGACTGATAACTGGCGATGAAAAATGGGTTGTTTACAACAATATCAAGCGGAAAAGATCGTGGAGCAGGCCAGGTGAACCAACTCAAACAACATCAAAAGCTGATATTCATCAAAAGAAGGTTTTGTTATCAGTTTGGTGGGATTACAAAGGAATTGTCTACTTTGAACTCTTACCACCCAACCAAACGATCAATTCTGATGTCTACATTGAACAACTAATGAAATTAAACAATGCATTTGAAGAAAAGCGGCCCGAATTGACAAATCGAAAAGGTGTTGTATTCCATCATGACACTGCAAGGCCACACACATCTTTGGTCACTCGGCAAAAATTAATGGAGCTTGGTTGGGATGTTTTGCCACATCCACCATATAGTCCTGACCTTGCACCATCTGATTACTTTTTGTTTCGATCTTTACAAAACTCCTTGAATGGTAAAAATTTCAATAATGATGATGATGTCAAATCGTACCTGATTCAGTTTTTTGCTAATAAAAACCAGAAGTTTTTTGAACGTGGGATTATGATGCTGCCTGAAAGATGGCAAAAGGTCATTGATCAAAATGGGCAATACATTACAGAATAAAGTTATTTAGTTCCATGAAAAAATTGTCTTTGATTTTCTTTAAAAAATCCGCACTTACTTAGTTGCCGACCCAATATTATCAGCCAAACACAGAAAAGAGAAGGTAGGGATATAGGGGAAAAATAATAAATATGTAGCTACAGCTAATAAATGTTCAAAGCTTAACAGGCTAATAAAAACTAAAGGAGACTAGGGTAAAAACAGACTAGAAACTCTGAGGTAATTCTATGAGATCACAAGTTTAATCATACAGATATGCATCAAGGGCTGAGCCCTCCTTCCTATACCTACTGTGCTTGCAAACCTCTTGGTTTTACTAGTAGCATCACCAGGAGCTTTTCTAGCCATCAAACATCAAACAACTATCCATAGAGCCCAAAAGGCTCTACACCCTGCTTGGGGTAGGGGTGGTACTGAAGATATCATTATGAACATTTTCCAACAACATAATAAAAAATAAATGGCAGTGTTTCAGACTGACAGATAATATAAAGAACAATGCAGGTTTGTGTCCATATGTGTGTGTGCATATGTGGGCTATGTGTGTGATCTTATGTGTATGTGCTTATTGTTTGGTGTAAGCATGCATGTATGTACACACATGTGTGTCCTGTGTGTCTAAGGCTTCATGTATGTGTGTGATTTGTGCCTTTGTGTGCACATGTGTGGTGTGTATGTGCCCTTGTGTGTACACATGTGTGGTGCATGCATTTGTTGTATTGTGCATGCATTTGTTGTATTGTGCATCTATGTATGTGTGTGTGCCTCTGTACACACACAGTAAATACTCCTGCCCTCACATCCACACTTACTTGACCCTTAGGGAAACCCACAGGCACCTGCAACAGACATGGCACTTGACAAGCCACCAAGCCAGCACACAGCTCAGCAACAAGCCCTCATGATAAAATCATTTGTTCCAGATAGTCTGTGTCTTTAATGGAAATGGTGAAAGTTCCTGGAGATGGGCAGCCTAGGATGTATCCTGGTCAGGAAACCTCATCAGGTTGCTTCAAGATTTCCTCAGCTTTCAGTCCAAAACACTGATTCACAACCATATGAAAATCAAATCCACAAAGTTGATGGGTCTGTTTTGAATTTTTATGTAATTGGAAAAATGAAATAAATTCATTGAAATTTGATTCTAATTTGCCCTAGGCCTTTGTGATTTTTGTAGCTAATGAACCAAGATAACACTTATTTCATTCTTCCCTTTAATCTGACTCTCTCTCTCTCTCTCTCTCTCTCTCTCTCTCTCTCTCTCTCTCTCTCTCTCTTTCTCTCTCTCTCTCCATATATATCATCTATTTGTGAATAAAGATGATTGATAGATATTAGTATTTTCCAGGATTGCTAACTTTTTAATTTAGGTTATTTGTTTACTTTTTTTATCAAATAAAGATGAGAAGAAATAAAAACTATTTAGCTGGCCATCTATTGTAAAAGAGACTAGAAAATGCTCTGGAGATTTATATAGTGATTAAAAATTATTACAGTTTTGTGCTTCATCTAGAACATTAGGGAATTTAGGGTTTCATTTAGAGTAAAAGCCAACAGTTTAAAAAATAGAAGTACTTTTCTTAGGGAAAACTAACATAACTTGACAACTACTGGCTACGAATTCATGTCTGGGAACAAAGAAACAAACCTTAGACAAAAGAAAGAAAAGAAGGAAGGAATCTTCAAACTTCTTTGAAGCATAAGAGGGAGAAATGTGCCTTCTCAGGAAAAATTCTCCCTCCAGCCAAGTTTTAGCCTCACAGTTGGGATACACATTCAGATAATATCTGAGCACAAAGGCTAAATTGAATCAAATGCTTTATATAGGTTCAAAATTTACTGGAGAAGAACTATATTGCACTCATTGTTTTTTTATGTTTTAACTTAAGGCAAGATGCATGGTCTGAAGCCCAAGGCTGTGGTCAACATTCACACTACTTAATGCCCTTTCATTCCATCAGTATCTTGCTTAGGTGGTCCACAATGTTTTCTTCATTGAATTCTTTCCATAGTTTGTTCTTAATTTATGGGACTTTTTTCAAACTTTGGACCAAGACTAGAAATTTTAGCAAGAAAACTGTAAGCCTTTGGTGTGGTGACTCAAGCTTGGAAATCTGGGAGTACAATGATACACAGCACCAGATTCTTTTTTACCTCTGTCAGATTATTCATTTTCAATTTGTAATGGATAATTTATAGTTAGGATGTAATGCCTGCTTGACCATGATCATTGAAAACATATGTCAGTCCTGTTGTGGCTTTAGAAACAATCACAAGTCATTCATTCCCCATCTCAAAGACCAAAACAGTAGCTTACATTTTTAATACATAACCAATTGTTCAAAAACATCTGGAGAGCTATATCTTTCTGCATTTCTAGACAGATTCTTTCTTTAAAGGCAAATAGAAAAATCTTATGAGGTATCATTCTTACAAATTCAATACATTCCCCTTCACCAGTGGAATTCTTTTGACTGTTACTCACTGTTTCCATATTATTCAAGCCCAGAGACACATCAGGAGCATATTGCCATTTCAAATAAAAATGGTCTTGCCTCACATTGCCTATTAAATTACACACTCTCCTCTTCTTCACCATAAAGCCTCATCCAAATACACACAGAGAGAAACTGAGAACAGAAACCAGCTCAATGTCAGCTTGCAGCCCTGTTCATCCTCTCGTAAGGAACCTGCTACAGAGTTCTCCCAAAGAGACAACAAATGTGCAAGAACCTATATCTCAACATATCTTTCAGTGTGTATGTAAATTTTAAAAGAAATCCATCCATACATTTGCAATCACTCTTAAGTTTCAGCTTTCTACAATTGACATTCTTTAAACAAAAACCTGTACTGACTCAAAGCTGACTTCCAGTGGCATGATTCTTTTAGATTATGTTCAGCCTTTTCCAATTTAAGAATAAAAATAAGTCATCAGAGCATGGTGGTAACATTATGAGTCAAGGAATTATAGCAGGGACTTTAATGACCTAGAAAATTCTTTGGATTCCTATTTTCAAAAAGTTGGCTTTCAAAAGTGCTTTCTACACTTCAATTTGGGAGCCAGTGCTGCAGGCAGACAGCACATTTCTTCTCATCAATCTTCACATTTTCAGTACTACTCTCCAATAAGAGAACACTTTTCCAGCACCCTCAGGTGCAGCATAGTTTTCCTGGATTTCCCTCTCATGCAAACTAAACTACCACCACCACCACCATAAGAAGATTCTCAGATACTGTGTAAATTTGTGTTTGTTTCCAAAACACTCCTATCAAGGCAGAATAATAATTACTTTTAAGATCTCAGCATCCTTCTCCAAAGTTGACACAACTGATGTGTTCATGAGAAGATGACATTGAGAAGTCCAATGAGCCAGAAAGAGTATTACCAGCTAATGCAGTCCCTTTGACTAATACTGAAAAAAACTATCTTGCAAAAACTATATGTGTAGGCAACTTGCTCCTTCCAAGTTATGCTCTCTCTATATGATGCTGTCTCTCTTTTAGGACAGCAAACCTTCTCTGGTGAATTTGTCTTCAGCCTGCCATCACTTTGTTTACTATTTCTATTACATTAATATGTGACCAGTTGAAAACCAATTAGAAGATAGTTTGGAAATTTTCTCAATTCCAGAGTAACACACAAACTTGGAAACCAACATGACCAAAGGACTTATTCTAACTTCCACTTTAAGACATTAACAATCATCCCTAAAACCAGTAGTTCATTGTTGCCATTCTTTCTAATGCTTGAAGTTTCAAAGGCATACAGACATCACCTCTTTCTTTCTGGTCACTTGTCTTTCCTTACTCTTGGCTCTCTCAGCAATATCTATACCCAAACACTTTTGAGCAGTTACTCTGAATTCCGAAGACGTTTTCTACAAGCTATTTTACCTCCTCCACTCACAGGTTACTTTTATCCTTTGCCTTTTAGTGGCCAAAATTGTAGGTGTTCATGGAAGAACTCTGTAGAATTTGGAAAGAAAATTGGGTATAAATGTTATGAAGATTCAAGAATTTTGGTAAAATTACTCCAGCTTCTTTTTCCCCACTCTTAGCCATTTCCTTCCTCAAATACTCAATAAGGTGTAAGTATGTTTTCTAATGTCTCCTTGACACTCAGAGAATTCACAGCCCTCTTTAGAGACTACTTCTCCAATAGTATCTCAATCCTAATATATCCAAAACCAAACTGCACAAACTCCTGCTTTCTCTCCTTGTTCCTACCTCAGAAATGTCAGTGCAATGATTCCAACAATCAGACCAGAAACCATGGGTCATTCTGAACTGTTCTCTTTCTCTCCCACTCACATTCAACCCACCAACTTCTGTCTTCAAACTATATCCTAGATATATCTTATTACTTTTCACTATCTCCACTTCAACCACCCTGATCCAAACCACCATCCTCTCTCTTTGGGAAGTTACAATCCTCCTAAAACATAATCTTATCTTTATTATCTCAAAACTTTCCAGTAGCTTCCATCCCACCAAGAGAGAGAAGCCAAAGTTTTCACAATGACCTGACCCTTAGCCACCCACCCTGATACCCATCTCACACCAGCTCTCTCCCACACATCACTCCCCTTGAAGCTGTGCCCCTCTCCACCTCACCCAGGGGCCTGGCACTTTCCTTGGCTTGAAGTCATGACCCCTCAGGCATCTGAAATTGACCTCCTTCTTTCTTCCTTCAAATGTCCTCTCCCTAGGGATGCCTTTCGTGAGGACCCATAAAAACAGCACAACATGCCCCATTCCAACACTCCCATCTCTTCACCCCTCTTCAGTTTTCTTTGTAGTGATCACTGCTCTCTGCAATATTATATATTCACTTATTTTATCTACCCTCCCCTCATTCAAATGTGAGCTCCCTAATGTCAAGGACTTTGCTTCACTCATAGAATAATGCCTGATACCCAGCAGATGCTCAACCCATTCAGTGAATTCACTAATGAATGACATTGTCACAAAGAGCTGTACAAATAAGGCATTGCTGCTAATAAACCCACAGTTCACCTTCATGCTACTATCCTGTATACTACCTGACCATGACATGGATGCTCTGAAGTGTGAACCAATAATAGAAATGGTAGCAAGACAGAAACTCCCTGCTCACCATAGAACCAGACCACCTTTGAGGATGAACTCTTTGTTAAGTCTAGGATCCAGTCCTCATTCTCCAATTACCAGATAAGTTAAAAACACACCAGGAAGACACCAGAGCCACTGCGTTCACCCTTATAACAGACTTGTAGGTTCCCTACTATTTTATAAATGGAACAAAGCTGCTGAAGGTCAACATCCTTGACCAAGGATCCAAACCAGGTCTCACTCCAGCACACTGTCCTCTATGTGTAGAGTGTTGCCTTTCCAGGTTGTTGACTTCTGGAACCTTTTTTTGCCCCATTCTTGGTAACTCATTTTAATTGTGGTTGACGAGAGTTAGTATGCAACAAGACTCAGTAAGTAGCCACCGAGAGGGTGGGAAGCTTCAAGCATTCTCTTCAGTCACTTGAGATGAAAGTTATGCTCTCTTAGAAAGATTAAAGTGTCTATAAATATCTTAGAATTGCTACAATATATTAGTCAATGCTCTGTTAATATATTTTCCTGTGTGCATTTAATAGCAGCCACCTCTCCTTTGAAGCCAAATAATTTTGATAAGTATCCTAAAACTTCCTTCTACTATTTTCCCTGTGGAGGTTCCATTTATAAATCACTGTGCTGTCCAGAGATGACTTGGCCCGCAAAGGGACAATAACATCCTCTTGATGGGAAGATAGAAACAAGGGCTGATAATTTAGAATTTCAAGTGTGAAATCCAGACACAGATGCTTATCCCCTGTCCAAACTCGCTTTCCCAGCGAGATCTGAATATAAACTATATTCAGTGATTATAAAAAATAATTAAATCAGGCTGATAAGATTGCATTGGATTCCCCAGGAAGCTTCTTTCAATAAACACCAATAAAGACATGAGCTAGAATTTGGTAAGGGTTGGTGTGGGAGCCATTTTTAGGAGCAGCTTGAGCACCATAAAGGCTGGATTCAAAGGCAACATCTGACTGAGAACCAGAGACCGAAGTCAGTTCATTTGAGGTCCGAGCGCCTGCACTCTGAACCTTTTGGCTCAAGATCACTTATACTAACCAGTGGATGATAAAATAATGGTTTAGGCACTGTGCTGTACACCTAAAATTAATATAATATTAAAAAGTAGACAAATGTATTTACCATATTTTTTTAAAGGCATTCTCTCCAATCACTTGAGATGATTGTAACTTATGGACAATCTAAACTTATCAAGTCCAAACAACTAAATAAATTAATACATTATTTTATTCTGTATTCACCCAAATGCACCTGCCTTTACCCACTTTCCGTATGTTCCTCCAGAAGGATTTCCAACTTCTCCATCTCCATGGAGGGAGAATTTAACTCTGGGGATTCTCAGACACTAGAAGTAATTGCAGTGCTAATTCCTGTCTGCTTCCACTTCTTCCCTCTTCTCCTACTCTCAGAAAATTACAGATTTTGTTCCAAAAATGCATTTTTCCAAGAAGGCTGGGACTCTAAGCCTCACACAGCTAAATAGATAAGTAAACACACGCATACACACACACACACACACACACACACACACACACACAGGGAATGTGGGCAGACAGGAACTGAGAACCCACTGAGTAATCAGAACCTGAGTCCATTCTCTCCAACAGAACTGAATCAGGCTGGAGGAAATGGGTAATGGGAAGTCACCCACAGAATGTGATCAATTTTTGTAATAAGCTTTAAATTGATTATCTGCCTGGGTCGTGTTAATGGGTTGCATCTGTCCCGTTCTTCATGCTCGCAGAAAGAGCAGGTTTTATTTTTAATAACAAATTACTATAAGACATCAAAGTTTCTCAGTGCTGCAGGCTATAGGAAATTGTACTCCATATGATGGCAATGGTCATTTGTTTGCATATTAAAATCTGAAAACTATGACAATTATAATCTTTCAGTGTTTCATTGTCTCTGCCGATTGTTTTCAGCTCACAGATCTCAGCTGAATCTCTTCACATTTTCCCTTGCCCAGAAACACATCTGCTCTTTTTATTATTGACTTACCAGGCAAATTTGGCACACAGTTCACTTACATATGCTGATGCAGTCTTATTGAAGGCAGGTGCACACTTTCATATACATGAGCATGGGGACACCCTTCCAGCCCATAAAAGAATACTGGGCATGTTCTCAGGTGGAATATCTGTGCTCTTTTATTCATAAACCTGAAAATCTGAGGCATTTTTATTGCTTTTAGATATTACAATGAACAAATTAGAATAAGCAGAAATAATATCCCTACAACAGCACCATAATAAAATTGTTTGAGCTAAAATCTGGCCTCTATTCATTGACTGAAAGGAATCCAAAAATTTAGCCCTACTCTTCTCTTAGCACTTTTGCGTTAATGTTGTATAAATAAAGTCATACAATACCATGGGGACCAGTAAATGCAATCCCATATTTTCATCAAAGTGAGACACCTGCAGAGCCCCTCAGTTGTCAAGGGGAGTGAAGCAGCTCTAACAAACCTATTGTTGTTTCTATTAGACTGAGCAATGAGCAAGCCATTAATGTGAAAAAACCTCAGTGAGCTCAAAAGTGCCTGTGTCATTCTAGTGACTAATCCTGGATGTTATTAGATGTGGCTCTCAGGTTTAAGACTAGGACAGCTGCAGATTATGGTAACTGATATGTATAGGTCAGGGTATAAATGCCTCTTATGTCGGTTTGCTCTGTCCCTGCAACAGCCAAATGAGAAAAGAAACAGGAAGAGAAAGGTTGAGAACTTTTGTCTGTGCCCCTAACATTCTATACACATCTTTAGTACAGAGTAGCTCATACTGTGAATATTTTCTTTTTCACTTGCTCATATGGGCTTACCTATATCTGTATACAAAGTGGCTAGCCCTCATAGTCATGTAATAAGCACTCAAAAAGGTGTGTCATGAGTATATGAATGAATAAGGAACCTATGGTTGAATGATAAATGTGAAACATTTTCAGAAAATAGTAGACCATGAAAGGATTTTGAGGAACACAGTGCTAAGCATTCCATCTACATTATTTCACTTAACTACAACAACAACCCTCAAAGCCGATATTATCATCATCCTTATGAATGAAGAATCTGACCTTTTATTATTTTTTTGGATTATTTTTCTTCATTCTATTTTTATTTTTTTTTTATTTTACTTTATCTTATTTTTTCTTTTTTTCCATCCTTTTCTTCCACACATCTTCCTTTTTCATCCTATCTCTCATCTCCTGTTCCTGTTTAGTTTTGCTCTCTTCTTTCTTTTTACCCTTTGTCAAAATTTTATCTTTACCTATTTTATTGACACATTGTTATTATTGTAGTCTCTGTTGGCTTACTTACCTATCTAATGTCCTCTCCCCTGCTTCAAGTCTATGCAAGTCTTTTCTCTTTCTTCACCAGCCAATATTTTTATTTTTTTTATTCTTTAGGCTTTTGTTTTTCCTCTCCTCTCTGGCTCTCTTCTTCCCCTAAATGCTTAATTGGTTTCACTCACTAAACTCAAGCTTATCCACTCTCTTCTCTATTCTGATTTTCAAAAAATAGATGAATATACCAGCATAAATAGATAAAGAAAAAATATTTTTTATTTCTTTTTTATTTATTTTTTTTGTTTAATTTTTCTTCTTATCCACTCATTTTCTTTCTACCTCCTCAATACTGAACTGTGGACATTCCCCTATTCATTCAATTTCTTACCTTACTTTCTGGAAACAAGCTTTGCTTCTACAGATTCTGTTGCCCATTTTTTGGGGGGTGGTTGTTGTTTGCATTTTTTGGTTTATTTGTTTGTTTTCTGGAGGTTTTTCCCCATATATGTATATTTTTCACTTTTTTCTTTATTTTATTTTCTTACTCTTTTGAATATCATTTTTGCTCTCATTTTTCTCTACTAATTCTCTTCTCTGGTTGTGATTTTTATTGGGGTTATTTGTGTCATGAATACATTTGTGTGTGTTTTTCCCTCCATGTCATGTCTTGTTGAGTGGTATTTTATGTTTTTTGGTCAATGTGGCAGAGAGTGAGCCACATAACCAGACATCCTGAGAGGACACTCCATTCACAAATGGCACAATATCACTTAAGATCCACTTACACCATGAGAACCCAAATATCCCAAGTAAGAGGAATTCCTAGAATACCCAGCTCAGAAGCCTTGAGAGATTGCAACAATGGGTTCCACAAAATATCTAATATATAAGACAAAGTAAAAATGATCCGGGTGACATAGAAGTTTGATATAATACATAGAAACAACCACAAAGGAACAGCATAAATGGGAAGACAAAGAAACAGCTCCTGTATTTAAAAAGAGGAATCACCAGAAAAGGAAGTAAATGAAAAGGAGGCAAGCAATTTGTCAGAGAAAGAATTCAGAGCAATGGTCATAAGGATGCTAAAAAGGATGGAAGTCAAATCAACAACATGTGTAGGAATCAAAAGGAAATGAAGAAGATCCAGGAGGAAATGAAGAATGATACAGCTACAATAAAGAACACAATGTAAATTATCAACAGTAGACTAGAAGAAGCTGAGGACAGCATCAGTAGCTAAACAACAAGGTAGAAAAAAAAACACCCAGGCAGAGCAGCAATTGGAAAAAAAAAACAAAAAAAAAACCTTAAAAAGCAGGAGAGTCTAAGGGAGCATTGAGGCAACACAAAACAAAATAACATCCACACAAGAAGGGTGCCAGAAAAAGAGGAAATGGACAAAGAATAGAAGCCTGTTTGAAGAAATAATGACAGAAAACTTACCTGATATTAGGAAGAAAAAACTTATACAAGTCCAAGAAGCACAGAGTCCTAAACAAGATGAACAAAACACACACACACACACACACAAAAAAAAAAAAAAAACACCAAGATACATCATAGTTAAATTGGTAAATTCCAATGACAAAGAATCTTAAAAGCTACCAGAGAGAGCAGGGATCTTCCATTAGATTATCAAATGATTTCTTAACAGAAACACATCAGGCCACAGGGGAATGGAATGAAATATACAAAATGATGCAAAGCAAGGGAATGAACCCAAGATTACTCTAGCAAGCAAGGCTATCATTCAAAATTGAAGGTGAAATCGGGAGCTTAATAGACAAAAAAAAAAAAAAAAGGACTAAGGAAATTTATTACCACTGTAAAAAGAAATAGGAAAGGAAGAAGGAACACAGACATAAAGAATAAAAATGGCGAAAAACAAGTACCTATCAATAATAGCCTTAATTGTAATTGGATTAAATACTCCCATCAAAATACATAAGGTAGTTGAATGGATAAGAAAACATGACACATATATCTGCTGTCTAGAAGAAATCCACCTCAAGACAAAGGAATCACACAGACTGATAGTGAAGGAATGGAAAAATATTATTCTGGTGAATGGAAATGAAAAAAAATGAAAAAAAAGCTGGGATAGCAATACTTATACCTGACAAAGTAGACCTCAAAGTGAAGGGCATAACAAGAGGTAAAGAAGGCCACTTCATAATACAAAAAAAGTAATTCAACAAGAGAATATAATTGTGGTAAAAATATATGAACCTAATGCAGGAGCACCCAAATACATAAAAAAAAAAAAAAAACTTCTAGAAGGTATCAAGGGAGACAGTGTTTCCCAAAGTGTGGTACACATACCCACAAGGGTACGGGAAGAGTTTGGTGGGGATATGCATTGCACCAGAGTTGGGTGGGGATATGCACTGCATCATGCTTAGCTGCGCCTAATTCTATGTTCTCGTGAGTACGAGGGGTACTCAGCATTACAAAAATTATAGAAGGGGTACACATATGTCAAAAGTTTGGGAAACACTGAAGGGAGAAATTAACAGCAATATAATCATATTAGAGGACTTTAATACCCCATTGACATCATTCGGTAAATCCTTTTTAAAAAATCAGCAAAGAAACATCAATACTAAATGACTCACTAGATCAGATTAAATTAATTGATATTTTCAGAATATTTAAACACAAATATATAGAATATACATTCTTTTAAAGATAAATGGGACATATTCAAAGATAGAACACATATTGGGATACAGGCAAAGTCTCTCCAAATTCAAGAAGAAAGAAATCGTTTCAAGCAACTTCTTAGATCACAATGGTATAAAATTAGAAATCAACTACAATAAAAACTATGAAAAAAATCAAACACTTGGAAGCTAAATAGCATACTACCATATTAAACAATTATTGGGTTACCAAAGAAATCGAAGAAGAAATAAAAAGCATCCTGGTAACAAATGACCATAAAAACAAAACCAAACAAAATCTCCCTCAAGAAGCAATCCTGAGAGGGAAGTTAATAGCTCTACAAGCCTACCTAAAATAATAATAATAATAATAATAATAATAATAATAATAATATATTAATAAATTATCTAACACTACATCTTAAAGAATTAGAAAGAGAGCAACAAGAAAAGCCCAGAGTAAACAGAAGTAATGAAATAATAAAGATCAGGGGCGGAGCTTGAAGATGGCGACCGAACAGTCGGACTTGTTCTGACTCTGGTCCCAGAACGGATAAAAGTAACATCTGAGTCGCTCAGGGAGGGTTGATTGCCAGCTGAGGGGCAGCAGAGGTTTCAAGGAAGCTAGGGAGCGATCTGCTGGACAGGATTTCCAGCCGGGTGGCAAACACTGCCACAGCGGCGGCCACGGCGGCAGAGGCAGCGGCGGTGGCGGCGGCGGCGGCGGCGGCACTGTGAGAAAGGAGTGGCTTCTCTGAGGCCTGGAAAGCCCACTGCGGAGAGGTCCATCCTGTAGCTGAGACGCCCGAGTTGGCGCTGGAGCGTGGATTCAAAGGAGTTCTTCGGTCACCCACGGAAAGGTCAGAATTTGCGGGGAAAGCCTGAGAGATCGCAGTCCCGCTGCGCCGGCAGCCACAGTAGCCGGGGAGTTCCAGCCCCGCCTCCATGGAGCGCCCGCAAAGCTGAGCCCTAAGAAGGCTGCAGCGACATCTAGTGCTGGGTTTGGCATAAGCTTCCCCAGAAGCGGGAATTTTTTTTTTTATTTTAAAAAAAAGCCAGGGGACACGGGACAGAGTGTTAAGAATCGCGGCTGTCCCGCCAAGGGCGGAACATCTGGACACCTCGGCGCCTGATCCCCTTCACCCCCTAGCTTCGGAATACTAGGGAAGAACAGCCTAGTTGGGCATATCCGGGGAATTTGCAGGGAGAAAGTGCCTCCCTGGAAACAAGGGATCGGAGCCAGAAGAGATAGTCTGGGAGCCAGCTGGCACCCTGCCAGCTAGAGCCATAGAGAAAGAAGGCCAGAGCAACCAAAAAGACTGGGAGGTCAAACCGGAAACACTGACACCTAAGAGCTGAATTACAAACTGCCCTTTTTTTTTTTTTTTTCTCTTTTTTTCCCTTTCTTTTCTTTTGTCTTTTAATTAATCAAAAACAAATGGACACAAATATCTAAGATATAGTCTACTAAAAATTAAGGATTACCTTACAAAACTGAGGTGCAGTGGAAAGCTGGGAACTGCAAGACTGTCTGGTCCGAGAATCAGAAGTGCCAAATACATTAACTGAGGAAGTGAGTGACCAGTACTGGTCATTTTTATGCTAATTTTGCTATACTTTATTTTATTTTCATTTTTTACATCTTTTATTTAATTTTCATTTTTCATATCTTTTACTTAAGAAACAATTTTTTTTTCTTTTTTCCTTACTTGATTTTACCTTTTCAATTATTACATTTTTCAATCTCTATCATCACTATTACTACTGCTATTTTGCAATTTTTTTAAAAAAAATTTATTTATTTTTTTTCTCTCTCTCTCTAGTACCATTTTATTTTTTCTTTATTTTACATTAGGAGTAACCTTCATTCTATTTTAATCTCTACTATAGCATCATTCAACCCTATCACAACTCAACCTTTACAATATCACTCTCCTACTAAACTTTACCCTTTAGTCTATAGTTTATCCTATCCCATTCTGGCTTTAGTTTTTCCTCTATTCTCTCTGTATACCCCCTGCTAAAGCTCTCACTATACTTATAGACCTAAGTTCCAACCCCTGATCCAAGTGTATAAATACCAATCTCTGCACTATATTAACTAGTTAAAAAAAAAAAAAAAAAAAAAAAATCTGTTCTCCACTCTATCCTTGTCACATTGTTTGTGTGAAGGTTGATTATTGTGAATTTTTATGCTTTTTAGTGAAATTGTTATGCTTATTCCTGTATAGTTATTGTTGCTTTGTATTTTTTTTTAAATCCTCTGTTTTTGTTTGTTTTTTTTTACTTCTGTATATCATAGCCTTACTTAATAATAGTGGATATAGTAGTTTGTATTAATCTCCAAATATTGTTACTGGCATTGGCGGGGTCCAGAGGTTGTTCTTTGGCAATTTTCTCCACATATATATAGTTTGTTTCACATTTCTCTTTTAGTTTGCTTCTTCTCTCTCTTTCTCTCTCTCTCTCTCTCTCTCTTTCTCTCTCTCTCTCTCTCTCCATCTTCTTTTTTTCCCTGTTTTCCAACTTCATTTTGTCATTATTTTTTTCCTCTTCTTCTTTTTCTATCTCTTTATCCCTCTTTTTTTTTAATTTACTTAATTTTTTTTTATTTTAATTTTAATTTTTTTTAAAAAAATTTTTCTTTATTTTATTTTTACCTCTATTCCTTCTCAACTATCCACTAAGTTGCCTTTCTCTAGTGGTCACCTTTATTAGAGGTTATTAATATTGTAAATACATTCCTGTTAAGTGCCTCTTGTGTTGTACCTGGTAGTGTTGTATTTTGTACCTCAAAAATCAACGCAGGAGAAGGAATACCACATAACCAGACTTCCTGAAAAGATGGGGAGACAAAAACATAGTCCGCACGTGAAAGAAAAGCAGGCATCACCAGAAAAGGAAGTAAACGAGTCAGAGGTAAGCAGCCTACCAGAGCAAGAATTCAGAGTAATGATCATAGCATGGCTAAAAAGAATGGAAGAGAAATTTGACAATAGCCAAGAAGAAATGAGGAAGAACCATGAGGAAATGAAGAAGAGCCATGAGGAACTGAAGAAGAACCAAGAAGAAATGAAAAGTGACATCGCTACCATAAAGAACTCAATAGAAAGCATCAAGAGTAGACTAGATGAAGCAGAGGACCGCATCAGTGAGTTAGAAGATAAGATGGAAAAAAATACCCAAGTAGAGCAACTTCTAGAAAAAAAGATTAAAAAGCAGGAGGAGAGCCTACGGGAGCTTTGGGACATAACAAAACAAAATAATATTCGAATAATAGGGGTTCTGGAAGGAAAGGAAACTGAGGTAGACATGGAAAAAGTATTTCAAGAAATAATGACAGAAAACTTTCCTGAAATAGAAAAGAAAAAAACCACACAAATCCAAGATGGCCGCAGAGTCCCAAGCAAAATGAATCCCAGAAGACAGACTCCAAAGCACATTATAATTAAATTGGCAAACAACAATGACAAAGTAAGAATCTTAAAAGCAGCCAGAGAGAGACAGAAAGTTACATACAAAGGAACCCCCATCAGACTAGCAACTGATTTCTTAACAGAAACTTATCAGGCCAGAAGGGAATGGGATGAAATATACAAAGTCATGCAAAGGAAGGGTCTGAATCCAAGAATACTGTACCCAGCAAGGCTATCAATCAAAATTGAAGGGGAAATCAGGAGCTTCACAGACAAAAAAAGACTGAAGGAATTTATCTCCACCACACCAGCAATGCAAGAAATGCTAAAGGGTCTACTGTAAAAATAAAGAAATAAGAAGTGAAGAAGGAACATGGGTATAGAATAAAAATGGCGTCAAATGAGTACCTATCAATAATAACCTTAAATGTAAATGTATTAAATGCTCCAATCAAAAGACATAGGGTAACAGATTGGATAAGAAAACAAGACCCATACATCTGTTGTCTACAAGAAACCCACCTCAGAAAAAGAGATGCACACAGACTGAGGGTGAAGGGATGGAAAAAAGTTTTCCAGGCAAATGGAAATGAAAAAAAAGCTGGGGTAGCAATACTTATATCTGACAAATTAGATCTCAGAGTGAAGGACATAACAAGAGATAATGATGGCCACTTCATAATAATAAAGGGAACAATCCAACAAGAAGAAATAACCCTGGTAAATATATATGCACCCAATACAGGAGCAACCAAATACATTAAAAAACTGCTGGAGGACATTAAGGGAGAGATTAATAGCAATACAATCATAGTAGGAGATTTTAATACCCCACTGTCACCCTTCGACAAATCATCTAAACAAAAAATCAGCAAAGAAATATCAATCCTAAATGACTCACTAGACCAGTTGGAATTAATTGACATCTTCAGGACACTCCACCCCAAAGCCACAGAATATACATTCTTCTCAAGTGCACATGGGACATTCTCAAAGATAGACCACATTTTGGGACATAGGCAAAGTCTCTTCAAATTCAAGAAGATAGAAATCATATCAAGTATCTTCTCAGACCACAATGGCATAAAACTGGAAATTAACTGCAATAAAAGTAATCCAAAGAAATCAAACACATGGAGACTAAACAGCTTGCTATTAAACAAGGGCTGGGTTACCAGAGAAATCAAGGAAGAAATTAAAAACATCCTGGAAACAAATGACAATGAAAACACAACAATCCAAAATCTATGGGACACAGCAAAAGCAGTTTTGAGAGGGAAGTTCATATCCTTACAAGCCTATTGCAAAAAACTAGAAAAAATAGTAACAGATGATCTAACTCTACAACTCAAAGAGTTAGAAAAGGAGCAACAAGAAAATCCCAGTGTAAGCAGAAGGAAGGAAATAACAAAAATCAGAGCGGAGATAAACGACATAGAGACCAAAAAAACAATACATAAGATCAACAAAACCAAGAGCTGGTTCTTTGAAAGAATAAACAAGATAGATGGACCTGTAGCCAGGCTAACCAAGAAAAAAAGAGAGAGGACCCAAATAAACAAAATCAGAAATGAAAGAGGTGAAATAACAACAGACCCCACTGAAATACAACGGATTGTTACAAAATACTACGAACAACTCTATTCCAACAAACTGAACAACCTGGAGGAAATGGACATATTCCTAGAAAAATACAAACTTCCAAAACTCAATCAGGAAGAATCTAAAAATCTCAATAGACCAGTGACTTGGGAAGAAATTGAAACAGTCATCAAAAAGCTTCCAGCATACAAAAGCCCAGGGCCAGATGGCTTCACAGGAGAGTTTTACCAAACATTCAAGGAAGAACTAAAACCTATCCTTCTCAGACTATTCCAAAAAATTCAAGAGGAAGGAACACTTCCAAACTCCTTCTATGAAGCCAGCATCACCCTAATACCAAAACCTGATAAAGACAACTCAAGGAAAGAGAATTACAGACCAATATCCCTCATGAACATAGATGCCAAAATCCTCAACAAAATTCTAGCAAATCGGCTCCAGCAGAGCATCACAAAGATCATACACCATGACCAAGTAGGATTTATTCCAGGAATGCAAGGTTGGTACAATATCCGCAAATCAATAAACTTGATACATCACATAAACAAGTTGAAAGATAAAAATCATATAGTCATATCAATTGATGCAGAAAAAGCATTTGATAAAATCCAACACCCTTTCCTGATAAAAACTCTTAACAAGGTGGGAGTACAAGGATCATACCTCAACGTAATAAAAGCTATATATGATAAACCCACAGCCAACATCATACTCAATGGGCAAAAACTAAAACCATTCCCTCTAAGAACAGGAACAAGACAGGGATGCCCACTATCGCCACTCCTCTTTGACATAGTACTGGAAGTACTAGCCATTGCAATTAGACAAGAGGAGGAAATAAAAGGCATCCAAATTGGAAAAGAAGAAGTAAAGTTATCCTTATTTGCAGACGACATGATATTGTATATAAAAAACCCAAAAGACTCCATTAAAAAACTAATTGGCTTAATAAATGAATTTGGCAATGTAGCAGGATACAAAATTAACACCAAGAAATCTATGGCATTTCTATACACCAACAGTGAGTTTATAGAAACAGAGACTAAAAAAGCAATTCCATTTACCATCGCACCAAAAAAATTAAGATACCTAGGAATAAACTTAACTAAGGAAGTAAAGGACCTATAAGCGGAAAACTACACGACACTGAAAAAAGAAATAGAGGAAGATGTAAACAGATGGAAGAACATACCATGTTCATGGATTGGTAGAATCAACATCATCAAAATGTCCATACTTCCTAAAGCAATCTATAGGTTCAATGCACTCCCCATTAAAATACCAACGGCATATTTCACTGACCTAGAAAGAACTCTCCAAAAGTTCATTTGGAACAATAAAAGACCCCGAATAGCCACAGCAATCCTGAGAAAGAAGAGTAAAGTAGGAGGTATCTCAATACCAGACTTCAAACTGTATTACAAAGCCACTGTTCTCAAAACAGCCTGGTACTGGCACAAAAACAGACATATAGATCAATGGAATCGAATCAAGAACCCAGATATCAACCCAAATCACTATGCTCAATTAATATTTGACAAAGGAGGCACAAATATACAATGGAGTCAAGACAGTCTCTTCAATAAATGGTGTTGGGAAAATTGGACAGATACATGCAAAAGAATGAAACTAGGTCACCAACTTACACCATACACAAAAATAAACTCAAAATGGATACAGGACTTAAACATCAGACGGGAAACCATAAAAATACTAGAAGCAGCCACAAGCAACAAAATCTCAGACGTATGCCAAAAGAACTTCTTCACTGATACTACCCTTAGCGCAATCGAAGCTAAAGAGAAAATAAACAAATGGGACTACATCAAAATAAAAAGCTTTTTTACAGCAAAAGATACCATCAACAAAACAACAAGAAAGCCCACTGTGTGGGAGAACATATTTGCAAATGTTACCACTGATAAAGGTTTAATCTCCAACATCTACAAACAGCTTATACAACTAAATAAAAGGAAGATGAATGATCCAATTAAAAAATGGGCAATGGACCTAAATAGAATATTTTCAAAAGAAGACAGAAGGAAGGCCAAAAGGCACATGAAAACATGCTCAAAGTCACTAATTATTCGAGAGATGCAAATCAAAACAACAATGCGTTACCATCTCACACCTGTCAGAATGGCCAACATCAACAAATCAACAAACGACAAGTGTTGGCGAGGTTGTGGAGAAAAAGGAACCCTCGTGCACTGCTGGTGGGAGTGCAGACTGGTGCAACCACTGTGGAGAACAGTCTGGAGTTTCCTCAAAAGACTGAAAATGGAACTCCCATTCGACCCAGTAATTCCACTTCTAGGAATATATCCCAAGAAACTAGAAACACCAATCAGAAAGGATATATGCACCCCTATGTTCATAGCAGCACAATCTACAATAGCCAGAATTTGGAAACAACTGAAGTGTCCGTCAGCAGATGATTGGATCCAAAAACTTTGGTACATCTACACAATGGAATACTATGCTGCCATAAAAAAGAAGGATTTCTCATCATTTGCAGCAACCTGGATGGAATTGGAGAACATCATGCTGAGTGAAACAAGCCAATCAATGAAAGAGAAACACCACATGACCTCACTCATTTGTGGATAATAAAGAACATTATAAACTGATGAACCATAAGATAGATATAGTGACAGTATATCAACAAGTAGACTGTCAAATTACAGCGGGGAGGGGAGGAAGATCTGGGGGAGAAAATAGATCAACGAAGGACTTGTATACATGCATATAAGTGCAACCAATGGACACAAAACTTTGGGGAGGGAGGGGATGTGTGGGAGGGAGGGAGGGGGTCAAAAAAATCAATAAAATATATTAAAAAAAAAAAAAAAGAAAAATACAAAAAAAAAAAAAATGATAACACCCTAGGGTTGCCTCATACCCCGGGGGGGGGGGGCGGGGGGGGGGGAGAAATGAGTCCCTGGAATACTTGGGTGAAACTTTGTTTCCATTTGAAACCAGGAAAGGCTGACACACCTTATTGAGATAATAAAATCCATGATTACCAGATTTGAGATGATTTGTACAATTTTCAGAAGCATTCCATTCATCCCTGCTATAGCAATTTCTCCCTCTCAGGTCAATAGTAATCCATATGTCAGGAGGAGCCTCTGTTACCCCTAAAGCACAGGTTTATGAAGTCAGTATTATGCTTTCTGCATATTATCTGTTTTACCTTCTGAACAAGATAATGGTCTCTTCCAGGAATTAATTTTAAAGGAACTATTTGAGATTTAAAGAGTGTATTTGAGAGGTAATATTGTCTAAGGGATAAAAATGGTTGTCATTTACTGAGTGCTCAATATTTGCCAGATACTCTGCAAAGAACTTAACGTTTATTACCTCAATGAAATCCCACATCAATCCATGATGGAGGTCATAGCATTATCCTCAGTTTTATGAATGATAAAATTGAGGCAAAGAGCATGTAAGTAACTTGGCTAAACTGTTATAGCAAGTAAGTGGCTCTGTCAGGATTCAAACTCATCTGTTTGAATTTGAAACAAGAACCAGGGTCACAGACATGGGTTTCACTTCTGAACGCTGTGTATTCATAAACAAATCCCTCTCCTTCTCCCTGAACCTCATTGTCACCTTATTTCAACTAAGATTTACATTTATTGTCACTCTCAAGTCAAAGGTGTTTCTACTTGTCTGATGAAGCCAAGTTGCAAATGTCTCAAACTAAAATATTGAACTAAAAAATAAGGTACTGAAACCTGCATGAGAGAGAGAGAGAGAGAGAGAGAGAGAGAGAGAGAGAGAGAGAGAGAGAGAGAGAGAACCTTTGTTTACTTACGAAGAATTATGATTTTATAGAGAACATGGGAGTTTCAGTGTGCTAAGAATTGTATGCATTGTCCTTCAGCTTGGAAATTATTGGCTTACAGTGAGTATCCAAAAGTCTGGAAGACCCCAATGTTGGCGCAAAGACTGTACTTTTTTGCCATTCATGGCTTCAATAAATACTTTCAGGAAGGCTATGACAAATTTTTCATTTAGAAATTCTACCACTATTTTATAATATAAGTCCTAAGTTTAAATTATCATCTTGCTCCCAAGACTGACTCATCTTTCTAAATGCTTATGTCTGAGTATGTCAGGGCCTTTTCTCTTGCACCAAATCCAGAAATTGGGGTCACTGTACACTTCTCCTTCTCAAACCCCCAGGGCTCCCCTCTATAGAAGCAGTGCTCATTAAGTCATTACTGACATTAAAACAAGGAAATCAGTACAGACAAAATGTATTACCTCAGGGACCAGAAGATTTTCCTATTGGCTTCAGAAAACTTTAGCAAATGTCACTGAGACCATTGTATGGGAATCATTTTTAAAACATCTGCTGTGAAAATGCAGCAGCCCTTTACACAGCCTCCAAGAAAATCCTTCAGCCATATCCCTGGTCATTGGGGCATCTTCTTACCCAGGAGGGAGAACTGCCATCCTGAGCCCTTGGCCAAGTCCTCGACCACCCTCCTCTTCAGACCAGGCCAACCCAGGTTCCACCTGTAAATCCCCTTCAGTGGCCCTAAAAGAAATCTCAGTCAAAAGAACATTGTCTATTTCCCCCTGGGGTCAAGAACACAAAACCTGGAAGCTAACAGAAAATGACCAAGAACAACCCCCAGTTTATAGAAGAGAATCCTATTAAACACTGGCTCTATGTTCCAGGGTGAATTTGAGCAAGAACTGTCTCTAAAATAGAGCCAGAACAGGTCTGGGAGACATGAGCTGAGAATAATGAACAGTATCGGGGGGTGATGAGAGAAACATTTCAATACTATAGTAATAACTAAAATTTCATCTAACAAAGCAACAAAGTGAGCCCAAAAGTACTGAATCATATCAGCCTGGACTTTGGGAGTGTGGGGAGTTGTTAATTTTAGATCAAAGCTTTCATAGATAAACACTATAAGGAAGGAATCAGGCAGGAAGATGTAGGGGAGGTGAAACTAGATTTCTCTTTCTTTCTCCCTACTGTCCTTCCCAGGAGACTTGGCTTCACACCACAGTAATCATCAAGCCTCCTTCTTGGGAGGGTGGTAGAAACCCAGTCTGGGCAGAGATGGGTATTATGCTCTATTTCTTCCTCTCTAGAGGTCTGTGCTGAATACCTACCACATGCCATGTTGCTCTGCATCTTCACTGTAACCCTGTGAGCCCCAATTTCTGAAACCCAGGCTCTAAGGATTTAAGATGCTTGTAAAAGATATCCCAAGTAGACACAGAGGGGATGGGCACCAGGTACACTTTGACTGATCCTGAAAGCCATGGCTGGAATTATTTTATGAAGTCCCTACAAGATATTGTCAAATGTTAATTAATAATGCCAAGTCATTTAAGCCAGCAGTTCTCCAAGTGAGATCTGGGCACTCTTCAGGTCCCTGAAATCTGTTCAACATGGAAATCCTATTTAATCTGAGGTAGATGTGGGTAAATTCTGTAGTTTTCATAAGATGTTTATATTATGCATTTGTAATCTGGAGGTTTTGAATAAATGAATCATAAAACCACTTTTTTAAACCGTCTCTAAAAATGATAAGTAATGATAACAGCCTGTCAACCCTCATTTTTAAACTTAGAAAACTTCTAGAAACATCATTTTTATTATTATTCTTAAGGTAGACAAAGAAATCTTCCCACAGTTTTGAAGTCTTGTCAGAAACCCTCACTTTCCTGATTTTGCCCTAATGATTTGCTGCAACTTTCACTTCATATGATTTTGCATTGCTAATCTTACACCACCGTCCCAGGTAGAGCAACATTCGACTGACTGGAGTTTTGTCTAGCAAGGTTTTAGTTGCTTGCCTGGGCTAATTTATTAATACATAAAGTTACCTAGTGATGTTTCAATTTTTACTTCGCTAAGTTATCTAATTAGAAAAATAAATAGAAGACTAAAAATTTACACTTTGATTTAGAATAAGAAGAAATGTAAACCCAAATGAACATGAAACTTAAATAAAATTAAGAGATCTGTTTAGTTCAATGAAGTTAAGATGATATACATAACATGGTATTAGACAACTTTGGAAAATGGACTGGACAACACTGCCAGGAATTGCTTTTGGAATAAATTAATATGTTTCCAAGAATGCATGTAAATCTCTGCTTTTGGCAGCCTGAGTTGGAGGCCAGAAAATGAAAGAAAAAATTGAAAATTCTTCTAAAGTTCCAATTTCTTCAAGTAGAGACTTTCCAGAGGAGAAGCTCTGAATTTGATAAATCTAAACTGGGATATAGAGTATTCAGAAATAAAATATACAAAAAGAAATTGTATCAACCAGGAATCATTTCAGTGTCCACCATGGCATCATTGAAAAGTTATATTGTTCTCTCACTGTTGTATTTTCTCCAGAGATATTTCAATTCCACTCCACCTTATCCCTGGTTTTACTTTTGTAATTTAAAACAGTATATCACACATCATGACATCAGCTTTAAAAATGAGTGAACAGTCACTGATGCTTAATAAGTCGGAGATAACAAAATCCAAGAAGACTGAGAGCAGATCTATTGTTGAAATTGAAATTAAAATAAAGATGGATTATTTTAAAGCCATAGGTTAAGCTCTTCAGAGCCCAAACCCCAGTTCTGGCCCAGGGGCCATTTCCTTCATGTTAACTCTCCCCTTTGGTGTCAGGTGGCAATGGGTTTGACTCCTACCAGGTCACTGACCAGCTGTGAGAACATGGACCACCTGTTTCCTTCTATAGAGCCTCTATTTCCTCCCTGTTCCCTGGAATCACCACCTGAGAGGTCTGACAGGAGTTCTGTACCATTACACAATCCCTGACACCAGTACCTGTGTTTCAAAATCTCAAAATAAAAGTTATTATTGTGACACTATTTAAATGTACTAAAAAAACAACACTAAACTTACATTGTTGCTGGATACACAATTGCAAGATGAAATGAGAGAGGTGAGATGTTTGTTT
Organism: Pipistrellus hanaki; assembly: GCF_964339955.1. Taxonomy (NCBI): domain Eukaryota; kingdom Metazoa; phylum Chordata; class Mammalia; order Chiroptera; family Vespertilionidae; genus Pipistrellus; species Pipistrellus hanaki. The sequence continues at coordinate 94,658,325 of NC_140505.1, forward strand.
GTTTTTTAAATATATACATATTTAAGTCACTGTATGTTTGTTTTGAATTTAACAGGAAGCTCATCCTATCTAATAAAAGAATAATATGCAGGTTGACCATCACTCCAACACACAATATGGCTGCCCCCATGTGGTCAAAGATCCTGGCCCCATGTGGACACAAGATGGTCACCACAAGATGGCCAGCAGGAGAGGCAGTTGGGAGGGACCAGGTCTGCAAAGGAGGTAAGTTGGGGGCAATCAAGCCTGAAAGGTAAGGCAGTTGGAGGTGATCAACTCTGTAGGGGAGGGCAGTTAGGGGTGGCCAGGCCAGCAGAGGAGGGAAGTTGGGGGCAAACAGGCTGGCAGGAGAGTAGTTAGACGTCAATCAGGCTGGCATGGGAGTGGTTAGGGTGTGATCAGGCTGGCAGGCAGAAGTGGTTAGGGGCAATCAGGAAGGCAGGCAGGCAAACAGTTGGGAGCCAGCAGTCCTGGATTGTTAGAGGGATGTCTGATTGCCCATTTAGACCCAATCCCTTGTGGGGTCTCAGATTGGAGAGAGTGCAGGCTCTGCTGAGGGACACTCCCCCACCCTGTGCATGAATTTTGTGCACTGGGCCTCTAGTCTGTATATATAAAAGCCTAAGTGACCAGAATGACCGGTCACTATGATGCATACTGACCACCAGGGGGCAGATGCTCAATACAAGAGCTGTTCCCTCATGGTCAATGCGTTTCTACAGCCAACTTCCCCTAGCTGGCCAATTTCTTATGGTACTTCCCTGCCAGCTGGTCCCAAGGCTGGGACAGGGAACCAGGGGTGAGTGTGGCGGACTTGGCCTCTTCCCCAAGGGGTCCGAGGGTCAGCTCCCTCCTCAGAGCCAATGGGCAACCTCCCATGTCCCATCCCTTCCCCTGGACAGCAGGCCCCAATCAGCCCACTACCAACCACAGTGGCAGCCCAACAGCGAGGAAAAAAGAAGGGGACAAGATGGAGAACCGTGGAGGGGTGTGGCACCAACAATGGCAGCATCATCATCTGGTGTTTGTTCCTTCCACACCCTGCCCAGAGACTGTAACCTCCTCTCCAACATGGCCCTAATCAGCCTGACCCTAATCAACCTAGCCCCAATCAGCCCTGATTGCTGGCCAGGCCTAGGGACCCCACCCGTGCATGAATTTCATGCACTGGGCCTCTAGTTTCATTATAAGGCCTGTTACTATGTACATGTTCTATGACTTTAATTGGCTCATCTTTAGGAGAGCCATAACATGTGTTAATTGATGTCTTTATAAAATGCATTTAACTTCCTTTGGCAACAAAAGGACAGGAAATGCTCTAAGGAGACAATAGGTAAATTGCTCATCAGAGGCAGGTGAGCATTTTTGTTCTTCAGTTTCAATAGCGAAGTCAGGCCTTCCTTCCTTCGACATGTGTATCAATCTAACATGTTCAGGACACAAGGACAACAAGAATCATGCAGGATCCAGTTTAGAGTGGAAGAGACAAACAAATGTTGACCTTCAAATTATAAGAACCATGGTAAGAGTATTTATTTGGGGAAAGACATTTGCCCACAACACACACACACACACACACACACACACACACACACACACGCATATTCCTCTGATAGGATAAGATTCATGGCTCTTCTCTACCTTTACTTGCTCCAAGGAGAGAAGGAGTGACACCTGGGAGGAATTGGAGCCAGTGCTCTGGCCCCTTCCCCTCTAGATTGGCCTGTGAGCTAACGGAGCCCCACACTAGACAAGGGCCCCTCTACGCCAGCTGCACTGGGGAGAGACTGAGTAACTCAGGGTGAAACATTAGCAAACCCACTTACTCACAGAGCTATATCCCATTTCCCACACTACTCTTCTCTCCCATTTGTTAATTTAAACCCAGTGAGAAGAGTGTATTTATTGACCCCCTAATTCCCAGAATCTGGCTGTGTGGAGTGGGCACAATAAGAAACAAAGACTGGCATTTGGAAAACAAAATACTATGCAGAGGATCTAGAAATCACTAAGATAGGCAGCTTTAGTACTTAAGCTATGGTAAATACATGTCATGTGGGATTTTGACCTCTGCAGGTCTTTATGGCTTCTGGTGTTTCATAACAGCCTGGAATTCAGCAAATACTGGCCACTTGGGGCATTAGCAAGTCGACAGACAGAGTCTCAAAAAGCAAGGTAGCTGCTAGGGCCATTGACACACAGGAGAGCTAAAGCCCAGGTTTTATTAAAGGAGAAGAGGTTTTGTCTCTACAAAGGCTCCTGAATATTAGAATACAGAACAGTGGTTTCTCAGCTATACACAAAGGGAGGAATGCTGGGAACAGAGACCTTGTGAACAGCATATTTGAGTACCTTGTGCTGTATGTGAGGTTGGGCTTCCAATGTTTTCTGACCAGAGGCTTCCCAAATCCCATTACCTGATCTCAGGGCCTAAGGAGGAATCAAAACTGGTCTGAGCTCTGCTTATTGCATTGCTCTTACAACCCTATTAAAAATTACCCCATACCACAGGATATCAGATTGGACAGCTGATTTTTATGAATGATATTAGGATTTGATGTTATGTTTTCAAAACATGAACTGTGGCTTCATCCTCAGTAGGATAATAAAATTTTATTAACAATCACAGGAGTCCTGGCCAGGTGGTTCAGTTGGTTGGAGCATCATCCTATACACCATGAGGTTGTAGGTTCAATTCCTGGTCAGGTCACATACCTAGGTTATGGGTTTGATCCCCAGTCAGGGTGTATACAGGAGGCAACTGATGGGGTTCTCTCTCACATCAGTGTTTCTCTATCTCCCTTTCTCTCTCTCTTCTATCAAATAAATAAGAACATATCCTTGGGTGAGGATTTAAAAGTAATAATAATAATAATAATAATAATAATAATAACAACAACAACAACAATAATAACTGTCCTGGCGAGTGTTGCTCATTGTCAGTCCCCTCACCAAAGGGTCACCAGTTCGATTCCCAGTCAAGGGCACAGACCTGGGTTCCGATTTGCTCCCTGTCCTTAGTTGGGGGCATGTGTATCTCTCACATCTCTCTCTCTCTCTCTCTCTCTCTCTCTCTCTCTCTCTCTCTCTCTCTCTCTCTCTCTCTCTCTCTCTCCCCACACACACACACACACACACGCGCGCGTACATTCCTTCCCTTCCAGTCTCTCTGAAAAGCAATGGAAAAAATATCCTTAGGTAATAATTAACAAAATAATAATGATGATAATGACAAAAAATTGTTTTGTTCACTGGTATATCCCAAGTATTGTAATAAGGCACGTACCTAGTCTTCAGTAGGCGCTCAATAAATACTTTTGAATTAACAAGACATTTATTAAGAGAAAATATGCCACATCTTGAGTTGAGAGAAAGAACTTGATAAAATGACTGTGTACCCAAAAGTTAAGAATGCATTTTCAAAGACCTATGCTGAGAATATCCCATATCTAGGAATTCAGTTTGCTTGGATAATCAAAGAAATTAGACTGGCTTGAAAAGCAGTTTTAGCCTTATTATTAGATGAGGAGTGTTTTTTATAATGAAATCAAAATAAAGGGGGACTAGAGATGTATTGTTAAAAGAAATATTGAGATTTTTAGAAGCTGATTTAAGACTAAAATGATATAAATGGGAACTGACATCTTAAGATCACAAAAAGAAAAGAGAATATTAGAACAGAGGACTAGATATTAGTTTTTTCAGTTCAAAAAGAGTAAATGGGACCCACAGACATTTGATGAGACAAGTACTCAGTAAGCAGACTGAAGGGGTCTTCCCAGCAGAGCCAGAATCATGGGACTTCCTGAGAATCCTACCCTAAAGCTATAAATGGTCCCGAAGTCTACAAATGAGGAACCACCCAAGAGGACTGGGATTCCAATTTGCCTAGGCTCTTGGAGAAAAACAAAAATAAAACCCTGATATTATAAATCCCCATACTAAACCCATAAGCTCATAAATAACATAAATATTAGTCCCAGACTACTTCAAGGACTTCTCACAAAAATGGTCATAAACCATATTCTAGGGACTGGCCCTCAACCTCAACAGGTTAAAAACAGCTCAAGCTTTGCTAAAAAAAGCTTGCAGCACACAACTACAAAACACATGAAGAAAGGATACAACAAAAGCAAGAAACATTTAATGCAGCAAATGGAATAATAGAATCTCAAAAGCAACAGATAATGAAACAACTTTATAAACTATAACATGGTCATATTTAAATAGATTTAAGACCTCAAAGTGCCCAGCTGGTGTGGCTCAGTCGTTGAGAGTTCACATATGGATGAGAAAATTACAGTTCAATTCCCAGTCAGGACACATGCCTGGGTTTTGGGCTCAATTAATGATTATCTCTCATCATTGATGTGACTATTTCTGTCTCCCTTTCTCTCTGAAATCAATAAAATATATGCTTTTTTAAAAAAATTAAAATAATGTCTTATAACCATTACAAAATAATAGGCAATACTTAGAGGAATCAACTAGAACTTATAGAAGTAAAAAATATAATTATTAAAATATAAAATTTAATAGTTCTAATTGTATATTAGACACAAGTTAATGAAAAATTATTAACTTAGGAGATCAGAGGAAATTAGCAATAATGCATCATGCAGAAATATAAAAGATGGGAAATATTAAAAAAGAGGATAATCAACACAGAGAATAAAATTAATAGATCCAAGGTACGTTAGAAGTTTAAAACACCATAATGTCTATCGGTTCACTGCTGTTTAGTTCCACATTTCAAAGTATATATTTTATCTGTTCTTTCAGCAATGATACACACACACACACACACACACACACACACACACACACACACATATATATATATATATATATATATATATATATATATATATATATATATTTCCTACCTTATAAAAGAGTAATATGCAAATTAACCATCACTCCGCTCAAGCCACGCCCACCATCCAATCAAGCAAGTATGCAAATTAACCCCAACCAAAATGGCTGCAGCTACAGAGAGCAGTTGAGAGGCTTGGGTTTCCCTTGCAATAGAGGAAGACAAGCTTTCCACACATCCTGACCAGCCTAGACCCCCACTCAAGGATACAAAGTATCAATTATAGAATGTAAACAAATTCAAACAGAAATGGCTGCAGCCATGGAGCAAGCAGGAGGCTTGGCTCTGCTTCAGGCTACAAAGTTTCAATTGTATAAGATAAATAAATTCCAGATACCAGGGCCTCTGCTTGGGTCACCAGGAGGCATACCTGGCCTGCAAACCACCACAGGCCTCTCTCCCAGGCTACCCCACACCCCAAAAGAACCCCCACCCTGATCCGGGACACCCTTCAAGGCAAACCAGCTGGCCCCCACCCATTCACCAGGCCTCTATCCTATCTAATAAAAGAGTAATATGCAGATTGACCATCACTCCAACACACAATATGGCTGTCCCCATGTGGTCAAAGATCCTGCCCCCATGTAGACACAAGATGGCCACCACAAGATGGCTAGTAGAGGAGGGCAGTTGTGAGGCACCAGGTCTGCAAAGGAGGGCAGTTGGAGGCAATCAACCCTGCAGGGGAGGACAGTTAGGAGTGACCAGGTCGGCAGAAGAGGAAAGTTGGGGGCAAACAGCCTGGCAAGGGAGTAGTTAGACATCAGTCAGGCTGGCATGGGTGTGGTTAAGGTGTGATCAGACTGGCAGGCAGAAGAGGTTTAGGGGCAATCAGGTAGGCAGGCAGGTGAGCAGTTGGGAGACAGCAGTCCTGAATTGTGAGAGGGATGTCTGACTGCCCGTTTAGACCCAATCCCTCGAGAGGTCCCAGATTGGAGAGGGTGCAGGCTGAGATGAGGGACACCCCCACCACCCTGTGCATGAATTTCGTGCACCGGGCCTCTAGTATATAATCTTAAGTAACTAAACAACCAGTTGCTATGACGTGCACTGACCACCAGGGAATAGACACTCAACACACAGGATCGGGCTCTCTCCTGTCTGGAGCAGGCCTGTGGAAATCCGGCCAAAATCATCTATCTGACATCCTCCGAGGGGTCCTGGATTGTGAGAGAACACAGGCCAGGCAGAGGGACTCCACTATTGCACAAATTCATGCACCAGCCTCTAGTCCATTATGAGTTCCAGAAAGAACTTGAAATGGATTAAAGTCCTAAATATGAAAAAAAAAAGAGTACAAATGCATATTGCAGCATGGAATAAATTTTGTTAAATTTATTTAATAAAATAAAAAATAATAAATCTTAAAGTAAAAGATTAATAAATTGGATAATATTAAAATTAAAACTTCTATATGACAAAAGATAATATCATCAAAGCAAAGAGCCACAAGAAAGAGATATTAATAATCTAAAACATGCAATTAATTAAAAATTCTTAGCCAGAATAGATAAGACTATGACTGATGAATATGAAATTAACTCAGCAATATGCAAATAATATGGAAAAGAAATTCTGAAAAATGTATCCCAAATGCCCAATAAAATTTTTAATAAATGCTTAAAATTCTTTCTAGTAATCAGAGAAATGCACATAAAAATAAAGAGATAAATTCTTACGCCCATCTGGTTGACAAAAGATAGTAAGTCCAACAGCATCAAGTGTTGAGGAGAACACAATATGAAGGGAACTCATACATGGCTTGCCAGAGTATAAATTGGCTTACTACCTAGTGACCAACTGGAGCAGGTCCAAGTTAAAGATGATCCTATACTGCGAGACACAAATTCACTCTAGTTATCTGCCCTACATGCTCCCACAGGTATATCCAGTCAGAAATGCACAAGAATGTGTGCTACAGTGTTATTAGCAACAGCAAAACAACTGTCCAACAGAGGGGAAATGGATAAATAAAATGTCACTTATTATTACTATGCAGCAGTTTAGATAAATGAGTAAAACAATGAGTTGCAACATAATATAGCATCATTTATGCACATTTTTAAAAATAACACACTTTTTTTGGATTTATACTTATGTGGGGAAGTCCAACAAAGTGCATAGAAAAATATATTCCAGGATGTTATTGGTGATTTCAGGATGGCAATTTCCTCTGAGAAAGATAAAAGAAAGAAGGAAGAGAAGAAAGGTAGCTTTAAAATATCTTTAATTTTTTATTTTTAATAAGAAAGCTGAAAATGTATGTGTAAGTAAATATCTATTTTATGTTGGTAGTGGTTACATAAAATACTAAATAATTATAGGTAATTAGAAAGGGGGAGCTCAGGTCTATGTGAAATTTATACTAAGAGACAGTTCTTAAAAAAATAAAAATGCCCTGTCAAATTCAAAAGAATACGTACACCCCTGTGTTCATTCAGTACAAGATATGGAAGCAGCCTAAGTGCCCATCAATAGATAGTGGATAAAAAATTATAGTAGATATATAGTAGTGAGGAAAAGTAGGTTTACAGTTGTAATACAAATAAATAATACAATAATTAATAAATAACAACACAAGAATAAACTTTTTCATATACTCCCAATTGTAAATCTACTATTGCCAACCCCTGTATACAATGGAATATTACTTTGCTATAAAAAAGAATAAAATCTTGGCATTTGTAACAGTGTGGAGGACCTAGAGAATAATATGCTAAGTGAAATAAGTCAGACAGAAAAAGACAAATACCTATTATTTCACCTATATGTGGAATCTAAAAAACAAAATAAATGTGCAAACTAAGTAGACACAGAAAATAAACTAATAGTTTCCAGAGAGGAAGGGAGTTACGGAGATGTGTGGAAAAAGTGAAGGGATTACAAAGTACAGATTGGTAGTTACAAAATAGTCTCACAGATGTGAAGTACAGCATAGGGAATGTAACCAATAATACTGTAATAACTACGTATGGTGCCAGGTGGGTACTTGAAATATTGAGGGGACCACTTTGTAAAGTATATGATTGTCTAACCACTATGCTATACACCTGAAACTAATAGAAAGTTATATTGAATGTAAACTGTAATTGCAAAATAAAAATGTAAATGCTGGGGAATGATACCACTCAAATAAAATAAGCACCAAATTTGTGGATTAACAGGTTATTCTATTTCTCTTTTTATTTATGTCATATATGACTTTAAAGCAAATTTGGAGCACTCTACCACAAATGATTCTTTTGCCATTGATCTATTAAATAAGAATAAAAGAACCAGATTATGAAATGCACATTATAAGCAAAGACTGAGGCTCGGAGGCACAGGATTGGAAGCACAGGGTGTGGGTTAGACCACCTGAATCTGAACAAAGACCTCACCAGTGACCAGTTGTCACCCACATAGCCAATTCCCTCAGAAAACCTCAATGTTGTCATCTGTTAAATAAGAATTGTGTTGCAATAAAATAAAATGTAAAAGAAAAAAAAATATTATGATCAAAAAGAAAATAACATAAAAGAGAATTATATTGGTAGCTACTTTATAGGGCAGTAATAATTAACTGGAAGGGTTAATGTACACTGTTTACTTATCACCTCAAAAGAGGCTTAGTAAATACTCAATAAATGATAGCTGTTATAATTATTACTAGAGGCCTGGTGCACGAAACCATGCATGGGACGGGGGTCCCTCAGCCCGGCATGCACCGTCTCACAATTCAGGACCACTGGCTCCTAACTACTTGTCTGCCTGCCTGATCTCCCCTAACTACTCTGCCTGCCTGCCTGATCACCCTTATCTGCTCGCCTGCCTGCCTTATCGCCCTAACAGCCTGTGCCTTGGCCCTGCCATGGCAGCTTCATCCAAAAGGACATCCAGAATGATGTCCAGAATGTCATTTGGCTGTCCAGTCTGCTCAACATACTTTTTTATTATAGATTAGAGGCCCACTGCATGAAATTCGTGCGAGAAGGTGGTGTCTCTCAGCCCAGCCTGCACCCTCTCCAATATGGGACTCCTTGAGGGATGTCTGACTGCCCTAAATGGGCAGTTGGACATACCTCTCACAATTCAAGACTGCTGGCTCCCAACTGCTTGCCTGCCTCTGTCTGATTGCCTCTAAGTGCTCCTACCTGCCAGCCTGATCACCCCCTAACCATTCCCCTGACAGCCTGGTCAACACCTAACTGCTCCACAGCTGACCTGATTGACTTTAATTGTCTTCCCCTGTCAGCCTTGTCACCCCTAACTGCCATCCCCTGCAGGCCTGGTAGCCCCAACTTTCCTTCCCTGATGGCCATCTTGTGGCAGCCATCTTGTATCCACATGGGGGAAAGCATCTTTGAACACATGGGGGCAGCCATCTGTGTCTTGGAGTGATGGTCAATTTGCATATTACTCTTTTATTAGATAGGATTTTTATTATAGAAGTTGAGCATGAAACTTAACTCTAAGCTCTCTACCAGCGAGACTAAGCAAAAAAGTAACCCAGGTAATTATATATTGGGTCGGCAACTAAGTAATTGCGGATTTTTTAAAGAAAATCAAAGACAATTTTTTCATGGAACTAAATAACTTTATTCTGTAATGTATTGCCCATTTTGATCAATGACCTTTTGCCATCTTTCAGGCAGCATCATAATCCCACGTTCAAAAAACTTCTGGTTTTTATTAGCAAAAAACTGAATCAGGTACGATTTGACATCATCATCATTATTGAAATTTTTACCATTCAAGGAGTTTTGTAAAGATCGAAACAAAAAGTAATCAGATGGTGCAAGGTCAGGACTATATGGTGGATGTGGCAAAACATCCCAACCAAGCTCCATTAATTTTTGCCGAGTGACCAAAGATGTGTGTGGCCTTGCATTGTCATGATGGAATACAACACCTTTTCGATTTGTCAATTCGGGCCGCTTTTCTTCAACTGCATTGTTTAATTTCGTTAGTTGTTCAATGTAGACATCAGAACTGATCGTTCGGTTGGGTGGTAAGAGTTCAAAGTAGACAATTCCTTTGTAATCCCACCAAACTGATAACAAAACCTTCTTTTGATGAATATCAGCTTTTGATGTTGTTTGAGTTGGTTCACCTGGCCTGCTCCACGATCTTTTCCACTTGATATTGTTGTAAACAACCCATTTTTCATCGCCAGTTATCAGTCGTTTTAAAAATGGATCATTTTCATTACGTTTCTTTAGCAAATCGCAGCTGCTAATGCGTTGCGTTAACTGTGATTCTTTCAGTTCGTGAGGAACCCATGTATCGAGTTTTTGAACATAGCCAAGTTGTTTTAAGTGATTTTCAATGCATGTATGTGATACATGAAGCTTCTCTGCAATCTCACGTGTTGTACTGTGACAGTCTGAATTGATTATTGCTTTGATTAGGGCGTCATCAACTTCAACTGGACGAACAGAGTGTTTTTCATCTTTGAGTGAAAAATCACCAGAACGAAATTTGGCAAACCAATTTTGACACTGCCGTTCTTTTAAGGCTTCGTCACCATAAACAGCACATAACTTTTTATGAGCTTGCGATGCGTTTTCCCTTTGCGGAAATAAAAAAGCAAAATATGACGAAAATGTTCCTTTTGATTTTCCATTTTTCAACGAACGCCAAACGAAAACTATAAAACAGATCAAAAAACTTTTTTTACTGATTAACAGCTGAATAGCCAACTATCAAATAACAAAATGTGTTTTACATTTGTACTATGTCTGCAAACCTAAAAATTCAACTGAAGCATATATGTGTGAAACCCGCAATTACTTAGCTGCCGACCCAATAGATCCTATTACTTCAGGTGCATTGGATGAACAGATGAATAGACAGACAGGCAGATGGATAAACCCATAAATGGATGGACTGATAGACTAGAATAAGGGAAATTGAAAAGAATGGCAGAAGGGACTGAGGGAGAAAGAGAGCAAGGGAAATACTTTACTGGTATAAAGGTAGTACTATATTTTTCCAAAATCTAAATTCTAAAAGTTTTTGTATGGTTCTCCAAAGAATGGACCTAAACCAATAAAATAGGTAGCTGATTTTAATATAAACTTAGAAATTCCAATTTTTTCTCCCACTGAACATCACTCTCAAGAAAATTAATGCCCTGATCAATATTCTATGCCTCTAAGAATCACTGAGACATACATACTTATCAGATGTAACAGCCATTTTATTAAAAGTTCTCTAAGAGTCAAGTAGTATGGCACCAGATATCAACAGGCAGCCTAATGGGGTCCTAATGTGATTTTCATGACTAGAAAAAGGTTTTCAGTGAGTGACAAAATTGCAAGGCATTAAAATTTACCTTTCCACCCTCCTCCCCAGAAAGCATCAACACTCAGAATTTTATTCTTCCTAGGTTTTTCCATTGACTTAATTACTCTAGCATTGCATACAAGAAAAAATTCCTTTAATAGGTGCCCTATTTATGAATACATTTATAGCTGCCTTAAAAATAGGAAAAGTATTATTCTTCCTTACTTTCTAACTTGTTCTGCTAAAAAGGCAGTACAGTTAATTGGGTCTGACTCACAGAACCCATTGCATCTATCTGGCCTAAAATGTCTCATGTACAAAAAACAAAGTTCCTATTTATTTTGCTTCCTTTATTTCCCCTGAAATTCTAGCAAGCTTCTCGAGGCTGACTTTGAATTTGTAGAGAGTCTTTTAAATGGTCAATAATAATAATTAACAATGAATTGCTATATTCAGGAAACTTAATTGTTGATTGAAAAAGAGTGCATAACCAATGCAATGCAAAGCCTTTGCATTGCATTGATAATGTGTAATAAAGATATCCTATATTACCAGAATCTTGGGCATTTTGTCTTGTGACTGCATTTAATAAAGTGCTCTACTACATAAAGAACAAGGGAATTTTCATCTTCTTGGAAAAAAGTTTGATGGATCTGGAATCAAGACACTCTTCAAAGAATTTCATTAATTATTTGGGGTGAAAAAATAGGTGAGATGTATAGGGTTTGGGTAAAATCTTCTGAGGTCTCTTAAGTAAGAATTCCACAGAAAATGCAGGCAATGCCTTTCCACACTCTGTTCCCACTCCCCTACTCTTTTCCTGTGTCCACCTTCCAGGAAGTCTATCTTGTCAAAAAGGACCCTGTATCTTGTCTAGAAAAACTTAAAGACAGTCAGTTATCCCCCACACAAATAAAATTAAATTAATATTATTTTTTAAAAAGGTGAGAAATGACATCTTGGCTTAGCCTCAGCTGGGAAGAGAAACCTAGGAAGACTGTGTGAAGTGAAGCAAACACCAGCTTGGAAACAAGGCTCAGGCAAAGGGCCTGACCCTGAGTTCAAAGACAGACCAGCAGGGAAAAGTATGTGTTCTGTTTTGTAATCTTTATTTTTATGGCTATCTGCTGGTGGGCTGTTTCTCCTGGTTCTGGTATATTTCAACATCCATTTACACTCCACAGCTCATTTCTTAATAAACACATTCTTTACTCTACCTTGCCAAACAAGAGTCCTCAAACCTGGATCTATCCCAGTAATTGTAGGAGGTCTTTTCTCTCTGATTTGAGAAGTGAAAGTGCCCACTATTAGACCTTTTTACATATATCTCTCCAAGGCACTCTTTAATCCCCAGTGTTCTTCCATCCTGGAGCCCACTCCTAGCAACTTGAAGAATTTTGGCCCCATCTCACCACTAAAGGCATTGGGTATGATCTCATGGTGAAAAAAATGTACCTTGTCTTTCAAAGCCAAAAATGAAATCAACCAATTTTACTTAGAATTCTTATCCAATATTTTTCCATTTCTGAATTTGTAAACTAGAACAAAATTATTTAAGACATTCAGGAAAAGAATATTGCTCAGAGGAGAAAGTTAAAAAAGAACAGCCTCTTCAGATGAAGAATGCCATACAAAAAGCCATGGAAAGACCATAGTAATAACCTGAAAGGGTTTGGGAGATAGCCTGGTATGAAGAAAGGAGTAATTACTTTAGGCTTCATACCAAGGTTGGATATGGATCTTGGCCTTGTCACTTACTAGCAGCAAAAACAAACATTTTCAGCTTCAGTTTTCTCATTTGTACAAAAGCAGTGGCACTGCTGACTCTCCCCAACCCAGCATTGTCATTGGGATTTCACTCTAGAACATGTTTGGCCCACTATGGCATGGTGTTGGCACATAGCATTTGCACTGCAGATTGACTTTCCCTTCCCTTCATGTTGTTTAATCCATGATAACTCAGAGTGATTGGCTTCCTCTCTTTCCCAGGCAGACTTCCCACACTATCACCCTAAACAGAACCCAAGAATGTGCTGGGGCATTTTAAACAAAGTTGAGTGTAAAACAAATCTTCAGGTATTTCTTCTATTTGTTACTGCTGACCTCTCTTTTCATTTTCATTTTATTTTTAATAAAAATTGTGTATATTTAAGGACACTGATGATTTGATATACATCTACATAATGAAGTGATTATTACATCAAGCTAATGAATGCATCTTTTTCAGTTAGTTACCATTTATTGTGAAAGCACCTGAAATCTCTCTTAGCAAATTTTAGTATCCAGTACAGTATTATTAACTACTAGAGACCTAGTGCACAAATTTGTGCATAGGTGGGGTCCAGCCACCCACCCAAATGGGGGCTGATTGTGGGCATGTCTGGTGGGGGCAGAGGACATAGGAAGTTGTCCAGCCCCAACCCCAATTGGGAGGTCAGCCAAGGAGAGGAGCTGCAGGAGATTGGGAGGCCAATTGGGGTCCCAATTGGGCAGGTTGGCCACTGCAGTGCACATCATAGCAACTGGCCATTCTGATCACTTAGCTTTTATATATATAGATAATTATCATCCTGTCTATTAGATCTCTAAACTTATTCATCCTGAATAAGTTGCATGGTACTGCAGGGTACTGAAACTTTAACCATCATCTCCTCATCCTCCACCTCCTGTTTCCAGAAACTACAGGTCTACTCTCTGCTTCTATGTATTGAACTTTTTTGTATTCCATATGTAAGTGAAATCATGCAGTTTTTCTTTTCTATATCTGGCTTATTTCACTTAGCACGATGTTCTCCAGGTTCATCCATGTAACAAATAACAAAATCTCCTTTTGTTAAAGCTGAATAATATTCCACTGTGTATATATACCACATGTGGTATTAATATGTCATATTTTATTTATTTACTTATTTATTTATCTATTTAAAGTATCATCTGTCAATGGACACTTATTCATGTTTTGGCTATTATAAATAATGCTGCCATGAACCATGGAGGTACAGATGTCTTTTCAAGATACTAATTTTATGTCTTTATATATATACTCAGAAGTAGAATTTCTACATTATATTATAGTCTAGTTTTAAGTTTTTGAGGAATCTTCGTACTGTTTTCCACAGGGGCTGCACCATTTTACATTCCCACCAACAGTACACAAGGGTTTCCTTTATATTCTCGCCAACATTTATCTCAGCCATTCTAACAAGTGTGAACATCACTGAATAAGAGTGATGAATAAGGTGGGAACATCAATTGGCTGCTTCCCGTACACACCCCAATGGGGGACCAAATCACAACCTAGGTATGTGCCCTGACTGGGAATCAAACCAACAACCCTTCAAGCATGGAATGATGCTCTAACCAAAATGGTTGTGGTTTTTGTTTTGCTGGCTCCCTCCCCTTCCATTACTTCATTTTTTCATCTTTATTGTTGAAAATATTATAGATGTCCCTTTTTGTTTCCCATTGACCCCTTCCAGCCTGTACCTGCCCTCTGTCCCAGGCCTTCAACACACTATTGTCTATGTCCATTATGCATATATGCATATAAGTTCCTTAGTTAATCTCTTCCCACCAACCTATCCCCATTTCCCTCATGATTAGTGGGGCTTAGCACATTTTCAACTACATTTTGGCCATTTGTATATGTTATTTGGAAAAATATATTTATTTGCCCATTTTTTACCTGTATTATTTTAATTGTTTTCTTGTGGGCTTTTTAAATATATATCTTTATTGTTAAAGTATTGTTCATTATATTTCATACATGAATGAGATCACATGATACTTACCTTTCTCTGACTGGTTTATTTCACTAAGCATAATACTCTCCAGGTAAATCCAGGCTGTTGCAAATTGTGAGAGTCCCATCTTTTTTACAACTGCGTAGTAATATTCTATTGTGCAGATGTACCATAGTTTTCTAATCCACTCATCTGCCTGCCGATGGGATATTAGGCTGTTTCCAAATCTTAGTTATTGTAAATTATGCTGCTATGAACATAGTGGTGCATATATTCTTTCTGAATGGTGTTTCGGGTTTGTTAGGACATATTCCTAGAGTGGGATCACTCCATACTGTTTTCCACAGTGGCTGTGCCAGTCTGAATTCCCACCAGCAGTGCACAAGGGTTCCTTTTTCTCTGCATCCTCACCAGCACTTGTCATTTGGTGATGATAGCCATTCTGACAGGAGTGAGTTGATACCTCATTGTCTTTTAATTTGCATCTCTTTTTTTTAATATATATTTTATTGATTTTGTACAGAGAGGAAGGGAGAGAGATAGAGTTAGAAACATCGATGAGAGAGAGTCATCGATCAGCTGCCTCTTGCACACCCCCTACCGGGGATATGCCTGCAACCAAGGTACATGCCCTTGACCGGAATCGAACCCGGGACCTTTCAGTCCCCAAGCCGACGCTTTAACCATTGAGCCAAACTTGGAGCATTTTTTCATGTCTCTTGGCCTTCTATATGTATACTTTGGAAAAGTATCTGTTTAGGTCCTTTGCCCACTTTTGATTGGATTTTTTTTTAATCTTTCTTTTGTTATATGAGTTCCTTATATATTTTGGAAATTAAGCCATTATCAGATATTTAACAGATATATCATTGCCAAATATTTTCTCTCATGCAGTAGGCTGTCTTTTCATTTTGCTGATGCTTTCTTTTGTTGTGCAGAAGCTTTTTATTTCAAAGTAGCTCCATTTGTTTGTTTTCTGCTTAGTTTCCTTTACCTTAGGAGAAGTATCTGTAAACATGTTGCTATGAGAGATATCTAAGATTTGGCTGCCTATGATTACTTCTAAGATTCTTATGGTATCACGACTTAAATTTAAGTCTTTTATCCATTTTGAGTTTATTCTTGTGTATGGTGTAAATTGGTGGTATAGTTTCATTTTTTTCCCATGTACCTGTCCAATTTTCCCAACACTATTTACTGAATACACTGGCTTGACTCTATTCTATGCTCTTGCATCTCTCATCAAATATTAATTCAGCTTAATAACTTTGGTTAATATATTGGTTCTCTGTTCTATTCCATAGATCCATATGACTGTTCTTGTGCCAGTACCAAACTGTTTTGAGCATGTGGCTTTATATCTATTTTAATTTGATATCTGGTATGGGGATCCCTCCAACTTTGTTCTTCTCAAGATTTCTGCAGCTATTCAGGATCTTATTCTCTTTTTTTGTTTCATATATATTTTTGGAGTATTTTGTCTGGATCTGTGAAATATGCCATTGATATTTTAATAGAGATTGCATTAAATCTATAGATTGCTGTGGGTAGTATGGACATTGTAATGATGTTGATTCTACCAATCCATGAACACACTATCTTCTTCCAATTGTTTACATCTTTCTCTATCCCTTCTTTTAACGTCCTGTAGTTGTTTTTTTTTTTACTTACTTGGTTAAATTTATTACTAAGTATCTTCAGTTTTTGTTTCAATGGTAATTGGGATTTTTTTTAAATTTATTTTTCTGATAGCTCATTATTGGTGTTTAAAAATATAACCAATTTCTGGGTGTAATTTTTTTATCCTGCCACATTGCCAAACTCATTTATTAAATCTAGTAGTTTTTCAGAGTAGTCTTTAGAATTTTCTATGTATAATATCATGTCATCTATTAATAATGAAAGTTTTAATTCCTCTTTTCTAATTTGGATGTCTTTTCTTTTTCTTTTTGCTTGATTGCTGTGTTTAGAATGCCAGTGCTATGTAGAATAAGAGTGTTGAAAGCAGACTCCCTGTCTTGTTCCTGTTCTTAGGGAAATGGCTTTGGTTTTTGCACATTGAGAATGATGCTGGCTATAGGTTCATTATATATAACCTTTATTATGTTGAGGTATGATCCCTCTATTCCACTTTACTGAGAGTTTTTATCAAAAAATGGTGTTAGATTTTGTTGAATGTTTTTCTGTCTACTGATATGATGATGTGATTTTTGTCTTTCAATATGTTTATTCTAGGTATTATATTTATTATTATAGGATCCTTGCATCCCCAGAATAAATCCCATTTGGTTATGGTTTATGATAATTTTTAATGTATTGTTGAATTCAATTTGATAATATTTTGTTGAGGATTTTAGCATCTATCTTCATGAAGGATGTTGGCCTATAATTCTCTTTCTTTGTTGTGTCTTTATCTGATGTTACCCTCTTAAAAAAAGTTTGGCAGTGTTCGTTCCTCTTGGATATTGTGGAACAGCTTGAGGAGTATAGGTTTTAGTTCTTCTTTGAATGTTTGGTAAAACTCTCCATGAAGCCATCCAGACCAGAGCTTTTGCTTGCTGGGAATTTTTTTTTATTGCTCCCTTGATTTCATCAGTACCTATCAGCCTATTCAGGTTTTCTGATTCTTCCTGATTGAGTTTTAGATTACATTTTTCTAGAAATATGTGCATTTCACCCAGGATGTCAATTTTGTTGGTATATAGTTGATCTTAGTATTTTTTAACGATCTTTTGATTTCTGTGAGGTCAGTTGTTGCTTCACCCCTGTCATTTCTGATTTTCTTTATTTGGGTCCTCTCTCTTTATTTCTTGATAGGTCTGGATAAAAGTTCATCAATCTTGTTTATCTTTTCAAAGAACCAAGTCTTGTTTTTATTGATATTTTGTATTGTTTTGTCAGTCTCTCATTTATTTCCACTCTGATCTTTACTATTTCCTTCCTTCTACTTACTCTTTGCTTTTTTTGTTCTCTTCGTAATCTTTAAGTGGTAGGGTTACATAGTTTATTAAAAGTTTTTCTCTTTTATTGTTTTTTTTTTGTTTGTTTGTATTTTATTTTATTTTTTCACTGTTTTTTTATTATTAAATTATTATCTGTGTACATATTTTAACATTGCCCCCACTCCCATACATACCCTCCCTCCCCAGAGTTTTGTGTCCATTGGTTGTACTTATATGCATGTATACAAGTCCTTCGGTTGATCTCTTATCTCCCCCAGATCTCCCTACCCTCCCCCGCTGTAATTTTACAGTCTGCTTGTTGCTTTACTGTCTTTATATCTGACTTTTGGTTTATCAGTTTATAATGTTCTTTAATATCCATAAATGAGTGAGGCCATGTGGTATTTCTCTTTCATTGACTGCCTTATTTCACTCAGCATGATATTCTCTAGTTCTATCCAGGTTGCTGCAAATGATGACAATTCGTTAGTTTGCACATTTATTTTGTTTTTTAGATTCCACATATAAGTGAAATAATAGGTATTTGTCTTTTTCTATCTGACTTATTTCACTTAGCATATTATTCTCTAGGTCCTTCCACACTGTTACAAATGCCAAGATTTTATTCTTTTTTATGGCAAAGTAATATTTTTATGGCAGCATAGTATTCCATTGTGTAGTTGTACCATCGTTTTTGGATCCAATCATCTGCTGACGGACACTTAGGCTGTTTCCAGATTCTAGCTATTGTAGACTGTGCTGCTATGAACATAGGGGTGCATATATCCTTTCTGATTGGTATTTCTAGTTTCTTGGGATATATTCCTAGGAGTGGGATTACTGGGTCAAATGGGAGTTCCATTTTCAATTTTTTGAGGAAACTCCACACTGTTCTCCTCAGTGGTTGCACCAGTCTGCATTCCCACCAGCAGTGCACGAGGGTTCCTTTTTCTCCGCAACCTCGCCAACACTTGTCATTTGTTGATTTGTTGATGTTGGCCATTCTGACAGGTGTGAGATGGTACCCCATTGTTGTTTTGATTTGCATCTCTCAGATAATTAGTGACTTCGAGCATGTTTTCATGTGCCTTTTGGCCTTCCTTCTGTCTTCTTTTGGAAATATTCTATTTAGGTCCATTGCCCATTTTTTAATTGGATCATTCATCTTCCTTTTATTTAGTTGTATAAGCTGTTTGTAGATGTTGGAGATTAAACCTTTATCAGTAGTAACATTTGCAAATATGTTCTCCCACACCATGGGACTTCTTGTTGTTTTGTTGATGGTTTCTTTTGCTGTAAAAAAGCTTTTTATTTTGATGTAGTCCAATTTGTTTATTTTCTCTTTAGCTTCCAATGCCTTAGGGGCAGTATCAGTGAAGAAGTTCTTTTGGCATATGTCTGAGATTTTGTTGCCTGTGGATGCCTCTAGTATTTTTATGGTTTCCCATCTTATGTTTAAGTCCTATATCCATTTTGAGTTTATTTTTGTGTATGGTGTAAGTTGGTGATCTACTTTCATTCTTTTGCATGTATCTGTCCAATTTGCCCAACACCATTTATTGAAGAGACTGTCTTGATTCCATTGTATATTTGTGCCTCCTTTGTCAAATATTAATTGAGCATAATAACTTGGGTTGATATCTGGGTTCTCGATTCTATTCCATTGATCTATATGTCTCTTCTTGTGCCAGTACCAGGCTGTTTCGAGAACAGTGGCTTTGTAATACAGCTTGAAGTCTGGTATTGAGATCCCTCCTACTTTACTCTTCTTTCTCAGGATTGTTGTGGCTATTTGGGGTCTTTTATTGTTCCAAATGAACTTTTGGAGAGTTCTTTCTAGGTCAGTGAAATATGCTGTTGGTATTTTAATGGGGAGTGCATTGAACCTATAGATTACTTTGGGAAGTATGGACATTTTGATGATGTTGATTCTACCAATCCATGAAATGGTATGTTCTTGCATCTGTTTACATCTTCCTCTATCTCTTTTTTCAGTGTCGTGTAGTTTTCTGCATATAGGTCCTTTACTTCCTTACTTAAGTTTATTCCTAGGTATCTTAATTTTTTTGGTGCGATGGTAAATGGAATTGCTTGTTAGTCTCTGTTTCTATAAGTTCGCTGTTGGTGTATAGAAATGCCATAGATTTCTTGGAGTTAATTTTGTATCCAGCTACATTGCCAAATTCATTTATTAAGTCAATTAGTTTTTTAATGGAGTCTTTTGGGTTTTTTATATACAATATCATGTCATCTGCAAATAAGGATAACTTTACTTCTTCTTTTCCAATTTGGATGCCTTTTATTTCCTCTTCTCATCTAATTGCAATGGCTAGTACTTCCAGTACTATGTCAAAGAGGAGTGGCGATAGTGGGCATCCCTGTCTTGTTCCTGTTCTTAGAGAGAATGGTTTTAGTTTTTGCCCACTGAGTATGATGTTGGCTGTGGGTTTATCATATATAGCTTTTATTATGTTGAGGTATGATCCTTGTACTCCCACCTTGTTGAGAGTTTTTATCAGGAAAGGGTGTTGGATTTTATGAAATGCTTTTTCTGCATCAATTGATATGACTATATGATTTTTATCTTTCAATTTGTTTATGTGATGTATCACGTTTATTGATTTGCGGATATTTTACCTACCTTGCATTCCTGGAATAAATCCTACTTGGTCATGGTGTATGATCTTTGTGATGCTCTGCTGGAGCTGATTTGCTAGAATTTTTTTGAGGATTTTGGCATCTATGCTCATGAGAGATATTGGCCTGTAATTCTCTTTCATTGAGTTTTCTTTATCTGGTTTTGGTATTAGGGTGATGCTGGCTTCATAGAAGGAGTTTGGAAGTATTCCTTCCTCTTGAATTTTTTGGAATAGTCTGAGGAGTATATGTTTTAGTTCTTCCTTGAATGTTTGGTAAAACTCTCCTGTGAAGCCATCTGGCCCTGGGCTTTTGTTTGCTGGAAGCTTTTTGATGACTGTTTCAATTTATTCCCAAGTCACTGATCTATTGAGATTTTTAGATTCTTCCTGATTGAGCTTTGGAAGGTTGTATTTTTCTAGGAATATGTCCATTTCCTCCAGGTTGTTCAGTTTGTTGGAATAAAGTTGTTTGTAGTATTTTGTAACAATCCTTTGTATTTCAGCGGGGCCTGATGTTATTTCACATCTTTCGTTCTGATTTTGTTTATTTGGGCCCTCTCTCTTTGTTTCTTGGTTAGCTTGGCTAGTGGTTCATCTATCTTGTTTATTCTTTCAAAGAACCAGCTCTTGGTTTTGTTGATCTTATGTATTGTTTCTTTGGTCTCTATGTCGTTTATCTCCTCTCTGATTTTTGTTATTTCCTTCCTTCTGCTTACACTGGGCTTTTCTTGTTGCTCTTTGAGTTGTAGAGTTAGATCATTTGTTACCCTTTTTTCTAGTTTTTTGCAATAGGCTTGTAGGGATATGAACTTCCCTCTCAAAACTGCTTTTGCTGTGTCCCATAGATTTTGGAGTGTTGTGTTTTCATTGTCATTTGTTTCCAGGATGTTTTAAATTTCTTCCTTGATTTCTCTGGTAACCCAGTCCTTGTTTAATAGCATGCTGTTTAGTCTCCATGTGTTTGATTTCTTTGGATTATTTTCATTGTAGTTAATTTCCAGTTTTATGCCACTATGATCTGAGAAGATGCTTGATATGATTTCTATCTTCTTGAATTTGAAGAGACTTTGCCTATGTCCCAAAATGTGGTCTATCTTTGTGAATGTCCCATGTGCGCTTGAGAAGAATGTATATTCTGTGGCTTTGGAGTGGAATGTTCTGAAGATGTTGATTAATTCCATTTGGTCTAGTTAGTCATTTAGGATTGATATTTCTATGCTGATTTTTTGTTTAGATGATTTGTCAAAGGGTGAAAATGGGGTATTAAAATCTCCTACTATAATTGTATTGCTATTAATCTCTCCTTTAATGTCTTCCAGTAGTTTTTTTATATATTGGGGTGCTCCCATATTGGGTGCATATATATTTACCAGGGTTATTTCTTCTTGTTGGATTGCTCCCTTTAGTATTATGAAGTGGCCTTCATTATCTCTTGTTATGTCCTTTATTCTGAGATCTAATTTGTCAGTTATAAGTATTGCTACCCCAGCTTTTTTTTCATTTCCATTCGCCTGGAAAACCTTTTTCCATCCCTTCACCCTCAGTCTGTGTGCATCGTTTTTTCTGAAGTGGGTTTCTTGTAGACAAAAGATATATGGGTCTTGTTTTCTTATCCAATCCGTTACCCTATGTCTTTTGATTGGAGAATTTAGTCCATTTACATTTAAAGTTATTATTGATAGGTACTTATTTGATGCCATTTTTATTCTATACCCCTGTGTTCCTTCTTTGCTTTCTATTTCTTTAATTTTACAGTAGACCCTTTAGCATTTCTTGCATTGCTGGTTTGGTGGAGATAAATTCCCTTAGTCTGTTTTTGTCTGTGAAGCTCCTGATTTCACCTTCACTTTTGATTGATAGCCTTGCTGGGTACAGTATTCTTGGATTCAGACCCTTCCTTTGCATGACTTTGTATATTTCATCCCATTCCCTTCTGGCCTGATAAGTTTCTGCGGAGAAATCAGTTGCTAGTCTGATGGGGGTTCCTTTATATGTAACTTTCTGTCTCTCTCTGACTGCTTTTAAAATTCTTTTTTTGTTGTTGGTGTTTGCCAGCTTAATCATAATGTGCCTAGGGGTTGGTTTTCTGGGTTCATTTTGCTTGGGACTCTGTGAGCATCTTGGATTTGTATGGGTTTTTCTTCTCTATCTCAGGAACGTTTTCTGTCATTATTTCTTGAAATACGTTTTCCATGTCTTCCTCAGTTCCCTTCCCTTCTGGAACCTCTATAATTCTAATATTGTTTTGTTTTGTATTATCCCAAAGTTCCCTTAGACTTTCCTCCTGTTTGTCTGTTTTTAAAGATAGGCCTGTAATACTATGAACTTCTCTCTCAAGACTGCTTTCACTATGTCCCATAGATTTTGTATTGTAGTGTGTTCATTTATATTTGTTCCCAGGAAGTTTTTATTTTTTTCTTGATTTCATTAGTAATCTATTTGTTAGTTAATAACAAATAACATGTTATTTAGCCTTCATGTGTTTGAATGATTTTGAGTGCTTATATTTTAATTTATTTCTAATTTCATGCCATTGTGATTTGAGGAAATGCTTCTTATGATTTCAGTCTTCCTGAACATGTAGAGACTTAGTTGGTGTCCTAACATGTAGTCTATCTTTGCAAATGTACTATGTGCACTTGAGAAGAATGTATATTCTGTAGTTTTGGGAAGAAATGTTCTGTAAATGTCAATTTATTCAATCTGATCTAGTGTGTCATTAAAATCTCAATTTCCTTACTGATTGTTTGTGCAGAAGATCTATGCAGTGAAGTCAATGAGTTGTTAAAGTTCCCTACTATGATTGTATTGCTCTCTTTTCATGTTGATGGAACTCTCATTAAGTCCTTTATATTTATAATGTTCATTAAGCTGCTTATAGTTCTCACTGAATTGTTTTAGCACTCTTAAAGTTGTTTTTAATATATTTGGATGCTCCTATATTGGGTGCATATAAGTTGACCAGAGTTATATCCTCTACTTGTATTGATCCCTTTTGTATTATGAAGTGGCCCTCATTGTCTCTTGTTATGACCTTCACTTTGAAGTCCATTTTCTTGGATATGAGTATTACTACCCAAGCTTTTTTCTTTTCTTTTCTTTTCTTTTTTTTTTTTTTTTTTTTTTTTGCACTTGTATGGAAATTTTTTTTCATCCCTTTACTTTCATTCTGTGTAACTTTTGTTCTGAATTGAATTTTTTGTAAACGACATATATATGGATCATGCTTTCTTATCAGCTACCCTAGGTACTTTCATTGGAGCATGTAAGCCATCTAAATTTATGTTTATTATTGCTAGATATTTATTTGTTGTCATTCTTATTCTTTATGCCATGTTCTCTTTCTCTCTCTTTCTTCTTCTTACAACAGTTCCTTTAGCATTTCTTACAGTGCTGGTTTGGTGGTAATAAACTTTTAGCCTTTTTTTTTGGTGGGTGGGGCTTCGAAGCTTTGTATTTCACCTTCAATTTTGAATTATAGCCTTGCTGTATAATATAGTCTTATTTTCAGTCTCTTGGTTTTCATTTTGTGGTATATGTCATGCCATTCGCTTCTCGCCTGGAGTGTTTCTATTGAGAAATCAGCTGTCTAATAGGAGCTCCCTTGTAGGTAACTTTATATCTCTCTCTTGCAGCTTTAAGATTCTTTTTTAAAATATATTTTTATTGATTTCAGAGAGTAAGAGAGAGGAAGAGAGAGACAGAAACATCAATGATGAAAGTCATTAATCAGCTGCCTCCTTCATACTCACCACTGGAGATCGAGTCTGCAACCAGGACATTTGTTCTGACTAGAAATTGAACTGTGATCTCCTGGTTCATAAGTTGATGCTCAACCACTGCACCAGGCCAGCCAGGCACCTTTAAGATTTTTCTTTGTCTTTAATATTTTCCATTTTAATTATGATGTGCCTAGGTGGTGGTCTTCTTGGGTTCATCTTTATTGGAACTCTTTGTGTTTCCTGATCTTGAGTGATGTTTTCCTTTACCAGTTTAGGGAAAATCTCTGCCATTATTTCATCAAATAGGTTCCTTGCTCAGACTTTTCTTTTGGTACTCTTGTGATGGGAATATTGTTACCTTTCATGTTGTCCTAAAGCTCTCTTAGACTCTCCTCCTGCTTTTTAATTTTTTCCCATTTTCTGCTCTGAATGGGTGTGTTCTTTCTACCTTGTTTTCTAATTTGCTGATTTAGGCCTTAACTTCCTCTAGTCTATTATTAAATTCTCCCAGGGTGTTCTTTATTTCAGCTATGTCATTCCTCATTTCCAATTGATTCTTAGTTATTGTTTCAAATTCTCTTTTCATTTTGGTATAGCTCTCATTAAGTTCCTTATAAAGCTCATTAAGTTGCTTGTAGTTCTCACTGAATTGTTTGAGGACCCTTATTACCATCACTGTGAATTATTTATCTAACAGATTGCTTTTCTCCATTTCATTTACTTTATTTCCTTGTTATTCTTCCTATTCTTTCATTTGGGGGTTGTTTCTTTGTCTCCCAATTTTCTGTCCTTTTGTATTTGTTTTCATGTATTAGTTCAAACTGCTAAGCCTCCCAGATTTTGTGGGGTGGTCTTATGTAGTTGGTGTGTTGTGGAACCATTGGTGCAGTCTCTTATATCTCCTGACTTGAGCACTCTAGGAAAGCTCCTTACTTGAGTTATTGGGATTCCTCTGTTGCAGTTGGGTCTTGAATGTTATTTTCCCATTTGTGAATGGAATCTCCTCTCAGGCTGGATGATTATGTGGCTCCCCCCAACCATATCATGTAAGCTGTTATGGATATGCTGGCATAACAGCACAAACTACAACACAACAAAACATAAGAAATAAAAAAAGAGAGAAGAAACAAAACAAAAACATGCATAAGACCCCTATGGCAACAACAAAAGCAACCATAAGAGTAGAAAGAATTAGAAAAAAGAAAAGAGAGCAAGAATGATAGATGAAAATAAATAAAGAAAAATATGAGGAGAAAAATAACAAAACAAAAAAAAGAGGGGGTGGAAAAAGGAATATGTAGATGCAGAGCTGAAATATAAAAAAAAATAAAGAAAATGGGGAATTGGGGTAGGAAAATGGTTTAAAATAAAAAAGAAAGAAAAGAAAAAATTGAAAAGGAAAAAGGATGAAAAAGCAAGAGAAAAGGAAAAGAGAGAAAAAAATTAAGTAGGAAAGGGGAAGAGGAAAATTAGATATATGGAAGAAACAATAGAGACTAGAATGATAACAACTCAATAAGCAGACAGATAAAGAAGATAAACAAAAAAGGGGGGTGGAGTAAAGGAAGAGAAAAAAAGCTTAAAAAAGAAAAGGGGTAAAGGTGAAGTGGTATTCTTTTTATCGAAGTTCCATGCCTCCTTTGGAAGCTCTTCTGATGACTGTGGCTGACTGTTCTGTCTGCCAATACTGAGCTTCTCCGGTGGTACATAGATGCTAACCACTGTCAGAAACAGTCCTCCTTTGGCTTTCAGCAATGTACTTGAAGTTCCAAGGGATCCACAGTTATATCTGTCTCCATAGGACTTGGCTGCAAGCAAAGAGGGCCAATGTGTCTTCTAAAGCAGGTTTGTTAGCACCTTAGGGCCCAGGGCTGGGTTAGCAAACTTCCCTTGGTTACCTAGACTCAGCCTCTATCCACCTTTGTCAGCTGCCAAAGTTAATCACTCAAAAATCTGTTTCTGAAAGAGGTGTGGCGGAGAGGGGAAGGGTGCTGTTTAGATTTCAGGGAATATAGTGGGTGTATTTCCCTGTCCCAAAGTGACTCCTCTGTGAGTGGCCCAAAATATTACTCTGCCCTCCGGTGAGCAGAGATCCTTGTATGCA
Organism: Pipistrellus hanaki; assembly: GCF_964339955.1. Classification (NCBI taxonomy): domain Eukaryota; kingdom Metazoa; phylum Chordata; class Mammalia; order Chiroptera; family Vespertilionidae; genus Pipistrellus; species Pipistrellus hanaki. The sequence continues at coordinate 94,684,618 of NC_140505.1, forward strand.
GTCCAGTGTGATTGGCTGGAAAGTTGGAATTCTTATCAATTCTCCTGTGTGGGGGAATGTATCAGTCTGTATCAGTCAGGTTCCTATGATAATGAGGTGGTAGGCCCCTCCCCTAATCCAGTTCCTGAGACTATTAAAACCCCATAGGCTTGGCCTCTGCTTTTGTTTCCTCTGAAAAGGTCAAAATGCAAGATGTGACAGGCTGGGCTCCTAAAGGTGAAGTGGGTTATATCACCTAGGGTGGGGTTTTTTCTTCTCTTGCCCTGTGGAAACTGGGAGCAGCTAACTCCTCTCAGGAAAAATGTCCATAACTATTTGAGGGCATGCAACCAACTGCTGGACTCCTGACTACTGCTTTTCCACAACTCCTTGCTGTAGAGGGCCACCTGGGAAGACACCTGGAGAATATTTACTATCCTCGTCTTCCCCTAAGCTGCTGTGTATTCCACTGTGTTCTTTATTTATTTTATATCTTTCTTCATAGTTACTCTATCTTTTCACATGTGTTGATCATCTCTGCCATCATTACTCTGAACTCTATGTCTGATAAATTTCTTATCTCCATTTCATTTGTCTCTTCTTCTAGATAATTCTCTTGTTCTTTCATTTGGGGGGTGTTTTTTAGTCTCCCCATTTTGGCTGCCTGTTGGGGTTTTTTGTCTGTGTATTAGGTAGAAATGCTAAGATTCCCAATCTCTAGTGCAGGACAAAGTCAGATGCTGGCTGTTATTGGCCCTGTGTATCCTGTTTGGAACTACCAGCAATCCACAGCTTGTGGTTTCCTCTACTGTGGCTGGGAGTTTTTGGAAAAAACTAATGTGTGCTTAATGATCTGCTTCTCCCAGCCTTGGACCCAGGATTAGATCAGGGAAAGACTCAAAGCCTACAAAGACTTTCCTCTGAAGTCCCATTGATTGTCTCAGGCTATTGACTACAGGATGGGATGAGATGCCTTCCAAGGGGGGGGAGGGGGATTTGCCTTCCCCCCAGGCAAAAACTGCCTTGGTAGAAAAGGACTGCAGGAGAAAGATTTCCTCCTCAATGTGAGGGAATAGTTCAGCACAGGAAACTGACATGGCTGCCCTCTAAGTGTCAACTCCAGAAGCCCCTATCCTGGCTTCTGCTCACTACGGCTCCAGTTCACTCTGCCCTACCTCTGCTGGAAGGCAAGGTGAGTGGCTGAACACGAAATTTTGTGTGTGGGCCCTTTAAGAGGATTCCTGCATGTTATGTGGGCACCTTTCTCAGTTCTATTATTCTGGTCTAGGAAGCCCAGATTGAGGTTTAGACCCTGGAGTTCTCAATGGGAAACTTCCACTGCCTAGATATCCCTCTGGAACTTCAGCTGCTGTCTTTAGAGCCTAGTGAGCCTATTTGTGCTTCCACACTTTCTATCAGTCTCTATGCAGTCTCCACTTTCCATCCTTGGTTTTTAAGGTTCTCTCCAGCTAGACTTCAGTTGATTTTTCAGGGATTATTATTATTATTATTATTATTATTATTATTCTCTATTTTAGTTGTATTTCCAGTTTGGTACTAAGAGTGTCAGTGTAACTTCCACTTACTCTGCCACCATTTTGGAATCCTGAGTATAAACACTTGAACAATGTTAATTCTTCCAATCCATGAACACCATTTATCTTTCTATTTATTTGTGTCTTCTTTAAATAGTGTTATCAATGTCATAGTTTTCAGTGTGCAGATGTCACCTCTGGGTTGAATTTATCCTTGAAGTATATTATTGTTTTTTATATTATCATAAATGAGATATTCTTGATTCTCTTTTCAGATACATTGTTGTTGGTGTAAACTGCAGCTTATTTTTGTATGTTAATTTTGTATTCTGAAACTTTACTAAATTTGTTGATTAGTTCTAATAGTTTTTTTGAGGAGTTTCAGTGTTTTCTATACATAGAATTATGTCATCTGCAAACAGAGATCATTTTACTTCCTTTCTGACTTGGATGCCCTTTTTCTTGCCTGATTGCCCTGCTAGTGCTCTAATACCATGTTGAATAGAAGTGATAAGATTGTACATCTTTGTCTTATACTGAGTCTTAGAAAAAAGGTTTTCAATTTTTCCCCTCTGGTTTTTTAAAATATATTTTATTGAGTTTTAAAGAGGTTGGTGAGGAAGAGGGATATAGAGATAGAGAGATAGAAGCACGAATGAGAGAGAAATATTGATCTACTGTCTCCTGCATTACCCCTACCGGGGATCAAGCCTGCAAACTGGGCAAGTGCCCTGACCAGGAATCAAACCGTGACCTCTTAGTTCCCCCACTGATTTTGATGTTAGCTTTGGGCTTTTCATAAGTGGACATTATTATCTTGAGGAAATTTCCTTTTACAGCTATTTTGTTTATTTTTTTAGCATGAATAAATGTTGAACTTTGTCGAATGCTTTTTCTTCATCTTTTGAAATGATCTTGTGGTCAGTTTTTGTCTTTCATTTTGTTAATGTGGTGTATCACATTCATTAATTTGCATATGTTAAACCAACCTTACATCCCAGGGATAAATCCCATTTGGACCATATTTGTTTTTTGTTTGTTTGTTTGTTTTTTTAAATATATTTTATTGATTTTATACAGAGAGGAAGGGAGAGAGATAGAGAGCTAGAAACATAGATGAGAGAGAGTCATCGATCAGCTGCCTCCTGCACACCCCCCACTGGGGATATGCTCACAACCACGGTACATGCCCTTGACCGGAATCGAACCCGGGACCCTTCAGTCCCCAAGCCGACACTCTATCCATTGAACCAAACCGGTCCCGGCTGGACCATATTTGACCTCTCTTGCAATCAACTAGAAAAATATAGAATTCTTTGTGATTAATTTAAAAACTGGAAATGACTTATACTATTATTTACCAATTGAACAAATCATGCGTACTTATAGTCTAAACAAATTAGTTGTTGGAAGGAAGAGCTATCCAAACTTATCTGTGTCCTTGTTAAGTAAACAATGAAATTTGATGTCTAATTTTACTTGGGCACCATACTTCACATATTCTCCTAAATCTGACTTTCAAAGACTACACTTTGAGTAAATGTTCAGCACAGTGAGTGATTATTGAACACTACAATGGTTAAATAACAGAAAGAACTTCCCTCAGATAGAATCAAAATCAAGACACTCATTCAAACACACACTTTAACAAAAAGTAGAGGTAAAATCAGAGCATTAGAAATAAGATATAGGTTTCCACACTCTAGAGACTTTTCTCCCACAGATTTGTTGAACCTTACAGTTATGGCAATGATACCTATACAGATGATAGAAACTTGATGTGACCTGGTCTATCCAGTTAGGATAATTATTTGTGAACTTGTTTCAGCTATGAATATAATTTCTAGCTTACATGTCTAGGATAAATCGTTGGCTTAATTAATGACAATAATATTTTTCCTCTATGAAAAGTATCTTTATGGAAATTGATATTCTAGAAAAAATAAAGAGGCACCTAAGAGGTTTTTTGGTTTTATGGACACAGAAGGGACCAACACTGGACACAAGAAATTACCAGGAAAAAAGACACAAAAGGGAGGTCATGGATGCAATGACAAAAACACATAAATAAAAACAAAAGCCATAGAAAGAAGGAAGTTATAGGGACACAGTTCAAAATAAGAGATCAACTGAAGGACTTATATACATGCATATAAGTATAACCAATGGACACAAAACTCTGAAGAGGGAGGGCATGTATGGGAGGGGGGGCAATGGAATATGTACAAAGATAATAATTTAATTTTTAAAAAATTTAAGATCACTTCAGTACTTTTCATGTGACCTGCCCTGCTCAATGGCATCTATTTGTAAGACTGAACTACTGAACCTGTGACAGTGGTTTGAAGAAGTGGTTGCACATAGTAATGAGTGGTTATAGGTGTCATTCCCTTCTACTGGCTGAGCTAATGAACTATACCACTCATTTTCATTTTATCATATGAAAATAATAACTTTATAACAAAAAAATCAGAAAGAGCAAGAATATTAAAAATGCAGTTCTTTTGTGGGAATTTGAAGTTACATTCCATTACCAGCTTCTTTTATTTTTTTTCTTGGGTTGAAAATGAAAACAAAATAAAAATGAAGTGCACAAGTTTAATGTCCTCACCAATCATGTGATCTCTCCATAAATTTCTTCCCATTTATCACTTTAGAAGTTCTCACCTCCTTAGCTTATGGGTTTAAATTTAGATTAGCCTCAATATAACTTTGAATTTTTCCTTCTATACCATGCTTACAGTAAAGTGGTCTCCTTACCACTTACCTAGGAAATCAGATGGCTTCTTCTAAGTAAAATGTTTCCAAGGACACGTATATAAATTACAGAGTCTCCTCCTGAAAGGTAGGGATGCCAGATACAAAGTTGTGGAGCTATAACTACAGCCCAAAAGCCTAATGATGAAATCATGGACATCCAAGGTGACATCCCAGGCTGGCCCAGAATCAGCCTTCTTCACAACAGGCAGGATGCTCATTGCCAATTCTTTGCAAAGGCACAACCCAACCTAAAAGTGTAAGATACTAATCTTTCCCTCCCTCCCAGCAGTTATGAGTTTATTTTCCTTTAGTGCTCAGAAATACCTTCTCAGCATTTGAGGCATGTTATTTACTAGTATATGCTCAATAATAAAACCAAAATCCTTTATCTTTATTTTATACAGTTGCCTACTAGATCTTACTATAAATTCAAAAATAACGAGAAGATAGAATAGATCACTGTAATTGCACAAAAAGTAGTTGTGAGTGGTGAAGCATGCAGAGCTGTACTTTCCTGTACACCCCTCAGAAAATCTTGAATTATATGGAGTAAAATATCTGGGAAGGTATCAAAATAGTTACTTCTACTAAAGAAAATAAAAGACTGTTGACACCTGAGTGACAGTTACATTTACTTTAATATGAGTTCCTTCTCTGGCGGGAGTGACGGGGGTGAGGGGGGTGGAGCACTGTACAAAACTAAATATAATTAACATTTAAGTAAATAAAGTAAAAATATTAGCATTGGAGGTAAATCAGTGATCAGAACCACCAAGACAAAAATGTAATCAACTGGTTATACATGTTCTTCAAGGTTCCCAAAGTCTTTTGAGGGACACACAAGTTAATACTTTCTACATGGATCTCCTACAAGACTGGACCCAGCACAGAACGGTTCTTTGAACCTCTGGTGGATCAATGTGTAGACAACTTGCAGGGACCTGGGTAGTAGTCCAGACTAGGAATTCCAAATAGTAAGGTAAGATTATAAAGCAGCTGAATAGTAATTATTTAGTTTTATTAAAAAATAAGACCTTCTTTATCATTTACTGGTGGGGAAATCAGATATTTTATTGAATCAATTTTATTAAGACTTGCGGCCCTTGATGAATCCATTCTCTAGCAGTTTGGGCTCTATTTGGGCCACAACACTCATCAGTTATTTTAAGACCTATCCAGATTCTAGTTTTGAGATAATATAAAGCTTATATCTGCAGCCATCCCAAGTTGTTTCCAACTATATTCATGATGTCATTTCTATGATACAACACACTTCTATATTCAGATCATACATCCACATAAGCCAGTATCAGACATCAAATCTTAAAATTACTACCAGGAACAGTAAAAATATTGAAACAGTGTTTGCATGTAATTACTCCTCCACTTAGTCATTCAACAAATAGTTACAGAACATTTATTTCACTAGGAAATGAAAAAGATACAAATGTGAATCTAACACAGACCTTGTTGTTAGCATGCTGATGTTGAATACAAGGTAGAAAGTCAGAACCCCCAAAGAGAAATTTAGGGCTATGGGACCTCAGAGGAGGAGAGAATCCTGACAAACATTGTGTCAGCATTACACATATTCCATTTCATTTAATCCTCACATTGGATATATTTTTCTTATTTGACAGAGAAGGATTCTGACAGTTGTGTGATGGGACCACAGTCACTGAGGTCATGAGCATAAGAGCTGAGCCCAACACTCTTCCAGTACCAATGAGTATAGCCAGTGACCTGTACATGGAAACAGTGTCTGTCTCCTTCCCAAATTCTTGCTTGACTCTATACCTATATATCTAAACAGATATTTGGATAAAAATATCTCTTAGTTTTTAGGCATCATGTTGGTTTAATTTTATTTTATTTTCTGAATTTTAAAAGTCATCAAATATTGGGTTTGTAATTGCTCACCTCAGAGTTAGCAACTGACTAAATAAATATTGCCTTTTAATGAAAGTCAATGTCTTCCAAAAAAATAAATTTCCTTATCTCATATATGCTTCACCATTTATTATTAAAGATGGACAATGGTGAATAATACTTAAGACACATTCCATTATAGTCTGGTAAGTATTATTTATCAGGCTTAAATATTGTGATTCTGATGGGAAAAAAAATCAATTCAGGGACAAATATGGAAGAATAGGATTTAATCTAAATAGCTAAACCAGTGACAGAAAAAAACTGGGATATTTTTAAAGATCAATAAAACACCAAATGAACTAGATAAATCTAGGACACTACAAAGAAGTTGTGAATGTCTTCCTAGTTGGATTGAAAGACATAGAACTCTACCCAGTTCCACAGAGATACATTAGAAAAAGTTCTTTAAAAGAATGCAAGTAATTGGAATATTAACACAACAAGCATTTAAAGCATGACAATTTGTTTTGTCAAAAGGCAGTAGCATAATGGGAAAGAAGTCACTAAAACCATGGAAGAATTATGTAGTGATAAGATAATAAGAGAATTGTGGATATTTTCAAACAAGTCCACAATGTTCAAATCCATTTTGGTTCATGAGTTTAATACTTAGGTTTTCAAATTACTGAACTGGTTCCTTAGATCAAAATTCAGGCAAAACCAGAGTATTTGGGAAACTCTATAGGGAGATTTTTGTTTCACTTTTTCCACCCAAATTCAAGGTTGGATATGTGAAATTTTAGTATGATGTTATGTTTTGGTGTTTTATTTTTATACCTATAAAATAAATGAATAAATAACTGGTATAATTTTTCAATTCAGAAGCTAAAAAAGAAGCTTTAAAATGCTAAAATTATTACCTGCTTTTAAAGCTAAGGGTAACTCAACAATTGTATCAAGTTGACCCCTAGTTCATGCATGTAGTCACGTCTTCCATCTACTCACATGCACTAAACTTTCCATATACACCTTTTAAAAAGGAAATTCCTTACAAATGGTTTGGCAACCAGGGTTTCTTTGAGCAATTGCCCAATGGCTTGAACAAGAAACAACTTCCCTGTTTTAATTTAAATCTCATGGTGTGAATACTTTTACAAAAATTTCCTTTTAGAGAGAAGCCTTCTAAAGGTACCACAAAAACAATATTTTTAGTAGGTATATAGTCTCAAAGACAAAATGCCATAAATGGGAATAATTTTTTTCCTATCATGAATCCCACTAGACTATTGGTTTATTTTCTTTAAATATATTTTATTGATTTTTCACAGAGAGGAAAGGAGAGAGAGAGAGAGTTAGAAACATCGATGAGAGAGTCATCGATCAGCTGCCTCTTGCACGCCCCCTACTAGGGATGTGCCCACAACCAAGGTACATGCCCTTGACTGGAATCGAACCCGGGACCCTTCAGTCCGCACTCCGACGATCTATCCTCTGAGCCAAACTGGTTTCGGCTATTGGTTTATTTTTTACCTTAATTTCTTTTTATTAATAGTTTGACAAGACTACTGTTTTATATAGCAATTTACATGTTCAGAAGCTTGTATTCCTTTCAGTACAATGCAATGTGGAAAGCTGTTATTGGCCCTGGCTGATTTGCTCAGTAGATAGAGTGTCGGCTAGACTGAAGGTCCCAGGTTTGATTCTGGTCAGGGGAACATGCCTGGGTTTTGATCCCCGGGCCGGGGGCAGGGGGACATGCAGAAGGCAACCAATCAATAATTCTCTCTCTCATCATTGATGTTTCTATCTCTCTCTCTCCCTCTCTTTTCCACTCTAAAATAAATATAAATATATTAAAAAGGAAGGAAGGAAAAAGGAAGGAAGGAAGGAAGGAAGGAAGGAAGGAAGGAAGGAAGGAAGGAAGGAAGGAAGAAAGGAAGGAAAGGAGAGAAAGAAGGTTGTCATTGTATACCCACTCCTGCAGGTAGGATGCCAATTTTCTATGAAAACTCTAAGATACCCCTGCTTTCTCACTTGGCCCTGCTTGGTGCAGCCCTGTGGCAGCAACATGTCACCCCTGTGCAATTAGAGAATCCACCAGTATATGATCTCACCAACTAGAGTTTCTGGAGGATGGGGACCATGTTTTTTCTGCTGCTTCCAGTCTTACATAGTGTCCCACACCTAGCAGGCACCTCATAAAAGTTCAAGAATAAAGACATGGCCTGGTATAGTATCCTATCCAACACAGATAGAATTGATGGAAATAGCAGGAAAAATCTTGTCAAATGTAGAAAGAAGAGAGCCTCTGGGAAAGCCCAAACAAGGACAGTTTCTTCATTTAACAGTCTTTATTTAGAGAAGAGTATCCTCTTGAAAACATTGCTTCTCTTAATAGCACATATCATGGTGCAGCACAGTTTCTTGATTAAGGGTTCCCAAAGTCCTTAAAAAATGGTCTAGATGGTAATTCCTCTGCCCAATACATGGAGGTGTACTATGTATCGTTGTCTGTACACTGGAGACAAATGTTTATGTGCAGTTCTTGGCCGTAGCATGATTTTGTCATCATCATAACTCCTGAGTTAAAGAATACATTTGGAATAGTAAAAAAAATATCTCTGAGCCAAGAGGACCACCATTCAAAGTTTCTGATAAATCCAAAGGACCCAAAGGATACCAAAGAAAGTCATAGCACTCCTATAGACGTGACTCCTTGAAAAGGTTTATTATCTTAATTCATATACTAAAAATTTCATTAGCAACTATGTCATGTTCCTCAAAGATCATGAGAAACCCACTAGCCAATATAAGCAGGAAAATATCTTTACTCCATAAAATTGTGTTTATTGACATAACTGTACAGATTGCCTTTCCCATTAAAGATACAGGAAAAAAGTCAAAAATCAACATGGTACATGCAACATCTAAATAGATATAATACAGATAAAAAGAGAAAAAATAATTACCACTAAAACAAAAATATCTCAATTTCTACAAATTCAAGATATTCATGTTAAAGATGGTTGCCAGAGGGAAAAGGGTTTAGAGAATGGTGAAAGGTGGAGGGATTAAGAGTACAAATTGGTGGTAACAAAGTAGTCATAGGATAATAATCAATAATATTGTAATAACCATGTATGGTGCCAGGTGGGTACTAGACTTATCAGGGGAATCACTTAATAAATGGTTTGTAAATGTCTAATTTCTATGCTGTACATCTGAAACTAACATAATATTGCATGTCAACTATGATTAATTTTTATTTTATTTTTAAGTGTCATTTTACATCCTGCAACATCAGAGAGGATTCAGACTCTCAGCTGGGAAAGAAAAGTTTCTGAAGCAGAACTATAACCAAACCACCCTGATTTGGAGAACAAATTCATATACCTAAATGGGTTCTGTGCCATCCTCTTGACAAATACCAGAACTTGGTCAAAATTGAAATTCATAGCACCAGCTATTTTTGTTATGCAAACATACAGAAAGGGGTTCTGACCATTTTTTCATATTGAATCAGAGTATGTTTTCCATCTTGGCATCACTTTATCACTTTATGACTGCATTAACTGTTTCTTCTCAGACCTTACTAAGCATCTGTATCTTATTTCTTAGTACAGTGGTGCCTCACACAACGAACTTAATTCGTTCCAGGAGCAAGTTTGTTATGCGAAAAGTTCGTTATGTGAAACGCGTTTTCCCATAACAATACATGTTAAAAAAATAATTCGTTATGTAGCATAAAATATGCTAAGATGACATAAAAAAGATAAATTTTTTGTTATTATTTTTATTTAAATACATCTAAAAACATAATTTTAAAAAAAAAAACACACATTTTTTTAATTTTAAGACAGACTAAGTAGAGTCTACCGAATCTTGCACATCTTCATCCATTTTCTGCTTTTTGGCCGATGGTTTCATGAAAAACCTGTCCAAAGTCGTTTGTTTTTCTCTTTTCTCCAACATCTGCCGGAAATAACGGACAAGAGTATCGGAGTAAAGATCGTTGATCCTGTTTGCTTCAGCTGAATCCGGATAGTGGGCATTGGTAAACTCCTGAACTGCTTTCCATTTGACCAGGATGTTCTTGATGTCAGCAGTTGGGATTGGTTGATTGTTTGATTGTTGCTCCTCGTTATCAGATGACGCTTCCCTTTGAGCATTGTCCTGTTGCTGGACCAGAAGTGCTTGGAGCTCTTCAGTTGTTAGCTCTTCTTCGTGTTCCTCAATAAGCTCCTCTACATCCTCTTCCTCTACCTCTAATTCCAACCTTTGGGCCACTGTGATGATGTCCTTCACCACTTCTGTGTCATCAACTACTGCTTCTTCCTGGGTCCACGAAGGCACAAGCATCTTCCAAGCAGAAATGAGGGTCCTTTGTGACACTTCTTCCCAGGCCTTCTGTATAAGTCGTATTGCCATAAGGACATCAAATTTCTCCTTCCAAAACTTTCGGACAGTCATATTGTCTCCACCAAACTCGCATTCTTCAAACACCTTATTAAAGAGGGCTCTAGTGTAGAGTTTTTTAAAGTTCGCAATAACTTGCTGATCCATTGGCTGAAGAATGGATGTGGTGTTTGGTGGCAAATACTGCACCTTGATAAAAGGATAATTTTCCTGCAATATTTCCTCTAGGACTTTTGGGTGAGAAGGGGCATTGTCAAGTATCAGAAGGGCTTTGAGCGGCAGTTCTTTTTCCAGCAAGAATTTCTTCACGGCAGGAGCAAAGGTTTCCAGAATCCATTCGTTGAAGATAACTTGGGTCACCCAGGCTTTTTGATTGGACTTCCAATGGACGGGCAGTTTGGACTTAATAACGTTATTTTTCTTTAAAATTCTTGGATTTTCAGAGTGATAAACCAATAGAGGTTTGATCTTGAGGTCTCCGCTGGCATTAGACGAAAACATAAGGGTAAGTCTGTCCTTCATGGCTTTGTGTCCTGGCAATTTCTTCTCCTCTTTTGTAATGAAGGTTCTGCTCGGCATTCTTTTCCAGAAAAGACCCGTTTCATCGGCATTGAACACTTGTTGTGGGCAGTATCCTTCATCCTTAATACATTTTTGAAAGTTAATAGAGAACTTTTCTGCTTCTTTCTTGTCAGCACTGCCAGCCTCACCATGCATAGTAACGCTGTGGATTCCACACCTTTTCTTAAATCTGAAAAACCACCCCCTGCTGGCTTTGAATTCTTCTTCATTATCTTGATTGCTGCTACTTCCAGGGACGTTTTTCTTTAGATCGTCATAAATTCTCTTGGCTTTGTGACAGATAATATCTTGGGTTGTTACATCACCTTTCACCTGCCTGTCCTTAATCCAAATCGCTAATAGCCTCTCCATTTCCTCGTGGATTGAAGACCTATGTTTTTCATGAAATAGTTTTGATACTCCTTTGGCTACTTTGGCTGATTTGATTGCATCCTTATTTGTCAAAATGGTGAAAATGGTGGTCTTGCTGAGGCCAAACTCTTTGACGAGGTCACACTGTTTTACCCCACATTCACTCCTTCTAATTATTTCCTGTTTCATTTCAACAGAAATCACCTTCCTGCTTTTTTTAGAAGCCATGATATAAAAAAAATATTGAGTTTAACTTAAAAGGACGACTGCCGTGATACGTGCGTGATTTAATTCGTAATGAAGAACGATTGCCAAGATACGTGCTTAAGTTAAGCGCAGTGACTAACGACTGCCTGCAGTGCCTGCGCGGAAGGATGCAATACATCGGCAGCGATTGTGGAAGCTCGGGCGAAGCAGTCGTGGAAGCTCGGGCAAAGCGGTCGTGGAAGCTCGGGCGACTTCGTTGTGTGAAACGAAGTTCGTTGTATGAATCATGAAATGAAGTTCGTTGTGTGCAGCGTTCGCTGTGCGAGGCGTTCTTTATGCGAGGCACCACTGTAATGTAATTTTTTTATTTTATTGATTTTTTTACAGAGAGGAAGGGAGAGGGAGAGAAAGTTAGGAACATCGATGAAAGAGAAATATTGATCAGCTGCCTCCTGCACACCCCAACTGGGGATGCGCCGCAATCAAGGTACATGCCCTTGACTGGAATTGAATCTGGAACCCTTCAGTCCACAGGTCAATGTTCTATCCACCGAGCCAAACCAGTTAGGGCAGTAATATAAAATAAAAAATTAAAAAGGCAAGCTTAAACATGAACTCTCTTAGATGCTGACTTTACTAGATAGTGTGTAATGCCATAAACATGCTAAAATGTTCTATTCTGACCTAATGCACTTAAGTACATTATAATGTGTTTTATGTTATTTTGGAGGATATTTTCTCATTAGCCTCAAATTGAGTTAAATGTAGAAATTTGGGAACACTGGCCTTGCTATATATAGTATGGAACTCTTACTAACTTTCATGTCCTCGTAAGACTGTTATCACTTAACAAACAAAGAATTTATTTAAGGTCAATCATAATCATTTTGTAAAAGCTTTACTGTGGCTCCTCTCAGGAAACATGACTTGACCCACAGTATATTCATATTTGCATGTATAGCTATACTACACAATGTTAAATAATCATTTCTAAAATTAGAAATTAGGTACAGTGTTTTTTAGATTATCCACTAGTGTAGCCATTACAGTGAGATGTTTCTAAGTGTTTCAAGCTCTGATACTATTTTCATAATTATTATTTTATAGCTTTACAATTTCATGTAGAAAAAATAAGAAAATCTATTCTAAAAGAGTGAAAAGTCAGGAGAATGTTAACTTACAAAATTTTGGTATAATCTAGTTGCAACACAACAAAAACAGCTGAACAAGCTATCCACCATTATATAGTTAAAAGATATACACAGGCAAAATACCAGTTTCCTCAAATTTGTGTTATCTTCATTTGAAGATTTGTGAACATTCATAGACCCTTCTGTTTATAAATATCATCATATGTGTACTTCATAAAAATTAGCATCATTCTTTAGCTTATCAATGTTTATAGATAGAAAAATGCTATCTAACTTTTGGAAGCACCTAAGGATGGGGGCTGATGCCAATGGAGTCAAGCATATGATTAGAAAATTGGATTTTCTGTCTCACCCACCTTCTCACACACACACCACAGGGAGGGGAGGGGAGCTGGAGGTTAAATGAATCACCAGTGACCAGTGACTTAGTTAGTCATCACTCTAATGAAGCCTCCATAAAAATCCAGGAGGGATCACATTGGTCCCTTTCTGGAGAGCTTCCAGGTTGGTGAACATGTGGAGATGAGGGAAGAATGGCACACCTGGACAAGGCATGGAGTCTTTGTGCCCTTCCTGGAGCCTTGCCCAATGTATCTCTTCTGAGCCATATTTTTATAATAAATATGTGATCTAGTAAATTTATAAAAGATATATAAATGTAGGCTAAGTGCAGGAACTAAGACTGGCTCCCCATCCTCGTGGTAGTTCACAGTACCTGCAGAAATGCAGAAATACCTATGGGTATTGTGTAACCCAGGAAGCTCATTAATAAGAACATCCATCCTTTCCCTGGTTGGACCAGACTTACCCTTCACCATAGCCTGTAGACATTACCATAATATTATGAATGCATGTCAAGGAAAGCAATGGTACCATAGCAATTAACTTTTGAAATAACTGGATATTTGAAAATTTTTTTAAGATGCACAGAAGTGATGGAGGGTCATCAGAGCTTTGCCATTTTAGAATTTAGAAGTGTTTTTATTTTTATTTATACATTAATGCTGAAAGGGAATGTGTAGAAGACTGGACATCACCCCCAATTTCTTTACCACATAGGGCCCCTGCTGTGACAGGAGAAGCTCATGATTCAAGATCACCCTATACCCTCAATACATGCCAGGATCCCACCAACTTTTCACAGGAACTGCAACATTTGTTGAATCCCCAAGAAACTATTCAGAAGATATGGGTGACAATTTCCATTTATCTTAGATGACAATCATACTTTACATCTCACTTATTGAATGAAAACAGGACTGAAACTATAATATTCATTTATTTTGGAAATATTATAATTCTGAGCCATTGTTTAAAAGTATTTGCTATTCTCCCTTCCTCTCTGTGAAATATCAATAAAATATATTACCTGGGTTGCGAGCACATCCCCAGTGGGCAGTGTGCGGGAGGCAGCTGATCGATGTTGCTCTCTCATCAATGTTTCTAACTTTCTATCCCTCTCCCTTCCTCTCTGTGAAATATCAATAAAAGTATTTTCTGTTAAACTGGTATTTAAACAGCAAATACTATAAGAAACATTTAAAGTCATTAGGTGCATTGAAGATGTCTACTCTCCACTAGGTAGAAAATATACACACACATGCATATAAACACTCAACACACATACACAACAAAAAGGGGGAAAAATGATCTGAGTATATTGCCATAATCTCTCCTGAAACATTAAAAATTACAATAGTGATGATATTTAAAAATTCCAAGCTTTTGGATTAGTATGACTACTTCAATTTCTTCTAGGTATGATTTTTCTTAAGCCAGAGTTAAAATAACTGTAATATTGAATAAAAGGTCAAAATAAAGAAGCATTAGCACTAAGGTCATCAAGTACATTCCTTTTTGGAAAACTAAGCCACAGAATTGAAGTACATTGCTAAAAATTGTACAGCAATTAGAAATAAGACTTTAGGGGGATTGTTAAATTTCCATTGTAATTGCAATTTTTTAGTATTTTAAATATTCTCCTAATGATAGAATACAATATTTCTTTTATTAAGATTTAAATGTAGAGGGCTGAAATAGCTGTGAACTTCTCAAATTCCATTCCTTGTGATAGAATTGGAATGAGCCTTTTATAATGTATTATGAATTCCAAAGACAGAGAGGAGGGATGAGCAAGATGTCTCAGATGGAATAGGAAAAAAACCTCCTGAGAGCAGCTACAGTCAACATGTCACTTAGATAAATTAATATTTTCACTCCCCAAATTCAGCCAGATATTTTTATTTTGTTGGGAGGGGGGTAATTTTTGATTTATGGCAAATCTCAAGAATTGTTGCCTAATCCTACTTTGGTAATAAAATCTTTGGATTTTGCTATTTTGAAATATTTTAGACCATTCATCATCTAAAGCCCTCACCACCTGAAAGACATTCAGCCATTTCCTATTTCTTGCATTTCACCCATAGTCTCCCTCTGGAGACTTTTGAACTGTAAACAATTAGGATTTCAGACCTTTTACATCAGGGGAAACAGCAGTACGCAACACACACCAACAGATATTTCAGCTCTCCTGTGCTTGTTCTGGTTCTCCATACTCCTGCCCAACGTGGTTGTCTGGGATAACTAGGGTGTTTAAACAAGGGTGTGAGAGGCAGGGTCATGGGAGGTAGAGTGGTTAATGTTTGCTCAGCACTTTGGCCTAGACAAACTTGACATTGGGCCAATTGTACTCAATATAAAAGGTACTTTATTTGACACTGGAGACCAAACAATAATAAAGTGAAAGATTAGGAATAGGAGTTGAGAAAGAGATGATACTGATGTACAGTTGTCTTCATATAATATTTAAAAGATCTACATTGATTAAGACTCTTACTGCTACTTTCCATCTCATGAAAGTAGATAATCTCCAGTTCTACTTTCTAAACAAGGTATTTGCAACTGCATTTCTGCTGAAAATCTCTCAAGTCTTTGAGGTCATAGAAATCATAGACTTCTACCTCACAGAGAGAACTTTCTCAGAAGTGAAACTAGAATATAAAGTGAATAACTTAGATAATACAATCTCTCAGGCCTCTGCAATCTCTGAAATTTTTATGACCTTCCTGGAATAATGGAAATAGGGGAACAACTGGAAATAATAATAAATTCCTAAACTTTCCTAGAAATTATTCATTTGCACATGTTCATTCACACATTTAGTAAATACCTGTTAGGGACAAGTGTGGAAAAGAGGCAGTGTAAGGTGTTAAGAGGTACATATAAAGAATAAAGCCAGAGTCTACCCAGAGAAGACTGGCTCTTTTAGAAAGGATAGGACCTACCCCACATTAGCCTATGGTTAGTCCCAAAGGGTAGGGTTCTATACCCAAACGTATGACAGAAATTCACAAGAGGACAGCATTGTGACTTGGGAGAACAAAGGCCAATGGACACAGAAACACTTTAACTGAACTTCTGAAGAGGTGTCAATGAAAAATGATAAGGGCTCATTCAGGCTTCCATTAAAACTTTGGGGGGGGGGGGAGATGGCAGACAAATAGGCATATGTGTCCTGCACTTTCTCATGGAACAGATAGAAGAAATAACTAAATCGAATAACATCGACCTAGAATTTGATAATTAGACACAGCTGGTGAGACAATTTACAGCTAGAAAGAGCAGAGGATGCTTGCAGAAAGGTAGGATCAGGGATCTTAGCTGAAGAAAGACAGGAGACCGCTGGGCCAAGGAAGGAAGCTGCCAGGCACCAAGGTTGTGTCCCTTAGGGTCAGGCACAACATCCAACTGTGGAAAGGAAGTCCACAGGGCTACTGGTGGCTGGGGAATCCTATATAATAAAGAGGTAATATGCAAATTGACCATTACTCAAACACACAAGATGGCCATCACCATGTGGTCAAAGATTGTCGTCCCCATGTGGACACAAAATAGCTGCCACAAGATAGCCAGCAGGGAAGGACAGTTGGGGGGTGGGGGGGGAGGAGGGAGAACCAAGCTGGCAGGGGAGGGCAGTTAGGGGTCACCAGGCTGTCAGGGGAGGGCAGTTAGAGGCAATCGGGCCAGCAGGGGAGAAGTCAGGTGTTGATCAGGCTGGCAGGGGAGTGGTTAGGGAGTAATCAGGCTGGCAGGCAGAAGCAGTTAGGGGCAGGCAGGCAGGCAGGTAGGTGAGCAGTTGGGAGCCAGCAGTACTGGATTGTGAGAGGGATCCCAGATTGGAGAGGATGCAGGCTGGGCTAAGGGACACACACATACCACACACACCCCTGCATGAATTTCATGCAGTGGGCCTCTAGTCTATACTAATAAAGGTAATACGATAATTAGGCCAGATAGACTGGACGTGCTTCCTGACAAAGCCAGGGGTATGGCTGGCCTACAAACCACCTGTGGCCCCTCACCCAGGCTGGCCCGCTCCCCTGCAGGAGGCTTCACCCTGATCAGGGGCAGGGCCCACCTGTAAACCCTGTGGCCTCTCACCCCGACTGGCTCTGCCCCCCAGCAGGGACTTTCTACTCCTATCTTGGGCCCCCTTTAAGGAAGGCCAGCTGGCCCCCACCAGTGCACCAGGCCTCTATCCTATATAATAAAAGGTTAATATGCAAATTGACCCTAATGCCAGAACAGCTGCTGGACCAGTCACTATGAGGTACACTGACCACCTCTTGGTCCCTTTCCCTGGTGAGCAAGCTCCAAGAACCTGATGGTCACCCATGACAGGGGCAGGGTGGGGCCGGAGAGCAGGCGGGAACAGCCAACCTCTCGATTCTTTTCCCCCGGCCATCAGGCACCAATCACCTGATACCAAATGGGGAACAAGGGGTTGGTGGCATCAGCGGATGAGTCTGGCTGCAGGCAGCTGGGAAAGATGGCCCTGATTGCAGGCCAGGCCTAGGGACCTTACTCATGCATGAATTTTGTGCACTGGGCCCCTAGTCTACATCTAAGTCTACAGCCAGGAGAGGTGGAGCCCAGAAAGCGGGTCTGAGGAGCTTTCCGAGCTGCATGGTGCTGAGAGGAGAGAAACTTGCAATCGTTGTTTTGCCTCTAATAAAAGGGTATTATGATAATTAGACCAAATACAACTCAACAAGACACAACACAACACAAAGGTTGTTTTGCCCCTTTTTTTTCAGTTTAGTAATTGATTGTTTTTTTCTTTATTGATTAAGGTATTATATATGTGTCCCTATTCTCCCTTTGCCCCAATTTCCCTACTCATGTGTTCACCCCCTGGTATCTGTGTCCATTGGTTATGCTTATATGCATGCATACAAGTCCTTTGGTTGGTCTCTCCTCTTTATCCCCACCCTCCCTTAACTTCACTCTGAGGTTTTTTTTGTCTCTGCTTTTATTCATTAAACCCAGTTTATATGACCTTTTAATTACAAACACTCACATGTCATTTTGTGGTTCTGATAGAGGTGTAGATTAGTGGAGTCTGGGGAGAGGCTTTGGAGAACAGGACAGGGAGAGGTGACCAGGAATCTGACACTGAGACATTTATGACCCTCCAAACCTAAGTAGCCATTTTTCTCCTGAAGTGACAGCCCCTCCCAGCAGCCTCAAGGCAGCTAATATAGCCACACTCAGCCTACAGCTTGAGTTCTGAGTAGCCCCAAAGAGCCCCCAGGAACTAGGTTCAAGAGGGGCCGTTCAGTCCAGAAAGAGATACAGGACCACCTCCACCTAAAGCCCTGTCAGAAACAGATGTTTGAGTGATTAATATTGACAACAGACAGACAAGCAAAGCAGGCAGATTGGTCCTGCCTGATTGCAGCCAAGGCCATGGAGACAGACACAAACAGAGGAGTAGTGGATCACTTGAAACTTCAACACAGTGCTGACTACCTAAAAGGAAAGTGAAAAGTGGCAGACAGAACAGAAGAGAGGGGTCTTAAACCAGCCCCCAAGGGGCATTAAAATTAGGCTGAAGCAAACAACACTTCACTTTTTTGTTTTTTATCTTTTATTTTAATTTTTTTCTTTATTTAATATTTTTGTTTTTTATCTTTTAGTAGTATTTCTTCATTCTATTTTTATTTTTATTATTATTTCATTTTATCTTATTTTTTATTTTTTTCTACCATTTTCTTCCTCACATCTCACTTTTTCAATCTCTTTTCTCTTCTCCTGCCCCCACTTTAGTTTTTCTCATTCCTTTCTTTTTATCCCTTGTTGAAAATTGTTCCTCTTTATCTGCTTTATTGATGAGTTATTAATATTGTAGTCTCTGTTGGCTTGTTCATATATCTAATTTCCACTCCCTTGCTCCAAATCCATGCACCCTTCTCTTTTCTCTTGCTTAGCTAATCAGTTTTTTTATGCTTTTGTTTTTCTTCTCCTCCCTTGCTCTTTTTTTCTCCTAATTGTCTAATTAGTTTTACTCACTAAACTCAAGCCTATCTGTTCTCTCCTCTATTCTCTTTCATCAAAAATAAGTGAATAAATGGATAGATAAATTTAAAAACATTTTTATTTTATTCATTTATTTTTTAAATTTGTTTTACTTCTTTTTTTTCTTCTTATCCACTCATTCTTTTTCTGCCTCCTCTATACTGAACTGTGGTCCTTCTCCATTCATTCAATTCCTTAAACATACTTTCTGCCTCTACAGATTCTGCCCCACTCCCTTTATTCTGGGTATTTGTTGTTTGCATTTTTTTGTTTATTTGTTTGTTTTTTGGTGTTTTCACCCCATACTACAAACCTGTTGCACAAAATTCATGCACAAGGTGTGGGAGGGCTGTCCCTCAGCCCTGCCTGCACCTCTCAACATCTCTGACTGCTGGATCCTAACTGCTTGCCTGTTTGCCTAATTGCCCATAACCACTCTGCCTGTGTGCCTCATTGCCCCTAACCACTTGTCAATTTGCCTGATCACCCCTAACCATTTACCTACATGTCTGATCACCCTTAACCACTCACCTGCCTGTCTGATCCCCCTTACTGCCTCGGCCTTGGCCTCCACTGCCACAGAATGATGTCTGGATGGTCATTTGGCTATCTAGGCTAATTAGCATATTATACTTTTATTATTATAGATATATTTTTTCACATTTTTTTCTTCTTTTTCTAGTCTCACCTTTTTTCTTTTCATATATCATTTTCGTTCTCTTTCCTCGCTCCTAATTCTCTTTTTTCTCTGGTGGTCACTTAAATTGGGGTTATTGGTGTTGTGAATACATTCATGTTTTGTTCCTTTTGTGTTGTGTCTTGTTGGGTTGCATTTTGTGCTGTTCAGTCAACATGGTAGAGAGCAAGCCATATAACCACATCCCCTCAGAAGAGACTTGATCCACAAATGGGACATTAACACTCAATATACAACTATACCAAGAGAACCCAAATATCCCAAGTAGGGTACTTCCCTAGAATACTCAGCCCTGAATACTGGAGAGCTTACACCACTGGGTCCCACAAAACATCTACTATATAAAACAAACTCAAAAAATCTGGGTCACATAGAGGTTTGATCTAATACATAGAAACAATCACAAAAGAACAGCAAAAATGGAAAGACAAGAAAAGGAGTTATCATCAGAAAAAGAAAAAAATGAAATGGAGGTAAACAATTTGTCAAAGAAAGAATTTAGAGCAATGCTTATAAGGACACTGAAAGGATGCAAGACAAATTCAACAACATATTAAGAATCAAGAGGAAATGAAGAATGACTACAATAAAGAACACAATGGAAACTCTCAAGAGTAGACTAGAAGAAGCTGAGGATCACATCAGTGATTTAGAAGACAAGGTTGGGGGCGGGGGGGTGAATGAGAGCAGTAATCTTGGGCCACACCAGCATAGCCAAGGATTCAGCGAGCCTGAGGGAGGGCCAGTGAAGGATGAAGAATAAAGACAGAGAGGATAATCTGGGTCTATGTGGATCTCCTGTGCCTTGCTGAGGCCACAGAACTGATCCAGACTGCAAAGCTGATGCTTTATTTATAGTCGGGCAAATGAAGTAATTTACAATGTTCTTGTAAAGTTCACTTGTTTTGGCAGCACTTGCTGCCCCTCCCACAGCCCATTAGCTACCCAGAAAAAAATCTAGGGAGCATTCACAAGATCAAGCTTTATGCTTAGAGGACTGTGCCCTCTAACCTGGGACTTGTTTGCGACTTTGCCAGCAGATCAGTCCAAGGCTTAACCTTATAACTGCTCCCTACATCTCATTTTTTCTTTTAATTTTAAGCTACTAATAATGGAAGTAAAACTTAAACATCAAGAACAAAGTTCTGACTATTAAAACATTAACACAACAATGCCAATGCAAAACCCAATAACAAAACAATGCAAATGCAAAACCCAGACATGGCTATTAATAAAACAATGGCACTGCAGCACAACAATAATAGAGAAATCAAACTATAGTAACATTTTTCTAATAAATGAAAGTTTGTTTTGCTGATTTACTCAGGAGTCCTTGGACTTGGCTGTGCAAGAGTTTGCAGAAGACTGGCAGCTAACCAATGTTAGCATGGCCAGAAACATGGTTGAGGGAGTAGCTTCCAGTTCTTGCTTTTCTGTCATCTGCTGGGCCTCAGTTAACTTCTTCAGCTGACCCCATGTAGGCACCTCAGTCTCTTGTGTAGCCTTCATCATCTTCCTTCTCCGCTTTGCTGCCATTGGGGCAACTTTCAATCTTTTTGAATGATGGGACAAGGAGCTTCTCTGGGTCCATTGTGGTGATACACATAAAGCTCTGGCACCCAAATTGGCTGCGGTGCTCCTTCTGGAAAGATACAAACACAACCTCTTCCCCACATCATTACTGGATCTGGTCCAAACCATTGTCAACTTTGTGGATTCTTCCATTGGGCCAACCCTGCCGATGCTATTGTACAGGAGGTCCAATGGCTTTCAGTTGCTGTATGATCCTCTGCATTGCAATTCAAAAAATTTAAATTATAAAGAGCATGACTGAGTTTGTTTTGAGGTGACAAATAACATCCATCCCCCCTTTATCTTTTAATAATTGTATTTTAAGGGTACAATTTGCTCTTTCTACTATTGTTTGACCTTGAGGGTTGTGAAGGATACCAATTTTATGACAAATTTGATATTGCTGACAAAAATGTTGAAAAGCAGAACAAGTGTATGTGGGTCCATTATCTGTCTTTAGCTCTAAGGGAGGACCTAGTACCGCAAAGGCAGCTGGGCAATGATTAATTACATGCTTCTCTCTCTCTCTCTCTCTCTCTCTCTCTCTCTCTCTCTCTCTCCCTCTCTCTCTCTTTCTCTCTCTCTCGTTTTGGGAGTTGCAAAGATAAAGCGGGAGCAGGTTTCTACATTAACATGTACCCATCTTTGCTTACCAAATTCTGGGTGACATTCATTTGCCTAATTTTATTAGGTTTAAGACCCCTGGGATTAATCCAAATGATTGTACAGAACAATGAATTACACACTGAGAGCACTGCTTAACAATTTGAGGAGCTTGCTCCCGAGAAATACAGAATTGTTTGTGCAAGGCAGCAGCATTTTGGTGATGCAAAGCATGGGAGGGGGAGGACTGGGCAAGAGAAAATAGGGTAGCCTCTTGCATTACATCAAGGAGGCGATCAATAGCATCATTGCCTGTAGCTAATAGACCAGCAAGACCTGAATGAGACCAGATATGACCAAAAAGCAGGGAAATTGCCATTCTCTAATGACTTTTTGAATGTTGAAAAATAAATGAAAGAGTTCTTCTGAATTAATGTCCCTATAGAAGCTGTTTCAAGAATTTTGGCCATACTTACCACATAGGCACTATTACTATATAGGTTAATGGGTTCTGTAGCAAAATCTGTCAAGGCATAGATAAGAGCTTGTATTTCTACCTGTGGTGGTGAAATATAAACGGTTTGAAGGACCTTTGCACCTCTGTGCAGTAGTATCCAGCTTTTCCAGAACTGGGTCCATCTGTAAAAATGGTTAGTGCCTGAGTTATAAGTTGTGACTTCACTATCTTTGGGAAGGTAAAGGTAGTAACTGAGAGAAATTGTAAAACCTTATTTGCTGGATAATGGTTACCAACCTGTCCAATTTGCCAATTTGACAACTTGCCAATTTGCTGATTATTGTCAGAGCCAGTCTTGCTGTATAGCTGTAAATGGCATTACAATAGGTCAGGGTCTTGGCCTACTAATTGGCCTGTTCAAAGGCAGGCTCCAGCTATTAGCTGGGAAACCGAATCATGGAAAAGAGTTAATACCTTAGTTAGAGAATGAGCCAAATATAGCCATTCAATAACTCCAGGAGTTTTCCAAATGACCTCAGTGGGTGTATGTGTATATATATTAATTTTTATTTGATAAGGCTTTCCATGCAATTTCAAGTATATTAAGAGTCTCATGCTCTAACGACTGAGCTAGCCAGGTATGGTCAGTTTCAAGTACATTAGATCTGTTAAATTTAAAAACATTTCCTTTAAGAAGAGACAATAAAATTCTTGGAGCTTTCCAAGAATCATCTCTGTTAAACCCTCAAAATTTTAACATGAAAAAAAAACATCAAATATCTATATATGATTTAAATATTATAATACCTTTTACAATTATCTTAAGATATCAATTAGATTTTAAACTAGTTTTGGCATAGTTAATTTTTGGTTGGGATCACAGAATTAATCCTCTTTTTTTTAATTATATAGACCAATAATAAGCAACTTGTTTTGAAGGGATAGAAAAATAATTTTGCAGGCAGGATTGCAATATTTATATCTGATGAATTAGACCTCAAAGTGAAGGTAATAACAATGGATATAGGAGGTCCACTTCATAATACTAAAGGGAGTGAATCAACATGAAGACATAACTCTAATAAACATATATGCACCTAATACATGAGCAATCAAATATATGTCAAAACTTCTGGAAGATATCAAGACAGAGATGAACAGCAATAAAATTATTGTAGGGACTTTAATACTACATTGACAACATTGGATAAAACCTCTAAACAAAAAATCAGCAAAGAAGCAGCAATCCTAAATGACTCACTGATCTAGATGAAATTAATTGACATATTCAGAACATTTCACCCCAAAGCTACAGAATATATATTTTCAAGTGCACACAGGATATTTTCAATGATAGACAACATGTTGGGACACAGGTAAAGTCTCTTCAAATTCAAGAAGATAAAAATCCTATCAACCATCTTCTCAGATCACAATGCAATAAAATTAGAAATCAATTACCACAAAAAAAAAATGGGGGAAAAAAATCAAACATTTGAAGGCTAAATAGCATGCTATTGGGTTACCAAAGAGGAAAAAATAAATAAATAAATAAATAAATAAATAAATAGCATCCTGGAAACTAATGACAATTAAAACACAACAATCCAAAATCTATGGGACTCAGTGAAAGCAGTCCTGAGAGGGAAATTAGTAGCTCTACAGGCTTACCTCAAAAAATAAGAAAAAATAGTAATAAATTATTGAACCCTACAACTGAAATAATTAGAAAGACAGCAACAAGAAAAGCCCAGACTAAGCAGAAGGAAGGAAATAATAAAGATCCGAGTACAAATAAATGTCAAAGAGACCTAAAAAAAATACAAAAAAATCAATAAAATCAACAACTGGGCCGAGACTAGTTTGGCTCAATGGATAGAGTGTCAGCTTGGGGACTGAAAAGTCCCAGGTTCAATTCCGGTCAAGGGCATGTACCTTGGTTGTGGGCATATCCCCAGGAGGGGCTGTGCCAGAGGCAGCTGATCAATGACTCTCTCTCATTGATGTTTCTAACTCTCTATCTCTCTCCCTTCCTCTCTATACAAAATCAATAAAATATATATTTTTAAAAATCAACAACTGATTTTTTTGTTTTGTTTTCATTGACTTTATTTATTTTTTTAATTTCTTTATTGATTAAGGTATCACATATTTGTCCTCAACCCCCCATTCCAATACCCCAACCCTCCACTCATATCCCCACCCTCCTATTGTCCTTGACCACTGGTCAGGCTCATATGTATACACCTAAGTCTCTTTTATCCCCACCCTCCCCTTGAGGTACAACAGTCTGCCCCATGGTTCCCTATCTCTGGGTCTGTTCTTGTTCATCAGCCTATGTTGTTCACCATTTCCCCTAGATGGGTGAGATCATGTCCTACTGGAAATATAAGAATAAAAAATGAGACAAGCAATAATGGTTATGCTGAAAGGCATTCGAATCAGTCTATAGTGAGTTTCTTTCTGGACCAACAGTTCTTTTGAGACGCAATTTCAATGTCAAACAGTTCCTTATGTGTACATGTCAGCAATGATATTTCAGTTCTGGATGGTGGACAAATGGTGGTAATGCAGGTCCAACCCTCTCTGATTTGGTCCTGGGCAACCTTTAGTGATACACAGCTGCTGACTGCTAATATGGCAAGGCGTCGTAAGCGTCTTCCATCTCTGGACTGCTTCTGTTCCGTCTTCATGGTTGGAATAGTCCTGTCAATTCCTCTCTGTTGCCAGAATCCACATGATCTCAGAGTTGTTTTCTGAAAAGATACAAAGATATTCTTGACCAAAAGTTAATAAAGGAATATTTTCTATAAATTTGACTTGGGATCCTTTTTCATTTTTGCCCAAATGATTTTCCTCTGGCTTGTTTTGACACCATGTGTATTTTTCATGGGTGTCTTGCTGATAGCATTACAATTAATTTTCTAAAGTACAAATTTTCTAGATGAAATTTACTCTCAGGATATTTTTCCTTACATGATATTCTTCTACTTTCCCCCTTTTTTGATTTAAATATTAGGAGGCTTTTGAAATTTTTATAATGTAGTCTTGATAGCTTTTAAATTTTGATTTTTTGCACTATAATATGACTGTTTTAGTTTCATTTCCTATTGTGAGATTTTTATCCTGAGATGAACTACCAATAAAAATTTTACTTAACACTTTAGGAACAGCTTTTTTGTACAGTGCAATTAGTTTTTCAAGGATATTTGCCTATTTCAATTAGCCAATTTAAATTAGCCTGAAAACTTCTCTACTATTTTACTGTCAAATTTATTACTCTAAAACAATCCCTCACACTACAATAAGACTTGTTTGAGCTGTCTTGTAAACATGGTGTGGGGAAATGGGTTTTTGATGTCTAAATCCAGCCTACTATCAGGAATGTTCAGGGCCTACTCAAGAAGGCAAATAATCCTTACCCCTAATATTTACATGGTAAAATAAGAACTGATTTTTTGAAAGAATAAACAAGGTTAATGAATATTGAGCCATACTCACCAAATAAACAAAATGAAAAATGAAAGAGGTGAAGTCACAACCAACCCCAGAGACAAAAGGATTTAAAAAATAATACTACAAACTCTAAAACAAACTGGACAACCAGGATAAAGTGGACATATTTCTAGAAAAATACAATCTTCCAAAACTAAATCAGGAAGAATAAAAAAACACGAATAGGCAAATGACTACCAATGAAATTGAAGCAGTAATCAAAAAGCTTCCAGGAAACAAAAGCCCTGGCCAGATGGCTTCACAGGGGAGTTTTACCAAACATTCAAAGAACTAAAACCAATCCTCCTCAGACTATTCCAAAAAATTCTAGAGGAAGGCACCCTTTCAAGATCTTTCTATGAAGCCAGCATTATCCTAATCCCAAAACTAGAAAAAGACAATACAAAAAAAGAATTACAGGCCAATATTCCTGATGAACATAGATGCTAAAATCCAAATTCTAGCAAATTGGATCTTATATTACATTAGAAAAATCATACACTATGACTAAGTGAGACTTATCCCAGGGATGCAGGATGATACAATATTCACAAATCAATAAATGTGATACATCACATGAACAAATTGAGCACAAAAATCACGTAATTATCTCAATTGATGCAGACAAATAATTTGACAGAATCCAACACTCTTTCTTGATAAAAGCTCTCAACCAAGTGGGAATAGAGGGATCATACCTTAACATATTAAAAATCTTATATAACAAAGTTTCAGCCAACATCATATTCAATGGGTAAATACTAAAACCATTTCCCCTAAGAATAGGAGTGAGACAGATATGCCTACTTTCACCGATCCTGTTCAACATAGTACTGAAACTGCTAGCCATAGTTATCAGAAAAAAAAAGAAGAAATAAAAGGCATTCAAATTGGAAAAGAAGAAATAAAATTATCCTTATTTGCAGATGACAGATCTTATACAGAGAAAACCCTAAATATCAAAAGAACTACTGGACTTAATAAATGAATTGAGCAATGTAACAGGATACAAAATTAACAGCCAGAAATCCATGGCTTTTTCATACACCAATAATGAACTCACAAAAAGAGAAACTAAAATAACAATCCAATTTACCATTGCACCAAAAAAATTAAGATACCTAGGAATAAACTTAATTAAGGAGGTAAATCAAAATACTAAAAGATGTTGAAAAAAGAGAAAGAAGAAGACATTACCAATCGAAGAATATACCTTGTTCGTGGATTGGTAGAATCAATATCATTAAAATGTCCATACTACCCAAAGCAATCCAAAGATTTAATGCAATCCCTATTGAAATATCAAGGTCATATTTCACACACCTAGAACAAACTCTCCAAAAATTCATATGGAATAAAAATTAAAAATAAAAAAACACAAAAAAACAGAGTAACCACAGCAATCCTAAGAAATAAGAACAAAGTTGGAGGGGTCACAATATCAGATATCAAGATATATTACAAAGCCACTGTTCTCAAAACTGCCTGGTACTGGCACAAGAACAGACATATAGACCAATGGAGCAGATAAAAAGAACCCAGAAATCGACCCAAGCCATTATGCTCAATTAATATTTGAGAAAGAAGGCAAGAGCATACAATGGAGTAAAGACAGTCTCTTTAATAAATGGTGTTGGGAAAATCGAATAGATACACACACAAAAAAATAAAATAAAAATAGATCACCAAATTATACCCTACACAAAAATAAACTCAAAATGGATAAATGACTTAAACATAAGAAGGGAAACCATAAAAATCTCAGAAGAATCCATTGGCAGCAAAATGTCAGGTATATGTTGTAGAAATATCTTTACTGATATAGCTCCTAAGAAAATGGAAACTAAGGAGAAAATAAACAAAGATGACTACATCAAAATAAAAAAGCTTCTGCACAGCAAAAGAAACCCTAACAAAACAACAAGAAAGTCTACTGCATGGGAGAACATATTTGCCAATGTTATGTCCAATAAAAGTTTAATCTCCAAAATTTATAGGGAACTCTAACAACTTAACAAAAGGAATATAAACAGTCCAATAAAAAATGTGCAAAGGACCTATATAGACACTTTTCAAAAGAGAACATCCAGAAGGCCAAGAGGCATAGGAAACATGCTCAAAGTCACTAATTATCAGAGAGATGCAAACCAAAACAACAATGAGGTATTATCTCACACCTGTCAGAACAGCTATGGCAAGGATGCTGATGGGAATGCAAACTGGTGAAGCTACTGTGGAAAACAATATGGAGATTCCTGCAAAAATTAAAAATGGAACTTCCATTTGACCCAGTAAGTCTGCTTCTAGGAATATATCCCAAGAAATGAGAAATACCAATCAGATGCACCCCTATGTTCATAGCAGCACAATTTACAATAGCTAGTATTTGGAAACAATCTAAGTGCCCATCAGCAGATGAGTGGATTAAAAAACTGTGGTACTTCTACACAATGGAATACTACACTGTTGTAAAAAAGCAGGAACTCTTACCATTCGCAACAGCATGGATGGACCTGGAGAGTGTTATCTAAGTTAAATAAGCCAGTTGGAGAAATAAAAATATCACATGATCTCACTTATTTATGAAATATAATGAGCAACATATACTAATGAACAAATATTGATCCAGAGACACAGAAGAATCGAACAAGACTGTCCAACCTCAGAGGAAAGGTGGCAGGGGAGTGAGGGGGGAAGTATTCAACCAAAGGACTTATAGGCATGCATATAAACATAATCCATGGACACAGAGAGTCGGGGCATGAGGGAATTTGCTGTGGGGTGGGAACGGCTGGGAGAGATCAATGGGGGGCGGGGGGTGGGGAAATGAGACATATGTAATACTTTAAATAATAAAGAATTCAAGTTTAAAAAAATCTTATGAAAGAGTTATATAAAGCTCAACATCTTCTACAGTAAGCAGGGATCAACAATGAGAGGCCCTTGTTCTGCAAGAGGATGTTGGTGTGCACCAGTCCCTCTGCCAGGGAACAGAGGAGTAAGAAACAGCATTCCCATTAAAAAGAAAAAGCTGGCTCCGAGTGGTCCAGAGCCCAAAAAACTCACTCTGTTACTTTCATATTAATATTCTCTTTGGATCTATATCTTTGGCCAGTGAAAGTCCATATTAGAAGAACAGGTTAGAGCATTTTCTAGCCAGGAAAAGAAGCACACCCTCTTTGTCACGTGAGGTTTCTTCTAAGAATGCCTTTTCTGACCCTTCTGCATCTGTACTAAGCAATTCATTTGTTCATTGAACAAGTGACCTTGAGGCCATCTGTTCAATGCTTAGAGACTACTGTGAGAACAGTTCAGAGATGACAGAAGACAAACAGACAGTCTTTCTTCTAAAAGCTCAAGGAACCTGGGAGAGAGGGAATATGTGCACAACATCCTTCCCTCACCCCAGCCCCACCCCCACACCTGGATTAAGCCAAGGATTTGTAGAATCGTGTTATTCATGGCCACAGGACACCTTCAAAAGTTTGTCACAGATGTGGAGCATAGCCCCAGGGATTGGGGTCAAAGTCTCAAATCTACATCTTCCTCTTACTCTGCTTCAGAGAGAACTTTGGTGTTCTCTCAGTATTTAAAATCATCCAGCAAATAAAGGCTTTGTCAATTACCTTTGACACATGTGTCAATTGAATGACAGACTTCAATATCTTTGAGCACATTTCAAACTACTAAAACCAATGGTACATTTTCCCATGACTCCCTGACAAAGGTGTTAAGGAAGAGCAGGTAGGATGTTATGACTAGGGTTAGAATTTTTGGAGGTTTTTGCTGCTGTGACCAAGAACACGTGTGCTCTGCTCTAAACCCCATGTCAATTTCTGAGCTCCATCAAGTGTGCCAACATGAAAGCTCATTGGAACAGAAATCTGCTATGCCTATACTGTTATGTCATCTTAAATATTACCTATTATATTTAACTATTATATTATCATGGAAATTTCTGTTTTCCTATCCTAAAATTACCTGAAAAATTACCTGAATTTGTACATAAGGAAACTTCATTTATGATATTACAAGAGCATGTTTCTAGAATGCAACTTTTCTTGGGCTATTCAATTCCAACGTTTCCACAAAACATCAGAAGTTTCATTAATTTGTACCCCCTTTGTCCATTCCTGATTTCATGGCCACCACTACTTCCTTCATTTAAATTTTACTTTTTCACAAAGTAAGTTCCTTCTCAGAAGCCTCACACAATTCCTATAAGTCAGCCCTATAGTATCTAGGAAAGCAGACAGCAGGCAGAGAAATGTGGCCAGAGTGGAGTAATGGCTCCCACTAGCTGAGAGGAAGGCTGGGAGGGGCAAGATGATAGGGCTTTCACTTAAGCCGCTTATGGTTTGACTCCCACCAAAATAGAAAGGAGCTGAACATTAGACTAGAACCATAAAAATAACAAAATTAAATAGTTAATTAAAATTTAACATTATAACACAAGAAAGGGAAAAATTAATAGACTAATGCCTCTTTAATTACACTAATATATTAAGGAAAACACACACAACTGAACAAAAGCTTTCAAAAGAGCTACCTCTCCAAGGCACAGAAACTGATGTAAAGATAGAATGACTAAATTGGAAATAGGCACCACAGCTTAGCGACAATCCTGATGTTCCATTTCTGGCCCAGCACTAGGGCTAGCTAAATGGGGCAATTCCCCTTCCTTTTGTCATCAGAGAAGAATTGATTCGGATGTAGAAAAATATGTCTGACCAGGCCAGGAAAAGACTCTGAAACCACATGATGGTCAGGAGTGGAGTTTGTGATGCTTTTGTCATATAAATTTTGCCATGTCCTTTACTCATGTCACTTAGAAGTCAACTCATTCATGTGTCTATCCAGTTGGAAACCCACCCTTTACAACATCTCCTTAGCTTTGGAGTGAATTTTTTTGCCCCAATGAAACTCCATTCAACCAAGAAAGGAACAATTGGGTGGTGAGAATACTGACCTGCTTTCTCTAACCAGTCAGTTTTCCCCAACCCCCACCTCCCCACATCCATGTATCCTCAATAGAGGTTGATTTGTAGGAGTCACTTAAAGTAAAGATAACATGCCAGCATGCAGAAGACTCAACCACCAACTTTGCCCAGCACTGCCTCTACTGAACATAAGCCTTTCTATCTCATCTATCTTGCTTCTTCCTGACTTCCTTTTCCTTTCACCCATTTTTTATGTGAAATTTGGAGTAGTCAAAGTTTATTTTCACTTCTTTCTTTCCATCTAGAAGCCTGATTTTTACCTACTCTCTCTTGTTCTCATTTCTAATTGGTACTTGTGTTGTCACTTGTCTTACCTTATCCACAATTCCTCTCCCACTGCCCAAGGCTATAAAACCAATATTTTGAAACCAAAGGAGTGTATTTTTAATGAAACAAAGTAAGAGGAATTCTTCGATATTCTTCCATCAGTATTTTATAAGACTTATCATGAATGAATCCCCACCCCACCTACCCATAGACATTCTCAATAAGTGTAATAGCCATATTACAACTAACTTTTATAATTCTCTTTTATTTTATCAGACACTGCCAGACAACTTTTTCTTCATGTGGAAATCTTTAGGTCTTCTAAGCATAGGTTCTCCTGACTTTCAACCCATTTTTCATTTTGCTAATGGTTTAAGGAAACCGGTGCTAATTAGAAAGGAATTATTGTAAATCACTTTGACTAAAATGACATTCTCAATCTCAGGAAATCAATAGCTGTTACCATCCATATTAGTGAAAGATGAGACTTCATAAGACTGAGCAGAGATTTTATGGTAACATGAACTACTTTTCTTGTTGACTGCAAGTGGCTTAGGGGAACACAATTAGATTTTTTCTGTTTATGTTTTTATTTTATATGTAGAGCAATATGAGTCAACACTATGACATTATGGTCAAAAAAACTGAGCACAATCCTTATCCACATGGATAGAAGTATTGTGTCCATTCTGTTCAGCCCTAACCTGAAATGCTAAGGAGAATCCAGTTAAGCAAAAATATATCCAAAGGACACTTTGCAGAGACTAGAGTCTGTCCTCTAGGAAAGTACACAGAGAGGGAGCATGGGCACTCCAGGCTGTGCCATGGAAAAATACAGCTCGGAAAATGGAAATTACAAGGAGGCAGGCAAAATACTTACCAATCAAATCTATTCAAAAGTCAGGCTCCCTTATTCTGAGTCAATGGAAGAAGCCAAGCAGAAGTTGAATGGCCCTCTGTTAAGAAGGCAAGTCACTGGATTAAAGGAAATTTTCCTCTAAGGCAGTGGTTTTCAGACTTTTGGAGGCATCAGAATAACCTGGAGGGCTTATAAAATTCAGATTGCTGAGCCCCCATACCCAAAGTTCTTGATTCAATAGATCAGAGCTGAACTCTGAGACTTGGTAGTTCTATCCAGAGCCCAGGTGATATTGATGCAATTAGTCTGGGACCACACTCTGACAACCACTGGCCTAAATAATTTCTAACAATTTCCACTCAACTCAAGTCCAATTCTAATAATTCTGCAAGGCTTTCTTTAATTCTCAGTGACAGGTGTGTTCATGAAACTTATTTAACTATTCCCAGTTCCAAAACACAAAATCTCAATTTTATTGCAATTATCCATTACTGAATCTCTAAATCATGATTTAGGAAAAGTTATGAATTTACATAAAAATTTCATTAATTGAAATAAACTTATTTTAAAGATAACACTTTTCAAAACCTCAATTGAAATTTTGTGCATAAATATAAAAGGAAAAACCTCTGAAAAGGATTGGAGATATATTAGTAAAAATTACATTTTCCACAGACTATGTGGCAAATTATATTTCTTAGTGTTTTTCTAACAATATGATTTCAAGCCAAAGATTATTTTTATATAGAACAAAATATATGTTCAAAGTGTTGGCTTTCTAGTATTCAATAGATCAACAAATGTTTAGATGTGTCTTATTGTGTGCAGTTAGCACAAAGTGATATATATATATATATCAGATATATATATATAGCACAAAGAGAGAGAGACTTTAAATATATATATTTTATTGATTTTTTTTTTACAGAGAGGAAGAGGGATAGAGAGTTAGAAACATCAAAGAGAGAGAATTATCGATCAGTTGCCTTTTGCACACACCCTACTGGGGATGTGCCCGCAACCAAAGTATGTGCCCTTGACCAAAATCGAACCCTGGACCCTTCATTCCGCAGGCCGACGCTCTATCCACTGAGCCAAACCCGTTTCAGCAAGAGAGAGAGAGACTTTAAAATATTATTTCTGCTTCCAAAAGTTTAAATCTAACTTAGGAGAGGAGCAGACATTCCTGGAAAAAAAAATTAGTAAATTCCTAAAATGTGGGTAAGGACAATAAGAGAGATTTTCCTTTATTCATTCAAAATATTTATTAGCATTTACTGTATTAAATTATGGAAACAAAATGGGGATTATTCATAAATAGCATGTTCTGTACTCTCCAGAAACTCAGTCTGAGGAAAATAGACATGAAAAGAAATAATTGTGATAAGAGCAAAAAGTAGAGCTATCTGTTTGCCCCAGCTGATGGTCAAGAAAGGATCATTGAGTTGACTGGAGACATCCTAATGAAGGCAGCTACTTAGTTCGGTCTAGAGAATGAATATGATTTTTCCAGACAAAAGAGAGAGGGCAAAGGTATTGCTATCAAAGGAACAGCAGGTATGAAATTAGAGGAGTAAGCCGAAACCTGTTTGGCTCAGTGGTAGAGCGTCGGTCTCTCGGACTGAAAGGTCCCAGGTTAGATTCCGGTCAGGGGCATGTACATTGGTTGTGGGCACATCCCCCGGTGGGGGTTGTGCAGGAGGCAGCTGGTCG
Source organism: Pipistrellus hanaki (assembly GCF_964339955.1). Taxonomy (NCBI): domain Eukaryota; kingdom Metazoa; phylum Chordata; class Mammalia; order Chiroptera; family Vespertilionidae; genus Pipistrellus; species Pipistrellus hanaki. Next base: position 94,718,491 of record NC_140505.1, read on the forward strand.
ATGTTTCTCTCTCATCGATGTTTCTAGCTCTCTATCTCTCTCCTTTCTTCTCTGTAAAAAATCAATAAAATATATATATTAAAAAGAAAGAAAGAAAGAAAGAAATTAGAGGAGTGAGAGCCAGCAGAGAGTTCAGGCAGCTGAGGGAGGGTCTCAAAAGGTAAAAGTGCCATAGGACAGGTCAGGTGTTTCAAGAGTCAAAAAAGCGGAACCCACATCAGGAAGGATTCTTTCACCTATGGTAGAGGGCAATATGATCAGATTTAAATTTTTGAGGTTTTCCCAGGCCATAAAAACAGTTGTCCACATGAAAAAGGGCAAAACTGCAGACACAAAACCATTTAAGAGCTCATAGGAAGAGTGCACAGCAGAATGATGAAAAGTAAATAAAGTGGTTGTGGGACACATGGGGTAGAAGAATCAGGAACAAGTAAAACCATACAAGAAGAGCATTCACATACATGAATAAACCCACCTGATTGCCACAACAGTATTTATTGTTGAGCTCCTACTATATGCTAAGTACTAGATACTAGAGATATAGCATTCAGCACTGCCCGACAGCAGTTTCTGCCCCCAGGGAGTTCACAGTCTAATAGAGACGACATAGATAATTAAATAGTGACACAAATGAAAAGCACAGTACAAATTATTATAGATGCTTACAAGGAGAGTTGGTTTTTACCTTTCCAGAGATCAAGGAATGAATCCTGTAAGAAGCAGTATTTGAATTGAGATTTTGAAAGTGAAGAGGAATTATCTAGTAAACAGACATTCTGGGCAGGAGCAAAGCTTAGTCACTTTCCCTGTTGCAGACTAGTTCATGGCAAGTGTGAGATTTAAATAACCTGATCTCCCAATCCTGAATTGACCATACTTCTATTCATTCCCAACTAAAGTAAACTAAACTCTGAAGAACTCTATGTCATCCAGCATCTGTGGTTCTTTTGAATCCAGAAATGAAAAGGTAATGTTTACTTCAAACAGAGGTCCAGCCGAGACCGGTTTGGCTCAATGGATAGAGCATGGGCTTGGGGACTGAAGGGTCCCAGGTTCGATTCTGGTCAAGGGCATGTACCTTGGTTTCGGGCATATCCCCAGTAGGGGTGTGCAAGAGGCAGCTGATCAATGACTCTCTCTCTCATTGATGTTTCTAACTCTCTACCTCTCTTCCTTCCTCTCTGTACAAAATCAATAAAATATATTTTAAAAAAAATAAAAAACAAACAAACAGAGGTCCATCAACCAATTGAATTCTCATGTAATCACTTGGTCTTTCTCCATACTCTACCCATTTTTCATGCACCTGTTTAGGTCACCTCCTCCATTCATCATCTCTTACTACCCTAGCCTATGCACAAAAATCAGAGCACATATAGTTAGCTGATCAAATTCAAGGAAAGGCTGTCTTATACTGAGTTTCAAGCATCATTTTCTTTAACAAGACAGCAGTGGAAAGGTCAGAATTATGTCACATCTGTTCTTAATCTCCCACACAGTTACGTGGTTAATAAAAAGATTGACAATTATTTCTTACTTCAGAGAATTCAGGCTTAAAGAATTATAATTAAATTATAGAAAAAGTATAAAAGCATATGCATGGTAGATTTGGAAGGCAAATAATGTATTTGCCAGGTTAAAAAACAGTTTCTCATTCCAGCATTATCTTTGTATACTTTCTACAGAAGTATAGTATGATTGTCCTTGAAACCAAGGGGCTGTATCTTGTAAATGAAAAATGAATCTTCAGACTAAGAATATGAAAACCTTAGTTAGGCCTTTCCAAATTGGTGTGGGAGTTTAGGGGTTTCGAAGCATTCCAATCTAAGCATGAAAAAAACATTTATCATGCACTGCTCAAGTTCATCTTCACTTCTATGTTACTATGAAATGTTCAGCTGTTATTTTGGTTGAGTTAGATTTATCACTACACTTAATTTAAAAGCAAGCAATCAAACAGGAGAGGGTCCTTCTCTACCATGAATATTTCATAATGGAAATGTCAGAGCTACATTTCAATAGCTAGTAGAAAAGCAAGTGATCATCACATGTAGAATTACAGAGAGATTTCTTCCCAGACATGTACCAAACATTGTGAAACACTCAAAACTGATGGCATGTGGCTTCCTGAAAGCTTTTGTAATTACTATTCTTCAGTTAGCTTTGCTGCATCTCCAGTGCCCCCAGAAGATGCTTGGAAATGCCTCAATGAAAGTGGCATATGGGTTTCATTCTTTTAACCACTCATCCCGTATTCGTAGGGCAATAAAATACTTGTTTACATAGCCAAGAAAAAAGAAAGACTAAAGGCACAACAAAATCATTGTGCATGTTTCCAAATACAAGCAAAGATAAAATTAGAGACTATGAAAAAAGCATGTTTGCTCAAACTTTTACCAACTTTAGGGTAATCATAACTTTTATTTCACTAAAGAGATTTGGCCCAGAGAATGTGTCACATAAAAATCTATACTATTCAGCACTTTGTGCTCTTAATGACATTTTCTTCTGTGAAAGTCTTCTAACCCTAGCAATCTAGAAACCCATCAGTCATTCCTTACACCATGTTACAAACAAGAACCTATTTTCTGGCAGGATGTCAAAGGGCCTGGTCAAATATCCCCTTTTTCCAAGTACAATCGACAGCAGATGACAATGTCCAGCTCTTCTCAAAAGTCTGACAATTATGTAACAACAAATAAAAAACATTCAAATGATTTACTGGTTTAATTCTGAACTGTTGTGTTCTGTGTTTCTTTAAGGAAGGTGCAAGTGTATGTATGAGAGTCCGTAACACCGAGGTTACCATGGCAATTATCTGTGTTTAGAGAGCGGTGAGAAGTAAAGGTCCGAATAGTGGTAGAAGAAGAGTGATGTTAACGATGGCTTTACATGAGCTTAAATCATGTTAAGTCCCAGTTTCAAAGAAGTGTTTTTAACAAACAAACAAAAAAAAAAAAAAGAGGAAGAGGAAGGAAGAAAGAAAATAATGTAAGCTTTTATTTGGAAGTCCCCTAAGTGCCAGAGTGTACTTTGTTCCAGAGACACTACTTTCTTCCTAAAGTTAGATTGTATCTAAAGAATAAAATTAGGACCCAGAAGGTTTTTGTGCCAGGGGAAAGAAGAGTTTTCTGATCAGAAAGCTTTCCTACTGATTTATGTGGGGACTCAATTGCTTACTGGCTTCCTTCAACTTGGTTTGCACCCCCTGTAAATTCCTGGGTAAATTCCAAGTGACTTAGCTACAAGAAAATATCAACTTTTGTTACCTGGAAGCTGTGATAGGCATTGCTATGTGAACTGAATTGAACCTCAGCTTAGACAGTGTTGCACTCATAGAGATTAGGAGATGCTGATTGACTCAGTGATTTGTTTCCCTCTCCCTCTGGTCTGCAAAAGCAAAGAAAGGGTCTAACAACTGAATAAATGAATAGATGAGTAAGTAAATAAAGTCAAACAACCTGATTCAAAAATGAGCAAAGAACATTGCTCCAAAATAGACAACTGGCTAAAAATCACATGAAAAGACGCTCAATATCACTAGTTTTAGGGAAATGCAAATCAAAACCACAATGAGATACCACTTCACACCCACTAGGATGGCTATCAAAAGAAAACAACACAAAAAACAAGTGATTATAAGGATGTGAAGAAATTAGAACCCTTGTGCACTCGTTGATGGAAATGTAAAATGGTGCAGTCACTGTGGAAAAGAGTGTGGACTTCCCTCCCAAAATAAAATGTAATAATTGAGTTACTACATGATCCAGAAATCCAAGTGCTGAGTATATATGCAAAGGTAAAAGAAATTAGAGATTCAAACAGATAAATGTTTGTATATCTGTGCTTACAGCAGCATTGTTCACAAAAGCCAAATGGTAGAAGCAACCCAAATGTCCATGTACTGATGAATGGATAAATAAAATGGATTCATGCACATTGAAAAGAAATTAATTAGAAGAAAAATTTCAATATTACTATGCACGTCTTGCTAATGAGAAGAAAATAGGATTCTACTGAGTCTCCTATCTATCTACTCCAGTACTTCTGTAAGGATCAAATGAGATGAGGCATGGGAAAACATTTCACAAACATTTGGTTAAAGTATAAAATGTTTGTACCTGGCTATAACACAAGTCAGATTCCTGGGCTAAAAAAACTCCAAGAAGGCTAGTCACTAGGGAGAGGAAGCTAGGCTTTGCTATGTGATGTCATTACCCAGCTCACACAGCGACCATTTCCAGGCGGGGCTGGGCTGGGCTGTGGACCACATTCTGCACCATGGGTCTTGGCAGCATTGGCTGCGATTTGGTGGGGTGTCGCTCCAGGGTGGAGGTGGTGCCTGTGTCCCACTTGGGAAAGCTGAGTGTTGGTTTGTTGGAACCAGGTCGATGGTGCCGTTTATTTTTAAATGGCCAGTGAGCGTCATGAAAGCTCCTGCATTGAGTGTTTGCACCCTGGTGGTCAGTGTGTATCATAGCTACTGATCAGATGGACAGACACAGCCTTTTATAGAGAGAGATATTATTTATTTATGTTACATGAATTATAATGTGTAATAATGTTATAATATTAGCACTAAATGTAAAGGAAATTCTAACGCATGCTACAATATGATAAATCTAGAGGACATTGTATTAAGTCAAATAAGCCAGTCACAAAAAGACAAACACTGTATGATTCCACTTATAAGAGGTCCCAAAACTAATTATATTCATAGTCACAGAAAGTAGAAAAATGGGAACAAAGTTTCATTTTGGGAAGTTCTGAAATTGAATGGTAAGGATGGTTGCACAACAATGTGAATGCAAATAATGTCCTTGACTGAATAAATATGGCTAAAATAGTAAATTTCACGTTATGTATATTTTACCACAATAAAAAAAAAGTGAGGGGCCTTTTGTACCTGAAGTATTATTACTAACACAAAAAGTCAGCAAGGCTAAAGTGGCTCTGTTTTTTAACTAGGTAGTCTAAAAATAAAATAGTGACTTTCTCCAGATCCTGGCTTTCATTATAAATCCCCAAAACAAACATTTTTGTGGCTAAGTAATATTCACACACAAAAATTCATCCTTCCAGGTTCCTCAGACTAAGTTTCCATGCCTCATGCCTCAGACTTAGAAAACCATCAGGAAAGACCTCCAGAAGGGCAGCCCCTGAAGACAAGGCACCATCAACACTCTGCTGTGGACTCAGCTCCCAGGAAAGATGGCATATGCATGCAGCCTTTTCGCACTCACTTCCTGAAGCTTAAGCAAATGTTTTAAAGTTAGGTCTCAATATTTCTAAGTTTGTGACAGTGAAGACCGCAAATTGATTTTGAAAATAAATAAAAGTCACTCAGAGAAAAAAAGGGATAAAGAAATAGCAGAGTGAGACCACACCATCTTGAAGAACAGAACTACTTGAGACGAGGATCCGGTCTCAGACACAAATAGGAACCCTGTAGCCACTTGGGTAAAAGACCTGCAACCACAACTGCAGATCCACAGACACCAAGACCCCAGGAACCCCAGCCACAGATTTCTGTGAGTCACAGAGCCAATACCTCTCCCTGCTAGCCCTGCAGCAGTGACATAAAAATTTCCAGACCCTCTCCACTCAAACAGGTCTCCTGCCCACACATAACAGCGGCAGCTCTATCTAAATTTGAGCCTGGATGTGTGGACATGGGAAGTTTGTTTCCCGTGGCCAGATGCTGGGCCTACGATGGGAGGTTGTGCTAAATTTGAGCCTGGGCATGCAAACTTGGGGTGCCGGTTTTCTATGAACAAATCCTATGCCCATGCAGGGAGGCTGCACTGAATTTGAGCCTGAGTGCGCAGACTCAGGGAGTTTATTTCCCACAACCAGAGCCAGAGCCACCCAGGGAGGCTGTGCTGAATTTGAGCCTGGGTACATGGAAATGGGCAGTTTGTTTCTCATAGTGCTCACACATGGGACCAGACCCCACACCACACAGAACAGCAGAGCCACTTGACCTTGATTCAGGGCAAGCACACATGGAAGGCTGTTTTCAGCAGGGCAGGAGTGGACCTCCTGCCAATACAGTGCCCCAAGCAGACAGGGGACCATGATTCTCCGTGCAAGAGGAAGCACCGAGCACCAGTTGACTTTACTCCATGTCTCATCATGCATGCTTGGGATCCCTGATTCCCGGTGCATTTACATAACAGCCAGTGACTCCAATTCTTGGCAGATGTGCACACAGGGACCCTGTTTCTCGGCATGAGGCTGCACCAAGCAACAGAGACTATGATATTCAATTCTCAGCATGGGCACAGGTGGTCTCTGACTCCTGACATGTGCTAGGGGACTCTGATTTTCAGCACATAACAGTATGGTCTCTGTTTCAGCACTGTGCAGGCAGGGTCCCTGATTCTTGGTGCACACACGAGGTCACACTAAGTGCCTGTGACTCTGATCCTGGGCAAGCTTGGCTCCCACCAACCCATAGAAACCACACATCTTGGCATCAGAGCTCTTCAGTGACACTTGGGGGTGTGAAACTCCCACTGCACATGGCCCAGGGCCCAGCAACTCAACATTTGAACCTTCTGGTTATAGTAAAAATGGACCGACAATGAAACAATCCTCAGAGGAAAGAAAAGGAGGAATTGCCAAGAAAGGAAATATTTGAAGAGGAAGCATGCAACATGACAGAAAAAGAATTCACAGTAATGGTCATACAGTTCATACACCCGATGGATGAGAGAATAAACAACCCATGCAAAAATCAGGAAGTAATAAAAAGTGATATAGCTACTATAATAAACACCATGGAAGGTTTCAACAGTAGACTAGAAGAAGCAGAGGACCAAATTATGGAGTTAGAAGATAAGGTCCAGAAACAAGCTCAATCTGAACAGCAACTAGAGAAAAAAAAATTTTTTTAAATAGGAAGAGAGCCTAAGTGAGCTTTGGGACAATGCAAAATGAAGTAAAATAGGACTACTAGAGGGAAAAGAAAAGCAGCAAGGATTAGAAAATCTATGTGAATAAATAATGACAAAACCAGATAAAGACAATACAAAGAAAGAGAATTACAGGCCAATATGTCTCATGAACATAGACACCAAAATCCTCAACAAAATTCTAGCAAATTGAATCCAGCAATACATTAGAAAGATCATATGCCATGATAAAGTGAGATTTATTCCGGGGATGCAAGAATGGTACAACATCCACAAGTCAATAAATGTGATACACCATATAAACAAACTGAGAGACAAAACCATATAATCATATCCATTGATGTAGAAAAAGCATTTGACAAAATCCAACACCCTTTCTTGATAAAAACCCTCAGCAAGGGTGGAATAGAAGGATCACACCTCAACATAATAAAAGCCATATATGACAAATCCACAGCCAACACCATACTCAATATGCAAAAACTAAAACAATTCCCTTATGAACAGTAACAAGACAGGGATGCCCACTCTCACCCCTCCTCTTCGACATAGTAGTGGAAGCCATTGAGATCAGACAAGAAGTAGAAATAAAAGGCATCCAAATTGAAAAGAAGCAGTAAAACTGTCCTTATTTGCAGATGACATGATATTGTACATAGAAAACCCCAAAGACTCCATAAAAAAACTACTAGACTTAATAAATGAATTTGGCAATGTAGCAGGATACAAAATTAACACCCAAAAGTCTATGGCTTCTTTATACACCAATAATGAACTCACAGAAAGAGAAAGTAAAAAAGAAATCCTATTTACCACTGCAACAAAAACTTAAGATACCTAGGAATAAACTTAACCAAGGAGATAAAGGACCTGTACTCAGAAAATTTCAGAACACTGGAAAAAGAGATAGAGGAAGATATGAACAAATGTAAGAATATACCATGTTCATGGATTGGTAGAATCAACATCATTAAAATGTCTATATACCGAAAGCAATCTATAAATTCAATGCAATCCCCATTAAAATACCAACAACATACTTCAAAGACATAAAATAAATTCATCCGGAATAAAAATAAAAAATAAAAAGACCCTGAATAGCTGCAGCAATCTTGAGAAAGAAGAACAATGTTGGAGGCATCACAATACCAAATATCAAGGTATACTTCAAAGCCATTGTACTCAAAACTTCCTGGAACTGGCACAAGAACAAACATATATACCAGTGAAACAGAACAGTGAACCCAGAAATCAACACAATCCATTATATACAGTTAATATTTGACAATGGAGGCAAGACCATACAATGGAGCCAAGACTGTCTCTTCAATAAATGTTTTGGAAAAATTAGAAAAATACTTGCAAAAAAATGAAACTAGACCACCAATTTACACCATACACAAAAATAAACTCAAAATGGATAAAGAACCTAAACATAAGAAGGGAAACCATAAAAATTTTAGAAGAAGCCATAGACAGCAAAATAACAGACATTTGTCATAGCAATATATTTAATGATACAGCTCCTAGGGCAATGGAAATTAAGGAGAAAATAAACAAATGGGACTGCATCAATATTAAATGCTTCTGCACAGAAAAAGAAACCATCAACAAAACAACAAGAAAGCCCACTGCATGGAAGAATGTATCTGCCAATGTTATCTACTTAAGGGTTTAATGTCCAACATTTACAGGAAACTCATACAATTTAACAAAAGGAAGATAAACAATCCAAATCAAAAAACGGCAAATGACCTAAATAGACACTTTTTGAAAGAAGACATTCAGAAAGGCAAGAGACATGAAAACTTGCTCAAAGTCACTAATCATCTGAGAGATGCAAATCAAAACGACAATGAGGTACCACCTCACACCTGTCAGAATGGCTCTCATCAACAAATCAACAAAGGACAAGTGCTGGCAAGGATCTGGAGAAAAAGGAACCCTCCTTCACTGCTGGTAGGAATGCATAATGGTGCAGCCAGTGTGGAAAAAAGTATGGCATTTCCTCAAAAAATTACAAATGGAACTGCCATTTGACCCAGTAATACCACTTCTAGGAATATATCACAAGAAAACAGAAACACTAATCAGAAAGGATATATGCATACCTATGTTCATAGCAGCAGCACAATTTACAATAACTAAGACTTGGAATCAGCCTAAATGCTTATCAGCAGATGAGTGGATTAGAAAATTGTGCTAAATCTACACAATGGAATACTACACTGCTATAAAAAAGAATAAATTTTTACCATTTTAAACAGCATGGATGTAACTGGAGAGCATTATGCTAAATGAAATAAGCCAGTCAGTGAAAGAAAAATACTGCATGATCTCACTCATTTATGGATAATAAGGAACATTATAAACTGATGAACAAAAATAGATACAGAAGCAGATAAGCATCGTACAGACTGACAAATGACTGTGGGAAGGCTGGTGAGCGTTTGGGGGTAGAGGGAGGTAAGAGATCAACTGAAGGACTTGCAAGCATACATATAAGCATAACCAGTGGACATAAGACACTGGGAGGGGGCTGAGGGCATGTGCTGGGGGAAGGTCAATTGGGAAAAAAAGAATATTTATTACTATTTGTAATACTTCAGACAATAAAAAAAGAAAAATAAATTCAAACCATAATGTGATTTAAATACAAAACAAACAAAACAAAGGAATAGCAGACACTGTCCTTAGGAAAGAAATATTGGCTCATGTCTCATGACTCTGCAAGTTAGGAGAAATGTGTATAATACCAATGAGAATCAAGCCATGGGTTTAAAGGAAATTAGATATACAGTGGTGCCTCACACAACGAACTTAATTTGTTCCAGGAGCAAGCTTGTTATGGGGAAAGTTCGTTATGTGAAACGCGTTTTCCCATAACAATACATGTTAAAAAAAATAATTCGTTCTGTAGCATAAAATATGCTAAGATGACATAAAAAAAAATATGCTAAGATGACGTATTTTTATTTAGATACATCTAAAAACATAATTTTTTTTAAAAAAAACACACATTTTTTTAATTTTAAGACAGACTAAGTAGAGTCTACCGAATCTTGCACATCTTCAATCATTTTCTGCTTTTTGGCCGATGGTTTCATGAAAAACCTGTCCAAAGTTCGCTGTGCGAGGCATTCGTTATGCGAGGCACCACTGTATGTTATCTTTTTCTTGAGGGGGTATTCTTAGGATGTGAAGGAATGTAGTAATAATCAAATTAGTATGAATTGTTAGCCTTGGAAACACAAGCAATGCTAAAAACATACAAAATAATTAGGAAATACTGATTGTTGACAAACAAGAGGCTCGGTGCACAAAATTCATGCATGGGGGTGTATGTTCCTCAGTCCAGCCTGCACCATCTCCAATCTGAGACCCTTTGAGGGCTGTCCGACTGGTAGGATCAGGCCTAACTGGGCAGTCAACATCCCTCTCACAATCCAGGACTGCTGGCTCCCAACTACTCGCCTGCCTGCCTTCCTGATTGCACCTAACCATTTCTGGCTGCCAGCCTGATCACCCCCTAACCACTTCCTTGCCAGTCTGTTTGCCCCTAACTGCCCTCCCCTGCAGGCTTAGTCCCCCCCCCCAACTGCCCTTCCCTGCAGTCCCAGTTGCCCCCAATTCCCTCCTCTGCCGGCCTGGTCACCCTTAACTGCCCTCCCCTGCAGGCACAATCGCCCCAATTGCCCTCCCTTGAAGGCCTGGTCCCTCCCAACTGCCCTCCCCTGTTGGCCTGATCACCCACAACTGCCCTCCCTTGCAGGCCTGGTCCTTCCCAACTGTCCTTCCCTGCTGGCCATCAGGTGGTGGCCATTTTGTGTCCACATGGGGTCAGTCATCTTTGAACACAATGGGCAACCATCTTGTGTGTTGGAGATATGGTCAACTTGCATATTAGATAGGATAGGTAATTTAAGAATGGGAAAATACCTAGTTTGTGGGTTAGTGTGGGCCTAATAATATTTGAAAATGTAAAAATATGAATTAGTTAGGACATGAGTATAATCAGTTATATTATTGTGATTAACAATAATAAGCTTTCTGACTTGCTGACATAAATTCTACAACAGATTATATAGAAATAAACCATTCCTATGTATTCTAGAAATGTATATAGTTACTGATTTCCAAGCAGGTAAGTTGTAGGTTTAGGCTTCTTAACCTGGGGCTTCTTAATCTGGAATACAGATTCTAAATCTCATCTACATGGTGACACAGACTGTCCTCTCTCTCCTCAGTGACCACAAGAAAGCTGTATATTGGACCCCATTGAAAGACAGCAAGAGTGCATTCTGAACTGTATTTATCATGCTGTAGTTAGCAAATCTACTCAATAATAACTTGGAACCAGAGTCACAATGAAAATGCCAGATTCTTATCAGCAACTCGACGTAGGAAAAAATCTCAGGAAGAACAGAGTCACAGATGTGATAAAGAACACTTTCTAAAGTTAAAATAATTTAGGGTGATCTTTCACCTACTTAAAAAAAATCCTATACTGCAGGGGTTGTTCATACCAGGTACACTTATTTCTATAAGGCAATTTATGATTACTTTCACTGGAGCTAAATAATGCCCCCAAAATAGTGTGCTTCCCTCAAGTAGGAGAGAACTTAACCATGGAAAGTATTTTTCTCATTCAGGCTAGATTCCAGAATAAGAATCCAACTTTTAATTGTCAGAAGATCTAACTTTAAGAAACATGTTATCATGTGCTAAGCTTCTATCACCATGTTTTTTGTGCCACCAAAGTTTGTTTTACAAATATTTATTTTAGGGGTTTGAAAAAAGTCCATACTGCATTTGGTAGCAGTTTACTTCATTTATTTCAAAAAGTGGAGTCAACTGCGTAACTTATGGCCATTTTGTTGTGCCACTCTTAGAAAACTAAATAACTTAATGAGACAGATCTTTTTAAAGATGAAGTTTCCTTGTAAATACAGTCTCTTTGGAATCAAAGCACATTTAAGTCTCAGTCTGTATTGAGGAGAAAGACCTTTTTTAAAAGAGTGAGGGGAGGTTGAATTGTTTTGTTTTGTTTCTGGGTAAAAGAATAAATCAGCGTATGATCCTAGGGAGTAATTGTTCTGAACATAATGTTGATGCATTCTACATAAAGTGGTTTACAGCTAAGGTGATTGCTGCCTTCTTTGCAGCTGAAGTTAGGAAGGAAAAGTTCAACAACTTAGTATTTCCCAAAGAAATATTTATCAATTAACCATTGCTCTCTACACCTCTTCATTAAAAAAAAAAAAAAAAAAAAAAAGCTGGCAGAGCCCTGTGCTAGGCCCTGTGCTAAGTGCTTCATGTGCCTGATTTTATTTAAGCCACAGGCTATCCCTATGAAATAAAAATATATATATATAGTTTTATCACACTGATGAGGAAACCAAAGATTGGACCACTTGTAACTAACATCTCATAATCATTAAGACAAATCTGTACTGCAGACCCAGACCCTTTCTGGATTGCCTTCCCAAGGCCCACCATGGCCTTATTCCTCCTCAGAAAGAAAACAGGTCAGGTGGCTGGTCACTAAGACTTCCTCCACAGCTTCCTTGAGCATGTTTATCCCATGCGAATCTCATGATGGACCAACTTTCCAGGCATTTACTGAGTAAAAGTGCTTTAAAACATGAATCTCGCCCTTTCCTCCTGGGGTGCCTGAGATCCTGTATTACTAAGAGGCTCCCAAGAACACCTGAAACTGCTGATTCTGATCCTTGGCCAAAAGGAGGAGGGGAATAAAATCAGCCATTAGACTGTGCAACTGGATGTCAAACACCAGAACATGGCACAATATTTGGTAAGACACAGAAGATATTTCAACACTTCAGGAAAACTCTCAACTGGCACCCAATCTGGAGCCCTATTCTCTCACCCCACCTGAACTGAACACCTACTACCATAACCCCAACCCTTCACAGCTCCCACCCCTTCACCTCCAGAAGAGAGGAGCAGCATTCCAGGAAGCAAGTAGATGGGTATTATCGCTTGCTCTCAGAGTGGTTTAGGACCAAATCTGAATGACCATGTTAGACTGTGGCTTTGGGATTTTCATGAAGAGCACAAAAGTCAATTAAATAAATTCTGACTACACCACACAAGGACTAGACAGCTAGTGATGATATAAAAGAATATTTCAAGAAAGAAAAAAATATTCTCAGTAAGTGGAAGCATGATTATGATGTATTCTATATTATGAAGAAATACTAGAAGGATCTAGATCAAAATTTTAATAGCATTTATCCAAGAGTAGGACTTTGAGATTTTTTTTTCTTTTGCTTATCTGAATGTTGTAAATCTTTTACAACTAATGTCTTACTTTTGGAATAAGAAGAAAAAAATGTTTTGTACTATATATTTTTAAAGATTTCTCTGAATCCATAATGATTCTGAGCAGTATTAAGGTGGGGCAACCAAATGTTGTGGGCCTCCCATTATAGGCCACAGGAGACAGACAGAACCATCTATGAAACTCTTCTCCAACAAAAGACTGAGCCTGAACCTCATCAACCCCTTGACAGCTCACCTTCATTTATAGGAACAAGTTCAATGATTAAACAAGGAAGCTAACAGACAAATCCAGAATGTGAGATCTACAAGACAACTGACCTTGCTTCTGCAACAATAACATAAATGGGCACGGTCTGTGCTGTATTCAAAGAGACTCAAGAGATATTATAAATAAATTCAATGAATGATACATTTATGGAGTGTTATGGACTGAATGTTTGTGTCCCCCCACATTTATATGTTGAAGCCCTAATTCCCAATGTGACTGTCTTAGGAGATGGAATCTTTGAGAGATAATTGGTTTTAGATCCGGTCATAAGTGAGGAGCTCCATAATGGTTTAGAATACTTATTAGAAGAGAATACCAGAGCCCCAGCTCTATCCACCGTATGATGACATGGCAAGGATGCAGCTTTCACCAGACACCAAATTTATCAGCACCATAATCAGCCTCCAGAACTGTGAAAAATAAATGTTTCTTATTAAGCCTACTATTTTGATTTAACTAAGACATGCAGCCTCAATTGAATTGTGTAAGAACACATTTCTTAGACAATTACAGAAATTTAGTTATGCAAATAATACTAATTTTAAATATGCAAATGACATTATGACTAGAAAAGGAAATGTCATACTTTTCAGAGATACAGTCTGAAGCCTGCAGGAATAACATGAAATAATGGCCCAGATATTTTTAAAATATCTTAAAGTTAAAAATCATAAGTATGCCGAAAACCAGTTTGGCTCAGTGGTAGATGGTCGGTCTGCGGACTGAAAGGTCCCAGGTTCGATTCAGGTCAAGGGCATGTACGTTGGTTGCGGGCACATCCCCGGTAGGGGGTGTGCAAGAGGCAGCTGGTCGATGTTTCTCTCTCATCGACGTTTCTAGCTCTCTCTCTCTCTCCCTTCCTCCTCTCTGTAAAATATCAATAAAATATTTTTTTTAAATAAAATAAAAATCATAAGTAGATGGTTTAATCAGAGCAGCAAGATATCAGTAACTGTTAGATCTGGTTGGTGAATACAGATGCTCTCTATGCTCTTTATTTTCCCCATTTTTATGTGCTTGCAACATTTTACAACATAATTTATTTTTTAACCCTCTCCCAAGAATATGTTCACTAATTTTAGAGGAAGGGAGAGAGATAAAACAAACAAAAAATTGGTGTGAGAGAGAAATATCAATTGGTTGCCTTCCCTGAGTGCCCATCCAGGCATAAATTCTCACCTTAGGTGTGTGCCCTGACCAGAATTGAAACAGCAATCTTTTTGTGTATTAGACAACATTCCAGCCTACTGAGCCACCCGCCAGGCACAACAGAATATTTTAATGTAATTGGGATTTTTACTCTTTGTAGACTCAAGTGAAATACTCAGGTAACCAGGACACAAATCCACCTGAGACACAGATACCTTTCAAGCTGGAGAAAAAGGCATCCTTTCTGAAAATTTAACTCCCAAATATTTTATATAAATTCACTTGAATAATTAAGGTAACTCTTGAAATTTCTGGATGGCAGGAATTGGGAAGAGAGAGTGATAATGTTTTAATGACACTGTACAAATATATCAGTTGGACTCCGAATTCAGAAGCAATGCACTCAAGTTTATCATAATCATAGAGAAAATAGTGAGGATAATAACTGGCCTCTGTGTTGGTTTTATAGCTTCTATTTACTTTCAGGTATAACATTTTATTTTGTTTTAATTTCATTTTTTTTTACTTCAGTTCTTAGGTATAAAGATACTTCTGCAAGTAGACTCACTAGTTCACTCAATGAGACTTTGCTATATGCCAGGCACTGTGCCCAGAGTTGTGAATGTGAGGGAGACATGGCTTCTGCTTTTTCAACTTAGCCTAGCACCTCTAAAATAAATTCTGGTTTGGTCAGTGGATAGAGTGTCAACTCACTCATGGACCTAAGAGTCCTAGGTTCGATTCTGATCAAGGACATATTCCTCTGTTACAGGCTTAATCCCCGGTCCCAGTCTGGGTGTGTGCAGGAGGCAATCAATCAATGAGTCTCTTTCACATCAATGTTTCTCTCTGTGTGTCTCTCTCCCTTCTTTCCACTTTCTCTAAAAAGCAATGTAAAAATATTATCAGATAAGGATTAACAAAAAATAAAATTACATTACAAAATGAAATGTAAAACTCACTAAATCATTTCCCAGATCAAAATCCCTCAATTCACAGTAGCCAAAAGATGGAAGCAAGGCAATATCTACCATCAGAAGAAGGGCTTTACAAAATGTGGTCTATACATATAATGGAATAATCTTCAGACTGAAAAAAGGAAGGAAATCCTGTCACATGCCACAACTTGATGGACTTTGAGGACATTATGCTAATTGAAATAAGCCAATCACAAAAGGACAAATACTGCATGATTCTACTTACATGAGATACCGAGAGTAGTCCAGGTCATGGAGACAGAAAGTAGAGTGGTGGTTGCCAGGGGCTTGGCAACGAGGATGAAGAGTTGGTATTTAATGGGACAAGATTTCCATCTGCAAAAATGAGAACATTCTGGAGATGATGGTGGTGATGGTTGTAAAAGAATGTAAATGTACTTAATGCCACTGAACTGTACTCTTAAAAAGAGTTAAAATGGTTCAATTTTATGCTATGTAAATTTTAAATACATAAATACGTAAATACATATGCTATGCAAATTTTAAAAATAAAAAATAAATCCTTCAATAACTGTCACCTAGATAGGAATAAGCCCCTGCCTATCATCAGCCCTTTCACTGTGCCTGGGCAAGAGTCTGGCCTTATGCTTAGGAACAAAGGGCCTGGAGTGGCACTCCTCCATTTAAGTTCTACTCTCCACTTACCAGTTGCACAGTTACCTTACCTCTCAAACCTCAGTCTCCAAACCTGCAAAAGGGGATGATAATACACCAGTTTTTATGAAGAGTAAATGAATTGGCACATGTAAAACTCTTGATAAGCTGTTGTCACCCTGAGACAGTTCTTGATTCTTGAGAAACAATGTCTGTGATGGGATTGTGGCCCTGACACCATCCATGTCCTCCCACCCTTATCTCAGGAAGCTCCTTCCTCTGCACTTGGCAATAGTGCCTTTCATATACTTTTGGTTCTTTTGTGTGTGTTTTTAATTGTGTCATTATTTAAACCCATGAGTTCCAGCTGAACTGGGAGCTTATGGGGGTCAGAAGCTATATTTCATCTCTTCATCAGGGCATGTGCAGCCCGGGCTCACATACACTTTGCAGATGGCAGCAGAAGCATGTTGAATAAATGAGCCAATTTGTTGCAAGAATTCCCATAACTCCCTCGTCCAGGATGTCCAGGAGATCCTAAGTCCAGTTGCCCAGGGTTTCTACAAGTCATACTCAGTATCTGCACATCCCCTCTGCATATCTGCTTGTAACAAAAAACAGAGAACAAAGCATAGGCTTCGAGGGCTGCATCTATTCTGCCAAATGAATATTCATAGCTTCCAAAGATTCAGACATGTTTAGCCCCAGACACAAGTTGAAAATATTGCTGTGGTTCATTGATCAAGCTTTGTGCCAGACAGCGAGAATACAGTGGCCACAAATCCCCTGGTCCCTGCCCTCACAGTCTTGAGGAGCTGAAACAGCCCTGTTGTTCAAGCATTCTCCATCCTTGACTAGAGGATTTTCTGGCACAGGACCAGGGGTAGAGACAATCTCTGCTACTGGCCACAGCCTCTTATTACTTGAATGGAGTCACTTCACTGACAAGTTATCACTGACCAATTGCATGTGTAAAACAGTTTCCATTTCCAGCTTCTAAGACAGAGGGTTTTTTTGCTGGGTTTCTTTTGTTTTTTGTTTGTTTGTTTGTTTGTTTGTTTTTACTTAAACTTCTAGTTTTGATATTACCTTGAACTACAGGTAGAGTTATCTCTTCATTCCTACTTGACTCTCTCCACAGGCTGTGTTAAACCTAGGAAAGAATACCTTAGTAAATATTGTTTTCTGTTTAAACATGTTAATATAATAATTGTCAAATTTCATTTAAGAGAATGTTTTATTATAATACTATTAACAGGAAGGTCTCCAACTGTCAAATCAGCTCACATGCTTCATATAAAGAAAACTCCAGGTGTCCTAAGGATGGTCCAGTGTGTCTCTGTGAGTTAAAAGTTCAAATGGGGGGCAGGGGTAGAATGTGATAGAGAGAGCAGAGAAGAAGGAATTTTAGATTTGAGACACAGAGGTGCCTATTTATTCCCATGATCTGTTTTTTAGAAGTTCCCTGGGGATCTGTCGAAGTTGGAGTCTGGGTTTTTTAACCTATTCCTGGGTGAGGCCCATGTTGTAGATATAATTACCACACTTTGAAAAGTAAGGATCTGCAATGGGCAGAACTTTCCTGATTCATTAATAAGCATTGATTCTCCCAACCTTGTGAAAAATAATCATCAATTTTAATTTTTTGTTTTGTTTTGTTTTGAAGAGCTTTGGGCGGAAATATTTTAAGTATCTATTTCCTCAAATCTAACCCAATTGAGGTTGTCCAAAGTATAGTCTAAGTCTTAAATATTGAGAGACCCATTTGATGAGAGAGAAAAAGTGATTTGGGATCAAGTGCATACACTATAGAAGAAAATAAGTTAGGTTTTGTGCTAAAATCAGATGTAAAAAATATATATATCATTCATGCCTTCTAAGGCTTCTCCCATATCTTCCATCCAAACTAACGGGCTTGGAAAGTAAGAATTCAGCTGACCCTCATTTCCTAAATCTTAAAAAATGTAATTTGAACCTCTGCTTAAATGGATATAGCCTCTAAGGACAGCTTCTTATTAGAAGATTAGAGGCCTGATGCACAAAATTTATTCAAGGGACTCAGCTCTCTCAGCCCCGGCTTGGTCTGGAAGGTTGTCCAGAAGGATGTCAGGAAGGACATTCAGCTGTCTGGTCTAATTAGCATATTATGCTTGTATTATTATAGATTCCTATGTAAATATATTCATTAAATAAATAACATTGTTAATTTAACTTTATTTAATCTGAATTATCCTGAGTTGAGTTAGATGACCCTGAATGCAAAATCATTGTTTTTCCCCTTGTCAAATATTTAAGACCTTTTGAGTCTCTCAAAAGTAAGATTCCACTGACTCCAATGGAAGACATTTCCCCTCCTCCCCCCAAGATTTTTGGCTTATGTTTCATGAACATTGAAGCCTTCCACAGCCTGGCCTTCAATTCAGCCAACCCCCTAGCCTCTCTGAAATATTAAACACATTGATATAGAAAGAGGAATTCACCCTCTGTAAATATATATATATATATATATATATATATATATATATATATATATATATATATATTAAATAGTCTGAGTACTCAAAGGTGTCAGATCCAAGCACAGCTGGTCCTGGGGCAGGAATGTGTATCTGTTCCAACAGCAATTCACAAGCAGGTATACAAGTGTGCCAATTGAAACACGATGGCTTTGCACAGGCCATTTCCTGATTCAATGTCACCATAGGCCACCCATGTGATACGAGTCACAAGTCTGATTTCTGCCATCTGACTCCAGTTCCATGATACACTATTATGCCTGTGGGGTACCTGAAGCCAGCAAGGCTTCAAGCAGGTTCCTCAGAGGCAGGGGCAGTGACACTAGCAGCCCAGCCCAGCATACAGCCTGAGAAAGAGCTGCCGCACCCCACCCCTCCCCCACCCTGACCTTCACACAGCTAATTAGCCCCAGAGCCCATGCCCATTGTTCTCTGCACTCGCATGGAACCTGATGCTACACTAGTAGCCCACCAGGCAGAGCACACACATTCCAGAATCTGGGCTGCCTGCCAAAATTGCCCTGTCTGAAAGTCCCCACCCCTGAAATACAAACCATTAGCCCCGCCTGATCACATGGAGGGACCTCGCTCAGGTTACCAACCCAATGCAGAGCCCAGAGCAAAAGCTTAGAAATCAAAGGCACAATGTCTTGAATTGCACCCCAAGTGGCAGAGATGCTAAGCCATCTCAGGTGCACCTGCCAGGTGGCTCTGCTGCCCTTACCTCTTGACTTACTTCTCTGGTTTCCCAGTCCTCACACTGAAAAGAAAAGAAATACTGGACACTTTTGTCAGTAGTTTGCTTATGTTGTCAAACAATCAAAATTTGCTTTTGTGTTTGCTGAATTTGGGGTTCTTTTTCTCCCATTGACAATTGTTCCAAACACCAGAATTTCAACTTCAGGTAGTACTTAGCTTTCATTAAGTCTGTTTGGGGGAAAATGAGTTTGTGTTACTTTCAATCTCCTGTAGTCTAATACTGGTATAATGTACCTCAGTAGAACCCTGTGTCACTACTAGAGACACCAGAAGAGCCCTGGCTTTGATTCAAAGAGAAAAAGGGGGAAGATATTAAGAAAATTATAAGATGTGAATTGGAGAACCAAGATGGTGGCCAACAAGATGACAGTAAGCAATATAATGTGAGTTAGAGAGGAAAAGGAGAGTATGTGGATGTGCAAGGAGTATGTGTATTTGTAAGTGAGTTATGTTCCCCAGGACTGTCAGGGACTGGCAGACCAGGCACTCCAGGTCAGGCAGTTTCTACTACTGCTCAAATCTATCCCTGGGTGGCTGGCTCTAACTCAGAGACCATGCCAGCTTGAAGGGGAAAGCATCTGTGATCAGAAGCCCAGACTTGCCTTCATCTAGGGAAACATAGGATACCACCTGTAACTCTACAACCACAATGCCCAGGGATCAGCTACCTTAGCTCCAAACCCACGAACACTGAAACGCCAGCCTCCCCAGCCACGGGTGCCTAAAAAATCTGTCCAGGGGGAGACAAGGTGGTGGCGAATAGACAGATACATAGGTATGTGCTATTCAGACGTTGTTCCACACAAATTAAAGGGCACAAATCATGCCAGGAAAACATGTCCCAAACCACAACACTGCCCCCACCTGCTAGAAGGGTTGTACTCATGCATGTGGGGTGCATGCTTTCATGCTGTTTCTATGAAATGTTCACTCTGCCATCTGCATGATGCAACTGGAAACGTGATTCATTGGACCACATGACTTTTTTCCAATGCTCAACTGTACAATTCTTGTGCTCCTGTGCAAATTGGGGACGTTTTATCTTGGTAACTGCAGACAGAAAAGGTGTTCAAAAAGGCCTCTAGCCTCCATAACCCAGTGTATGGCTAATTTGCTTACAAACATCAGGTAGTCATAATAATCTGTCCACTCAATATATATGTTTTCTACAGGAGACCCACCTTAAAACAAAGGACTCAAACAGACTGAAAATGAAGGGATGGAAAAAAAATTTTCAGGCAAAAGGAAATAACAAAAAAAAAGGAGGGGTAGCAATATTTATATCTGACAAATTAGACATCAAAGTGAAGGCCATAACATGAGATAAGGAAGGCCACTTCATAATACTAAAGAGAGCACATCAACAAAAGAATATAATTGTGATAAAAATGTAGTACCCAATGTATGTATTCAAATACATAAAAGAACTTCTGGAAGATATCGAGGAAGAGATCAACAGCAATACAGTAATAGTAGGGGACTTTAATACCCTATTAACATCACTGGATAAATCCTCTAAACAAACAATCAGCAAAGAAATATCAATCCTAAATTACTCACTAGACCAGGTGGAATTAATTTACATCTTCAGAACATTCCACCCCAAAGCCACAGAATACACATTCTTCTCAGGTGCACACACATCCTTTTAAAAGATAGACCACATCTTGGGACACAGGTAAAGTCTTTTCAAATTCAAAAAGATAGAAATCATATCAAGCATCTTCTCAGATCACAATGGCATAAAATTTGAAATCAACTACAATAAAAAAAAATAAAAAATAAAACACTTGGAGGCTAAATAACATGCTATTAAACAATGATTGGGTTACCAAAGAGATCAAAGAAGAAATAAAAAGCATCATGGCAACAAATGACAATGAAAACACAACAATCCAAAATCTATGGGACACAGTGAAAGCAATCTTGAGAGGGAAGTTCATAGCTCTACTGGCCTACCTCAAAAAAAAAAAAAAAAAAAAAAAAAACCAAGAAAAAATGTTAATAAATTATCTAACCCAACAACTGAAAGAATTAGAAAGATAGCAATAAGAAAAGCCCAGCACAAGCAGAAGGAAGAAAATAACAAAGATCAGAGTAGAAATAAATGACATAGAGACAAAAAAAAAAAAATACAAAAGATCAATAAAGCCAAGAGCTGGTTCTCTGAAAGGATAAACAAGATTAATGAACCTCTAGCCAGGCTCACCATGAAGCAAAGGAGAGGAAACAAATTTAAAAAATCAGAAAAAAAGAGGTAAAGTAACAACGAATCCCACAGAAATAAAAAGGGTTATGAAAAAAACTTAAAGCAACTCTACTCCAACAAAATGGACAACCTAGATGAAATGGACATATTCTTAGAAAAAGACAAAATTCCAAAACTCAATCATGAAGAATCAAAAAACCTGAATATGATGGTAATTGCTGAAGAAATTGAAGCAGTAATCAAAAATCTTCCAGCAAACAAAAGCCCTTTGGGATGGCTTTACAAGCAAGTTCTTCCAAGCATTCAAAGAAGAACGAAAACCTATCCTCCTCAGACTATTCTAAAATATTCAAGAGGAAGGCACATTTTCAAGCTCTTTCTATGAAGCCAGCATCACCCTAATACCAAAACAACATAAACACACCACAAAGAAAGAGATCTACAGGCCATTATCCTTGATGAACATAGATGCTAAAATCCTCAACAAAATTCTAGAAAACTGGATCCAGCATTACATTAGAAAGGTCATACACCATGACCAAGTGGGATTTATTTCAGGGACAAAAGAAGGGTACAACATCTGCAAGTCAATAAATGTAATATATCACATAAACAAATTGAGAGACAAAAATCACAAAATCATGTCAGTCGATGCAGAAAACACATTTGACAAAATCCAACACCCTTTCCCAATACTAACATTATATCAGTCTATTTTCTGCACACTCATCCTTTCTTATATCATGTGTTCTTTATTTTACTTCTTTTCCACGAAGTCATCCCTCTAGTCCTTGCTTAATCACCGCTCCAGGCCCATTTCAGATACCCCTCCTCTAGGAAGCCTTCTCAGATACTTTATTACTCCTGGCTGTTTGATCCATCTTCTGAATTCCTTGGGAAACAAACACAGCTCTCCCTTCATCATATTCGTTTGTCCTATGTGAAGTTGTAGAGTATCGCACTCATTGTTTATTCTTCACAGAACCTATCATTAGATCCTACATAAGAAATAGTTCAACTGAATGGCATTGTAAGGCTCCCACTATTTATTAAAAAAACATAGAAGCTGGTGAGAAGGTCCCCAGTGCCAGTTTTGTCTCCTTCTAATACTTCACCCTACTTACCTACACAGCCACCCACCCACCCAAGAAGGATCCAGGGATCTGAAAATAAGAAAGAGACAAAACAACTATAAAATAAAAAAGTAACTCTCTTCATGGCAGATATGACGGAAAAACTAAGCATCCCGAGAAAGCTTGAAGTGGCTGAACCCCTGTCACTTTTGTTCCTGAAACACAATTTAACATGGACTCAATTCTGTTATCCCCACTGCAAGAACAGAAACCAAATGTAAAACAAAATTTGGATGTGCCATTATGTCATGGCATGGACACAATATCATAAATGCAACCAAACCAACTCCATATTATGGAGGCTAAGTTGTAGACACAAATTTAATATGCTATAATTTTCTTTCATACACAAGAATTGAGATTATTCTAAAGGGCAATTGGGCAGTTGGGGCAGGAAGGTAGTGATAAAATATGGTAGCTGTAGAAATCAGTTATCCCTCAGAAATAACCTCATAGCCAAGAATTTTAAGAATTTTCTCAGGTACCTAGGAATAAACTTAAGTAAGGAGGTAAAAGACCTATACTTGGAAAACTACAGGACATTGAAAAAGAGACAGAGGAAGGACATAAAAAAATGGAAGAATATATTGTGCTCACGGATTGATAGAATCAACATCATTAAAATGTCCAAAGCAATCTATAGATTTAATGCAATCCCCATTAAACTACCAATGGCATATTTCATAAGTTCCTGTTCTTAAGGAAAATGACTTTAGTTTTTACCCATTGATTATGATGTTGGCTGTAGGTTTGCCATATAAGGCTTTTATTATGTTGAGGTATTTTCTCTCCATTCCCACTTTGCTGAGAGTTTTTATCAAGAAAGGGTGTTGGATTTTGTTAAATGCTTTTTCTGTATCGATTGATACGATTATGTGATTTTTGTTTCTCAGTGTTTTATGTGATGTATCACATTTATTGATTTGCAGATATTGTACCATACTTGCATTCCCAGCATAAATCCCCCTTAGTCATAGTGTATAATCTTTCTAATGTAATTCTGAATGTAATTTGCTAGAATTTTGTTGAGGATTTTAACATCTATGTTCATCAAGGATATTGGACCGTAGTCCTCTTTTTTTGTGGGGTCTTTATCTAGTTTTGGTATTTGGGTTATGCTGGTTTCATAGAAAGAGCTTGGAAGTGTTCCTCTTGAATTTTTGGGAATAGTCTGAGGAGGATATGTTTTAGTTCTTCCTTGAATGCTTGGTAAAACTATCCTGTAAAGTCATCCTGACCAGGGCTTTTGTTTGCTGGAGACTTTTTTATGGCTGCTTCAAATTATTCCTGATGGAGTTTTGGGAGCTTGTCTTTTTCTAAGAATATATCCATTTCATCTAGGTTGTCCATTTTGTTGGAATAGAGTTATTCGTAGTACTTTTTCATAATCGTTTGTATTTCTGTGGGATCTGTTGTTGTTTCACCTCTTTCATTTCTGAATTTGCTTATTTGTGTCCTCTCTCTTTGCTTCTTGGTGAGCCTGGACAGAGGGTCATCAATCTTGTTTATACTTTCAAAGAACCAGCTCTTGGTTTTGTTCATCTTTTTTATTGTTTCTTTTTGGTCTCTAGGTCATTTATCTCCTCTCTGATTATTATTTCCTTCCCTCTGCTTACAATGGGCTTTTCTTGTTGCTCTTTCTAATTTTTTCTGTTGTAGAGTTAAATAATTTATTGCTGTATTATCTTATTTTTGAAGTAGGCCAGTAGAGCTATGAACTTCCCTCTCAAGATTGCTTTCACTGTGTCCCATAGATTTTGGATTGTTGTGTTTTCATTATCATTTGTTGCCATGATGCTTTTTATTTCTTCTTTGAACTCTTTAGAAACCGAATCATTGTTTAATACCATGCTGGTTAGCCTCTAGGTGGTTAGTTTTTTTATTGTTTTTATTGTAGCTGTTTTCTAGTTTTATGCCATTGTGATCTGAGAGGATGATTGATATTATTTCTATCTTCTGCGGATATTTTTTGTTTAAAGTATTACATACAGCCGGGACTAGTTTGGCTCAGTGGATAGAGCGTCGGCCTGCGGACTGAAAGGTCCCGGATTCGATTCCTGGCAAGGGCATGTACCTTGGTTACGGGCACATACCCAGTAGAGGGTGTGCAAGAGGCAGCTGATAGATGATTCTCTCTCATCGATGTTTCTAACTCTATATCCCTCTCTCTTCCTCTCTCTGAAAAATCAATAAAATATATTTTTTAAAAAATAAAAATAAATAAAGTATTACATATAGTAGTACATATATCTCCTTTTTTCCCCCATTGACCTTCCCCGAGCATTCCCTATCCCCTGTTGCATACCTGCATCCCACCCACCCTCAATGTCTTGTGTCCATTGTTTGAACTTACATGCATGCACACAAGTCCTTCGATTGATCTCTGTCCTCTCCCTCCACCACACTCCCCAACCTTCCCGCTGTAATTTGACAGTCTGTTCAATGCTTTACTATCGCAGTATCTATCGTTTTGTTCATCGGGTTATAATGTTCTTTATTTTCCATAAAGGAGTGAGACCATGTGGTGTTTTTCTTTCATTGCCTGGCTTATTTCACTTAACATAATGCTCTCCAGTTCCATTCATCCTGCTGCAAATGGTAAGAATTCTTTATTTTTTATGGCAGCATAGTATTCCATTGTGTAGATGTACTACAGTTTTTTAATCCACTCATTTGCTGATAGGCATTTAGTCTGTTTCCAAATCTTAGCTATGATGAATTATGCTGCTATGAACATAGGGGTGCATATATCCTTTCTGATTGGTGTTTCTGGTTTCTTGAGGTATATTTCTAAAAGTGGGATTACTGGGTCAAATAGGAGTTCCACTTTTAGTATTTTTAGGAAACTCCATACTGTTCACCATAATGGCTGCACCAGTCTGCATTCCCACCAGCAATGCATGAAGGTTCCTTTTTCTTTCCATCCTCACCAGCACTTGTCCTTTGTTGATTTGTTGATGATAGCCATTCTGACGGGTATGAGATGGTACCGAATTGTCGTTTTGATTTGCATCTCTCGGATAATTAGAGATTTTGAGCATGTTTTCATATATCTCTTGGTCTTCCTTTTTGTATTCTTTGGGAAAGTATCTATTTAGGTCCATTGCCCTTTTTTTTTTGTTGGATCATTTATCTTCCTTTTATTAAGTTGTATGAGTACCCTGTAAATGTTGACGATTAAACCTTTTCAGTGATAACATTTGCAAATATGTTCTTCCATACAGTGCAATTTCTTCTTGTTTTGTTGATGGGTTCTTTTGCTGTGCAGAAGCTTTTTATTTTGATGTAGTCCCAGTTGTTTATTTTCTTTTTTGTTCCCATTGCCCTAGGAGTGATATAGGTGAGGAAATTGCTTCAACATATGTCTGAGATTTCTCTGCCTAAGGATTCCTCTAGTATTTTTAAGATTTCCTGTAATATGTTTAAGGTTTGTTTGTTTGTTTGTTTTTTTATCCCTTTTGTGTATTGTATACGTTGGTGGTCTAGTTTAAATTTTTTTGCATGTATCTGTCCAATTTTCCCAACACCATTTATTTAAGAGACTATCTTTACCCCATTGTATATTCATGCCTCTCTTGGAAAATATTAATTGAGCATAATGGATTGGGTCTATCTCTTGGTTCTCTGTTCTGTTTCACTGATATATATATCAGTGAGTTTTGAGGACAATGGCTTTGTAGTATAGCTTGATATCTGGTATTGTGATATCAAGCTATACTCCAACATTGTTCTTCATTCTCAAGATTGCTTCAGCTATTCAGGGTCTTTATTTTTTTATTATTCCAGATGAATTTTTGGAGAATTTTTTCTAGGTCTTTGAAGTATACCGTTGGTATTTCAATGAAGATTGCAATGAATTTATAGATTGCTTTGGGTAGTATGGACATTTTAATTATGTTGATTCTACCAATCCATGAACATGGTATATTCTTACATTTGTTCATGTCTTCCTCTATCTCTTTTTTCAGCATTCTGAAATTTTCTGTGTACAGGTTCTTTATCTCCTTGGTTAAGTTTATTCCTAGGTATATTAATTTTTTTTGCAACGGTAAATAGGATTGCTTTTTTAATTTATCTTTCATTATTGGTATGTATAAAAGCCATAGACTTCTGGGTGTTAATTTTGTATCCTGTTACATTGCCAAATTCATTTACTAAGTCTAGTCATTTTTTTATGGAGTTTTTGGGGTTTTCTATATACAATATCATGTCATCTGCAAATAAGGACAATTTTACTTCTTTTCAATTTGGATGCCTTTTATTTCTACTTCTTGCAATGGCTTCCACTACTATGTCGAAGAGGAGTGGTGAGAGTGGGCATCCCTGTCTTGTTCCTGTTCATAAGGGAAATGATTTTAGTTTTTGCACATTGAGTATGGTGTTGGCTGTGGATTTGTCATATGTGGCTTTTATTATGTTGAGGTGTGATCCTTCTATTTCACCCTTGCTGAGGGCTTTTATCAAGAAAGGGTATTGGATTTTGTCAAATGCTTTTTCTACATCAATGGATATGATTATATGGTTTTTATCTCTCAATTTGTTTATATGATGTATCATATTTATTGATTTGCAGATATTGTACCATCCTTGCATCCCTGGACTAAATCCCACTTTGTCATGGTGTATGATCTTTCTAATATATTTCTGGATTTGATTTCCTAGAATTTTGTTGAGGATTTTGGCATCTATGTTCATGAGGGATATTGGCCTGTAATTCTATTTCATTGTGTTGTTTTTATCTGGTTTTAGTATTAGGTGATGCTGGCTTCATTGAATGATCTTGGAAGTATTCATTCCTCTTGAATTTTTTGGAATAGTGTTTTAGTTCTTCTTTGAATATTTGGTAAAACTCCGCTGTGAAGCTGTCTGGCCAAGGGCTTTTGTTTGTATGATGCTTTCTGGTGTCTGCTTCAATTTCTTCCATAGTTATTGGCTTATTGATCTGTTAAAATTCTTCCTGATTGAGTTTTGGAAGGTTGTATTTTTCTAGGAATATGTCCATTTCCTCCAGTTGTCCAGTTTGTTGGAAGAGATTTGTTCATTCCATTTTTTAACAATCCTTTGTATTTCCAAGGGATCGGTTGTTACTTCACCTTTTTTAATTCTAATTTTGTATATTTAGGTCCTCTCCTTTTCTTCTTTGTGAGGCTGGCTAGAGATTCATCAATCTTATTTTTCTTTTCAAAGAACCAGATCTTGGTTTTGTTGATCTGTTGTATTGATTTTTGGTCTCTGTCTCGTTTATCTCTGCTCTGATCTTCATCATTTTCTTCCTTCTGCATACACTGGGCTTTTCTTGATGCTTCTTTCTAACTCTTTGAGTTGTAGGGGTTGGTAATTTATTACCATTGTTTCTTGTTTTTGCAATAGGCTTGTAGAGCTATGAACTTCCCTCTCAAGACTGCTTTTGCAGTGTCCCATAGATACTTTAATGTTGTTTTTTCACTGCCATTTGTTGCCAGGATATTTTTATTGCTTCTTTGACATCTCTGGTAAACCAGTCATTGTTTAATAGCATGTCATTTAGTCTTCAGCTGTTTGAATTTTTGGATTGTTTTTATTGTAGTTGATTTCCAGTTTTATGCCATTGTGATCTGAACAGATGCTTGATATGATTTCTATCTTCTTGAATTTGAAAAATCTTGACTTGTGACCCAATATATGGTCTCTTTGAAAATGGCCTATGTGCACTTGAGAAGAATGTGTATTTTGTGGCTTTGCGGTAAAATGTTGTGAAGATATCAATTAATTCCTGATCTGAGGAATCCTAGTGAATCATTTAGGATTGATGTTTCTTTGCTGATTTTTTGTTTAGAGGATTTGTCCAATGGTGATATTGTGGTATTAAAGTCCCCTACTATGATTGTATTGCTGTCTTTCTCACCCTTAATATCCTCCAGGAGTTTTTTTTTTTTTATGTATTTGAATGCTCTTTAAGGGTGTGTATACATTTAACAGAGTTATTTCTCTTTTTTTGATTGCTCTGTTTAGTATTATGAAGTGGCCTACCTTATCTCTTGTTATGTCCTTCACTTTGAGATCTGATTTGTCAGATATAAGTATTGCTACTCTAGCTTTTTTTTTTCATTTCCATTCGCCTGAGAAACGTTTTTCTATCCCTTCACCATTAGTCTATGTGTGTCTTTTTTTCTGAGGTGTGTTTACTGTTAACAGCAGATATATGGGTCATGTTTTATTATCCACATAGTAACCCTATGTCTTTTGATTCAAGCATTTAATCCATTTACATTTAAAGTTATTATTGATAGGTACTTGTTTGTAACTATTTGTATTTTTTATCCCTGTGATCCTTTTTTGCTTCTTATTTCTTCTTTTTATAACAGACCCTTGCATTGCTGGTTTGATGGTAATAAATTCCCTTTGTCCTTTTTTGACTGTGAAGCTCCTGATTTCCCCCTCATTTTTTTTTTATATTTTTATTTGCCCCCTCCCACTTGCTGGGTACAGTATTCTTGGATTCAGACCCTTTCTTTGTATGACTTTGTATATTTCATTCCATTCCCTTTTTGCCTTATGTGTTTCTGGTGAGAAAATAGTCGCTAGTTGATGGGGGATCCTTTGTAGGTAACTTTCTGTCTCTCTCTGGCCGTTTTTAAGATTCTTACATTGTTGTTGTTTGACAATTTAATTATAATGTGCTTTGATTCAAGCATTTAATCCATTTGCATTTAAAGTTATTATCAATAGGTACTTGTTTGTAACTATTTGTATTCTTTATCCCTGTGTTCCTTTTGGAGTTCATTTTGCTTGTGTCAGTCTTTTGGAGTTCATTTTGCTTGTGAGCTTCTTGGGTTTGTGTGGGGTTTTTCTTCCCTATATCAGAGAAGTTTTCTGTGGTTATTTCTTCAAACAGGTTTTCTATCCCTTGTTCAGTTTCCTCTCCTTCTGGCGCCCCTGTTATATTGTGCTTAGCCATCAAAAGCAACGATTTAAAGAGAGAGAAAAACAGAGAAAGAAAGAGGAAAGGGCCAGAGTAAGTGTGTAAACTATAGCACTGAGGTGCAAGTCTGTGCAGTCTATTTTTCACTTGGGCCTAAGCAGCTGGTACACTTTAAAAAATTTTTGGTCTGTCCTTTTGCACCCAGTTCAGCTGTGGGTTCCTTTTAGAGTTCCTTTCTGTTAGCAGCTCTGGGGATCCCTTTCCACATTTGCAGATCACACCAGCCCCAGCAGCTGCGGAATTTTCTGTGTGGAGACTTCCTCAGATCCTCCAGCTCCAGTGTGCACAGTTCTCTCTCCTGCCCAGACCACAGACCTCATTTTATCCCTGGTGAAATCTGACCTTTCCATGAGAAGGCACTGAGCTACTCAGAATCCACATGCTCCCGCCACTTGGAGACAGGTGTTCTCAGGTTCACAGCTGTTTGCTGGGTGCCATAGTTGTACCATAGATTCCCAGGATTTTCAGGCTTCTGAGAAAAGCTTCTCTCCCCTTCAAGATGGCATGGTCTCCATGGCAGAGCTGGTTGCTGGAAGTGGGATCCCAGCAGCAGTGGAGGCTGCCCGGTCCGGGCAATCCCATCCCGCAGTCCCCACAGTCCCCGGGAGTATAGCTGTCCTTCAACTCACCAACAACACTTCCCGTGAGACCACACAGTTTCCCGTGAATCTCACTCATGCACTATCTTGCAGTCTGCCTTCCCATTGGCAGCCATCTTCCTCGGTCCTGATTTTTTTTTTTTTTAACTAAATTCCATACTTTATTCAGATTTTCTTAATTTTTACCTAAGAGCCTGTCTAGATATTATATTACATTACATTCCTCTTGACTCTGACAGTTTATCAGATATTCCTTGTTTTTAATTACCTTGATATTTTTTTTTAATATATTTTATTGATTTTTTTTTTGACCCTCTCCCTCCCTCCCACACATCCCCTCCCTCCCCAGAGTTTTGTGTCCATTGGTTGCACTTATATGCATGTATACAAGTCCTTCGGTTGATCTATTATCTCCCCCAGATCTTCCTCCCGTCCCCGCTGTAACTTGACAGTCTACTTGTTGATATACTGTCTCTATATCTATCTTATGGTTCATCAGTTTATAATGTTCTTTATTATCCACAAATGAGTGAGGTCATGTGGTGTTTCTCTTTCATTGATTGGCTTATTTCACTCAGCATGATGTTCTCCAATTCCATCCAGGATGCTGCAAATGATGAGAAATCCTTCTTTTTTATGGCAGCATAGTATTCCATTGTGTAGATGTACCATAGTTTTTGGATCCAATCATCTGCTGACGGACACTTAGGCTGTTTCCAAATTCTGGCTATTGTAGATTGTGCTGCTATGAACATAGGGGTGCATATATCCTTTCTGATTGGTGTTTCTAGTTTCTTGGGATATATTCCTAGAAGTGGGGTTACTGGGTCAAATGGGAGTTCCATTTTCAGTTTTTTGAGGAAACTCCACACTGTTCTCCACAGTGGTTGCACCAGTCTACATTCCCACCAGCAGTGCACGAGGGTTCCTTTTTCTCCGCAACCTCGCCAACACTTGTCGTTTGTTGATTTGTTGATGTTGGCCATTCTGACAGGTGTGAGATGGTACCGCATTGTTGTTTTGATTTGCATCTCTCGGATAATTAGTGACTTTGAGCATGTTTTCATGTGTTGTTTGGCCTTCCTTCTGTCTTCTTTTGAAAATATTCTATTTAGGTCCATTGCCCATTTTTAAATTGGATCATTCATCTTCCTTTTATTTAGTTGTATAAGCTGTCTGTAGATGTTGGAGATTAAACCTTTATCAGTGGTAACATTTGCAAATATGTTCTCCCACACAGTGGGCTTTCTTGTTGTTTTGTTGATGGTTTCTTTTGCTGTAAAAAAGCTTTTTATTTTGATGTAGTCCCATTTGTTTATTTTATCTTTAGCTTCCATTGCACTAGGGGTAGTATCAGTGAAGAAGTTTTTTTGGCATACGTCTGAGATTTTGTTGCCTGTGTATGCTTCAAGTATTTTTATGGTTTCCCGTCTGATGTTTAAGTCCTGTATCCATTTTGAGTTTATTTTTGTGTATGGTATAAGTTGGTGATCTAGTTTCATTCTTTTGCATGTATCTGTCCACTTTTCCCAACACCATTTATTGAAGAGACTGTCTTGACTCCATTGTATATTAGTGCCTCCTTTGTCAAATATTAATTGAGCATAGTGATTTGGGTTGATATCTGGGTTCTCGATTCGATTCCATTGATCTATATGTCTGTTCTTGTGCCAGTACCAGGCTGTTTTGAGAACAGTGGCTTTGTAATACAGTTTGAAGTCTGGTATTGAGATACCTCCTACTTTACTCTTCTTTCTCAGGATTGCTGTGGCTATTCGGGGTCTTTTATTGTTCCAAATGAACTTTTGGAGAGTTCTTTCTAGGTCAGTGAAATATGCCATTGGTATTTTAATGGGGAGTGCATTGAACTTATAGATTGCTTTAGGAAGTATGGACATTTTGATGATGTTGATTCTACCAATCCATGAACATGGTATGTTCTTCCATCTGTTTACATCTTCCTCTATTTCTTTTTTCAGTGTCGTGTAGTTTTCCGCGTATAGGTCCTTTACTTCCTTAGTTAAGTTTATTCCTAGGTATCTTAATTTTTTTGGTGCGATCGTAAATGGAATTGTTTTTTTAGTCTCTGTTTCTATAAACTCACTGTTGGTGTATAGAAATGCCAAAGATTTCTTGGTGTTAATTTTGTATCCTGCTACATTGCCAAATTCATTTATTAAGCCAATTAGTTTTTTAATGGAGTCTTTTGGGTTTTTTATATACAATATCATGTCGTCTGCAAATAAGGATAACTTTACTTCTTCTTTTCCAATTTGGATGCCTTTTATTTCCTCCTCTTGTCTAATTGCAATGGCTAGTACTTCCAGTACTATGTCAAAGAGGAGTGGCGATAGTGGGCATCCCTGTCTCGGTCCTGATTTTTAACTTCTTGAACTTGAAGAGACTTTTCCTGTGACCCAATATGTTGTCTATCTTTCAAAATGACCTGTATGCACTTGAAAAGAATGTATATTCTCTGGATTTGGCATGAAATGATCTGAAGATGTCAATTAATTCCATCTGATCTAGTGAGTCACTTAGGATTAATATTTCTTTGCTGATTTTTTTTGTTTACCAGATTTGTCTGTGGTTTCAATGGGGTATTGAAATTCCCTACTATGACTGTATTGCTGTCAATCTCTTCCTTGATATCCTCCAGAAGTTTTGGGGGATTTTTTAATGTATTGAATATTTGGGTACTCCTGAATTGGGTTCATATATGTTTACCAGAGTTATATTCTCTTGTTGGACTGTTCCCTTTATTTTTTTATTTTTTTTATTTTAATATATTTTATTGATTTTTTTTGTCCCCCTCCTTCCCTCCCATACATACCCTCCCTCCCCAGAGTTTTATGTCCATTGGTTGTACTTACATGCATGTATACAAGTCCTTCGGTTGATCTATTATCTCCCCCAGATCTCCCTCCCCTCCCCACTGTAATTTGACAGTCTGCTTATTGCTTTACTCTCTCTAAATCTATCTTTTGGTTCATCAGTTTATAATGTTCTTTATTATCCATAAATGAGTGAGGTCATGTGGTGTTTCTCTTTCATTGATTGGCTTATTTCACTCAGCATGATGTTCTCCAATTCCATCCAGGTTGCTGCAAATGATGAGAATTCCTTCTTTTTTATGGCAGCATAGTATTCCATTGTGTAGATGTACTATCGTTTTTGGATCCAATCATCTGCTGACGGGCACCTAGGCTGTTTCCAAATTCTGGCTATTATAGATTGTGCTGCTATGAACATAGGGGTGCATATATCCTTTCTGATTGGTGTTTCTAGTTTCTTGGGATATATTCCTAGGAGTGGGATTACTGGGTCAAATGTGAGTTCCATTTTCAGTTTTTTGAGGAAACTCCACACTGTTCTCCACAGTGGTTGCACCAGTCTGCATTCCCACCAGCAGTGCACGAGGGTTCCTTTTTCTCCACAACCTCGCCAACACTTGTCATTTGTTGATTTGTTCATGTTGGCCATTCTGACAGGTGTGAGATGGTACCGCATTGTTGTTTTGAATTGCATCTCTTGGATAATGAGTGACTTTGAGCATGTTTTCATGTGTCTTTTGGCCTTCCTTCTGTCTTCATTTGAAAATATTCTATTTAGGTCCATTGCCCATTTTTTAATTGGATCATTCATCTTCCTTTTATTTAGTTGTATAAGCTGTCTGTAGATGTTGGAGATTAAACCTTTATCAGTGGTAACATTTGCAAATATGTTCTCCCACACCGTGGGACTTCTTATTGTTTTGTTGATGGTTTCTTTTGCTATAAAAAAAAAAAAAGCTTTTTATTTTGATGTAGTCCCATTTGTTTATTTTCTCTTTAGCTTCCATTGCCCTAGGGGCAGTATCAGTAAAGAAGTTCTTTTGGCATACGTCTGAGATTTTGCTGCCTGTGGATACTTCTAGTATTTTTATGGTTTCCCATCTGATGTTTAAGTCCTGTATTCATTTTGAGTTTATTTTTGTGTATGCTTTAAGTTGGTGATCTAGTTTCATTCTTTTGCATGTGTCTTGGACTGTTCCCTTTAATATTATGAAGTGGCCTTCCTTATCTCTCATTATGGTCTTCACTTTTAGGTCTAATTTGTCAGATATAAGTATTGCTACCCCCCCCCCTTTTTTTTCATTTTCATTCGCCTGAGAAACGTTTTTCCATCCCTTCACCCTCAGTCTGTGTGAGTCTGAAGTGGGTTTTCTCTAGAGAGAAGATATATGGGTCATGTTTTCTTATTCATTCGGCTACCCTATGTCTTAATTGAGTAATTTAATCAATTTACATTTAAAGTTATTATTGATAGGTACTTGTTTGTTGCCATTTTTATTGTTTATATCTGTGTTCCTTCTTCCCTTCCTATTTCTTCTTTTTATAGCAAATGCTTTAACATTTCTTGAGTTGCTGCTTTGGTGGTAATAAACTCCCTTGTACCTTCTTTGTCAGTGAAGCTCCTGATTTCACCTTCAATTTTGACTTGTTGAGTACAGTATTCTTGGATTCCAACCCATGCTTTCCATGACTTTGTATATTTCATTCCATTCCCTTCTGGCCTAATGTGTTTCTGTTGAGAAATTAGTTGATAATCTGATGGGAGGTTTTTTGTAGGTAACTTTCTGTCTCTTCTGGAGCCTTTAATATTCTTACTTTGTCATTTATGTTTGCCAATTTAATTATGTGTTTTGGTGTTGATCTTTTTGTATTCATCTTCTTTGGGACTCATGAGCTTGTTGGACTTGTGTGAGTTTTTTCTACCCAATATCTGGGAAGTTTTCTGTCAATATTTCTTCAAACAGGTTTTCTTTTCCTTTCTCAGTTTCCTCTCCTTCTGGCACCCCTATTACACTGATGTTGTTTTATTTCATGTTGCCCCTAAGTTCCCTAGGCCCTCCTCTGTTGTTGTTTTTTTCCTAGATGCTGCTCTGCTTGGGTATTTTTTCCTACCTTTTGTTCTAGCTCATTTATGCAGTCCTATGCTTTGCCTAATCTACTGTTGATACTTTCTATTGAGTTCTTTATTTCAGCAATGTCCTTTTTAATTTCTTATTAGTTCTTCATTTCCTCTTGGTTCTTACCATACAGTTGAGTTTGTCTTCCAATCTTTTCAGTGTCCTAATGACCATTGTTATGAAATTTTTCTATGACATATTGCTTGCCTCCATTTCATTTACTACATTCTTTGGTGATTTCTCCATTCTTTCGTATGCAGACTATACCTTTGTCTGCCCATGATTGCTCCTCTCAGGGTGTCTGGTTATGTATCTCTCTCTCTCTCTCTCTCTCTCTCTCTCTCTCTCTCTCTCTCTCTCTCTCTTTCTCCCTACATTGACTTAAAGGCACAAAATACAACACAACAAAGCACAATGCACAGGGCACCAAACACATATGTGGCAGTGTTTCTGTATTAATATCCAGGGCTAAAAGTCCCCTCTACCCAGTATTTAGATTTTTCTTTCCCTGCTGCACTTAATACTTGGTTGGAGGAACAGACTGCCCCAGAGCTGGTTTCCTGTTTGTTTCTCCCCACTCTGATCACCTGTTTCCATAAAAACAGCTTTCCCCTGCAGTCTCAGTGAATGTTTTTAATTGGAAGATCCTATGTACTGGGCATAGCAATCAAAAGCAATGAGTTAAAAAGGAAAAAAAGCCAAAGACAACTCACGTTTTTTTTCCCCATGGCACTGTACATCTAGTATAGAAATTCAGGGTGCCTTTCTGGGCTCAACCCAACTGTGGGCTAATATCTAGAGTCCCCTTCTGCCAGCAGTCCTTTGGACCCTCTTCAACATTCAAAGGCTACACAGTCTTCCTCAGAGACTCTAGTCCCTGCTGTGTGCATTTCTCCCTCCAGCCTGGATCCCAGGTTCCAC
Source organism: Pipistrellus hanaki (assembly GCF_964339955.1). Taxonomy (NCBI): domain Eukaryota; kingdom Metazoa; phylum Chordata; class Mammalia; order Chiroptera; family Vespertilionidae; genus Pipistrellus; species Pipistrellus hanaki. The sequence continues at coordinate 94,754,772 of NC_140505.1, forward strand.
CTTTCTCTGGGCAATATCTGACCTTTCCATCCACAGATTGCCTCACCAGCTGTGTTTCCAGGTGGGTGTTGTTTTATTTAGCTGTTCTTTCTATCTGCTCTGTGAGAAGGCACTGGGTCCGTCTGTGTATTTAGCACTACTTTGTCTCCACCTGGACAGACTTTTCAGATGCCTGTGGCCAGGGAGGCTAAAGTCCTGGTGTTCATGGATTCACAGCTGAGGCAAGTGGTCCCTGGATATTGTGGTTGTTGGGTTCCAGGAAGTATCCAAGGTCTCCCCGGTTGAAGGTAGTGCTGGGCTTGTGCTCACAGCCAGTCTCCCCTTGAAGATGGCATGGTCTCTGTGGTAGAACCAGCCTCTCTGGGAGAGATTTCAGCAGTATTTGAGGCTGCCTGACCAGGGGAGCCTGACCCGCCAGTACCCAACTATCCAGTGGAATATAACTATCCCTCTCTCACAAATACAGACACTCCCCACACATTTATGTACTCTCCTTTCATTCTCTCACTTACACACTATCTTTTAGCCTGCCATCCCATCAGCAGCCATCTTGGATCTCATGTACCTATCTTTTAAGCAGATGTATTTCTTTGCTTAATTGAGATCATTATCTTTTGAATAAATTACAGTATGAATTGAAAATAAAAATATTTTGTTATAAAATTATGAGAAAATGTGACCAGTGGCTTTAAAAGTGTACTAGGCAAGATAAATTTAGGTGTAGAAAAATCCCTAAAACTTACATTCCTTTATTGAACTGTGACTCGTTTCTGAAACACTTATAATAGCTTCTCTTCACTCAAAGAGAGAACTAGGAAATTACCATCTCTGTAAGCAATAAACTTATTCTTTTCACTATACTGCAAGGAGCAAAAGGAAGAGCCTAGGACCTGTGAATTCAAATTCCAGTTTTCTAATTTACTAGCTATGTGACTTTGGCCCAGTTGCTTAATCATGATGAGCCTCAGTTTTTTCAACTGTATAATAGTGTAATAATAGTATTGTACATGTCTGTTGTTATAATTTGAAACATAAAGAGGAATAATCCAAAGTACTTACCATGCCTGGTACTCACTCAATGTTGACTCTTAGGACTGTGGTGAGAAATGTCAAGCCCCTGGCATATGGTAGGCATTCAATAAAAAGTAGCTCTCATATGGAATAAGTGGTTGTAAATATAGAGGCATCAAATTAGAAAGATTTTAAGATGCCCTCTTACAAATTTAAGACAGGTTGTTCCTGACTTAAATTTAAGAAGATCCAAGTCATATCAAGGATCTTCTTTGACCACTGTGGCATGAAACTATAAATAGACCAATTACAAATAAATGGATTGGATCAGTAATCAAAAATATCCTCTATGCAGATTGGTATAGCCATTGTCGAAAATAGTATGGAGTTTCATCAAAAAATTAAAAATGGAATTACCTTATGACCCAGGGATTCCACTTCTTGGAATATATCTGAAGAAACTCAAAACACTAATTTGAAATAATATAAGCACCCCTATGTTTGTTTCAGTGTTAGTTACAATATCCAAGATTTGGTAGCAGCCTAAGTGCCCATTAGTAAATTAGAAGATAAAAAAGCTATGATACATTTACAAATGGAATATCACTTGGCCATAAAACAGAAGGAAATTTTACCTTTTGCAACAGCCTGTATGGACCTGGAAGGTATTATACTAAGTGAAATAAGCCAGTCAAAGAAAGGCAAGTACCATATGATTTCACTTATATGTGGAATCTAATGAACAAAATAATCTAACAAACAAAATAGAAACATAATCATAAATACATAGAAGAGATTGACAGCTGTCAAAGGGGTGAGGGTTGGGTGAAAAAGGTAAAGGAATTAAGAAAAGAAGAAAAAACACATAGACACAGATAACAATATGGTAATTGCCAGAATGAAAGAGAGGTGGGGAGATGGAAGAGGGAAAAGGGGGGAATAAATGCTAGTGGAAAAAGACTTTAATTTGGGTGGTGAGTGCATAAGACAGTACACAGATGATATGGTATTGAGCTGTACACTTGAAAACTGTATTGTTTTTATTAACCAATGTCATTCTAATAAATTCAATTAAAAAAAATCTCCCAATGAAGAAAAGCTCAGGACCAGATGGTTTCACTGGTGAAGTTTGTGAAACATTTAAAGAATTAGCACCAATCTTTCTCAAAACTCTTTTAAAAAAATCAAAGAGGAGGGTGAATTCTCTAACTCACTCTGAGCCAAGATTGTCCTGATACCAAAGCCAGATAAAGACATGAAAAGAAAGCTACAGAGCAATATCCTGATAAATATAAATGCAAAATTTCTCAATAACATAGTAGCAAACTGAATTCAGCAGCACATTTAAAAGGATCACATGTCACAATCAAGTGGGATTTATCTCTAGGATGTAAGAATTATTTAACATCCACAAATCAATCAATGCAATACATCATATTATTAGAATAAAAGAAAAGAATCATATTATCATCTCAATAGACCTGGAAAAAGCATTTGACAAAATTCAATATCCATTCATTTTTAAAAACTCTTAACAAATTAGGCACAGAAGAAACATATCCTATATAATAAAAGGCTAATATAATAGACTGAACAACCGAACAACTATGATGTGCACTGACCACCAGGTGAGGGGGCATGCGCGGAACATGGTGGGTGTCTGCAGCAAGTGGCAGGGCACAGAACATAGTGGGCATTGGCCACAGCGGGATGGTGGAGCAGTTGAGCAGGAGCACCAGACCAAGGTCGGGCACTGGTTGCTGTCATTGGGGCAAGCCTCTGGTGGTTACTGAAAATTCTTTGCTCCTACTGCCAGCTCTGGCCCAGCTCACACCCACTTCCAGCACCAGAGTCGCCTCTCTCACCCACTGCTGGCACCCAGTGTTGGCCCCAATCACTTGGAACCGTCAACAGTGCGAGCAGTGGCTGCCAGCCCCAATCACCCCTCAGGGCTTCTCCACCTCCCCTTCTCCTGATGTGTAATTGGGGCAGCAGCTGCCACTCACAACCACTGTTGGCTCCACCCCACTCGCACCCACTGTTGGTGCCAGCCCCAATCATTCTGGGCTGTCAGCGGGTACATATAAGGCCAATGCCATCAACACATGGGAGTGGCAGTGGCAGGAGCAGAGTTTCCAGCAGACAGGGGACCAGGGAAGTGCCGGATGTGGGTGCAGAAGATAGGCCAAGACCCACTCCTATACCCACCGCAGCCTCGTGGCCTACAGTTCCTTTGAAGATGCACAAATTTGTATGCTGGGCCCCTAGTCTCATAATAAAGACCATATATGTCAAGCCATTGCAAACATTATGCTCAATAGCAAAAGTTTTAAAGCTTTTCCTCTTAGATCAGAAACAAGACAAGGCTTCTCACTCTTACCACTCTTATTCAATACCATAGGCTCTCTGCATGAAAATTCGTGCACTTGGGAGGATCCCTCAGCCTGGCCTATACCCTCTCACAATTCAGGACTCCTCAAGTAGGGTCCCTAGGCCTGGCTGGAGATCAGGGCCTATCTCACTGCTGCCACTGCTTGCTATCTTTTCAGTGCTTCCCCCTTCTCCTGCCACTGGTGGCCTCCTTCTGTAGGCAACAGGCTGGGGTGCAATGGCTTGGCTGGCCTGGGCCTCCCTCTTTCTTTGCTGGGGGGCAGGGCCAGCCCTGCAAGATGCCATCTGCCTACCTGATCACTCCTAATTGCTTGCCTACCTACCTGATCACACCTAAACGCTGGTCTGCCTACCTGAACTCCCCTAACCACTTGCCTGCCTACCTGATCACCCCTAACCATTCTGCCTACCTGCCTGATTGCCCCTTACTGCTTGCTTGGGGGTGAGACCAGCACTGACTTTCGGTTGGTCAGCCTCCAGGCGTTACTGGTCATTATGACCCAGGGTTTTTATATATTAGGATAGTATTAGAAGTTCTACCCAGTGCAATCAGGCAATAAAAAAAAAAAAATAGAAGGCATAAAAATTGAAAAGAAATAAGTAAAATTCTTTATTTACACATGACATTACTTTATACACAAGAACTTTAATTCAGTAAAGTTGCAGAATACAAAATTAACTTATAAAAATCAGTAGCATTCCTATAATAACAAATTTTCAGAAAAAGAAATAAAGAAATAAATCACATATCTAATAACATAAAAATTAAATGTGTAGGAATAAATTTAACTGAGGCAGTAAAATTAATCTCTACTCAAAAAATTACTAGGCACTGATGAAAGAAATAAAAACACACAAATAAATGTAATGGTATTCCATATTCACAGATTGGAAGAATTAATATTGTTAAAATGCCAATACTACCAAAAACCATCTATATATTCAATGCAATCTTATTAAGATTCTAATGTTATTTTCTACAGAAGTAGAAGAAAACATTTCTAAAATTTATATGGAACCACAAAAGACCCCAAATAGCCAACGAAATCCTGAGAAAGAAGAATAAAATAGGAGGCATCAAACTTACTGATTTTAGTTATACTATAAAGCTGTAGTCATCAAAACTGTATGGTACTGGCATAAAAACTGACACATTGGCCAATAAAAAAGAATAAAGAGCCCATAAATAAGGCCATTCGTGTATAGTCAACTAATATTTGGCAAGGGAGACAAGAATACTCAATGGAGAAAAGATAGTCTTTCCAATAAATCATTCTGGGATAATTGGATATTCACATGTAAAAGATTGAAACTGGACCCATATCTTACACCACTCACAAAAATTAACTGAAAATGGATTAAAGAATTGAAACCATGAAACTGATAGAAGAAAACAGGAATAAATGTCCTTGACATACATCTTAGTAATGATTTTTTTTAATATGACAAGCAACAAATTCAAAAATTACAACAAATTTAAAAACTTCTGCATAGCAAAAGAAACCATCAACAAAGTAAAAAGACCACCTATGGAATGAGAATATGTATTTGCAAATCATATATCAGATAAGGTGTTAATATCCAAAATATATAAGGACTTATATTATACAACTCAGTAGCAAAAAACAAATAACCCAATTGAAAAATGGGGAAAAGGACCTGAATACATTTTTCCAAAAATATACTAAAGGCTAATAGGTACATATAAAGGTGTTTAACATCACTAATCATTAGAGAAATGCAAATCAAAATCACAATGATTGCACCTTACACCTGCTACAATGACTGCTATAAAAAAAGACAAGAAATACCCAGCATTGGCCAGGATGTGGAGAAAATGAAACACTTGTTCATTGTTGGTAGGAATGTAAATTTATGCAGCCACTATGAAAAACAGTATGGAGGTTTCTCAAAAAAATTGAAAAAAAGAACTGCCATATGATCCAACAATTTTTCTGGGTACTTATCTGAAAGAAAGAAAAAAAAACTAACTCAGAAAGAAATACACCCCCATGTTCATTGCAGCATTGTATCAAAGAATAATAAGCATGACCCAAGAGGACTGTGCCTGCCTGCCCTATCTCTCCTGCTTCAGGACCAGAGGAACAAGATATGGAAACAACCTAAGTGTCCATCAGAGGATAAATGGGTAAAGAAACTGTGGTATCTATATATAATGGAATATTATTACATCATAAAATAAAAACAAAGGAAATTCTACCATTTGCAACAACATGTATAAGCCATGAGGGCACTATGCTAAGTGAAATAAGTCAAACAGAGAAGGACAAATACCACATTATCTCACTTAAATATGGAATCTTAAAAAATAAAAGTAAAATTTAAAAATCTCATAGACAAAGAGATCAGACTTGTAGTTACTAGAAGTGAAGGAGAGGGGAGCTGAGGAAATAAGAGAGCCATGGTCAGAAGGCACAAACTTCCAGTTGTAAGATAAATAAGTACTAAGGATGTATTGTACATTATGACTATAGTTTACCCTGCTGTATAATACATAAAAAAGTTATTAAGAGAGTAGATCATAAGAGTTCTCAATTCAAGAAGAAATTTTTTTTCTTTCTCTTTTTGTTGTACCTATATGATAAAGATGGATATTAGTGAATATACTGTAGCTATAATTTCACAATATATATAAATCAAACCATCATGCTGTACACCTTAAATTTATACAGTAATATATGTCAATTATTCCTCAATAAACTGGGGGAAATATGCCCCCCAAACCCTTGTAGGATACCATTGCCCAGTCCATAAATGGAGGTATTTGGAGTGAAAGTCTCTGGGTGGTAGCTGTAACCATCAGCCAAGAGGGACTGCACTTAACTGTCCTATCTCTTCTGCTTCTGGACCATAAAGAAAAGACTCCACAGTTCATCTATCCCATACTCTCCACATGTACCCTAAAGAATACACAGATCCATGTAAACTCACATGAATACAGAACCTAACTGCCCACAGGACAGGTGGCCACATGAAGTTTCTGTTCAGCTTGCATTTTATGACTTTCTCCAAGAGAGGACCAAATAGTAACAAATGGGTTTTATATCTCTAGTTCCCTTTCTCTATCCAACATAACTCTCACTACTATTTTCATTAGAAAAGTGTTTATTCAATATACTGAGCTAATATTTTATATTTTTTGTTCCCCAAAAAAATGATCACTGTGTAAACGGGAAGAAGAGATGTTTTCATAAGAAAGCAGAGCAGTGATGTTTAAAATATTGTGAAACTCATGTGGCCAATGGTAGGCAGTATGGCTGAGGGTACACACCCCATTTGTGGTGGCAGAGGAAATGTCTGCAGAGTAGGGCTACAGAGAAAATACCATTTCTTAAAGCTGCCCAACAATATGCATGCATCTCTGCCTTGCTGGACTTCCCAAGCAAGTTATCTGTCAAAGCCTAAGCCCTGTCATTTTTCTGAGAAAACTTACAGGGGAGAGGGAGCCAGATTGGCAGGATTTGTGACTAGTGTTTGACACAAGGGCTGAGCACCTGCTTCAGAGGATGCACTTTGAGTATGCACATTCCTCCTTCCTCACTCTTCTAGCTGACGTTGGAATGTGCAGAGAGACAGTCAATAACCACAAAAAAAAAGAAAAAAAGAAAAAAGATTTGGATTTCTATGAAACAGGCTCTTCCAGGCGCCTGAGCTATTTCTATAGAAATATAACATACCATTGAGTATAAATAGAATTAACAACTGCCAGGAATTTACTTTTCTTTTTCCATCTATAGAAGCTAAAGATATTCACAACATAAGGGAAAAAATGAGTGAAGAATAATTTAAGCTTGGGCTATTTTTACTTTTTCTCATTCCATAAAAACAAAGGTTCTAAAAATGGACTTGGAACAGCCAAGTTTTGATACAACCATTTGGTAAGTTTCTTCAGAGCAGGCGCCATGCATTATTTTTATTTGTGTAACCCAAAAAGTGACATGAACAGAACAGAATATAGTGATAGGAAGCAGCACTGAATGGAGGAAGGCAACAGCCAGCTTAGAAACAGAGCACTGACATGGGCAGAAGAGAACTAATTACTCAAAAGAGGGATGGTCCTGTATAATTTCTGTCTACACAATGAGCATTCGTTATTTGGAAAGACGCTAATCTAATTGAACTGTCCTTAAAGTCAGAAAACAGGGAAGAAGGTGGATTTATAATGCAAATTTTTAGCAAATCTAGGAAATATTCGTTAGGTCAAGGTTTCACTTTTGCATAAAATCAAGTGAAAATTTTTCTACTAACTCTCTGGTTTGCACAATTGCCTATTTTAACCCATCTTTCCCAGGGTGCAGAGTTGAGTACCATGTGTCAGGAACTTTCTAAATACTTTGAATATATTACTTCACTTAAACATCATAACAAATCATTTTACAAACAAACAGACGAGGCCCACAGGGGTGAATCAATTTGCCCAACATCACAGAGCAAGTACATGGGATAATGAGGGCAAGAATTCAAATCCACATATTCTAACTCCAAAAGTCTTCCTTCTAAGACTACAACTTCTCTAGAAAAGTTGACCTTGATACCTTTCTCCTCTCTCTCCCCACCCCTCTCTCTCTCTCTCTCTCTCTCTCTCTCTCTCTCTCTCTCTCTCTCTCTCTCTCTCTCTCTCTCTCTCTCTCTCTTCTTTCTTCACTATCTTCCTTCTTCCTCTGCTTTCTCCATTTCTCCTCTCCTCCAGCTTTCCATCTCCTTCCCCTCTCTCATGAGGACTACCAAGCTCACTTCCTTATGCATTTGCTTGTAGTCTTCTCCCACCTGGATTGCCCATTTCTCTCTTCCTTCTCCTGATAACTCTTTCTTTAAAAAAAATGTTCTGAAAACCTCTTAAAATCAACTTATAAGTTCTCATAGAAGGTCTTGTATTGCTATTAAATTATTCAAAGTGACTTGCTTTTGCAGAAAGCGCTAAATTCTTTGAGAATGAGAACTATGTTTTATACTTTGCCAAATGCCTTGGGAAAGTGCTAAACATAAAATATTTTCTCAGTAAGTATTCACTGAACTAAAAAATATTAGTGACACCTGTCTCAGTTTCTCATATGTAGTAGAAATATTGGTCACACAGAAGACTCCTCTAATCCAATGCAGTTAGGAAGGCGTTTAGGGTTATTTAAGTCCAAACATGCATGACTTCCAGCCAGGCTTATGCTTTTTCATCCTCTGGTGTTGAGATAGTGGAGGTTTCTCTGGAAATAATGGAGCCACAAGATCAGATCAGTCTGTACCTCGTCCCACATAGGGAACAGATACTTTGAATTATGGTCTCAACCTCCACAGAAAATGACTAGAAATAAACTTTGTTGTGGTGGACCATTGAGATTTGAGATTGTTTATTCCTAAAGAATGACCTGTCCTCTCCTGACTTGCTTATTTTTCACAACAACAAGAGTTCTGCTAAATGCAAACAGAGGAATCATATTTATGTTGGCTCAATATCCACAAATCAATCAACATGATACACCGCATGAACAAAGTGATAAGAATCATAATAAATCAATAGATGCAGAAAAAATAATTTGACAAATTTCAAAATCCAGTGGAGATAAAAAGAACATTTCTCAACATAATCAAGATTGTATATGACAAACCCATGGCTAATATCATACTCAATGGTGAAAAGCTGAAAGCATTTTCTCCAAGATTAGGAACAAAAATAAGAATGCCCACCTGCTGATGGTGCCAAGCAATTGGGGCCAGTGCCAGGTGCTGGCAGTAGGTACAAGTGGGCCAGTGCCAGCAGCAGGTAAGAATACCAGCCAGAACCATGGTGTGCTTGGGAGCAAAGAACTTTTAGTAACCATCAATAGCTCACCAAGATGACAGGAACCATTACCACACCTTGGTCTGGCATCCCCTGCTCACTTGCTCCACCATCCTGCTGTGGCCAACACACACCATGTTCCACACGCACCCCGTGGTGGTCACCACGTCATAGCAACTGGTTGTTTGGTTGTTTGATTGTTCAGTTGTTCTACTGTTTGGTCTATTTGGATATTAGCCTTTTATTATATAGGACTAGAGGTCCTGTGCATGAAATTTGTGCATGGAGGTGGAGGGATTGTCCCTCAGTCTGGCCTGCACCCTCTCCAATTTCAGACCCCTCAAAGGATGTCCAACTTCCCATTTAGGCTCAATCCTACTGGCCTAAATTTACTTTATCCTCACCAAGAATATCCTATATAATAAACAGGTAATATGCAAATTGACCATCACTCCAACACACAAGATGGCCAATCCATGTGGTCAAAGATGGCAACCCCCATGTGGACACAAAATGGCAGCCACAAGATAGCCATCAGGGGAGAGCAGTTGTGGGTGATTAGGCCAGCAGGGGAGGGCAGTTAGTGGGGACCAGGCCTGCAGGGGAGGGCAGTTGGCAGTGACCAGGCTGGCAAGAGAGGGCAGTTAGGGGTGACCTGGCCAGCAGGGGAGCAATTAGGCATCAATCAGGGTGGCAGAGGAGTAGTTAGGGGGTGATCAGGCTGGCAGAAAGAAGCAATTAGGGACAATTAGGCAGGCAGGCAGGCGAGCAATTAAGAGCCAGCTGTCCTGGATTGTGAGAGGGATGTCCGACTGCACGATGGGATTGGGCCTAAACGGGCAGTTGGACATCCCTCAAGGAGTCCCAGATTCGAGAGGGTGCATGCTGGGCTGAGGGACACACACACCCCCAATGCATTAATTTTGTGCCCCAGGCCTCTAGTATAACATATTATACTTATTGATTGAGAGACATCAGTGTGAGATAGACACCTTGATTGATTGCCTCCTATAAACACCCCAACTGGGGATTGGGATCAAACCTGCAACCCAAGTATGTGCTATTGAATGGGAATCAAACCCAAGACACGTCAGTGCTCAGGCTAATGCTCTAACCACTGAGAAAACTGGTCAGAGCTATTGTCTTTTATTTCTATGAAATCAAAGAAAGAAGGTAAAAACTGGTCAGAGCTATTGTCTTTTATTTCTATGAAATCAAAGAAAGAAGGTAAAAAGGAGAAGTAGGTAAAAAAAAATAATTCAATTTGTAGGGGTGACATTGGTTAATAAAATTATACAGATTTCAATATACAGATATATGATATCTATACATTGCATCATGTGTTTACTACACAAAGTCAAATCTTCTTTCAATCATCATATATTTGACATGCTTTACTAACCTCTCATTCCCTTTACCCTCTGATAACCAAGATACTATTTTCTGTGTCTATGAGTTTTTGTTTGTTTGTTTTGTTTATTTGTTGCCTTAAGTTTTATAGTCCATAAAAAAAGTCATGCAACTCAACAATAAAAAAAAAAATCCAATTTTAGAAAAGGGCAGAGGACATGGATATTTCTCCTAAGAAGACATACAAATGACCAACAGATATATGAAAAGATGTTAAACCTCACTATTAAGAAAATACAAGTCAAAACTAAGATGAGATACTACTTCACACCTAATAGAATGGCTATTATCAACAAGACAATTAATAATAAGTGTCCAAGAGGTTGCAGAGAAAAAGAAACCCTCATTTACTACTGGTGGGAATGTATACTGGCACAGCTACTATGGAAAAAACATAGGAGTTCCTCAAAAAATAGAGTTACCATATGACTAAGCCATCCCATGTCTGGGTACACAAAAAATTTGAAAACATTTATTCATAAAAGTATGTGTGACCCTATGCTCACTGTAGCATTATTCACATTGGCAAAGGTATGGAAACAATTAAACTGCCCCTCAATAGATGATTGGATAAAGAAGATGTGGTACATATATACAATGGAATACTACTCAGCCATAAGAAAAGATGAAATACTGGCATTGCAAAAACATGGATGGATCTTGAGAATATCGTGCTAAATGAAATAAGTCAGATAGAAAAGGTCAAAAATTCTTTAGAACCAATATAATGTGGGTTCGTTGTTTTTGTTTTCGTGCTAAATGAAATAAGTCAGATAAAAAAGGTCAAAAATTCTTTAGAACCAATATAATGTGGGTTCGTTGTTTTTGTTTTCCCTGGAAAACAAATAAATGGTCTTTGATAAATAAAAATAGCAGTACCCAATAATTACATATATACACTTTGTATCTGTTCTAGTCAATCTTCATAACATATTATTTGTCCTGTGTCACAAATAAGTAAATTGAGGAGTTGGGTACTTATTTATCTAAGGTCATGAAGCTATAAAGTATGAGACTGGAATTTAAAGACAAGGCTGCCTAACCACAAAACTCCTACCAGGTCCAGAGAGATTCCACTTACTCACTGGTATCAGCCATTTACTCGATTCAATAGAAATTGGAAAAGTTTCAGGAAAATATGAATTTCACCTCCTGTTCTCCAGGAAAGAATTCAAAAAGTCTCAGTCACACAATTGCTAGATAAATGAAAGCAAATGAAAATTTAGAAAAAAAAAATGATAAAGTTCAGACCTCAGAAGCATACATATCTAGCCAAGAAGGTAAAAAGAAAGTGATGTGACAGTGAAATATGAACAGTAGGAGCCTAGGATTCTGGGACTGTGCTAAAAGTTATAGACAACATGTATACCAGAGAAGCTGAAAAGAAAGTTTCTTGGGGAAAAAAATCCTGTTTTCATTAACTTTATGTTAAAAGTATAGAATGAGGTCCTTCCAGGAAAAGCTTGCAATTCTTTGCCTATACTTGCAGATACAAATACCTGGTTTTCTTTCAAAAATTTTACCTGAAATATTAAAAACTAGAGACCCTATACACAAAAATTCATACACCTGAGGGTGGGAGGTCCCTTAACCCAGCCTGCCCCTCTCACAGTCAGGAGCCCTCAGGGGATATCCTACTGACAACTTAGGCCCATGGGCACCTAAGACCCCGCTGCTGCTGTCACTTCCTTCATCTCTCGCAGCCTCCACCATGGGCACCTGCCCTTGGCCTTCATAGCCACTGCAGCTGCTGCCTGCCCTCAGCCCTTACAGCTACTATGGCTTTGTCCAGAAGGACATCCTGAAGATGTCAGGTCTATCCAGTCTAATTAACATGTTACCCTTTTATTAGTATAGATGGTGGCAGAGTAAGTGGAAGCTACACTGATACTCTCCCAGAACTGGAAATACAACTAAAATACAAAACAAAAAACAAAAACAATCAAAAATAAATAAATAAAACCTGAAAAATCAACTGAAGACTAACGAAAGAATACTGACAACCAAGGACAGAAAGTGGAGACAACATAGAGACTGATAGGAAGGAAGGAGGTAAGAAAGGGCTGTCCAAGCTCCCACAGACAGCAGCTGAAGGTCTGGAAAAATAGCTCCTCTGTGGGAGGTTTTCATTGAGAACTCTGGGGTTTAACCCCCAAACTGGGCTCCCCAGCCCAGAGCACCAGAACTGAGAAAGATGCCCACTTAACACCTGGCTGTTAAAAGCAGCAGGGCTGCTGTTACCAGGGAGAAATAGTTGGAAATGCAGGCATCCTCTTAAAGGGACAATGCATAAAATTGTATATGCAGCTACTCACCGGGGGCTCCAGCAGAAGGAGGGCAGAATGGATTGGAACTGTGTGAAGAGACTCCAGGGTTAGGGGCTCTGAGGTTGAAGCACAGAGGGCAGCTACCCTGGCTTCCTGTGTTGAGTCATTCCTTCACACTGTGGAAGACATCTTTCTTTTACAGACGTTCGCTATCCAGGTAGTTTTGACTTAGGGGAAAGGCAGTCACCACACCCTATTTATGAACTCTCACCCCACTCTGTGATCCATATACTGAAGCCAATCAAGGCTGATAACAATGAGAGTTCAGGCAGAGGTGGGTGTCTGAAGGCTTTAAGACTTTGATTGATCACCTTCAGAGACTGGGGCTAGAGAAAGCAGAACTTGATTCACATATTGGTCCATTGAGAAGCAACCAACCCAAGCAGAGAGAGCTATAGGCTGAGGATTGCTGATAGCCGCAAATAAGATATTCAGGGCTAATCACAAACAGCGTATGACATTGTCCTGCACTAGAGATTAGATCTACTAAATATATAAGCACAAACCCAAACTGGTGGCCAAAATGGAAAGGGGACAAAAAAACCAAACCCAAAATGAAAAGAAAGAGAATTCTCCAGAAGAGATAAATGAAATGGAAATAAGAAATGTAGCTGATATAGAGTTCAAAAAAAGATGGTAAAGATGCTCAAGAGCACGAGAAAAAACACAGTACCTATGAAAAAAGAACAGTCAGAAATAAAGAATGACATAATACTAATGAAGAACACTTTGGACGGAATATAAAGCAAATTAGGTGAAGCTGAGGGTCATTTACAGTGAATTAGAAGACAGGGTACAAAAAGTAGCTCAATCAGAGAACCAAAAGGAAAAATAAATAACAAATAAAAAACAGGAGGAAAGCTTAAGGGAGCTGTGAGACTACATGAATCATAACAATATTCTCATAATAGGAGTGCAAGAAGAGGAGAATAGCAAGCAAGGGATGGAGAATGTGTTTGAAGAAATAATGCCAGAAAACTTACCTAACCTGGTGAAATAAAAAGTATACAAGTTTAGGAGGCACAAAAAGTCCCTAGCAAGAAGAACCCAAACAGGGCCACACCCAGACACATCATAATTAAAATGTCAAAAATTAAAGACAAAGAGAGAATCTTAAAGGCAGCAAGAGAAAAGCAAACTGTTACCTATAACAGAGTTCCCATAAGGCTGATATGTGATTTCTCATCCAAAACTCTACAGGCCAGAAGTATTGAAGGTAATAAAAAACAAGGATCTGAAACCAAGATTACTATACACAGCAAGGCTATCATTCAAATTAAGAGCTTTCCAGACAGTCAAATAGCTTCCCAGACCAAAAAAGAAAAGAAAAAAAAAAGAAAAAATCTAAAGGAGTATATCACCACCAAGACAGCACTACAAGAAATGCTAAAGGGACTGTTGTGATGAGAAGAAGAATCAGAGAGAGAACCTTGCCACACAGAATTAAAATGGCAATAAATAAGTACCTCTCAATAATAGCCATAAATATAATTGGATTATAAGCTCCAAACAAAAGGCATAATGTAGCTAATGGATACAAAGACATGACCCAGCTATATGCTGTATACAAGAGACCCACATAACACTAAAGGATCCATCAAACAAGAAGATATAACCCTGGTAAAAACATATGCAACCAATATATGAGCACCTAAATATATTTAAAAATGAATAGAGGATTTCAAGTGAGAGATTGACAGCAATACAGTCATAGTAGGAGACTTTGACACCAGTTGAATTCACTGGAAAGATCTTCCAGACAAAATTTTAACAAGGAAACAGTGACTCTAAATGACACACTGGATCAGATGGATTTCATTGACATGTATAAAACATTTCACAAAAAAATTTCAGAATACACATTCTTCTCAAGTGCACATGGGTCATTCACAAAGATAGACCACATGTTAGGATACAAACAAGTCTCTATAAGTTCAAGAAGTTGAAATCCTATCAAGCATCTTCTCAGATCACAGTAGGAAGAAATTAGAAATCAACTACAGTAAAATGACTCAAGAAATATTCAAATCATGGAGGCTAAATAGCATGTTTAATTAAACAACTAGGGGCCCAGGGCACAAATTCATGCACCTTGAAAGGAACTGTGGGCTGCGAGGCTGTACTGGGCACAGGGGCGGGTTTCAGCCAATCCTCCATGTCCCTGTTCACCCCCTCCCGCCTTGGACCCTGGTCCCCTCTCTGAGGCAGCCCCACTCCCACTGCCTCCACTACTACACGCTGATGGCACCAACCCCACTCACACTCACTGCTCATGTAGAGCAATTGGGAGTGGTGCCAGCAGTGGGTGTGAGTGATGGTTCCAGCGCCAGCTGTGGGTGCAAGTGTTGCCAGCTTCGGCAGTGGGTGTGACAGGTGGCTGCCTACTCAGATCACTCTTCCAGAGAGGGGGAGGAGAAGACCTAATGTACTTTTGGGGCCAGCAGCTGCTACTCAAACCCGCTGTATGTGCCAAGCAATGGGGGTTGGTGCTGGGCTAGCGCAGGTAGCAGGTGCAAATGCCAGGCAGGACCATGGTGCATAGGAGGAAATAATTTTCAGTAACTATCAGAGGCTTGCCCCGCCTTAGTCTGGCCCCCTCCCTCACACTTTGCCACTTGCTACCAATGGCTGCCAATACCTGCCATGTTCCGCACGCACTCCCAGGTGGTTAGTGCATGTCATAGCCACCAGTTGTTCAGTTGTTCCACTGTTCAGTCTATTTGTATATTAGCCTTTTATTATATAGGATGAATGAGTTACCAATGAGATCAAGAAACAAATAAAAAACTTCCTGGAAACAAATGTAAATTAACATACCACAATCCAAAACCTCTGGGACATAGAAAAAGCAGTCTTGATAGGGAAGTTCATAGCACTGCAGGTCTATCTAAAAAAAATTAATAATTTTTAATTAATTAAAAATTAATAAACCTACAACTTAAATAATCAGGAAGAGAACAATAAGAAAAGCCCATCATAAGTAGAAGGAAGGAAATAATAAAGATTAGAGCAGAAGTAAGTGGCATAGAGACTAAAAAATGATTCTAGAAAAGATCAATGAAACCAAGAGCTGGTTCTTTGAAGATATAAGAAAAAATTGATAAACCATTAGCCAGACTCATCAAGAAACAAAAAGAGAGGACTCAAATAAATAAATTCAGAAATGAAAGCAGAGAAGTAACAACTGACACTACAGAAATACAAAGGATTGTAAGAAAATACTATATGCCAAAAATATGAATAATCTGGATGAAATGTACAAATTCCTAGAAAAATATAATCTTCCAAAACTGAATCAGGAAGAATCAGAATGCTGAATAGGCCAATAGAAGTCATGAAATAGAAGCAATAATCATAAAAACTCCAGGCAACAAAAGCTCTGACCCATATAGCTTCACTAGGGAATTTTACCAAACATTTAAAGAAGAACAACTGTACTCTTCAAATTATTCCAAAAATACAACAAGAAGGAATGCTCCCAAGCTTTTTTTATGAGGCCAGCATTCACCTATTTCCAAAACCATATAAAGACAACACAAAAAAAGATAATTACAGGCCAATATCTCTAATGGGGACATTGAGCAAAAATGATAAAAATCCTTAACAAAATAATAGAAAATTAGGTACAGCAGTATTTTAACAGGATCATACACTATGACCAAGTACATTTATTCTGGGAATGCAGGATTGGTGCAATAGTCACAAGTCAATAAACTGATACATCACATAAACAAATTGAAAGACAAAAATCACCTGACATATAAATACATTTTTAAAAAGTGGAAATAGAGGGATCATACCTTGGCATAATAAAGGCCATATATGACAAACCTACAGCCAACATCATCCTCTATGGGCAAAAACTAAAACCATTTCCCCTAAGAACAGGAACAAAATATGGCTGTCCACTTTCACCATTCTTATTCAACATAATACTGGAAGTCTAGCCATAGCAATAAGACAAGAAGAACTAAAAGGCATCCAAATTGGAAAGGAAGAAATAAAACTCATTATTCGCAGATGATATGATATTGTAGATAAAAAACCCTAAAGACTCCATCAAAAAACTATAAGCTATGTAAAATGAATTTGGCAATGTAACATATAACTCCCAGGAATCAATGGCATTTTTATACTCCAATAATAAATTCTCAGAAAGAGAACTTAAACAAATAATCCAATTTATCATTAACAAAAAATATTAAGATACCAAGGAATAAACTTAACCAGGGAAATAAAAGACTTGTATCCAGAATACTACAGGACATTAAAAAAGAGATAGAGGAAGATATAAACAAATGGAAGAATATACCATGTTCATAGATTGATGGAATTAACATTATTAAAATGTCCATACTACCCAAGGCAATCTATAGATTTAATGCAATCCCTATTAAAATGTCAACAGCATATTTCACAGATCTAGAACAAATACTCTAAAAATTTACATGGAACCAAAATAGACCCTAAATAGCCACAGCAATCTTGAGAAAAAATAACAAAGTTGGAGGAATCACAACACTAGATATCAAATTATACTACAAAGCCATCATAATTGAAACAGGCTGGTACTGGCACAAGAACAGGCATAAAGGAGATTCAATCCAAGCCATTATACTCAATTAATATTTGACAAAGGAGGCAAGAACATTCAATTAAGTCATAACTGTCTCTTCAATAAATGGTATTGGGAAAATTGAACAGATACATGGGAAAAAATGAAACTTGACCACCAACTTACACCACACTTTACTTCCTCCTTTCAAATAATAAACTCAAAATTGATAAAAGACTTAAATGTAAGTAGCAAAACAAGAAAAATCCCAGAATAAACCATAGCAGAAATATCTCAGACATCTCTCATAACAATATGTTTATAGATACATCTCCTAGGGCCGTGGTCCGCAAACTGCAGCTCTCAAGCCACATATGGTTTTTTGTCCCTTGAGTGTGGCTCTTCCACAAAATACCATGGCCTGGGCGAGTCTATTCTGAAGAAGTGGCATTAGAAGTTTAAGTTTAAAAAATCTGGCTTTCAAAAGAAATTTCAATCGTTGTATTGTTGATATTTGACCCTGTTTACTAATGAGTTTGCCGACCACTGTCCTAGGACAAAAATAAATAAATAAATAAATAAATAAATAAATAAATAAATAAATAAATAAATAATGAGAAAATAAACAAATCACATCAAAATAAAAAGCTTCTGCCAAAACCGGTTTGGCTCAGTGGATAGAGCGTCGGCCTGCGGACTGAAAGGTCCTGGGTTCGATTCCGGTTAAGGGCATGTACCTTGGTTGTGGGCACATCCCCAGTGGGGGCTGTGCAAGAGGCAGCTGATTGATGTTTCTCTCTCATAGTTGTTTCTAACTCTCTCTCTTTCTTCCTCTCTGTAAAAAATCAATAAAATATATTTTTATTTTTATTTTTTTTTAATATATTTTATTGATTTTTCACAGAGAGGAAGAGAGAGGGATAGAGAGTTAGAAACAATGATGACAGAGAATCATCGATCAGCTGCCTCTTGCACACCTCCTACTGGGGATGTGCCCGCAACCAAGGTACATGCCCTTGCCCGGAATCAAACCCAGGACCTTTCAGTCCGCAGGCCGACGCTCTATCCACTGAGCCAAATCGGTCCCAGCTAAAATATATTTTTAAAAGAAAATAAATAAATAAATAATAAAATAATAAATAAAAAGTTTTTGCACAGAAAAAGAAACCATCAACAAATGAAAATGGAGCCCACTGTATGGGAGAACATATTTGTAAGTGACACATCTGACAAAGAGTTAATATCCAAAATACATAAGGAGCTCATACAACTTAATAAAAGGAAGACAAAGCAATCCAATAAAAAAAATTGGCAAAGGAACTATATAGACACTCTCCAAAGCAGACATTAAGATGGCCAAAAGACATGAAAAAAATGCTCAATCACTGATCATCAGAGTTATATAATTTAAAACAACAATGAGGTTATCACCTCACACCTGTCAGAATGGCTATCATTAACAAACTATAAGTATTGGCAGGGATACGGAAAAAAGGAAACCCTTTTACAATGTTGGTGGAAATTAGCCTCTGTGGAAAACATATGGAGTTTCCTCAAAAAATTAAAAACGAAACTCTCATTCGATCCAGCTTCTAGGAATATATCCTAAGAAATCCGAAACACCCATCAGAAAGAATGTATTCACCCCTATGTTCATAACAGCACAATTTACAATAGCTAACATCTGGAAACATCGAAAGTGCCATCAGTACACGAGTAGATAAAAACGCTGTGGTACATTTATGCCATGGAGTAGTATGCAGCAGTAAAAGAAAGAAGAATTTCTTACTCTTTGAGATAATATGGAGGTACATGGAGAATATTATGCTAAGTAAAATAAGCCAGTCAGAGAAAGACAAGTATCACATGATCTCACTCTTATGTGGATCTAATGAACAAAATAAACTGAGAAACAGATTGGATTCAGAGACATGGAAGCATGGAACTGAGTATGGAATCTCAAAGGGAAGATGGGAGAGGATGGGTGGGAGAGAAATGATCAACCAAAGAATTTGTATGCATATGCATTACCAATGGTCACAGACAAGAGGATGGGGAAGACCTGGGGTGGCAGAGCAGAAGTGGGCTAGAAGGGGTCAATGGGGGAGAAAGGGGACATATGAAATATTTCCAACAAAAATATTTAATTTTTTTAAATATAGAATAAATTGGAAATGAGTCACACCTCACCGAATTTTATACCTCTCCCTAATCTACATGAACTTCCTAGCCACTCCCATTATATCACCCTATTTTTTATTTTCAGTAAAACTTTTGTCACTAGTGAGAAAAAATACATAGCTATTTTACCCCAAATTCCCTTTGGTGTTCAGTGGAAACACTGAGTCTCCGTATTCCCATCTGGAAAGAGATTTGACTCAGCTGGGTCTTAGACATCAGGCTCTAACTCCATCTGTTCCAGGACAGTGGCCAAATCCCATAGGCCAGGTTCCTCCCAGAAAGTCCCTCTTATATCTGAGAGTCTCCATATGACATCACTCTACTCACCTCTGAATCCCAGTGTCATGTTCACAGGCCCAGTCAATTAGCTTCCCTCTCAGCCCTTTTGTGTGGTTGTGTGGAAAGTCCCTCATGCAGTACAGTTTCATCATAGCCTTCATAACACGTAAGAGCTATCTCTCTTCCACTTAAGAATTCCAATCGGGTGAACTATACTGTATGCTCTACCTTAGAAATTCTGGAAGATTCACAATTTATCATTTAAAAGGAAGGACACTTGGAGAGCATATCCCAGTGCTCTTCGAACATTCACTCTGCACAACAATTTAATTCAATAATCAACTTTCAGATAAAAAAAATCAAAGCAGCCCTGGCCAGTTTTGCTCAGTAGTTAGAGTGTTGACTTGTGCCCTGAAGAGTCATGGTTTTCATGGTTTGATACCCTGCCAGGTCCAGGCACGTGCAGGAAGCAAGCAATCAATGTGTTTCTCTCACATCTCTCTCTCTCTCTCTCTCTCTCTCTCTCTCTCTCTCTCTCTCTCTCTCTCTCTCTCTCTCTCTCTCTCTCTCTCTCTCTCTCTTCTTTCTTCATCATCCTCTCTCTCCCCCATCCACTCTCTCTAAAAAAATCAATGGAAAAAAATATCCTCAGGAATTACGACTAAAATCCAAAAAAAACATCCTGAATAATCAATTTAAGACTGGCTGGAGAGCCAAAACCGGTTTGGCTAAGTGGAAGAGCGTCGGTCTGCAGACTGAAAGGTCCCAGGTTCGATTCCGGTCAGGGGCATGTACATTGGTTGCAGGCACATCCCCGGTAGGGAGTGTGCAAGAGGCAGCTGGTCGATGTTTCTTTCTCATAGACGTTTCTAGCTTTCTCCCTTCCTCTCTGTAAAAAAATCAATAAAAATATATTAAAAAAAAGAAAAAAAAAAGAAAAAGAAAAGGCTGGCTGGAGAGAACCCTGATAACAAGAAACAGGAAGTGGAAACTGCATAGAGACTGGTAGAAAGGGCAGAAGCACAAAACGGCTGGACAGGCAACAGCTGAAGTTCCAGAGAGATATCTCGACTGTGGGGGTTGCCACTGAGAACTCTTGGGTCTAATCCCCAGATAGGCCCCCTAGCAGAGAGCACTAGAACTAAGAAATGTGCCCACATAACATCTGGCTGTGAAAAGCAGCAGGTTTGCTGTCTCTCAGAGAAAGATGGATGGGTAAACGCAGGTACACTCTTAAAGGGCCAACATATAAAATTATGTGTGCAGCCACTCACCTTGTACTCTGGCAGAAGGAGTGTAGAGTGGACTGGAGCTATGTGATCAGAAGCCAGGGTTGGTGGCTCTGGGGTTAGAGCTCAGAAAGCAGACACCTTGGATTCCTGTTGTTGAGTCATTTCCTCATGCTGCAGAGGTCATCTTTCCCTCACAGACATTTGCTTTCCAGGCAGTCTTGCCTGGTGGGAAAACAGTAGACCCAACCTATTGGAAAACACCTTGCCTCACGGTGTCTAATTTCTGAGGCTCATTAAGAGACTGAGAATAACAACTAATCTTCACAAAGAAGCAGTTGCTTCACCATACTAACAAAACTGGTGTCACATATATGGATAATTACCTGAGAGCTATTCAAGAGTAAATCCAATCAGTCTATAGACAGAGGCAGTCTCTAGAGGCCTTAAGTCTCTGACTGTTCTAATTATTTACAAATAGCTATTGACAATGTCCTGCACTAGAGATTGAGAGACATAACAGATCTACTTAATACTTATTCACAAACACAACAGGCAGCCAAAATGAAAAGAAAAAACAACACTCAAATGAAAGTACAAGAGAATTCTCCAGAAGAAGAGATAAAAGAAATGGAGATAAGAAATTTATCTGATATAAAATTCAGAATAATGATGGTAAAGATACTCAACAGCATGAGAAAATATGTAAATTTGAAAATGGAAATAAAGGACAACAGCACAAATAAAGGACATACTGGAAGTAATACAAAGCAGATATGGGGAAGTTGAGGATTGTATCAGTAAATTAGAGGTCTGGGTATAAAAACATCATTTAATCAGAGAACCAAGAATAAAAAACAATTTAGAAAGCCTTATATGACAAACCGACAGCCAACATCATACTCAATGGGCAAAAGCTAAAACCTTTTCTTCTAAGAACAGGAACAAGACAGGGATGCCCACTTTCACCATTCCTGTTGGACATAGTACTGGAAGTGCTAGCCATAACCGTCAGGCAAGAAGAAGAAATAAAAGGCATCAAATTGGAAAAGAAGAAGTAAAATTATCATTATTTTAAGTTCAAATGATATTGTACATTGAAAACCTTAAAGACTCCATAAAAAAAAAAACTCTTATACTTAATAAATGAATTCAGCAGTGTAGCAGGATACAAAATTAACACTCAGAAGTCTATTGCTTTCTTATACACTAATAATGAAATCACTGGAAGAGAAACTCTAAAAACAATCCTATTTACCATTGCAACACAAAAAAAATACAATGCATAGGAATAAATGTAACCAAACAAGTAAAGGACCTATATTCAGAAAATTACAGGACACTGAAAAAAGAGCTAGAGGAAGACATAAACAAATGGAAAAATATACTGTGCTCATGGATTGGTAGAATTAACATCATTAAAATCTCCTTACTACCCAAAGCAATCTATAGATTCAATGCACTCCCCATTAAAATACCAATGGCATATTTTATACCCCGGAACAAACTTTCCAAAAATTCCTCTGGAATGAAAAAAGACCCGGAATAGCTGCAGCAATCCTGAGAAAGAATAACAATGTTGGAGGGATCACAATACCAGATATCAAGCTGTATTACAAAGCCATGGTTCTCAGAACTGTCTGGTACTGGCACAAGAACAGACATATAGACCAGTGGAACAGAACAAAGAACCCAGAGATAGACCCAACCCATTATGCTCAATTAATATTTGAGAAAGAGGCAAGAGCATACAATGGAGTAAAGACAGTGTCTTCACTTAATAGTGTTGGTAAAATTGGACAGATAATGCAAAAAAAATGAAACTAGATCACCAACTTATACAATACACAAAAATAAACTCAAAATGGATAAAGGTCTTAAACATAAGACAGGAAACCATAAAAATCTTAGAAGCCACAGGTAGCAAGATAGCAGACATATTCATAGCAATATATTTACCAGTAGATATTCTAGGACAATGGAAACTAAGGGAAAAATAAACAAATGGTACTACATCAAAATAAAAACCTTCTTCACATCAAAAGAAACCATCAACAAAACAAAAATATGTGGTACATTTATGCTATGCAGCAGTAAAAAAAAGAGAGAGAGAGAGAGAGAGAGAGAGAGAGAGAGAGAGAGAGAGAGAGAGAGAAGGAACTCTTACCCTTTGAGACAGCATGGAGGGACCTTGAGAGTATCATGCTATGTGAAATAAGTCA
Organism: Pipistrellus hanaki; assembly: GCF_964339955.1. Lineage (NCBI taxonomy): Eukaryota > Metazoa > Chordata > Mammalia > Chiroptera > Vespertilionidae > Pipistrellus > Pipistrellus hanaki. Next base: position 94,778,171 of record NC_140505.1, read on the forward strand.
GTCAGAGAAAAACAAGTATCACATGATCTCTCTCATGTGTGGAATCTAATGAACAACATAAATTAACAAAGTGGATCCAGAGACATGGAAGCATGAAACAGAGTGTGGAATCTTGGAGGGAACATGGGAGAGGGTGGATGTGTGGGAGGTAATTTACCAAAGACCTTGTTTGCATATATGCATAACCCATGGACACAGAGAATGGAGTGGTGAAGGTCTGCTGAGGCAGGAGGGAAGAGTTGGTAGGGATACAATGAGAAGGGAGAAATGGGACATATGTAATAGTTTCAACAATAAAGATTTAAAAAAATATATTATGGGTGAGGATTATTAAAAAAAAAAAAAAAAGAAGTTGAAGCAACAATAAAATAGCAATGATTTTCACATCCCTCCCCCCACCCCACTTCACCCCTATACACACACACATATACTCTTTGTAAGATCACTATTTTGTGGTCTGCATAACAAGGCCAAGAAAAAGTGAGCAGTAAATAGAAAGAGAGTGCTATGCAGGTGGTAGGCCCTCAAAATAATCACTGAATAATCAGAGATCAGGGTATAACCAAGTATATCAGAAAGCAACCAGAGGGAGAAGTTATCTCATCAATCTGGACAATGAAAACACTGTTGATTCAGTTTTAGAAATTATTCTTCAATAATCAGTATAACTAAAACCCTTTCCTGCTAAATTATCAAAGAGTATGGCTGTGTGTCTAGATATTTGAAATGTGGTTTATCAGTTAGGGTTCTCCAGAGAAACAGAACAAGTAAAAGAGACAGAGGTACTCATAATAATACTAGAGTCCCAGTGCATGAAAATTCAGGCACTGGAGGGGCGATCCCTCAGCCCAACCTGCCCCCTCTCACAGTCTGGAAGCCCTCAGGGGTGGAAGGTGACCTGGTGCTCAGGGGAAGGCAACTCCTCCATCACACCTCTGCTGCTGCCATTGCCAGCAGCACAAGCCTTGGCCAGACCTGGTTACCTGAGCCTCAAGTGGCCCTGGGAGGCTGAGTAGCCACTATCCAAGGCTTGCCAGTGCCTTGGGTATCTGTTGGGCAACTACCATCTGAGGCTTGTCTGCACCTCGGACCAACCCTGGGTGGCTGGGTGGCTGGGGGGCTGAGGGCAGGTCCGGCCACACCATGCTCCTGCTTCCCCTCTAGTGGAGCTGAAAGGACTGTGGGACTCTGGCGGGGCTGAGGGGACTGAGAGCCACAATTTTGTTGCTATGGGCACTGCCATCTTTGTGATGGCGTGACAGTCAATTTTCATATTCCCTCTTTATTAGATAGGAAGTGGAGAGAGGGTGAGGGAGGAAAGAGACTAGAGAGAGAAAACTGGGGAGGCAGGTAGATGATGGAGATAAAGAGATAGAGAGAGAGAGGGCAGGATAGGGATAGAGATAGAGGTAGAGAAAGATTTAGTTTAAAGAATTGATCTATGCAATTATGTGATTATGGTTAAGTCTGAAATTTGTAGAGCAGCCCAGTACCTGGAAACTCAGGCAAGAGTTGACATTCCAATAGAGGCATCATTCTTTCTTCTCCGGGAAAGCTGTTTTTTGCTCTTGAGTCCTTCAACCCATTGGATGGGGCCTACCCACATAATCTGCTTTACATGTAGTCAACCAACATATAGATATTAATCACATCTGCAAAATACCTTCACAGCAATATCTGGACTAATTTTTGTCCAATCAAAAGGGCACTAAAAGCAAACTAAGTTCACACAGAGAATTAATTGTCACATAAGGAAAGACTCGTTTTCTTTAAAAGGAAAGTGACCTAAGAAGATAGGGTAGATGAGGGTATGGTGACAGGAGACTTAACCAAGGGCGGTGAACACACACACACACACACACACACACACACACACAATCACACACACATACTAGACAACATGGAGTGATTCTCAGGAAAAAAGATATACCTGGGAACAGGGAAAGAGAAACAAAGGCAGGTGAAGAGGGGAAGGGAGAAGATAAATTATAATAAGATCATGTGCTCCCTTTATAAAGGAAACAGATAGAAAATAAACAGTGTAGATAAACTTTTTAGGATATAAGAAATCAGTAAGGTATATTTCATGCATTTAATGAACATTTATGTCAAATGGCCAAGCAAAGCATTATCAAAGTAAAACATTGAATAACCTTCCATTTTTTATTGCCCATTCCACTTTCAAAAGAGATGACCTTCAAATCAAGCAGCTTTGTTTTCAATGACAATGTTTTTACCTCTAATTTCTCAGCCATTTTTATTTTTATCATAGTCAACAAACCACAGAGCATTTGAGCAGCTTTTTATGTAACAGATATTAAGGCTGAGTTACAGGGTTGCTTGGAAAATGGATGGGTAGTGGGAAGAATAGTTAAGAGACAGGAAAATGCATTAATTCCTTCCTAACCATTGGGTGGGATATTCAGTTCAATTTAGGCCAATTTACTAGAAGCTACTGGAATATATATATTCCTAAAAATAGTAGCTGCATTAGTGAGTGAATGCCTATATTATCCCAAATTAGCTGAGAAAATCACTGTAGAGATTTGACAGGAGGGAAAAAATATATTTCTTATAACATCACAAAAATAAAAAACCCAGGATAAGACCATTCAGACAATGCAATTTGTTTCATAACATAGTCACACATCTTTTAATACCCAGCAATTACAGCAAAAGATAAGAATGAAAGCTGCTGCAGAAAGTTAAAATGAAAAGATTGGAGAAAATTCACACAAACAGAAAAAATAGAATCCTAGTTAAAGTCCCTTAGGAATCCCAGGGGCTCAGCATAAAGGGGTATCAGCAGGATGAAGTTATTTCAGGACTAGAAGCCCGGATCCTAAAGATTCATGCTAAAACGGGCTTTCCTTTCCCTGGATGCCAGCACCGCCTTTCCACTCTGGCTCAGACCCTTCCTGCTCAGGCCCCAGAGCCTCCACTTTCTGCTCTGGGAACCACCTCTTTCTGCTCCAAGCCCACCTTCCCACAGTGCCCATAGGCCATGAGAGATTGGGTGTGGGGCAGAATGCCTGTGTCATAGCTATGGCACTGATACAAGCATCGGGCTCCCTTTACTCAGTGCCTGTGTATGCAAATTAACCATCACCTTTGTTGGGTTAATTTGCATATTACTCCTGGTTGGCTGGTGGCATAGCAGAGGTACGGTCAATTTACATTAATAACTATTATTAGGTAAGATGTGTTCCATGCTGTTCCATTCAGCTCTGTTTGGTAGCACATCTTTGTCCTTGGCTTACCAGTCAACATACCACCAAATAATTCAAACTGTATGTGAGAGGCAACATACAGCTTGTAAGTAGGGCCTTAATGAATAACATATGACCCTGCCTTTAAATATTTCATAATCTAGTCAACATTCATTTACTTCTATTTTCTAAGCATTCTCATAGCTTTTGTGGAGTCTTCAATCCTCCCAAAAAAACTGAATGATTTTTAAAAAAAAAAAAAAGGCAGAAAGGATGTCTGGGGGATCCAAGATGGCAACCAATGGACATGGACAGCAGCTGTAAGACAGTGAGTGAGTGAGTGAGAGCTAAAGGAGAGTGTGCAGATGTGCAGGGAGTGTTAGTATTTGTGAGTGAGGGACAGTTATATTCCACAGGACTGTTAGGGACTGACGGGAAGGCTCCCTGACCAGGCAGCTTCTACTACTGTTCAAATCTCTCCTGGAGTGGCCAGGTCTGCCACAGAGATCATACCATCTTAAAGGGGAGACCAGCTGTGATCAGAAGCCCAGCCATACATTCAACCGGTGAGACCTCAGCTATCTCCTGAGACCCTACAATCACAATGCTCAAGGACCAGCTGTTTCAGCTGCTAACCCACAAACAACAAGATTCCAGCCTCCATGGATGCAGGCACCCAAAATATATGTCCAGGGGGAGAAAGGTGATGGCCAAACACTCAGATGGGTCCTGTGCCTTCTCACAGAGCAGACAGAAGGAACAACTGAATCAAATAACAGCCACCCCAGAACTGACTAATTAAACACAGCTGGTGAGGCAATTCATGGATGGAAAAGTCAATCACTGGAGAGAAGAGAGATCTGGGATCTAGAATGGAGGAGAAAATGTGCGCAGTGGGGACTAGAGTCTCAGAGGGAAACTGCACCCGACCAAATCTGTCCCTTAGGGTCAACGTAGTGCTCAAATGTGGAAGGGGGCCCACAGGGCTGCTGGCAGAAGGGGACTCTAGATCTAAGTCATAGTCATGGGAGACTGTGCTCAGAAAGGCAGTCTGTACTGGCCATAGTGCTGGGAGGAGAAAGATGCAAGGTGGTGCAGTTGCATTGTCTTTATAACTTCCTTGCTTTTACTTGAAAAACCCAGTGCATAGGATCTTTTAATTAAAAGATTGGACAGATAATGCAAATGCTATGCAACAGTACATTTATGCTATGCAGCAGTAAAAAACTTTCTCCTCACCGAGACTGCAGGAGAAAGTTGTTTTTGTGGAAACTGGGAATCAGAATAGGGAGAGATGAGCAAGGAAACCAGCTCTGGATAAGTCCATCCTTCCAACCCAGTACTAAGTGTGGCAGGGAAAGAAGAATCTAAACACTGGCTTGAGATGCCATTTGATCCTGGAAACTAATACAAAAACACCACCACCCAGGGGTTGTGTCAGAAATTGACTTGTGTAAATAAAGTTGAAAGCGGCCAGAGAAACAAAGTGAGCAAAGAGATCCCACCTGCTTGAAAACAAGGTTATGGCTTATGACACTGAGGAGTGGTGGATCACACGGAACTTCAACACTGTGAAGACTACCTAACAGGAAACTAACAGGAAACAGATGTGCCAGGCAGGACAGTAGAGAGGGGTCTTAAACCATCCCCCAAAGGTCATTGAAGCTCCACTGAAGTGAACGACCTTTATTAGTTCACTTTATTATTTTTTATCTTTTATTAAGAAGCAAAATTTTTTTTCACCTGATTTTTATTTTTAATTATTATTATTAATATTATTTAACTTTTTAAAGTTTTATTTAATTTTTTCTTTAGCTTATTTTATTTTTGGATTACTGTTCTACATTCTATTTTTATTTTGGCATTATTTTACTCTCTCCCAATTTTTCCTTTATGCCAGCACTCTTTCCTAACTTTTCCTCTTTTTTGTCCTGTTTCACTTATCCTATTCCTGCTTTAGTTTTTCTCAATCCTTTCTTTTTACTTCATGTTAAACATTCATCTTACTCATATATCTAATTTCCTCTCTTCTGTTCCATGTCCATTCCACCTCTCTCTTCTCTTTCTTCACTAGTCAAATTTGTTTCTTTTCCTTTTCCTTCTTTTCTTTTTCTTTATTTCTGTCTTATTGTTTGTTTGATTGTTTGTTTGTTTGTTTGTTTAAGAACTTTTTTAATTTCTATTTTTCCTCTCCTCACTTGTTCTATTTTTCTACCAACAGCTTAATCAGTTTCAATCATCAACTCAGGCCTATCTACTCTCTATAAATTTTCTTTTCTATATATATTTATTTAATATATATTTTCTCCTTTTCATTTTGTTTTGTACTTTTCTTTCTACATACTCATTCTCTTTCTACCTCCTCTATATTAAATTGTGGCCATTTCCCCATTCATTTAATTCCTTGAACTTTCCTTTGGGAAATAGGCCCTGCCTCTTCAGATTAATCTAGATCATTGTGGTTTGGGTGTTTGTTGTGTGCATTCTTTTGATAGTTGTTTGTTGTTTGCATTTTCCTCTGGGTGTTTGTTCTTTGTGTTTTGGGGATAGTTGTTGGGTTTTTTTGGAGTTTTCTCCCCATATACACATATTTACCCCCTTCTTTGTTTAATATTTTTTTTCTCTGTTACATTTTTCCCTTTTCTCAATATCATTTTTGCACTCTTTTCTCTCCCCTAATCCTCTTGTATTTGGTGGTCACTTTTATTTGGGGTTATTGGCATCATGAATACATTTGTGTTTGGAGCACTGTGCATTGTGCCTTGTTGTGTTGTATTTTGTGCCTTTAAATGAACAGAGAGAGAGAGAGAGAGAGAGAGAGAGAGAGAGAGAGAGAGAGTTACATAACTAAACACCCTAAGAGGAGTGAACAAGGGGAGACAAAGAAATAGCCCCTATACAAAAGAAAAGGAGGAATCATCAAGAAAGGAACTAAACAAAATGGAGGCAATTAATATGTCAGAGGAAGAGTTCAGATCAATGGTAATAAGGTCACTGAAAAGGCTAGAAGACAAATTCAACAATATGTGTAAGAACCAAGAGGAAATGAAGAACCAAGAAGTGAAAAATGACATCACTGCAATAAAGAACACAATAGAAAGCATCAATAGTAGAAGAACTCAAAAACGCTGACATCAAGACACATAATAATTAAATTGGCAAACACCAAAGACAAAGCAAGAATCTTAATGGCTGCCAAAGAGAGGCAGAAAGTTATCTACAAGGGATCTCCCATCAGACTATTGACTGATTTCTCAATAGAAACACAGCAGGCCAGAAGGGAATGGAATGAAATATACAAAGTCATACAAAGAAAGGGTCTGAATCCAATAATATTGTACCTAGCAAGGCTATCAATCAAAGTTTTGGGTTAAATCAGGAGCTTCACAGACAAGAAAAAAAACAAATAAGGGAGTTTATTACCACCAACCCAGCAATGCAAGAAATGATAAAGGCTCTGCTGTAAAGAAGAAATAGTAAGGCATAAATTTTCTACATAAAGAATACACAGACATAAAGATAAAAATGTCAACAAACAAGTACATAGCTATAATAAGTTTAAATGTAAGTGGATTAAATGCCCCAATCAAAAGACATAGGGTAGGCAAAGTAAGATGGCTGCCGACGGGAAGACACACTGCAATATAGTGTATGAGAAAACAAAGCGAGAGTGTGTGGTCACACAGGGAGTATTTGCTGGTGAGTTGATAGATAGCTATACTCCAGGAGACTGTGGGGGACTGCTGGACAGGGCTTTCCCGACCAGGCAGCCCCACTGATGCTGGGTTCCCTCCCAGAGCGACCGGCTCGGACACGGAGACTGCACCATCTTGAAGAGGAAAGTGGATGTTATTGGAAACCTGAAAAGCTCGGGGAATCTACAATTATGGCACCCAGCGAACAGCTGCAAAACCGAGAACACCATGCCGGTCCCCAGGAGGCACAAGCATGCAGATTCAGAGGAGCTTTACACTCCCACACAGAAAGGTCAGATTTCCCCTGGGATAAGGTGAAGTCTGTGGTCCTGGCAGGAGGGAGAAATGCACACACAGTGGAACATGAAGAACCTGGGGAAGTCTGCACCTAAAAAAAAATCCATGACTATTGGGGCTGGCATGATCTATGAATGTGGAAGGGAGTCTGCAGAGCTGCTAACAGAAGAGAACTCTAAAAAGTAACCCATTTTGATCTGGGCTCAAAAGGACAGCCCAAAATTTTTTAAAGTGTGCTGGCTGCTTAGACATAAGGGGAAAAAAGACTTCACAGTCTTGGGCACAGCCAGGGAGTTTACACACTTACTCTGGCTCTTTTTTTGTTTTTTCCTCTTTAAATTCTTGCTTCTTATTACTAAGCCCAATACATAGGATCACCCAACTGGGGACAATTAGGAGACTTCAGGGGAAAATTGTTTTTCTGGAACCTGGAGATCAGAGTGGGGAATAACCATCACAGAACCTGCTCTGGGACAAACCAGTATTAAGTACCACAGGGAAAACAAAACCTAAACACTAGCTAGAACGGACCTATAGACCCTATAGGTCCTATAGGTCAATTCAGAAATACTGCCACCCAAGGTTTGAATCACAAATTGACTCTTGTGTAAACACAAAACAATAGAAAAGAAGAAATAAGGACGTACGGCCTGCTTAAAAATCAGGACTGGCTTACAACACTGAGGAGTAGTGGAATGCAGGGAACTTCAATACTGTCCTAACTAGGAAACAGGGGTGCCAAACAGAACAATATAGGAAGTGAATGACCTTCACTACTGCACATTTTTATTTTTATTTTTTTCAACTTTTACTTAAGAAACTAAGTTTTTTTCCCTCACTTGATTTTACCTTTTTAATTATTACATTTTTGTTTATAATCAGTATTATTACTATTATTTCACCTATTTTTTTAAGTGTCATTTTATTTTCTCTTTAATTTACTTTGAGATCAGTGTTCTACATTCTATTTTTCATCTTTCCTTTAGTATCATTTTATTCTATCTCAACTTGACCTTTATGCCATCACACTCTTCCTCAAGTTTCCCTTTTGTTGTCCTACTTTTCTTACCCTATTCCTGCTTTAGATTTTCCCTATTCCTTCTTTTTACCCCTTGTTAAAATTTTGCCCTATTTATATATCTAATTTTCAATCCCCTGATCCAACTCCATACACACCTCTCTCTTCTCATTCTTCACTATCAAAAAAAAAGTTTTTTTTCTATCTCTGTCCTTTTGTTGTTGTTTTCTTGATTCTTCATTATATTGCTTTTTATCTTTATTTATGAGGTTATTTTGCTTTTTTATTTTGTTTTTGTTTTGTTTTCTTTTTGTTTGTTTTTTGCTTCTGTTTTTCCAAACCTCACTCAATATTAGTTGTTGTTTGTAGTCTGTATTCATCTCCAAGTACTTCTTGCTGGCAAGTGTTGAAATTAGTGGCTGTTCAATGAGTTTTCTCCCCATATATATAGTTTTTCTCCCTTCTTTTTTCTTATCTCTCTCTTTTCTCTATTACTTTTTTCCCTCTACCCAATTTCATTTTACACTCCTTTTTTTTCTTTTTTCTTTTCTCTTTCTCTTCTCCTTTATCTCCTATATTCTAATTCACCATTCTCTGGTGGTTACCTTTATTTGGTGTTATTAATACTGGGAATACATTTGTGTTCAGTGCCTTATGCATTATACGTCACTGAATTGTATTTTGTGTGTTTAAATCAATGCAGGAGAAACAGACCTACATAAACAGATGGCCGAGAAGAGAAATCCTGGGGAAACAACAACAACAACAAAAAATAGCCCACTTATGAAAGAAAAGCAGGCATCACCAGAAAAGGAAGTAAATGAAATGGGAAAAAAAAACAACTATCCAAGAAAGAAGTCAGAGAAGTGGTCATAAGGTGCATGAAAAGAATGGAGAAAAAATTCAACAATATGTGTAAGAACCAAGAGGAAATAAGGAAGAACCAAGAAATGAAAATGATATTGCTTCTGTAAATAACCCAATAGAAAGCATCAAGTGTACACCAGAGGACTGCATCAGTGAGCTAGAAGACAAAGCAGGAAAAAATACTCAAGTAGAGCAACTTCTAGAAGGAAAAAAAAAATGAAAAAGCAGAAGGAAAGCCTAAGGGAACTTTGGGACAACACGAAACAAAATAACATCTGCATAATAAGGATTCCAGAAGGAGAGGAAACTGAGCAAGGAAAAGAAAACCTGTTTGAAGAAATAATGACAGAAAACTTTCCTGACATAGGGAAGAAAAAACCCCACACAAATTCAGGACTCTCACAGAGTCCCAAACAAAATGAACCCAAGGGAAAACCAAGATGGCGACAAAGGTAAACAACTAATCTGCCGCCTTGCACAACAATTTCTAAACTACAACTAAAAGACAAAACATCTATCACCCAGAACCACAGGAAAGCTGCCTGAAAGAAAAAGAAGCACAAGTGCTGAAAAGGCTAGGTACGGAGACACACAGATTGGATTGGTGGCAGGCGACTGGGCGCATGGCTTCTTTTCAACCTTGAAGGGAAACAAGCTCTCGATCACTTTGAAAACCATCTTCTGGGGTCACGCTGGGGACTCAGATGCCTATGGGGAGAAGCTGGTCTATCGGCCATCGGGTCTGAAAATGAGGATGACTTTTTTGCAGAGTTGGGCACAGCAATCATCGTTTACTGTGCTAGAGCACGGGGGCATGGGGAGTTGGAAACACGAAAAGGCAGAGATGGCTTATGGCAGCCATCGCTGTTTGCCACACCCCAGCCTCGTGATGTCCTGAAACACCCATCTCCTGTCTCCACCACAGCAATTCTTCTGTTATAGAAACAGAGGGTCCTCACAGCCAATTGGTCTGGAGGTCAATTCCTCCTAGTGACACCAAAAACAATCAAGACTTAACTACAACAAGGCTGTACAGACAGTCCACAAAGGGGTGAACCAAGAGTGTCTACATCAGGCAACTGAGAGGCTGACCCATTCAACCATATAGGACACCCAGGCCCACAAAGCTACCCTACCAACTCAGGGAAGCAGCGAAAATGCAGATAAAAGGAAATAGATCTCAAACGAAAGAAATGGAGGAGAACAAAAGACTGGATATAGAGTTCAAAACCATGGTTATAAGGTTTTTCAAGAATTTCCTAGAAAAGGCCAATAAATTTAACAAGACCCTCGAGGATATAAAAAAGGACCAACTAGAAATTAAACATACACGGACTGAAATAAAAAATATTATACAGAGACCCAACAGCAGACTAGAGGAATGCAAGAATCAAGTCAAAGATTTGGAATATGTAGAGGCAAAGGACATTCCTCTAAAGAAGCAAGAAGAGAAGAGAATCCAGAAAGTTGAAGATAGTGTAAGGAGTCTCTGGGACAATTTCAAGTATATCAACATCAGAATTATGGGGGTGCCAGAGGAAGAGAGAGAGCAAGACACTGAAAATCTATTTGAAGAAATAATGACAGAAAACTTCTCCAACCTGAGGAAAGAAATAGACTTAAAAGTCCAGGAAGCGCACAGAACCCCAAACAAAAGGAATCCAAAGAGGACCACACCAAGACACATCATCATTAAAATGCCAAGAGCAAAAGACAAAGAGAGAATCTTACAAGCAGCAATAGAAAAACAGTTACCTACAAGAGAGCACCCATAGGATTATCAGCTGATTAATCAACAGAAACTATGCAGGCCAGATGGGAGTGGCAAGAAGTATTCAAAGTGATGAATAGTAAGAACCTACAACAAAGATTACTCTACCCAGCAAAGTTATCATTCAGAATTGAAGGGCAGATAAAAAGCTTCACAGATCAGAAAAAGCTAAAGGAGTACATCACTACCAAACCAGTATTATATGAATTCTTTAAAAAGAGGAAAAAGAAGAAAAAAGTAAAGATAAAAATTATGAATAAATACATATCTATCAACAAGTGAATCTAAAACTCAAGTGAATTAAAAATCTGATGAACAGCATAAACTGGTGAATATAATAGAATCAGGGGCATAAAATAGGAGGAGATTGATAATTCTCAGGGGGAAAGGAGTGTCTATGTGGGGGGTAGGGGAAGAGACCGGACAAAAATCATATACCTATGAATGAGGACAGCAGGAGAGGGGGGAGAAGGAGGGGGGAGGTTTGTAAGGTCTGAGGGTGGGGAGAGGACCAAGTGGAAGGGAGTTATGGGTGGGAGAAACAATTGTAATAATCTGAACAATAAAGATTTATTCAAAATAAAGAATAGAATAGAATAGAATAGAATAGAATAGAATAGAATAGAATAGAATAGAATAGAATGAATCCCAAAAGACTAATGCCAGGGCACATTACAATTAAATTGGCAAACACCAACAACAAAGTTGGAATCTTAAAAGCAGCCAGAGAGAGACAGAAAGTTACCTACAAAGGAACCTCCCTCAGAGAAGCAACTGATTTCTCAACAGAAACATATCAGGTCAGAAGGAAATGGAATGAAATATACAAAGTCATGCAAAGGAGAAGTCTGAATCCAAGAACACTGTACCTCACAAAGCTATCAATCAAAACTGAAGAGGAAACAAGGAGCTTCACAGACAAAAAAGGACTAAGGGAGTTTATTGCCATCAAACCAGCAATGCAAGAAATGCTAAAGGGTCTGCTATAAAAGAAAGAAACAGGAAGTGAAGAAGGAACACAGGTGTAAAGAATAAAAATGGTGAAAAACAAGTACCTATTAATAATAACTTTAAATGTAAATGGATTAAATTCCCCAATCAAAAGGCATAGGGTAACGGATTGGTTAAGAAAACATGACCAATATATATCTGCTGTCCTCAAGAAACATGCCTCAGAAAAAAAGACACAGATAGACTAAGTGTGAAGGGATGGAAAAGAGTTTTTCAGGCAAATGGGGGGAAAAAAGTTGGGGTAGAAATACTTATATCTGACAAATTAAATATCAAAGTGAAGGACATAAAAAGAGATAAGGAAGGCCACTTCATAATGCTAAAGGGAACAATCTAACATAAAGAAATAACTCTGGTAAACATATATGCACCCAATATAGGAGCACCCACATACATAAAAAAAACTACTGGAGGAAATCAAGGGAGATATTGATAGAAATACAATCATAGTAGGAGACTTTAATACCCTACTATCACCATTGAACAAATCCTCTAAATAAAAAATCAGCAAAGAAACATCAATCCTAAATGACTCACTAGACCAGATGGGATTGACATCTTCAGAACATTTCATTCCGAAGACACAGAATACATGTTCTTCTCAAGTGCACATGGGTCATTTTCAAAGATAGACAATATATTGGGTAACAGGCAAAGTATCTTCAAATTCAAGAAGAGAGAAATCATATCAAGCATCTTCTCAGATCACAGTGGCATAAAATTGGAAATCAACTATAATAAAAATAATCAAAAATAAAAACATGGAGAATAAACAGCATGCTATTAAACAATGTCTGGGTTACCACAGATGTCAAAGAAGAAATAAAAATCAGCATGTTAACAGAGACAATGAAAACAAAACAATCCAAAATCTGTAAGACAAGCAGTCTTGAGAGGGATGTTCATAGAGCTCTATAAGCCTACTGCAAAAAAAAACAAAAAAAAAAACAAGAAACAATGCTAATAAATTACCTAACCCTACAACTCAAACTGTTAGAATGAGAGCAACAAGAAAACCCCAGTGTAAGCAGAAGGAAGGAAATACAAAAAAACAGAGTTGAGATAAACAACACAGACACGTAAGTAAGTAAGTAAATAAATAAATAAATAATAAACACAATACAAAAGATCAACAAAACCAAGATGTGATTCTTTGAAAGGATAAACAAGATTGATGAACCTCTAGCCAGGCTCACCAACAAGCAAAGAGAGAGGTCCCAAATAAACAAAATCAAAACTGAAAGAGGAGAAATAACAATAGACCCTACAAAATAAAAAGGATTGTTAAAAAAATAATATGAACAACTTTATTCCAACAAATTGGACAACCTTGTGGAAATGGACATATTCCTAGAAAAATATAAAAAATACAACTTCCAAAACTCAATCAAGAAGAATCTAAACATCTAAATAGGCCAATAACTATAGAAGAAATTGAATCAGTCATCAAAGCTTCCAGCAAAAAAAAAAAAAAAAAAGCCCAGGGCCAAATGGCTTCACAAAGGAGTTTTACCAAACATTCAAAGAAGAAATAAAACCTATCCTCCTCAGATTATTCAAAAAAATTCAAGAGGAAGGAACACTTCCAAGCTCCTTCTATGAAGCCAGAATCACCCTAATACCAAAACCAGATAAAGACAACATAATGAAAGTGAATTACAGGCCAATATCCCTCATGAACATAGATGCCATAATCCTCCACAAAATTCTAGCAAATCAGATCCAGCATTACATTAGAAAGATCATACCCCATGAAAAAGTAGAATTTATCCCAGGGATGCAAGGGTGGTACAATATCTGCAAATCAATAAATGTGATACATCACATAAACAAACTGAAAGATAAAAAAAATCACATATCAATTGGTGTCAGATAAGCATTTGACAAAATCCAACACCCTTTCTTGATAAAAACTCTCAGCAAAGTGAGAATCGAAGGATCATACCTCAACATAATAAAAGCTATATATGAAAAACCTATAACCAATATCATACTCAATGGACAAAATCTAAAACCATTACCCCTAAGAACAGTAACAAGACAGGGATGCCCACTCTCACCACTCCGGTTCGACATAACACTGGAAGTATTAGCCATTGCAATTAAACAAGAAGAAGAAATAAAAGGCATCCAAATTGGAAAAGAAGAAGTAAAGCTGTGCTCACTTGCAGATGGCATGATATTGTACATAAAAAACCCGAAAGACTCCATCAAAAATCTGAAAGACCATCAGACTTAATAAATGAATTCGGCAAGATAGTAGGATACAAAATTAACGCCAAGAAATCTATGGCATTTCAATACACCAATAGTGAACTTACAGAAAAGAGACTTAAAAAAAGCAATCTAATTTACCATCGCAACAAAAAAAATTAAGATACTTAGGAATATACTTAACTAAGGAGTTAAAAGACCTATATGTGGAAAACTACAGGACACTTTAAAAATTACAGAACACTGAATAAAGAGATAGAGGAAGACATAAACAGATGGAAGAATATAGCGTGTTCATGGATTGGTAGAATCAACATTAAAATGTCCATATTACCCAAAGTAATCTATAGATCCAATGCATTCCCCATTAAAATATCAATCATGTATTTCACAGGCCTAGGAAGAAACCTCCAAAAATTGAACTGGAATTAAAAATAAATAAATAAAAATTTAAAAAACACTAATAGCCACAGTAATCCTGAGAAAGAAGAATAAAGTGGAAGGGATCTCAATAGCATATTTCAACCTATATTATAAAGCCACTGTTCTCAAAACAGCCTGGTACTGGCACAAGAACAGACATATAGATCAATGGAATAGAATAGAGAATCCAGATATCAACCCAAAACCACTATGCTCAATTAATATTTGACAAGAAAGACATGAACATACAATGGAGTCAAGACTTTCTCTTCAATAATGGGTGTTGGGAAAATTGGACAGATACATGCAAAAAATGAAACTAGATCACCAACTTACACCATATACAAAAATAAACTCAAAATGCATACAGGACTTAGATATAAGATGGGAAACCATAAAAATACTAGAGGAATCCACAGGCAGAGAAATCTCAGACATATGCTAAAAGAACAGCTTCACTGATACTGCCCCTAAGGAAAATAAACAAATGGGACTACATAAAAAAAAAAAAGGGACTACATTAAAAAAAAATTATTTACAGCAAAAGAAACCATCAACAAAACAATAAGAAACCCCACTGTATGGGAGAACATATTTGAAAATGTTATCACTGATAAAGGTTTAATCTCCAACATCTATAGGCAGCTTATTCAACTTAATAAAAGGAAGATAAATGATCCAATAAAAAAATGAGCAATGGACCAAAATAAAGTCTTTTCAAAAAAAGACAGAAGGAACACCAAGAGACACATGAAAACATGTTCAAATTCACTAATTATCCAAGAGATGTAAATCAAAACTACAATGTAGTACCATCTCACACTTGTCAGAATGCCTATCATCAACAAATAAAAAAAAAAAAAGTGTTGGTGAGGATGCGGAGAAAAGGAACACTTGTGTACTGCTGATGGGAATGTAGACTTGTGTAACCACTGTGAAGAACAGTATGGAGTTTCCTCAAAAAATTGAAAATGGAACTCAAATTTGACCCAGTAATCCCACTTCTAGGAATATATCCTAAGAAACTAGAAACACCAATAAGAAAGGATATATGCACCCCTTTGTTCATAGCAGCACAATTTACAATAGCTAAGATTTGGAAACAGCCAAAGTGCCCATCAGCAGATGATTGGATCAGAAAATTATGGTACATCTACACAATGGAATACTATGCTGCCATAAAAAAAGAAAAAATTCTTACCATTTGCAGCAACCTGGATGGAATTGGAGAACATTATGCTAAGTGAAATAAGCCAGTCAATGAAAGAAAAATACCACATGATCTCACTCATTTATGGATAATAAAGAATATTATAAACCAATGAACGAAAAGATAGATAAAGAGACATCAAAGCATCAAACAGACTGTCAAATTATAGTGGAAGGTTAGGGAGAGGTGGGGGAGATAAGCTTTCAACTGAAGGACTTGTATGCATGCATATATGCATAACCAATGGATGCAAAATGCTGGGGGGTGAGGGCAGGTATGGGAGTGGGTTGTGGGAGACAGTGGTAAGATATGTACACATATAATACCTTAATAAAAAATGAAAAAATATATATCTAGAAACAAATGTCAGGGGAGGTGGGGGATTAGAAAGGAACCAAAGGACTTATATGCATGCATAATAGCATATGCAATGGAAATAGACACTTGGGAGGTGGGGGCATTCCCTGGTTGGGAATGGCTGGGGTAGGGGAGAACAATCAGGGGAAATAGATATATATGTAAAGCTTCAGACAATAATTTTTTAAAAGGATGTCTATATAAGACCTCTACATATATTACAAGGTTATAAAGATCAACTGTGTCACACTGAGTATGGTCTAGTCCTGCCATAATGTAAGCCCATTCAATTCACTTCAAAATTACAAGATCAAGTGTACAACTCTATGTCAGCCCATGCAGAGAAAGAAAAGCAAAACACATCTGTACAGTATATGCTTATAGGGTATTTGATTTCTACCACCTGAAACTGGTACAAAATAGTATTGAATGTAAACTCTAATTGAAAAATAAATACGAAAGAAAACATCCTATCTAATAAAAAAGTAATATACAAATTGACCATACCTCCATTACACCCACAAGCCACACCCAATAGGTACGAGTATGCAAATTAACCCAACCAAGATGGCTGAGGCCATGGAGTTGCAGCAAGCAGGAGGCTTGGGTTTCCCCAACAGTGGAGGAAACCAAACTTCCCTGCCACCCTGGCAGGCCCAGGCTTACACTCAAGGCTACAAAGTTTCAATTATAGAAGATAAATAAATCCCAACAAAAATGGTGGCAGCCATGAGTGAGCAGGAGGCTTGGATCCACTCAAGGCTACAAAGTTTCTATTTATATAATATAAATAAACCCCAGATACCAGGGCCTTTGCTTGGGTTGCTAGGGGACGTGGTCAACCTGCAAACCACCACAGGCCCCTTACCCAGGTCACCCTATGGCTCAAGGGAACCCCCACCATGACCCAGGACACCCTTCAGGGCAAACCAGTTGGCCCCCACTTGTGCACCAGGCCTTTATCCTATCTATTAAAAGAGTAATATGCAAATTGACAATCACTCCAGCACACAAGATGGCTACCCCCATGTGGTCAAAGATGGCTGCCCCCATGTGGACACAAGAGGCCGCCACAAGATAGCCAGCAGTTGAGAGGGACCAGGCTGGCAGAGGAGGGAAGTTAGGGGCAACCAGGCTTGAAGGGAGGGCATTTGGGGGCGATCAAGCCTGCAGGGGAGGGCAGTTAGGGGTGATCACACCTGCAGGGGAGGGCATCCTTCAAGGGGTCCTTTTTTGGAGAGGGTACAGGCTGGGCTGAGGAAACCACTCCACCATGCACGAATTTTGTGTACAAGACCACTAGTCATTATATAAGAAGACCATCCTTCTGGGTATGAAAACAGAAATTATTCTGGGCCAGAATGTATAAATGATTCAGAGGGAAGGTACAGATATAGTCACTTTTGGAAAGGATAAAGGATATTTTGTTATTCTTTTTAAATTAACAGAGTTTTAATTTTAATTAAGGCATGACTTTACAACAAATGAACAAACTCTAGACACAGATAATACAAATGGGATGGGGGTGGGCAGAAGAAGGTTAAGGGGGTCAAATATATGATGACAGAAGAAAACTAGACCTTCAGTGGTGAGCACACAATGCAACATACAGTTGATGAATTTTAGAATTGTATACATGGAATGTATATAGTGTTATTAATCAATGTCACCCCAATAAACTTAATTTAAAAAAAAAAAAACGTGGCTTTAGGCTACTAGGTATTCTCCAAGTCATCAGGCCTCATATCTTTCTATTATTTTAAAATGTACATAAGGCTGCCAGATGGCTTCATAGGAGAGTTTTACCAAACATTCAAGGAAGAACTAAAACCTATCCTCCTCAGACTATTCCAAAAAATTCAAGAGGAAGGAACACTTCCAAACTCCTTCTATGAAGCCAGCATCACCCTAATACCAAAACCAGATAAAGACAACTCAATGAAAGAGAATTACAGGCCAATATCCCTCATGAACATAGATGCCAAAATCCTCAACAAAATTCTAGCAAATCGACTCCAGAAGAACATCACAAAGATCATACACCATGACCAAGTAGGATTTATTCCAGTAATGCAAGGATGGTACAATATCCGCAAATCAATAAACGTGATACATCACATTAACAAATTGAAAGATAAAAATCATATAGTCATATCAATTGATGCAGAAAAAGCATTTGATAAAATCCAACACCCTTTCCTGATAAAAACTCTTAACAAGGTGGGAGTACAAGGATCATACCTCAACATAATAAAAGCTATTTATGATAAACCCACAGCCAACATTATACTCAATGGGCAAAAACTAAAACCATTCCCTCTACGAACAGGAACAAGACAGGGATGCCCACTCTCACCACTCCTGTTTGACATAGTACTGGAAGTACTAGCCATTGCAATTAGACAAGAGGAGGAAATAAAAGGCATCCAAATTGGAAAAGAAGAAGTAAAGTTATCATTATTTGCAGATGACATGATATTGTACATAAAAAACCCAAAGGACTCCATTAAAAAACTAATTGACTTAATAAATGAATTTGGCAATGTAGCAGGATACAAAATTAATGCCAAAAAATCCATGGCATTTCTATACACCAACAGTGAAACTACAGAAACAGAGGCTAAAAAAGCAATTCCATTTACCATCGCACCAAAAAAATTAAGATACCTAGGAATAAATTTAACTAAGGAAGTAAAGGACCTATTTGCGGAAAACTACATGACACTGAAAAAAGAGATAGAGGAAGATGTAAGGAGATGGAAGAACATACCATGTTCATGGATTGGTAGAATCAACATCATCAAAATGTCCATACTTCCTAAAGCAATCTATAGGTTCAATGCACTCCCCATTAAAATACCAACAGCATACTTCACTGACCTAGAAAGAACTCTCCAAAAGTTCATTTGGAACAATAAAAGACCCCGAATAGCCACAGCAATCCTGAGAAAGAAGAGTAAAGTAGGAGGGATCTCAATACCAGACTTCAAACTATATTACAAAGCCACGGTTCTCAAAACAGCCTGGTACTGGCACAAGAACAGACATATAGATCAATGGAATAGAATCGAGAACCCAGATATCAACCCAAATCAATATGCTCAATTAATATTTGACAAAAGAGGCACGAATATACAATGGAGTCAAGACATGGTGTTGGGAAAATTGGACAGACACATGCAAAAGAATGAAACTAGATCACCAACTTACACCATTCACCAAAATAAACTCAAAATGGATACAGGACTTAAACATCAGATGGGAAACCATAAAAATACTAGAAGCATCCACAGGCAGCAAAATCTCAGACGTATGCCAAAAGAACTTCTTTACTGATACTGCCCCTAGAGCAATGGAAGCTAAAGAGAAAATAAACAAATGGGACTACATCAAAATAAAAAGCTTTTTTACGGCAAAAGAAACCATCAACAAAACAACAAGAAAGGCCACTGTGTGGGAGAACATATTTGCAAATGATACCACTGATAAAGGTTTAATCTCCAACATTTGCAGACAGCTTATACAACTAAATAAAAGGAAGATGAATGATCCAATTAAAAAATGGGCAATGGACCTAAATAGAATATTTTCAAAAGAAGACGGAAGGCCAAAAGGCACATGAAAACATGCTCAAAGTCACTAATTGTCCGAGAGGTGCAAATCAAAACAACAATGCGGTACCATCTCACACCTGTCAGAATGGCCAACATCAACAAATCAACAAACGACAAGTGTTGGCGAGGTTGTGGAGAAAAAGGAACCCTCGTGCACTGCTGGTGGGAATGCAGACTGGTGCAACCACTGTGGAGAACAGTGTGGAGTTCCCTCAAAAAACTGAAAATGGAACTCCCATTTGACCCAGTAATCCCACTTCTAGGAATATATCCCAAGAAACTAGAAACACCAATCAGAAAGGATATATGCAGCCCTATGTTCATAGCAGCACAATCTACAATAGCCAGAATTTGGAAACAGCCTAGGTGCCCGTCAGCAGATGATTGGATCCAAAAACTATGGTACATCTACACAATTGAATACTATGCTGCCATAAAAGAGAAGGAATTCTCATCATTTGCAGCAACCTGGATGGAATTGGAGAACATCATGCTGAGTGAAACAAGCCAATCAGTGAAAGAGAAACACCACATGACCTCACTCATTTGTGGATGATAAAGAACATTATAAATTGATGAACCAAGAGACAGATATAGAGACAGTAAAACAACAGGCAGACTGTCGAATTACAGTGGGGAGGGGAGGAAGATCTGGGGGAGATAATAGATCAACCGAAGGACTTGTGTACATCCATATAGGTACAACCAATGGACATGGAACTCTGGGGAGGGAGGGTATGTACGGGAGGGAGGAAGGGGGGCAAAAAAAATCAATAAAATATATTTTTTTAAAAATGTACATAAGGCTGATTGAGCTCTACCTTTACTCAAGATTATAAATAGATTATTCAGTAAAATATATTTTTTTATCCAGGAATTGGGACAAATACTCAAAAGTCATGTGTAAAATGAAGGAATCAATTAAATTGCTCCTTCTCGTGGGGATGTGAGTTTGAGTGTTAGCCTAGGAGGTATCTCAAAGCATTGAGAGACCTGTCATCTCCTCAAATAACTTTTTGTCTGTAATATTTCAGTAATTTTCATGCAGATATTTTTACTACCAAGTAAAGCACATTGGCTAACAGTTCTTAGATGCCACTCTCTGCCTTTCTTTTCATTGTACAGCCAATAGGAGTGATATTTAGAAAATATTTTTGAGCATTTAGTGCTTATTTTGGGACATTTGTACACTGCCCTCAGTTAGGGTCAGTCATGTAGGCAGGCAGAGGCAATTAGGGGCAACCAGGCAGGCAGGCAGATGAGCATTTAGGAGCCATCTATGAGGAAATGGCTGTGAAATTTGGAAACCTTAATAACATCCATGGGCAATTTATCTGAATATTACAGATAGAGAATAAATAGGTCCATTGAATACTAAACAGGAACAAGTACAAATTAAGTTAGAGGAGTTTTTTTTGGCTAATTAAAAAAACTATTAGATAATAGTGTGGTTTGAGGAGCTTCTGTGCAACCAAACCATGAAAACAAAGAGAGAGACAGGGGAGCTCTGGGAAGAAAATGAGGAAATGATTGAAAGTTACTTTAAGGATTCAATTCCACATATTGGGAGACATGGGGATGAAATGTGTAAATTATTAAATCCTCATCTATCCCATCAGAATAAAGAAATAACAGTATAAGCACAACATTCAGGGATTGGAAATAACTAACAGAAAAAACAAATAAAAGAGATCAAAGTAATTTCCCCTGAGTAAAGGAAGGAGAGATGAGGAAGGATAAGCCCTGGGACCACTAATTTTTATTACATATCCTTAAATGCCTTGCTGTATTTTTTCAACCCTGGGCATATATTATCTTCACTTTTAAATTAATTTTTAAAGGATAATTTACAAATCATAATATACCTAAAATATATTCTATAAACAGATTCTAAATAATTAATTCCATTAAGCAATTAATCATATACATAAACTTTCTAATTTTTTCATACAAATGTTATATAATTTATATCTTAGAACATGTATGACATAGTTTCTGCCCTCTAGACATCACTCATACTATAAACCATGTTATCTCAGCTAACCAAGGTCAAGACTACACAGAGAAAGAAGAAATTTGCAAAGCTGAGTAACTTAGAGTTGTCAGGTTTGCTTTAAAGGACAATTTATCCCATTTTACCATAACATTGTTTTCAAAAGGCAGGCATTTGAAAATTCCAATATACTTTTCAGCAACTGATCCCTAATTAATGAAGGATAAAGAAGTATAGCTCTTATTCTCTAAAAAAATAAAATAAAATAAAATACTTATCATATTCTAAATAAAAAGGGGACAGTGGGAGATCTGAGGAAACCAATAAGGAATCAGACACAACAGCTGCTTTCCATGGATATTTCCCACTGCCTGATGCAAGAAAAGGAGAGTTTCATTTTCAGCAAGGATGAATGATTTTCCACAGGTGGTTACAACTGTCAGTTTGCTGGTGTAGATAGAAAATATGAAAACAAAATGTTTGGAATGGAATGGATCACAGATCATACTAAATCCATTTCATGGCAGAAATTGGAGTGGGCACTGAACAACTGTCCAGTCCTGGACACTCACCTTAGAGCAAAGAGCCATCTAAGCAACACTACACTCCTGCTACCAGATACAATAATTACACGATTTAACCAAGTCTTAAGAGCTCTGCAAGTTCCATCAAGTTCTCCTTCCCAGAATAAGTTTTCAAAAAGAAAAAGAAAAAAAAAAAAACAAAGACATACAAATGGCCAAAAGACATTTGAAAAGATGTCCAATGTCACTAATCATCAGAAAAATACAAATTAAAACCACAATGAGATATCACCTCACACTTGTCAGAATGACTATCACCAATAAATCAACAAGCAAAAAGTATTGACAAGGAGATGGAGAAAAGGGAACCCTCATGCAATGTTGGTGGAGTTATAAATTGGTGCAACTGCTATAGAACAGTATAAAGATTGACTATTTACATACTACTACAGTCAATGAATTAAAAATTAAAAGTAGAACTATCATATGATCCAACAATTCCTCTTCTGGTTACTTATCTGAAGAAACCCAAAAATGCTAATCCTAAAAGACATGTGCATCCCTATGTTAATTGTGACATTATTTACAATTGCCAAGATATGAAAGCATTGTAGGTGCCCTTCTATGAACAAATGGATAAAATAGGTGTGATACATACTGGTATATATCTGATAGAATATAACTTCGCTATAAAAAAGAATGAGGGAGATTCCAAGATGGCATCCAGGAGGATGGCAGCGAGGGCAAGACTGTGAGTGAGGGAGCAAAAATGGAATGTGTGGACCTCTGGTATATTTGAGTAAGCGACAGCTAGATCTAACAAGACCTTCTGGGGCTGGCAGACAGACTACTAGTAGCCAGGCAACCTCTGATAATACAGTAATCTCTCCCAGAGGACCAGCTCTGCCACAGAGGCCTTACCTTCTAAAGGAAAAAATGGCAGTGACTGGAAACCCAGCCTCACCTCCTGCCAGGGTTCCCTCAGACACCACCCAGGACACTACAGCCACACCAACCAGGGAGCTGCTGCCTCAGCTGTGTACCCATGAACATCCAGACTCTAGTATTCCTGGCTAAGGGCTACTGTGAGTTCCGGAACACGCTCCCCTCCTGCCTGCCCAATGCTTTAGCCCTAGTCACTGTGACTTTGCATGCAAAGAGCTGCCACCCGGAACTGTGTGGGGAGAAAGCAGCTGCTGCCTGAGATCACGTGCAGAGCAAACAGCCACTGACCCATGACCAGACAGGGAGCAACCACCATGACACCTTGGAGACCAGCCACCATACCACGACCATAAAGGGAGCATCTGCCAGCCTGTGCCTGAACCAGGTGCAGCCACCACCACCCACCCAGGGGAAAACCAATTCCTGCAACCATATGTGGAGAAGCCACAGCCCATGACCATGTGGGGAGCAGCCTCTCCAAGAACCCATGAGGAGCAGTCACCACCCACAACGACCCAAGGAGCATCTGTCACCGATGATCACAAGTGGAGCAACTACCACCCAAAAACAACCAGTCACCAGGGCCCTTCACTGCAGCCACACCAGGTCCACATAATTTGACACCTAGATCCCTTAGAGAGAGCAAAAATGGGAGACATAAGAAAAACCCCAAAGGAAAGAAAAGGAGGAATCACCAGAAAAGGAACTAAATGAAACGGAGGCATGCAATATATCAGAAAAGGGATTCACATTAAGGATCATATAGTTCCTGAACCAGATTGGTGAGAAAAATCAACAAAGTATTTAAGAATCAAGAAGCAATAAAGAGCCGGGACCGGTTTGGCTCAGTGGATAGAGCGTCGGCTTGGGGACTGAAAGGTCCCGGGTTCGATTCCGGTCAAGGGCATGTACCTTGGCTGCGGGCATATCCCCGGTGGCGGGTGTGCAAGAGGCAGCTGAAAGATGACTCTCTCTCATCGATGTTTCTGACTCTCTATCTCTCTCCCTTCCTCTCTGTACAAAATCAATAAAATATATTTTTTTTAAAAAAGCAATAAAGAGTAACATAGCTACGATAAAAAACAATACGGAAGCTTTCAACTATATACCAGGAGAAGTGGAGGACTGAATTAGAGAATTAGAAGACAGAAGAAAAACACACCCAATCTGAACTGCAATTGAAGAAAAAAATAAAAAGACAGGAGGAGAGCCTAATGGAGCTTTGGGTCAACATGAAACAAAGTAACACATGTATAATACAGGTGCCAGAACAATAATAAGAGCAAGGGCTAGAAAACTTATTCAGACACATAATGTCAGAAAACTACCTTGTTTAGGGGAAGAAAATTCACAAAGCACAGAGTCCTAAAAAAGATAAACCCAAAAGGACCCACACCAAGATGCATAAAAATTATAATGATAAATGTTAATGACAAAGAGACTATCTTAAAGCTGTAAAATGAGACTTCTGTGATTAGCACAAGGCAGAGCTGCCATTCAAGTGTGTTTGACTTGAGAGCCCAGTCTCTTCATGACATCGTATCAATAATAACTTTAAGTGTAAATAAACTAAATGCTCCAGTCAAAAAACATTGAGTGGCTGCAAGAGAGAGATAGAAAGTTACCTACAAGGAATCTCCCATTAGATTATCAAATGATTTCTCAACAGAAACACAACAGGCCAGAAAAAAATGTATTGAAGGATAAAATGTGATGCAAAGCAAGGGACTGAATCCAAGAATATTCGATCCAGCAAGGCTATCATTCAAAATTTAAAGGGAAATCAGGAGCTTCCCAGAAAAAAAAAAAAAGAAAAAAGAAAAAAAAAACACCAAAGTACTTGATTACTACCAAGCCAGAAATGCAAGAAATGCTAAAGGGAATGTTGTAAAAAGAAGTAAAAAAGGAGGGAGGAACACAAGCAAAAATATAAAAAATGGCTGCAAACAAGTACCTATCAATAATAACTTTAAGTGTAAATGGACTAAATGCTCTAATCAAAAAACATTGAGTGGCTGAATGGATAAGAAAATATGACCAGTATACATTGAGTGGCCAGATTATTATGATCTCTGAACACATAATAATCTGACCACTCAGTAAGTGTGTATGTATGATGAGTGGAGTCCAGCTAGCATGTCTAAGGGGAGGAGACATAGACAGTTGGCCAGTCTGCCTGCTGGTTGAACTCCTGGTTGAGGGACAATTTGTATATTAGCCTTTTATTATATTGAATATACACTTAGTGGCCAGGTTATTATGATTTCAGAGACCATAATAATCTGGCCACTGAGTGTATATGCTATTTACAACACACCCAACTGAGAAAAAGAGGCTCACAGACTGAAAGTGAAGGAATTGAAAAAAATATCTTTCAGGCAAAGGAAAATGAAAAAAAAAAAAAAAAAAAAAAAAAAGCTGGGGTAGTAATACTTATAAATGACAAATTAGATCTCTAAGTGAAGGCATAAAAAGAGATAAGGAAGTCCACTTCACAATACTAAAGGAACCTATACAACAAGAGAATATAACTCTGGTAAACAGATATGCACCTAAAGCAGGAGCATCCAAATACATTAAAACAAAAAAAACAAAAAACCCACAATTCTGGAAGATATCGAAAGAGATCAACAGCAATATGATCATATTATGGGATCTAATACCCCACTGACATCCCTGAATAAATCCTCTAGACAAAAAAAAAAAAATAGAGAAAGAAAAGAAATAGCAAAGAAACAGCTATCATAAATGACTCACTAGATCAGATGGAATTAATTGACATCTTCAGAACATTTCACCCCAAAGCCACAGAATACACATTCTTTTCAAGTGCACATGGGATATTTTCAAAGATAGATCTCGTATTGGGTCACAGGCAAAGTCTTCATAAATTCAAGAAGATTGAAATCATACCAAGCATCTCCTCAGAACACAATGGCATAATATTAGAAATAAACTACAATAAAAACAATAAAAATACTCAAACACTGGGAAGCAAAATAGCATATTATTAAATAATGATTGGGTAACCAAGAGATAAAAGAAGAAATAAATAACATTCTGGAAACAAATGACAATGAAAACACAACAATTCAAAAATTTATGGGACACAGTGAAAGCAGTCCTGAGAGGGAAAGTTATAGCATTACAGGTCTACCTGAAGAAACAAGAAAAAATGGTAATAAATTATCTAAAATATTTGGCATTTCCTCAAAAAATTACCAGCATTACCCTACTCCCAAAACCAGATAAAAACACTACAAAGAAAGAGACCATGGTACAATATATGCAAATCAATAAACACCAAAAAGAAAAGCCCAGAATGAGCAGAAGAAAGGAGATAATAAATATCAGAGCAGAAATAAATTATATAGAGGCCAACAACACAATACAAAAGATTAATGAAACCAAGAGCTGGTTCTTTGAAAGAATAAATGAGATTGATGAACCTCCAACCAAGCTCACCAAGATGCAAAGAGAGAGGAACAAAATCATAAATGAAAGAGGTGAAATAACAAAAGACCCTACAGAAATACAACAATTTAAAAAAAAAGTCTAGGAACAACTCTATTCCAACAAACTAAACAATCTAGAGGAAATGGACATATTCCTAAAAAAAAATACAACCATCCAAAAGTCATTCAAGAAGAATCAAAAAATCTCAACAGGCTGATAACTGAGAAGGAAATAGAAGCAATCATCATAAACTTCCAGCAAACAAAAGGCCCGGGGCCAGCTGGCTTCCAGGGGAGTTTTACCAAACATTCAAGAACACCTAAAACCTATCCTTCCCAGAGTATTCAAAAAAACTCAAGAGGAAGGAACATTTGTAAACTCTTTCTATGAAGCCAGCATTACCTGACTCCCAAAACCAAATAAAAACACTACAAAGAAAGAGAATTACAGGCTAATATCCCTAATGAACATATATGCTAAAATCCTCAAAAAAAAAAAAAAATCCTAGAAAATCAGATCCAGCATTACTTTAGAAAGATCATAGACCATGACCAAGTGGGATTTATTCCAGGGATGCTAGACTGGTACAATATATGCAAATCAATAAACATAATATATCACATAAGCAAATTGAGAGACAAAAATCACATAATAATATCAATAGATGCAGAAAGACTTGACAAAATCCAACTCCCTTTTCTGATTAAAAAAAAAAAAAAAAACTCTCAGCAAAATGGGAATAGAGGGATCATACCTCAACATAATATATGACAAACCTACAGCCAAATTATACTCAATGGGCAAAAACGAAAACATTTCCCCTAAGAACAGGAATGACACAAGGATGCCCACTTTCACCAGTCTTGTTTGACATAGTATTGGATGTTATAGCCATCAGGCAAGAAGAAGAAATAAAAAGCAACCAAATTGGAAAAGAAGAAGTAAAATTATCATTATTTGCAGATGACATGAAATTGTACATAGAAAACCCTAAAGGTTCCATCAAAAACTCCGAGGCTTAAAAATTAATTTGGCAATGTAACAGGGTACAAAATTAACACCTAGAAATCTATGGCTTTTTTATAAACCAATAATGAATTCACAGAAATAGAAACTAAAAAACAAAAACAATCCCATTTACCACTGCAACACAAAAATTATGGTACATAGGAATAAATTTAACCAAGGAGGTTAAGGACCAGTACTCAGAAAATTACAGGACACTGAAAGAAGAGATAGAGGAAGACATAAACAAATGGAAGAATATACTGTGTTCATTGATTGGAAAAATCAATATCATTAAACTGTCCATACTACACAAAGCAATCTATAGATTCAAAGCAATCCCCATTAAAATACCAATGGCATACTTCAAAGATCTAGAACAAACTCTCCAACAATTCATTTGGAGGGGGAAAAAAAAAAAGACCCCAATTAGTTGCAGCAATCTTGAGAAAAAAGAACAAAGTTGGAGGGTTCACAATACCAGATTTCAAGCTATATTACAAAGCTACTTTTCTCAAAACTGCCTGGTACTGGCACGAGAACAGATGTATACACCAGTGGAACAGAACAGAGAACCCAGAAATCCACCCAAGCCATTATACTCAATTAATATTTGACAAAGGAGGCAAGAGCAAACAATGTTGTCAAGACACTTTCTTCAATAAATGTTGTTAGAAAAATTGGATGGATACATGCCAAATCATGAAGCTAGGACACCAACATACACCATACACAAAAATAAACTCAAAATAAAGTACTTAAACATAAAGCGAGAATCCATAAAAATTTTAGAAGTCATCGGGAGCAAAGTAGCAGACATTTTTTGTAGCAATATCCTTACTGATACAATGGAAACTAAGGAGAAAATAAACAAATGAGACTACATCAAAATAAAAAGCTTCTGCACAGAAAAGAAACCATCAACAAAACAATAAGAAAACCCAGTGCATGAGAGGACATATTTGCCAATGTTATCTCTGATAAGGGCTTAATCTCCAAAATGTATAGGAAACTCTTACAACTTAACAAAAGGAAGATAAACAATCCAATCAAAAAATGAGTAAACAACCTAAATAGACACCTTTTGAAGAGGACATAAAGAAAGCGAAGAGACATATGAAAACATGCTCGAAGTCACTAATCATCTGAGAGATGCAAATCAAAACAATGAGATACCATCTCACACCTGTCAGAATGACTATTAACAACAAATCAACAAACAAGTCCCAGAGAGGATTGGGGGTGGGGGGGAGAGAAGCAGGGGAAAGAGGGCGAGGGGAGAAACCCTCTTGCACTGCTGGTGGGAATGTAGATTGGTACAGCCACTATGGAAAACAGAAGCGGGGGGGGGGGGGGGGAAGAGGGCGAGGGGAGGACCCCTCTTGCACTGCTGGTGGGGATATAGACTGGAACAGCCACTATGGAAAACAGTATAGCATTTCCTCAAACAATTAAAATGAAACTTCCACTTGACCCTGTAATCCCATGTCTACTATATCTCAAGAAAACAGAAACATCAATCAGAAAGGATATATGCACCCCTATGTTCATAGCAGCACAATTTACAATAGATAAGATTTGGAAACCTCCTAAGTGCCCATCAGCAGATGAGTGGATTAGAAATGTGGTACATCTACACAATGGAATACTTCTCTGTGGTAAAAAAATAAAAAAATAAAAAAACATCTCACACACACCAAGGAATGTTTACCATTTGCAACAGCATGGATGGTACTGAAGAGCATTATGATAAGTGAAATAAGCCAGTCAGAGAAAGATAAATATCACATAATCTCACTCATTTGTGGAAAATAAGGAACAGCATAAACTGATGAACAAAAATAGAACCAGAGTTATAGAAGCATGGAATAGTCTGTTCAACCTATGAAGAAAGACGGGGGAGAGGGATGGGAGTAAGAAAGCAACCAAAGGACTTGTATGCAACCAATGGACACAGTTGGGGGTGGTAAGGGCATGTTCTGGGATTTGGGGAGCTGCTGGGTTTAGGTCATTGGGTAGAAAATGAGACATAATATATTAAACAATAAAGAATTTATTTTTTTTAAAAAAAAGAATGAAATCTTACCATTCATAACAACATGAATGAATCTAAAGAGTATTGTGCTGAGTGAAATAAGTCAGGCAGAGAAAGGCAAATACCATCTGATTTCACATATATATATATGGAATCTAAAATACAGAGTAAACAAAGAAATAAAAGAGAAACAGACTTATAGATATAGAGAATAAACTGATAGTTATCTGAAGAGAGGGGATTTGGAAGTTGGGTGAAAAAGTGAAGGGATTAAGAACACAAATTGGCCTTAGCTGGTTTGGCCCAATGGATAGAGCATCAGCCCACAGACTGAACGGTTCAATTCTGGTCAAGGTCACATACCTTGGTTTCAGGCTTCCCTCTGGCCCTGATCATGTGAAAAGTAACCAATCGATATGTCTCTCTCACATCAATTTCTCTCTCTCTCTCTCTCTCTCTCTCTCTCTCTTTCTCTCTCTCTCTCTCTCTCTCTCTCCCCTCCCCCCATTCCTTCCACTCTCTCTAAAAAATCAATGGGAAAAATATCATTGGGTGAGGATAACAAAAACAAAAACAAAAAGAATACAAATTGATAGTTACAGACTAGTCATGAGGATGCAAGTATAGCATATATAAATACTATATAGTCAATAATAATTGTAATTACTATGTGTAGTGCCAGATGGGTACTGAACTTATCAGGGAGATCATTTCATAAATTATACAAATGTCTAGTCACTACACTGTATACCTGAAACTAATATAATAATGCCTTTCTGCTATAATTGAAAAATAAAAGAGGAAAACAAAAGAAAAGGACTAGGAGATGCTATCATGAGAACCATCATCCATTAGGTACATAAACCAAAACTTGGTGTCTTTCATTTCTTGGTTAATAACAGTATTTTCACAAATTTTCTTAATGCCAAAATTATCATATTCCCCTATTGTGAAAGAGTTAGAAATATCAATCACATGATAATCTTCACAGTGTTATTTTCACCTGGTTAATCTCAGATCCACTCAATGATAGAATGTTGGTAAGATCTGCATTTGGGCCGCAAGCAATGGGCAGAGGGGAGTGAAAAGGAAAGTATGAAAGCAAAGGTTCTGCCAGACTCTGGAGGCCTTTGAAGTTTTGAAGACTTGGACATTTTTTGAGGGCTTACATTTGAGGAAAAGGAAAGCCAAGATGAGAGTGTCCATCATTCCTAAGGAAGCCATTCTTGTCCACCTAAATGATGGTGTTTCCTATGGAAAATAAAAGGCCTGCCACCTTAAGCAGCAGGTCAGGAAAAGAAGAGCCGCAACTTAAGAGATAGACTATTTGAGTGATATCATATAACCTTATTTCAGATAACCTCAGCACAAGAGAAAGGTTACAGCCTTATGGTAGGAAACATGGTGAAAGCAAGTTGAGGAAGAGGGGGAGCAGGCTGGTTTTCATGCCTGGAGTGTGGAGAATGGCAGTTCCTGGCATCAGGGAATGGGAGTCTGAGCTCTGCAGCAGGGACACAGATGCCACAAGGTCACTTTGGGCCTTAGAAGGAAAATAGAACATCAAAGAAGAGAATAAATTGAGATGTGAAATTACCCTTCTTACTTACATTTCCTCCCTCCCCATGCCCAAACTGTGGTGATATTAGTCACTTCTTTTGCTTTTAATTTTTCAATTTCAAATAATTTAATCCGAGTTGCAAAATCAGTACAAAGGGCTGCCATATATTCTTAATTCAGATTCACAATTTTAACACTTGGCTACATTTGCTTTATACTCCCCCTTCTATATAGAACATGTTTTTATGCTCTTTACATATTATATACAACATAATACATAGTTATATTTGTTGCCAAACTTTTTTAAATTCTTTATTGTTTAAAGTATTACAAATAGTATTATATATGTGCATATATCCTTTCTGATTGGCTTCTCCCTGGCCAGCCATACCCCCAGCACATTCCCTCACCCCACTAGTGTTGGTGTCCATTGGTTATGCTTATATGCATGCATATAAGACCTTTGGTAGATCCCTTACCACCCCCCACACACACACACCTTCCCTCTAATGTTTGGTGGTCTGTTTGATACTTCTCTGTCTCTGGATCTATTTTTGTTCATCAGTTTATGTTGTTCATTAAATGCCACAATGAGTGAGATCATGTGACATTTATCTTTCTCTGACTAGCTTATTTTGCTTAGCACAGTGCTCTCTAGTTTCATCCATGTTGTTGTAAATGGTAAAAAATCCTTCTTTTTTTTTTTTTACCAGAGCATAGTATTCCATTGTGTAGATGTACCATGGTTTTCTAATCCACTCATCTGCTGAAGGGCACTTAGCCTGTTTCCAAATCTTACTTATTGTAAATTGTGCTGCTATGAACATAAGTCCTTTCTGATTGGTGTTTCTGATTTCTTGGGATACATTCCTAGAAGTGAGATTACTGGATTGAATGGGAGTTCAATTTTTAATTTTTTGAGGAAATTCCATACAGTTTTCCACAGTGCCTGCACCAGTCTATATTCCCACCAGCAGTGTATGAGGGTTCCTTTTTCTCCTCATCTTCTCCAGCACTTGTCTTTTGTTGATTTGTTGATGATAGCCATTCTGACAGACGTGAGATGGTATCTCATTGTCGTTTTGATTGGCATTTCACAGATGATTAGTGACTTTAAGCATGTCTTCATATGTCTGTTTTACTTCTGTATGTCCACTTTCTTTTTTTTACCTTTTTACTTTTAACCAGTTTTTAAAAATTAAATTTATTGGCAAGACATCCTATCTAATAAAGACTCACTATTCTAACTGGCCCTCACACCATTGCAAAAATAGTGGCACCCACAGCCAATATGCTAATTGACTGCCCCACCCTCAAAGATGACAGCACCGACAACCACAAGATGGTGGCACATAGTCCCCTCAGCCCTGCCAGGGAAGAGGCGAATGGCTGCCTCCAGGTTCCCCCAGTCCTCTCAGCCCCCTAGCCGCCCAGGGCCGCCCAAGGCTTAGGTAACCAGGGCTGGCTAAGGCTTGCACTGCCAGCACCAGGTCACCTCTCACCCCTTAGGACTCCTGAACTGTGAGAAGGGGCAGGCAGAGCTGAGACACCCTTCCTCCAGTGCATGAATTTTCATGCCCCAGGCCTCTAATTGGTTAATAAAATTATATAGGTTTCAGGTATACAATTCTATGATACATCATCTGTATATTATATTGTATGTTTGCCACCCCAAGTCAAGTCTCTTTCCATCACCACTTATCCCCCTTTTACACCTAGTTGTGGCTCACAGAGGCACCCAGGAGTTGCCTGCTGGGGTGATGGATTCAGAGTGGCCTGTGTATTGAAACCATTCAAATACAGTGTCTCTGGGAAAGCATCCAGGAAGGATGAAGTCTGAATTTCTACTGCTGGGCCTTGTTCGGATAAGAGCACACCCATCAGGGGCTCAAGGAGGCACCCAGGAGCCACTTTTGGGGCAGTGGGCTCAGGAGACCTGCGTGCTGGAAAGGTTCAACTGCAGTGTCTAGAGGGCAGCATTGGGAAGGCACAACTAAGGTGTCCAGAGGTCAGCAGCCAGGGATGAGGAAGTCGCACTTATTGCTGCAGGAGCCATGAATCCTTGAAGGTGGACAACCTAGGGTCTTCAGGTCTGGAGGTGGGGCAACATGAATTTGGCTGGAGTGGCTGCAGGGTCATGGTCAGTGTCCAAGTCCAGACTGGGTGGTGGTGTTGATGAGTTCCTAAAAGGGTCCACTCTCCCCTTCAAGATGGTATGGCCTCTGTGCCTGAGTCCCACAGTCCGGGAATGCCCACAGTGGTGGTAGATGTTTCCTGCCCAGGAGAGCCTGGTCTGCCAGACTCTAATACTCCTGCTATATTTAACTGTCCCTCCCTCACTCACACATATACCACACATTATCCACACACTCTCCTTTCACCCCCTCACTCACTCATACCCTCTCCCTCCACCTCCATCCTGCAAGCCACCATCTTCCTCACATCTCCCCTTGATTCTTACATAAGTTGTTGATTTTCTCATCCATGTAGTTCATGAACTGTATGACCATTACTCTGAGTTCCTTTTCTGAAGTATGACATGCTCCATTTTATTTAGTTCCTTTTTTAGAAATTCCTCCTTTTCTTTCCTTTGTGGATTCTTTCTTTGTCTCCCCATTCTTGCCATCACCAAAGGGTCCAGGTGCCAAATTGAATGGGGGCTGTGGCTGAAGCAGAGGGCTTGGTGTGAGTGTCACCTGCCCAGAGAGTCACAGGAGAGCCAAGGTACTAGATACATAGGGTCTGTGTCTACTGCAGCTGGTTGACGGGAGCATTGTGCCCCCTAGAGTCACTGGAGAGCCCAAGAGCCAGTATGCATAAGGCCAGCACCAAAGTGGTGGGCCTGTGGGAGAGGGGAGAACACTCTGGAACTCACAGGAGCCTTTGGCCTGGGAGGCTGAATTTCCAGTGGCAGGTCTTTAGCTGGAGTGGCTGTCTGAAGGGTCCCGGATGGTGTCTGAATCCAGTCTGTATAGTGTTGAGGTTGTGCTCCTAGTCACAGTAGCTCTCCTCTTCTAGAGGGCATGGATTCTGTGCCAACTCTGGCTACCCAGGAGTGCTTGCCTTATCAATCCTTTTGAGAGTTAGCTGACTATCATCTGTCTCTTCACCTGAGAAAATCTTTCATTATGCATTTTCCAAGAAAAATAACATTCTTCTTCATTATAATAAGCAAAAGTTCAGAAAAAAGTAACTGATATAACAGGGGTATCTAATCTACTGTCCATATTTAGATTTCAACAATTGTCCTAATACTATCTTTTATATCAGTCTTACCTCTGATTCAGAATCCAATTCTGGATCATGTGTTGCATTTAGTTGTCATGACTCTTTAATATTTTTAATCTAGAAAGTTACTTCATTACTTCATCTTTTCTGGTCTTAATGGCATTGGCACTTTTGAATTTTCAATCCAGTTGTTCCTCAATTTGAATTAGATTCTGGTTATGCATTGGGGGCAGAAATGCTAGATAAGAGGTTCTTTCAGTGCATCATCTGTATATTCACTATAATGTTACCATTATTACCTTTGTAATTAATGAGTAGTCTGTATGAAAAACTTGGAGAGAATGTTCCTCCCCAAACTTTCATCCAAAAGTTTTGGCATCCAAGGATGATTCTGGTCTGAATCTACCTTTTTTTCTCTGATGGTTACAAAATGATGATTTTCTAACTCTAATCTTTCTACATTTATATAATAACATTAGATTTTAAGAAGGACCTTCCCTTTTTTCTCCATTTATTTATCATCACTGTGGACTTAGAGATTCTTATACAGTTCAGTGTATAACCTGTTACTGTTATCGTTCATTTTTATGTTCAGAATGCCCCTCATTTGGCCAGTGAGAGTTCTTCAAGCCTGTCCCTGTGTCCTTATGACATGTTCCAAATATTTTATGAGCACTTCCTTACTTTCTGACTTATAGAGATGCCTGAGACTTTTCTTATACTTTCTTCTCCCCACAGGCTCTGAAATCACCTATTTCTTTAAGGATAATTGGTTTATTTTGTGGAGCAAAATATTTAGAAACCAAGATATAAACATGCTGTGTGCTTAGATATTAGCAACTTCTTACAGGGAAGCATTCAAGGTAAATTGATGTCTTCTTGGGCAGGGACAGGAAGCTTCACATGAGTTTCTAATTGGTTAAATAATATTTAAGTTCTATTTAGTAAGTCCAGGGTAAATGTTACCCATAACATCCCTATTTTTGTTTCCAAACAGATGTTGTTGTGATGGCTGTGTTTGTGGTTGTAGAGTTTGCTGTGCTTGTAAAATCCCAGAGGATATTCGTTGTCTATAACATAAACATCTCCAATCTGGCTGTAACTGGAAGCTTCTCTGACCTTTCATTCAACCTCTACATTTGTCAATAACAGTAAACTAACCCAAATTTGTGTTTCTTGTGCTTCTACTTTTGGCCAGGATATTATAACCTAATTAAGGCAGTTGCATCTGTGTTGTAATCAGTGTCAGTGTAGTTACAGAATCCAGCAGCCAGCCATGAATTCTGGGATGCAAAGCTGTCCTCACACACCAACATAGCCATTGGAATAAATTCTACGCATCTTCTAAAAATATCTCTCAAACTACTCATCAATCCTCATTAGTCCTTTCTATATCAACTTTCTAATGCAGCTGCTTTCCAACCCACACTGTCATTGACTGACTCTCATCCCATAAACCTAAATATTGTGACATGTTGTTGTCACTGAAATAAATGGAATAAGCAAACCTTATGGGAGATACTGCTGCTGCTTGCCAACTTCAAAAATGAACATGGAAGGAGTAGTCCAAACTTCAGCAGCTCAGGGCATGAAAAAAATAAAATACTTATTCTACACGCAAATTTAAGCATTCTAACATTTTTTATTCAACAAATTGTATCTCATGTCCATTTCATTTTTAAAATTCTTCTCCCAATATAGCACAGTAAATGAAAGTGTAGGATGGCTTCAATGAAAAAAAGTTTCAACAAGATTCCTTCTGAGACATCCCTGCCTGTTAATTAATAGAAGCTGGAACAAGTACTTTTGGCTTGTTATAATATGAAAAAAATTGTCTGTGCTATATCTACAAAGAGATTTTTCTACTAATCCTATCTAATATAGAGATAATTTGCAAATTAACCATCACTACATCACAAAGATGGTGGCACCCATAGCCATGAGATAGCAACACACATAGCCACAAAATAGCAGTGCCCCGTCCTCTCAGCCCCACTGGAGTCCCCAAGTCACAGACGGGGGTTGGTTGCTGAGAGCGGGCAGCATAAGCATTCTGAACCCAACTTCAGATGGGATTTGGCCTGGACAGGGCGTGGAATACTTGTGTTAAAAGAGAAGGAACTGGTGAGCTGAGCAGAGTCCAGTGGTCCCCGACTTCTGGGCAAGGTCAAGTCCAGGTGGCCAAAGGATGGAGGGGGTGGAGGATAGTGTAACAGAAGGGGCTGGTGGTGGAGGCACAGGGTGAAAGCCGACCAAGAAAGAGGAAAGAAGCCCTTTGTTAGAATTCCTGAGAACAGAGAGGGAAGTCATTTGCATTTCCCAGCCATGGATGGGCCGGGGCATGGATGGGCCTCTGGGCCACGGAGTGTCTCTGGGCAGCGGGCGCAGAGTAGACAGGCCCCACAGAGAACTACTGGTGCATGGATTCATGCACAGGGCTACTAGTGTGTTAATAATTTTATGAATGAATGGTAAAATTTTTTCCATATTCTTATATATCTGCTCCTCAATTTTCTGCAATGTGCATGTATTACTTTTGTCAGAGACTTCGAATATAAAAATAAACATAAGTGTATACACAATGGGATAAGAAAAGCACTAGCCATATTAGGTGCAGATAGAAACCAGATAGGAGGTGGTCCAGGGGAAATAGCATTTATCAAGTCAGTAAGATGTTCTGCGGCTGAACTTTAAAGGTTGCAATGAGATCAAACATTTAAACATCAACTATATTAGAACTCACCACCTTTACATATAGCAATGTCTCAGTTGAAATTTTTCATTTCAAAAAACTATTTTACAGTTTCCAAAATGGTGGCAAATTAAGTGGAAGCTACACTGACACTCTCCCAGGACCAAACTGTAAGTACAACTAAAATATAGAAAAACCATCCTGACTAATCAACTGAAGACTAGCTAGAGAGAAACCTTATAACCAAGGATGTAAAATGGAGACCACATAGAGATTATACCAGAAGGTGGAGAAATTGAGCAAGGGATAGAGAACCTGTTAGAAGAAATAATGGCAGAAAACTTTCCTAACCTGGTGAAGGAAAAAGTCACACAAGTCCAGGAAGCACAGAAAGTCCCAAGCAAAAAGAACCCAAACAGACCAATTCCCAGACACAGCATAATTAAAATGCCAAAAATTAAAGACAAAGAGGGAATCTTAAAGGCAGTAAAGGAAAAGCAACTTGTTACCTACAAAGGAGCTCCCATAAGGTTGTCAGCTGATTTTTCATTACAAATTTTACAGACCAGAAGGGAATGGCATGCAGTATTCAAGATAATGAAAAATAAGGATCTGAAACCAAGACTATTATATCCATCAAGGCTATGATTCAAAATAGATAGTGAAATAAAGAGTTTCCCAGATGGGGAGAAAAAAAGGCTAAAGGATTTTATCATTGCCAAACCAGCAATGCAAGAAATGTTAAAGGGACTAGGGAGTGGTGTAATAAGAAGAAGAAATACAGAAACATATGCATAAAGAATTAAAATGGCAAAAAAAAAAAATAGTAGCTATCAATTGTTACCTTACATGTAAGAATTAAATGCTCCAATCAAAAGATATTTGGGAGGGGAGACAAAATGGACCGAGCAGATGGACCTGTTCTGAGCCTAGTCTCAGAGCAGATAGGAGTGCCTGAGAGTCACTCAGAGAGTGTTAGTTGGCAAGCTAAGGGGTAGCAGAACTCTAAGAGAAGGTAGGGGTCTGCTGAACAGGATTTCCTGACCAAGCAGCCCGCACTGTGGTGGCAGAGACCTGTCCCAGAGATACGGGCTCAGAGGGAAAACTACTCCATCTTACAAAGAAAAGAGGATCTCATCTCAGGCCTGAAAAACCCACAACAGTGGAGACCACCAAACAGCTGTGATGCCCCAATGGGCACAAACACGTGGATTCAAGGGAGTTCTTCAATCACCCATGGAAAAGTCAGAGTTTGCTGGGAATAACGTGAGGGATTTGGGTCCCCGCTGAGGCGGCAGTGGCTGCAGCGGCTGCACAGCCAGAGCAGCTCTGAAGGAGGCAGCAGCTGCAGAGAGAGTCATGCGCTGCAGGACCCAGTGCTGAGTTTGGTGTGATCTTCCCAAAAATCGGGACTTTTTTTAAATGCCAAAGGACGTGGAACAAATTGTTAAGAATCAGGACTGTCCTGCCAAAAGTGGAACATCTGGACACCTTGGTGCAGACCCATCCTGTGCCTGGTCCCCTTCACCCCCTTGCTTCTGAATACTAGGGAAGGACTGCCGAGTTTGGCATAACCTGGGAGACTGCTGGGGGAAATTGTCTTCCTGGAAACAGGGAATCAGAGTGAGAAGAGACCATCTGGGAGCCAGCACCTAGGCAGCCTACCTCAACAAACCATAGAGAGTGCCATAGAGAAAGAAGGCTAGAGCAGCCAAAAAGATGGGGAAGTCAATCCAGAAACACTGCCACCTAGGGGCTGAGTTAAAAACTGACATTTTTATTATTATTATTATTATTATTATTATTATTATTATTACTTTTAATTAATCAAAAATAAAAGGACACAAATAACTAACAAATAGCCTACTTAAAATTAAGGACTAGCTTACAAAACTGAGGTACAGTGCAACGCAGGGAATTGCAATACTGTCTGGAACGAGAAACAGGTGTGCCAATAGAATAACAGAGGAAGTGAATGACCACTACTGCACATTTTTATGCTATTCCTTCTATTTTTATTTTATTTTCATTTTTTACATGTTTTACTTAAGAAATGATTTTTTTTTCTTTTTTCCTCACTTGATTTTACCTTTTCAATTATTACATTTTTTAGTTTTGAGCATCATTATTACTACTGCTATTTTGCATTTTTTGTTTCATTTTTCTTTTCTTTATTCTTTTTATTAAGTTCCATTTTATTTTCTCTTTATTTTACATTGGTCTTTATTTTATTTTATTTTATTTTCATCTCTACTATAGCATCATTCAACTCGACCTTTATGCCATCACTCTCTTACTAACCTTTCCCCTTTTCATCTCCTATTTATCTTAACCCTTTCCTGCTTTGTTTTTCCCTATTCTTTCTGTATACCTCCTGCTAAAATTCTCACCCTACTTATATACCTAATTTCCAACCCCCTGCTCCAAGTGCATAAATACCACTCTCTTCACTATACTAACTATTAAAAAAAAAAAAGAAAGAAAAAAAAAAGTTTTCCTCTCTGTCCTTTTGTTGTTGTCTGCATGAATGTTGATTATATTGAATTTTTATGCTTTTTAGTGAGATTGATATGCTTATTCTATTGTTGTTATTGTTTCTTAGTATTTATTAATTGCTTTGTTTTTATTTGTTTTATACTTCTTTTTATCCTAGCCTTGCTTGATATTAGTGGGTATTGTAGTTTATATTAATCTCCAAGTATTGTTGCTAGCATTTGCTGGAATTAGTGGTTGTTCTATTGGAATTTTCTCCACATATATATAGTTTGTTCCCCTTTTCTCTCTTAGTTTTCTTCTTCTTCTTCTTCTTCTTCTTCTTCTTCTTCTTCTTCTCCTTCTTCTCTCTCTCTCTCTCTCTCTCTCTCTCTCTCTCTCTCTCTCTCTCTCTCTCTCCTTTTTCCTGTTTCCCAATTTCATTTGAACACTACTTTTTTTTTCTTTTTCTTTTTCTTTTTTTTTAAATCTATTTATCCCTCTTCTTTTTTTTCTCTTTTTTTTAATTTTCTTCTTTCTCTCCTATCCTCTAATTTTCCTTTCGCTAGTGGACACCTTTATTAGATGTTATTAATATCACAAATACATTCCTGTTCAGTGCCTTTTGTGTTGTACCTGGTAGTGTTGAATTTTATGCCTTTAAATCAATGAAGGAGAAAGAGAACTACAAAACCAGACATCCTAAAAATAGAGACCATGAGGAGACAAAGAAACAGCCCACACATGAAAGAAAAGCAGGCATCACCATAAAAGGAAGTAAACGAATTTGAGTAAAACAACCTACCAGAGCAAGAATTCAGAGTAATGATCATAAGATGGCTAAAAAGAATGGAAGACAAATTTAACAGTATGAGTAAGAACCAAGAGGAAATGAAGAAGAACCAAGAGGAAATGAAAATGAACCAAGAAGAAATGAAAAATGACATTGCTACTATGAAGAACCCAATAGAAAGCATCAAGAGTAGACTAGAAGAAGCAGAGGACCACATCAGTGAGCTAGAAGACAAGATGGAAAAAATACCCAATTAGAGCAGCTTCTAGAAAAAAAAAATTAAAAAGCAGGAGGAGAGCCTACAGGACCTTTGGGATAATACAAAACAAAACATTATTAGAATAATAGGGGTTCCAGAAAGAAATGAAACTAAGGAAGACATAGAAAATGTATTTCAAGAAATAATGACAGAAAACTTTCCTGAGATAGAGAACAAAAAGCCCACATAAATCCAAGATGCTCGCAGAGTCCCCAGCAAAATGAATCCCAAAAGACCAATGCCAAGGCACATTATAATTAAATTAGCAAACACAACAACAAAGTAAGAATCTTAAAAGTAGCCAGAGAGAGACAGAAAGTTACATATAAAGGAACCCCCATCAGACTAGCAACTGATTTCTCAACAGAAACTCACCAGGCCAGAGGGAATGGGATGAAATATACAAAGTCATGCAAAGGAAGGGTCTGAATCCAAGAATACTATACCCAGCAAGGCTATCAATCAAAATTGAAGGTGAAATCTGGAGCTTCACAGACAAAAAAAGACTAAAGGAATTTCTCTCCACCAAACCAGCAATGCAAGAAATGCTAAAGGGTCTATTGTAAAAATAAAGAAATAAAAAGTAAAGAAGAAACACAGGGGTATAGAATAAAAATGGCATCAAATAAGTACCTATCAATAATAACTTTAAATGTAAAAGGATTAAATGCCCAAGCAAAAGACATAGGGTATCGGATTGGATAAAAAAAATAAGACCCATATATCTGCTGTCGATAAGAAACCCACCTTAGAAAAAAAGATGCACACAGACTGAAGGTGAAGGGATGGAAAAAGGTTTTTCAGGCAAATGGAAATGAAAAAAAAAAAAAAGCTGGGGTAGCAATACTTATATCTGACAAATTAGATCTCAAAGTGAAGGACATAAGAAGAGATAATGAAGGCCACTTCATAATACTAAAGGGAGCAATCCAACGAGAAGAAATAACCCTGGTAAACATATATGCATCCAATATGGGAGCACCGAAATACATAAAAACAAACAAACAAACAAAAAACTGCTGGAGGACATTAAGGGAGAGATTAGTAGCAATACAATCATAGTAGGAGATTTTAATACCCCACTGTCACCTTTGGACAAATCATCTAAACAAAAAATCAGCAAAGAAACATCAATCATAAATGACACACTAGACCAGATGGAATTAATCGACATCTTCAGAACATTTCACCCCCAAACCACAGAATATACATTTTCTCAAGTGCACATGGGTCATTTTCAAAGATAGACCACATTTTGGGGCATAGGCAAAGTCTCTTCAAATTCAAGAAGATAGAAATCATATCAAGCATCTTCATAGATCATAGTGGCATAAAATTGGAAATCAACTACAATAAAAATCATCCAAAGAAATCAAACACATGAAGACTATATACCATGCTATTGAACAAGGACTGGGTTACCAGAGAAATCAAGGAAGAAATTTAAAACATCCTGGCACCTAATGACAATGAAAACACAACAATCCAAAATCTATGGGACACAGCAAAAGCAGTTATGAGAGGGAAGTTCATATCTCTACAAGCCTTTTGCAAAAAACAAGAAAAAATGGTAACAAATTATCTCACTCTACAATTCAAAGAGTTAGAAAAAGAGCAACAAGAAAATCCTAGTGTAAGCAGAAGAAAGAAAATAACAAAAATCAGAGCCAAGATAAATGACATAGATACCAAAGAAACAATACATAAAATCAACAAAACAAAAGTATTTGGTAGCTCACCAGCATAGTACAAAGGTTGACTGCCGACTTATGTACCAGGATGTAACAGTTTGATTTTCAGTCAGGTCACATGCATGGGTTTCAGCTTGATAGGCAGTAGAGGGGCATGCAGGAGGCAGCCAATCAATGATTCTCTCTCAACATTGCTGTTTTTATCTTTCCCTTATCTCTGAAAATCAATAAAAACATTTTGAAAAAACTGAATCAGGAAGAATCAGTAAACCTGAATAGGCCAATTACAACTCATGAAATAGAAGCAATGATGAAAAAAATCCCAGCAAACAAAAACCCTAGTTCAAACAGCTTCAAATTGGAATTTTACAAAACATTTATAGAACTAACACCAATTATCCTTAAACTATTCCAAGAAACCCAACATGAAGAAACACTTCCAAGCTCTTTTTACAAGGCCAGCATTATCTTAATTGCAAAACCAAATAAAGACTACAAATAAAGAGAATTATAGGCCAACTAGAGGCTCAGTGCATTAAAATTCATGCCCAGGGATGAGAGGTTATCTGGCAATCAGGGAAAGGCAATGCCCAATCACACCTCTGCTGCTTCCACTGCCAGCAGTGCAAGCCTTGGCCAACCCTGGTTACCTGAACCTAAGGTTGCCCTGGACAAATGCACAGCTGCCATATGAGGCTTGCCTGCATCTCAGCCTTGCCCTGGGCAGCTAGGGAGCCACTATCCAAAGCTTGCCTGTGCCTTTGGCCAGCCCTAGTTCTCTGGGTACTGAGGGATCCAAGGGACTCTGGAGGCATGTGCACAGAATGATGATGCCTGCTGCCCTGGTGGGGCTGACAGTACTGGGAGCTGGCATCTTTGAGGGCATGGCAGTCAATAAGCATATTCCCTCCATATTGGCTGTAGGCACAACTATCTTTGAAGGTGAGTCAGCCATCTTTGAGGGTTGGACAGCCAATTTGAGGGTGAGGCAGACAATTAGCATATTCCTTCTTTATTAGATAGGATATCCCTGATCAACATAGATGCCAAAACCCTCAACAAAATATTAGCAAATCAGAATATATATTTTTTTGCTTTATTACATATGTGTCCTTATCCTCTATTGACCACCCACTCCCTCCCTGGTGTCTATGTTCATTGGTTGGCTTATATGCATGCATAGAAGTCCTTTAGTTGATCTCTCCCCCTTAACTCTCCCCTCCCCTATCTTCCCTCTGAGGTTTGAC
The DNA here is from genome assembly GCF_964339955.1 of Pipistrellus hanaki. NCBI lineage: Eukaryota > Metazoa > Chordata > Mammalia > Chiroptera > Vespertilionidae > Pipistrellus > Pipistrellus hanaki. The sequence goes on from NC_140505.1 coordinate 94,821,754, forward strand.
AGTCTGATAGATTCTTCTTATCTCTGGATCTGTTTTTGTTCATCAGTTTACGTTATTCATTATATTCCATAAATGAGTGAGATCAATTGATATTTATTTTTCTCTGTCTGCCTTATTTCGCTTAGCATAATGCTTTCCAGGTCCAACCATGATGTGGTAAATAGTAATAATTCCTTATTTTTTACCACAGCATAATATTCCATTGTGTAGATGTACCACAGTTTTCTAATCCACTCATCTGCTGATGAGTACTTAGGCTGTTTTCACATCTTATCTATAGTAAATTGTGGTGCTATGAATATAGGGGTGTATATATTCTTTCTGATTGCTGTTTCTGGTTTTGGGGGATATGATCCTAGAAGTGGGATCACTGGGTCAAATAGGAGTTCCATTTTTAGTTTTTTGAGGAAACTCCTTACTGTTCTCCACAGTGGCTGCACCAGTCTGCATTCCCACCTACAGTGTATGAGGGTTCCTCTTTTTCCACATCCTCTCCAGCATTTGCCATTTGTTGATTTGTTGATTAGCCAAATGTGAGATGGTACCACATTGTTGTTTTGATTTGCACTATGGGATGTGAGATGGTACAGCATTGTTGTTTTGATTTGCATCTATGGGATGATTAGTGACTTAGGGCATATTTTCATAGGTCTCTTGCCTTCCTTATGTCTTCTTTTGAAAAGTATCTCTTTAGGTCCATTGCACATTTTTTCATTGGGTTGTTTATCTTCCTTTTGTTAAGTTGTAGGAGTTCCCTGCAAATGTTGGAGATTGAACCCTTATCGTTGATAACATTGGCAAATATGTTCTCCAATGCAGTGGGCTTTCTTGTTGTTGTTGTTGTTTTTAAAATATATTTTACTGATTTTTTTAAAGAGAGGAAGGAAGAGGGATAGAGAGTTATAAACATCGATAACAGAGAAACATCGATCAGCTATCTCCAAGGTGCATGCTCTTGACCGGAATCGAACTTGGGATCCTTGAGTTCGCAGGTCGATGCTCCATCCACTGAGCCAAACCAGTTTCGGCTTTCTTGTTTTGTTGATGATTTCTTTTGCAGTGCAAAGATTTTTATTTTGTTGTAGTCCCATTTGTTTATGTTCTATTTAGCTTCCATTGCCCTAGGGGCAGTATCAGTGAAGTTCTTTTAGCATATGTCTGAGATTTTGCTGCCGGTGGATTCCTCTAATATTTTTATGGTTTTCCATATTATGTTTAAGTCCTTTATCCATTTTGAGTTTATTTTTGTGTATGGTGTAAGTTGGTGATCTAGTTTCATTTTTTTTTGCAAGTATCTGTCCAATTTTTCCAACACCATTTTTTAAAGAGACTGTTTGACCACATTGTATGTTTTTTTCTCCTTTGTCAAATATAGTTGAACATAATGGTTTGGGTTGATTTCTGAGTTATCTATTCTATTCCATTGGTCTATTTGTCTGTTCTTGTGCCAGTACCAGACAGTTTTGAGAACAGTGGTTTTGTCATACAGCTTGATATCTCATATTTAGATCCTTCCTACTTTGTTCTCCTTTCTCAGGATTGCTGCAGCTATTCGGGATCTTTTTTTATTCCAGAGGAATTTTTGGAGGTTTTTTTCTAGGTCTGTGAAATATGCCATTGGTATATTTATTTAGAGTGCATTGAATCTATGGATTGCTTTGGTTAGTATGGACATTGTGGTGATGTTGATTCTACTAATCCATGAAAACAGTATGTTCCTCCATATATTTATGTCTTCCTCTATCACTTTCTTCAGTGTTCTGTAGTTTTGTGAGTATGGGTCTTTTACCTAGTTAGTTAGGTTTATCCCTAAGTATCTTAACTTTTTTGGTACAATGGTAAATTGGTTTTTTGGTTTTTTTGTCTCTCTCTCTGTGTAAGTTCATTGTTGGTGTATAGCAACGCCATAGATTTCTTGGTGTTAATTTTGTATCCTGCTACATTGCCAAATTCATTTATTAAGTCTAGTAGTATTTTTATGGTGTATTTAGAGTTTTCTATGTACAGTATCATGTCATCAGATAATAATGACAGTTTTATGTCTTCTTTTCCAATTTGGATTCCTTTTATTTCTTCTTGTCTAATTGCAATGGCTAGTACTTCTAATACTATATCGAACAGGAGTGGTGAGTGGGCACCCCTGTCTTGTTCCTGTTCTTAGGTGAAATGGTTTTTGTTTTTGTCCATTGAGTATGATGTTGGCTGTAGGTTTGTCATATAAAGCTTTTATTATGGTGAGGTATAATCCTTCTATTCTCATTTTGCTGATTGTTTTTTATCAAGAAAGGATGTTGGATTTTGTCAAATGCTTTTTCTGCATCGATTGATTTGACTGTGATTTTTACTTCTTGATTTGTTTCTGTGATGAATCACATTTATTGATTTGCAGATATTGTACCATCCTTGCATCCCCGAGATAAATCCTACTTGGTCATGGTGTATGTTCTTTCTGATGTAATACTGAATCTGATTTGCTAGAATTTTGTTGAGGATTTTGGCATTTATGTTCATGATGGATATTAACATGTAGCTCTCTTTCATTTTTAGAATGAAAGAGAGCTACATGTTATCTTTATCTGGGCTTGGTTTTACAGTAATGTGTTATCTTTATCTGGGTTTGGTTTTACAGTAATGCTGGCTTTATAGAATGAGCTTGGAAGTGTTTCTTCCTCTTGAAATTTTTGGAGTAGTCTAAGGCAGATGGGTTTTAGTTCTTCCTTGAATGTTTGGTAAAACTCCCCTGTGAAGCTGTCTGGCTTTTTCATTTGTTGGAAGCTTTTTGATGACTGCTTCGATTTCTTCCATAGTTATTGGCTATTGAGATTTTTAGATTCTTCCTGACTAAGTTTTGGAAGGTTGTATTTTTCAAGGAATATGTCCATTTCCTCAAGGTTGTCTAGTTTATTGGAATATAGTTGTTCATAGTATTATTTTACAATCCTTTGTATTTCTATAGGGTCTGTTGTTATTTCAGCTCTTTCATTTCTGATTTTGTTTAATTGGGTTCTCTCTCTTTGCTTCTTGGTGAGCTTGGCTAGAGATTCGTCAATCTTGTTTATCCTTTCAAAGAACAAGCTCTTGGTTTCTTTGATCTTTTCTATTGTTTTCTTGGTCTCTATGTCATTTACTTCTGCTCTGATCTTTATTATCTCTTTCCTTCTGCTCACTCTGGGCTTTTCTTGTTGCTCCCTTTCTAATTCTTTAAGTTTTCAAGTTAGATTATTTACTAAAATTTTTTCTTGTTTTTTCAGGTAGGCCTGTAGAGTTATAAACTTCCCACTCAGGACTGCTTTCATTGTGTCCCATAGATTTTGGGTTGTTGTGTTTTCATTGTCATTCACTTCCAGAGGTTTTTAATTTCTTTCTTTTTTTATGTCTTTGGTAACACAATCATTGCTTCATAGCATGCTATTCAGCCTCAAAGTGTTTGAACGTTTTTATTTTTTTATTGTAGTTTATTTCTAATGTTATGCTTTTGTGGTCTGAGAATATGCTTAATATGATTTCAATCTTCATGAATTTGGAAAAGCTTTTCCTGTGACCCAATATGTGGTCTATCTTTGAAAATTTCTCATATGCACTTGAGAAGAACATATATTTTGTGGTTTTGGCGTGAAATGTTCTGAAGTTGTCCATCATGTCCATCTGGTCTAGTGAGTCATTTAGGATTGCTGTTTCTATGTTGAATTTTCATCTAGAAGATTTGTCCAGTGGTGTCAGTGGGGTATTAAAAACCCCTACTATGATTGTATTGTTGTATATCTCTCTCTTGATATCTTCCAGGAGATTTTTTATGTATTTCCATGTCCTGCATTAGGTGCACATATGTTTATCAGGTTATACCTTCTTGTTATATTGATCCCCTTAGTATTATGAAGTGGCCTTCCTTATCTCTTGTTATGGCCTTCAATTTGAGGTCTATTTTGTCAGATATAAGTATTGCTACCCAGCTTTTTTTTTTTTTTTTTCAATTTGCCTGAAATATATTTTTTCACCTCTTCACTCTCAGTCTGTGTGAGTCCCTTGTTCTGAGGTGGGTCTCTTGTAGACAAAAAACATATGGGCAATGTTTTTTTATCCATTCAGCTACTGAACATCATTTGATTGGAGCAGTTAGTCTATTTACATTTAAAGTTATTATTGATAGGTACTTTTTTGTGTCCATTTTTATTTTTTGTGTCTGTATTCCTTTTTCTTTCTTATTTCTTCTTTTTACACTATTCCCTTTAGCATTTCTTGCATTGCTGGCTTGGTAGTGATAAATTCCCTATTTTTTAATTTATTTTATTTATTTTTTTGTCAGTGAAACTCCTTATTTCCCATTCAATTTTGAATGATAGCTTTACTGGATACACTATTCTTGGATTCAGTCCCTTGCTTTGCGTCACTTTGTAAATTTACTTACATTCTTTTCTGTAGAGGGCCAAATGGGAAGACACCTGGACATTCTTTAGATTGTTGTTGACTGGGCTCGGGATATTGACAGAATCATGTCAGTTGCACTCCCAGGGTTTGCACTCCCGCCCTGGGAGTGCGGAGATGTTCTTAGTTCCTGGCTTGTGTTTGTCCAGGAGGAAGGAGTGGGTGGAACCTGGGCTCTCCCCGGCTCCTTGTTTTCCTGTGAAACCCCCTTATTGGAATGGAGTATAAATAGATGTGCTGCATGGCTTAGGAGGTCCTCAGTCTGTCTCTCCAGCAGAAGAGGTCAGCAGCCCTCCCAGATCCAAGCTTAAAATCTATCTCTGTGTCTTCTCTCTTTATTTCTAATATTTCTCAATTCCTGGGCACCTCCACTTAGAACCGGTTCATTCATCTCTCTTTCCGTGCACGGAAAGGGGAGATCCCCGCAGCTTTAAGCCCCCACACTTTTCTGGCCTGATGTGTTTCTGCTGAGAAATAATTTGATAACGTACTGGGAAATCCCTGATGCATAACTTTCTGTCTCTCTTTTGCAGCTTTTAAGATACTCTCTTTGTCCTGAATATTTGCCATTGTAATTATGATGTGTCTTATGTGTATTTTCGGCTTCATCTTGTTTTGGACTCTGTGTTTGTGTGACTTTTTTCTTCCCCACATGAGGGAAGTTTTCTGGTATTATTTCTTCAAATAAGTTTTCAAACCCTTGTTCCTCTTCCTGCCATTCTGGCACACCTATATTTGTAGGTTGCTTCATTTCATGTTGTCCCATAGCTCCCTTAGGCTCTCCTCCTATCTTTTAACTTTTTCCTCCAATTGCAGTTCAGTTTGGATGTGTTTTGCTTCCCTGTCTTCTAATTCGCTAATTCAGTCCTCCACTTCTCCTAATCAACTGTTGAAACTTTTCACAGTGCTTTTTATTGCAGCTATATCATTCTTCTTGATTCTTACATAAGTTGTTAATTTTTTTCCTCCATCCCATTTATGAACTGTATGACCCTTATTCTGAATTTTTTTTTTCTAACAAATCACTTGCCTCCTTTCACTTTTCTGCTTTACTGGTGATCCCTCCTCTTCTTTGTCTACCCATTTTTTCTCTCTCCAAAAGATGTAGGCATCAAGTCATGCAGGGGCTGAATCTTGGGTGGCAGTGGCTCTTTGTGCAGTGGCTGCTCCTAAGGCAGTCATGGCAGCAGCTGCTTCTCAGTTGGCAGCAGCTCCTCTGGTGGGCGCATTTGCAGCAGTGTTGTCTTTTCTGGCTGGTGAGGACAGGCTACTCGCGAGGCTGCTGCTCCTCTGATGGGGGTGGGTTGCTCACAGGGATGTTGCTCCTCAGATGGAGGTGTTCTGCTCACAAAGCCGCTGCTCCTCAGACAGGGGCAGGCTGCTCACACAGCTGCTGCTCCTCTGAGGGTCCAGCAATATAGTAACAAGATTATACACCATGATCAAGTAGGATTTATCCGAAGACACAAGGCTGGTATAACATTCACAAATCAATAAATGTGATATATCACATAAACAATTTGAAAGACAAAAATCACATAATCTTATCAATAGACAGAAAAAACATTCAACAAAATCCAACACCCATTTTTGATAAAAACTCTCAGGAAAGTGGGAATAGAGGGATAATACCTCAACATAATAAAGGCCATATATGACAAACCTATAGCCAACTTATAGATAGAATCTATCGATTCAATGCAATTCGTATTAAAATACCTATGGCATATTTTATGGATCTAGAACAAACACTCCAAAAATTTATATGGAACCAAAAAAGACCCCTTATCTTTTTTGGGGTCTAACCCCAGAAATCTTCTGAAAGAAGAACAAAGTTGGATGGACCACAAACCAGATATTAATTTATACTACAAAGTTACTAGAAGCAAACAGCCTGGTACTGATATAAGAATGTGCATATAGATAAGTGGAACAGAATGGAGAACAAGAAATAAACTCAAGCTATTATGCTCAATATTTGACAAAGGAAGCAAGAGCATACAATAGAGTAAAAATAGTATCTTCAATAAATGGTTGGGAAAATTGGACAGGTAGATACAAAAAAAAAAAAAAATGAATATAGGCCACCAACTTGCCCCTTACACAAGAATAAACTCAAATGGGATAAAAGACTTAAATGTAAGTTGTGAAACCATAAAATTCCAGGAGAAAACAAAATCCCAGACATATCTCCAAGCAATATGTTTGCTTAGCAAGGAAAACAAAGGAGAAAGTAAACAAATGGGGATGCATAAAAAAAATAAAAAATAAAAAAGGAGCCCACTGTATGGGATAACATATTTGCCAATGATATATCTGATAAAAGTTTATTATCCAAAATATATAAAGAACTCATATAAACAATCCAATTAAAATATGTGCAAAGGGGGGAGGATCCAAGATGGCTGCACAGGTAAACACCTAACCGCAGCGGCACACAACAATTTCAATAAAATACAACTAAAATATAAAATGGACATTGCCCAGAGCTACAGGAAAGTCAACTAGAAATTCTACAACAAGAAGGAAAGAGAAAACCAGAAGGAAAATCAGAGGAGCTGTAAAAGCCTAAGGTACAGAGACATGTGGCGAGCATGGAGAGGACGGAGCCGGAAAGGAGGGGGAGGCTGAGTGCCTGGCTGGCGTTCCCGAGCAGGAAGGAGATAAAAGCTCCGGATTATGCTGAACCCCAGATCCGAGAGCACTGAATCCCAGTTCTAGGCCAGACCCTAGGGACCCAGGTGCATACAGAGGAAGCCTGGACTATGAGGCGGAATCCCAGGGGAGCAGCGAAAGGCAGAGCCCCCGGAGGTGTGCACATTGCATGCAGAGAACAGACTGTTGACTCTGCTGCCAGATTGCCCTAGCAGGAAGGAGACAAAAGCTCCGGACTGTGCTGAGCCCCAGTTCTGAGTGCTATGAACCCCAATTCTAGGCCAGACTCCGGGGACCCAGGCTCATACAAAGGGAGCTGGGCTGTAAGGCAGAAACCTGGGAGAGCGGTGAAAGGCAGAGCCCCCAGAGGCACGCACATTGTGAGCAGAGAAGGGATGGTTGGCTGTGCCACAGGATTGCTCTGACAGGAAGGAGACAAAAGCTCCAGACTGCTCTGAACCCCAATTCCAACTGAACTGAACCCCAGTTCTGGGCTCATTGGGGGAGAGACTAGACTGTTTGGTAGCAGGTGAAACTCGAGAGCACCTCATTCTCAGAGGTGCTTGCAGCGAGTACTGAAGGACCCTAAAAAACACTGAAACTCAGGAGCTGTATAGAGCGTGGCTGACGGAAGCCAAGGGTGTAGGCTCCACCCTGAAACTCTGCCCCATCCATGCAGAACACAGAAACTTTTAAGGCTACCAACTCAGGGAAGCTGTGAAAATGCAGAGATAAGGAAACAGATCACAAACGAAAGAAATGGAGGAAAAAAGCGACTGGATATAGAGTTCAAAACCACGCTTATAAGGTTTTTCAAGAATTTCCTAGAAAAGACCGATAAGACCTATGAGGATATTAAAAGGGATCAACTAGAAATAATAAGGAATCAACAAGAAATAATAAGGGATCAACAAGAAATAAAGAATACATTGTCTGAAATAAAAAATATTATACAGAGTCCTAAAAACAGAATGGAAGATCGCAAGAATCAAATCAAAGATTTGGAACATAAAGAGCCAGAAGACACTCCTCCACAGAAGCAAGAAGACAAGAGAATCCAGAAAGTTGAAGATAATGTAAGAAACCTCTGGGACAACTTCAAGCGAACCAACATCAGAATTATGGGGGTCCCAGAAGATGACAGAGAGTAAAATACTGAAAACATATTGAAAGAAATAGTGACAGAAAACTTCCCCCACTTGGTGAAAGAATTAGACTTACAAGTCCAGGAAGCACACAGAACTCCAAACAAAAGGAATCCAAAGAAGACCACACCTAGACATATCATAATTAAAATTTCAAGAGCAAAAGACAAAGAGAGAATATTAAAAGCAGCAAGAGTAAAGCAGGTAGTTACCTATAAAGGAGCACCTATACGATTGTCAGCTGATTTCTCAACAGAAACCTTGCAGGCCAGATGGGAATGGCAAGAAATATCTGACCTACAGCCAAAGATAATCTACCCAGCAAAGCTATCACTCAGAATTGAAGGCCAGATAAAGAGCTTCACCAATAAAAAAAGCTAAAGGAGTTCATCACCACCAAACCAGAGTTATATGAATTGCTGAAGGGGGTTCTTTCGGAAGAGAAAGTAAATAAAGATAAAAATTATGAATAACAAATACGTAACTATCAACAAGTGAGTCTAAAAACCAAGGAAATTAAAAAAAAAATCTGATGAACAATATTAACTGTTGAATATAATAGAATCAGAGGTATGGAAGGGAGTGAACTGACGATTCTCGGAAAAGGGGAACGGGGGATGTGGGAAGAGACTGAACATAAACTGTGCACCTATGGATGAGGACAATGAGGGGTGGGGAAAGGGCAGAGGGTGGGGTGGGAACCTGGTGGAGGGGAGCAATGGAGGGGGGGGGAAGAGGAACATTTGTAATAATATGAACAATAAATATTTATTAAAAATATATATGTGTGTGTGCAAAGGACCAGAATAGACACTTCTCCAAAGTGGACATACAAATGATCAAGAGACATATAAAAAAATTATGGAAGTCACTGAACATCAGAGAGATACAAATTAAAATGACAACTGAGGGGGTGGAGAAAATGGTGGCAGATAGATAGACGTGTTCTGGGCCTTGTCAAAGAGCAGAAAGAAAGAACAGCTGTGGGTCACACTGGCAGTGTTTGTTAGCAAACTAAGGGACAGCTGAACTCCAGGAGAAGGTGTGGGACTGCTGGATGGGGTTCCCCTGACAGGGAAGCACTGATGGATGTAGGTCCCCTCCCAGAGCTACGGGCTCAGATGGGGAAATCTTGCCATCTTAAAAAGAAAAGTGGATCTTGTCAGAGGCCTGAATATCTATAGCTGCAATGACCGCTGAACAGCTGTGAGCCCCAGAACACCGGTCCCAGGTGGCGCAAACACTTGGACTCAAAGGAGCTCTACACTCCCCCATGGAACTGTCAGATTTTTAGGGGATAGAGTGAGGTCTCTAGTCCTATTAGAAGACAGGAACACGCACACAGTGGGAGCTGGAGGACAGGGGAGGAGAGAGAGAACTACATAACCAGACATCCTGAGAAGAGAGACCATGGGGAGACAAAGGAATAGCTCACATATGAAAGAAAAGCAGGCATAACCAGAAAATGAAGTAAACAAATTAGAGACAAGCAACCTATCAGAGCAAGAATTCAGAGAAATGGTCATAAGGTAGCTGAAAAGAATGGAAGACAAATTTGGCAATATGAGTAAGAACCAAGAGGAAATTAAGAAAAACCAAGAAGAAATGAAAAATGACATCACAGCTGTAAATAATTCAATGGGAAGCATCAAAAGTAGACTAAAAGAAGCAGAGGGCTGCATCAGTGAGCTAAAATATAAGGTAGGAAAAAATACCCAAGTAGAGCAGCTTCTAGAAAAAAAATTTTTTTAAGCAGGAGGAGAGCCTTAGGGAACTTTGGGACAACACAAAACAAAACAACATTCGCATAATAGGGGTCCCAGAAAGAAAGGAAACTGAGCAAGGAATAGAAAACCTGTTTGAAGACATAACAGAAAACTTTCCTGATATAAGGAAGAAAAAGCCCACATAAATCCAAGAAACTCACAGAGTCCCAAGCAAAATGAACCCAAAAAACCCTCGCCAAGGCACATTATAATTAAATTGGCAAACACCAACGACAAAATAAAAATCTTAAAAGCAAGCAGAGAGAGATAGAAAGTATATACAAAGGAACCCCCATCAGACTAGCAACTGATTTCTCAACAGAAACTCAACAGGCCAGAAGGGAATGAAATGAAATATACAAAGTCATGCAAAGGAAGGGTCTGAATCTAAGAATACTGTGCCTAGCAATGCTATCAATCAAAAGTGAAGGTGAAATCAGGAGCTTCACAGACAAAAAAGGACTATGGAAATTTATCACCTCCAAACCAGCAATGCAAGAAATGCTAAAGGTTCTGCTATAAATAAATAAAAATAAAAAAAGGAAAAAAGAAATATGAAGCAAAGAAGGAACACAGGAGTATAGAATAAAAATGGCTACAAGTAAGTACCTATCAATAATAACTTTAAATGTAAAAGGATTAAATGCCCTAATCAAAAGGCATAGGGTAACAGATTGGATAAGAAAACAAGACCCATATATCTGCTATCTACAAGAAACCCACCTCAGAAAAAAAGACACACACAGACTGAGGGTGAAGGGATGGAAAAATGTTTTTCAGGTGAATGGAAAAAAAAAAAAAAAGCTGGGGTAACTATACTTATATCTGACAAATTAGATCTCAAAGTGAAGGACATAACAAGAGATAAGGAAGGCCATTTCATAATACTAAAGGGAGAAATCCAACAAGAAGAAATAACTCTGGTAAACATATATGCACCCAATACAGGAGCACCCAAACACATAAAAAGAAAAAACCTCCTGGAGGATATCAAGGGAGAGATTAACAGCAATACAATCATATGGGAGATCTTAATACCCCACTATCACCATTGGACAAATCCTCTAAACAAAAAAATCAGCAAAGAAACATCAATCCTAAAAGACTCACTAGACCAGATGGAATTAATTGACATATTCAAATCATTTCATCCCAAAGCCCACAGAATATACATTCTTCTCAAGTAAACATGGGTCATTTTCAAAAATAGACCATATGTTGAGGCATAGGCAAAGTCTCTCCAAATTCAAGAAGATAGAAATCATATCAAGAATCTTCTCAAATCACAGTGGCATAAAATTGGAAATCAACTACAATAAAAATAATCCAAAGAAATAAAACACATGGAGACTAAACAGCATGCTATTAAACAATGATTGGGTTACCAAAGAGATCAAGGAAGAAATAAAAAATAAAAAAATAAAAAAAATAAATCATGGAAAAAATTGCAATGAAAACACAACAATCCAAAATCTATGGGACACAGCAAAAGCAGTCTTGAGAGGGAAGTTCATAGCTCTAAAAGCCTACTGCAAAAAAAAAAAAAAAAAGTAATAAATTACCTAACCCTACAACTCAAAGATTTAGAAAGAAACCAACAAGAGAAGCCCAGTGTAAGCAGAAGGAAGGAAATAATTAAGATAAAAGCAGAAATAAACAACATAGAGACCAAAGAAACAATACAAAAGATCAACAAAGTCAAGAGCTGGTTCTTTGAAAGGATAAACAAGATTGATGAATCTCTAGCCAGGCTTACCAAGAAATAAAGAGATGACCCAAATAAACAAAATCAGAAATGAAAGAGATAAAAAGATGAAATAACAACAGACCCCGCCGAAATACAAAGGACTGTTACAAAATACTACTAACAACTTTATTCCAACAAACTGAACAACCTGGAGGAAATGGACAGATTCCTAGAAAAATATAACCTTCCAAAACTCAATCAGGAAGAATCCAAACAGCTCAATAGGCCAGTAACTATGGAAGAAATTGAAGTAGTTATCAAAAAGCTTATACCAAACAAAAGCCTGAGGCCAGATGGATTCACAGGAGAGTTTTACCAAACATTCAAGGAAGAACTAAAACATATCCACCTCAGACTATTCCAAAAATTCAAGAGGATAGAACACTTCCAAGCTCCTTCTATGAAGCCAGCATCACCTTAATACCAAAACCAGATAAAGACAACACAGTGAAAGAGAACTACAGGACACTATCCCTGATGAACATAGATGCCAAAATCCTCAACAAAATTCTAGCAAATTGGCTCCAGCAGAACATCAGAAAGATCACACACCATGACCAAGTAGAATTTATTCCGGGAATGCAAGGATGGTACAATACCCCCCAAATCAATAAACGTGATACATCACATAAACAAACTGAGAGAGAAAAATCACATAATCATATCAATCGATGCAGAAAAAGCATTTGACAAAATCCAACACCTTTTCTTGATAAAAACCCTCAACAAGATGGAAATAGAAGGATCATACCTCAACATAATAAAAGCTATATATGATAAACCCACAGCAAACATCATACTTAATGGGCAAAAACTAAAACCATTTCCCATAAGAACAGGAACAAGAGAGGGGTGCCCACTCTCACTACTCCTGTTTAACATAGTACTGAAAGTATTAGCCATTACAATTAGACAATAAGAAGAAATAAAAGGCATCCAAATTGGAAAAGAATTAAAACTGTCCTTATTTGCAGATGACATTATATTGTACATAAAAAAAACCAAAAGACTCCATCAAAAAATTAATAGACTTAATAAATGAATTCGGCAATGTAGCAGGATACAAAATTAATGCCAAGAAATATATGGCCTTTCTATACACCAATTGTGAACTTACAGAAAGAGAGACTGAAAAAGCAATCCCATTTACCATCCTACCAAAAAAATTAATATACCTAGGAATAAACTTAACTAATGAGTTAAAAGACCTATACGCAAAAAACTATAGGACACTGAAAAGAGATAGAGGAAGACGTAAACAGATGGAAGAACAATCCATGTTCATGGATTAGTAGAATCAACATCATTAAAATGTCCATACTGGTCAAAGCAATCTATAGATTCAATGCATTCCCCATTAAAATACCAACAGCATATTTCACAGACCTACAATGAACTCTCCAACAATTCATCTGGAATTTAAAAAAAGACTGAATAGCCACAGCAATCCTGAGAAAGGAGAACAAAGTAGGAGGGAACTAAATATGAGATATCAAGTTGTATTACAAAGCAACTGTTCTTAAAACAGCATGGTACTGGCACAAGAACAGACATATAGATCAATGGAATAGAATAGAGAATCCAGATATCAACCCAAATCACTATGCTCAATTAATATTTGACAAAGGAGGCATGAACATACAATGGAGTCAAGGCTGTCTCTTCAATAAATGGTGTTGGGAAAATTGGACAGATACTTGCAAAAAAATGAAACTAGATCACCAACTTACACCATACACAAAAATAAACTCAAAATGGATACTGGACTTAAACATGAGATGGGAAACTATAATAATACTAGAGGAATCCACAGGCAGAGAAATCTCAGACATATGCTAAAAGAACTGCTTCACTGATACTGCCCCTAAGTCAATGGAAGCTAAAGAGGAAATAAACAAATGGGACTACATCAAAATAAAAAGCTTTTTCACAACAAAAGAAACCATCAACAAAACAACAAGAAATACCACTGTATGGGAGAATGTATTTGCAAATGTTATCACTGATAAAGGTTTAATCTCCAACATCTACAGGCAGTTTATACAACTTAATAAAAGGAAGATAAATAATCCAATAAAGAAATGGGGAATGGACCTAAATAGAATCTTTTCAAAAGAAGACAGAAGGAAGGCCAAGAGACACATGAAAACATGCTCAAAGTCACTAATTATCCAAGAGATGCAAATCAAAACAATAATGCAGTACCATCTCACACTGGCCAGAATGGCTATCATCAACAAATCAACAAACGACAAGTGTTGGTGAGAATGCTGAGAAAAAGGAACACTCGTGCACTGACAGTTGGAATGTAGACTGGTGCAGCCACTGGAGAACAGTATGGAGTTTCCTCAAAAAACTAAAAATGGCACTCCCATTTGACCCAGTAATCTCAATCCTAGGAATATATCCTAAGAAAATAGAAATACCAATAAGAAAGGATATATGCACTTTTTTGTTCATAGCTGCACAATTTATAATAGCTAAGATTTGGAAACAACTTAGTTGCCCATCAGCAGATGATTGGATCAGAAAATTATGGTACATCTACACAATGGAATACTATGCTGCCATAAAAAAGAAGGAATGCTTACCATTTGCAGCAACCTGGATGGAATTGGAGAACATTATGCTAAGTGAAATAAGCCAGTCAATGAAAGAAAAATATCACATGATCTCACTCATGTATGGATATAAAGAAAATTATAAACTGTTGAACAAAAAGATAGATACAGAGACAGTAAAGCATCAAACAGAATGTCAAATTACAGCAGGAAGGTTAGGGAGAGGTGGGGGAGATAAAAGATCAACCGAAAAACTTGTGTGCATGCATATAAGCATAACCAATGGACGCAAAAAACTCTGGGGGGGGAGGGGCGAGGGCTTGTATGTGAGTGAGGTAGGGAGAGGTTATGGTAAGATATGTAATATAATATCTTTTATAACATATAATATCTTTTTTTTTTAATATATTTTATTGATTTTGTACAGAGAGAAAGGGAGAGAGATAGAGAGTTAGAAACATCGATGAGAGAGAGTCATCGATCCACTGCCTCTTGCACACCCCCTACTGGGGATATGCCCACAACCAAGGTACATGCTCTTGACCGGAATCGAACCCGAGTCCTTCAGTCCCCAAGCCAACGCTCTATCCATTGAGCCAAACCGGTTTCGGCAATATCTTAATTAAAAAATGAAAAAAGTGGCAACTGAGGTATCACCTCACAACTGTCAGAATGGCTACCATCAACAAGTAAACAAATGACAAGTGCTGACGAGGATGAGGAGAAAAGGGAACCCTAGAACACTGCTGGTGGGAATGCAGACTGGTGCAGTCACTACGGAAAACAGTATGGAGTTTCCTCTAAACTTAAATATGAAACTGCCATTTCACCTAGTAATCCCACTTCTAGAAATATATTCTTAAAAACAAAAACAAAACAAAAAAACACTAGGAAGAAAATATGCACTACTGTGCTCATATCAGTGCAATTTATAATAGCTAAGATTTGGAAGCAGCCCAAGTGTCCATCCATAAATGAGTGGATGAAAAAAGCTATAGTACATTTACACCATGGAATACTATGAAACTTTTAAAAGGGAGGATCTCTTACCCTTTGAAACAACATGGAGGGACCTGGTGAGTATTATGCTAAGAAAATAAGCTAGTTAGAGAAAGACAAAGTCTCACTCATATGTGGAATCTAAAAACAAAATAAAGTGGTGCATGAAATATATTCAGAGCTTGTCCAGTATGGCTCAGTGGTTGAGTGTCAACTTGTGAATCAAGAAGTCATGGTTTAATTCCTGGTTTGGGAATTAGCCATTGCTAATTCCCAAACCAGGCCTCAATCCTCAGTGGTGATCTTCATTGATATTTCTCTCTCTCTCTCTCTCTCTCTCTCTCTCTCTCTCTCTCTCTCTCTCAAATCAATAAAATATATTTTTTAAATAGAAACATGGAACAGACTGCCAAATCTCTGAGGGAAGGCAGGACTGGGTGGGTAGATGAATGGGAAGAGATTAACCAAAGAACTTATATGCATATATGCATAATCCCTGGATACATGCTATAGTGTTGTGAAGGCCTGGAGCAGGGGCTAGTGCAGGCTAGAAGGGGGCAATGGGGGGGGGAGGACATCTATAATTCTTTCAACAATAAAGATAATTTTCTAAAATTATAAATTTTATTGATTTTTTACAGAGAGGAAGGGAGAGGGATAGAGAGCTAGAAACATCGATGAGATAGAAACATCTACCAGCTGCCTCCTGCACACGCCCTACCGGGGATGTGCCCGCAACAATGTACATGCCCTTGACCGGAATTGAACCTGGGACCCTTCAGTCCACAGACCGACGCTCTATCCACTGGGCCAAAATGGTTTCGGCAATAAAGAAAATTTTTATTTTAAAAATACTACTTTACCTTTTGGATCCCAAGAAGTTGGCTGCCTTTGTACTCTGGAAATCTGTCTCTGTTTGTCTGCAGAGTGTAGGGGTCCAATCCAAGTTGTCATAAGATACAGAAAGAGGCTGCCTCATAGGGGGCATTGATTTGGTGGCCACCAAGTGCCCTAGACAGCCCCTTACACTGCTCTATATCAGCATATCAAAGAGACACATTCATTCAACCAACATGTCAGACTACTATGCTAAGCATCAGTAATACAAAGTTTATTTTTTAAATCTTTTTTTAAATAAATCTTTATTGTTCATATTATTACAAATGATCCTCATTTTTCCCCTCCATTGCTCCCCTCCACCAGGATCCCACCCCACCCTCTGCCCTTTCCCCACCCCCCACTGTCCTCATCCATAGGTGCACAGTTTATGTTCAGGCTCTTCCCGCACCTCCCACTCCCCTCTTCCCCAAGAATCGTCAGTCCACTCCCCTTCCATACCTCTGATTCTATAATATTCACTAGTTAATATTGTTCATCAGGTTTTTCAGTTCCCTTGGCTTTTAGTTTCACTTGTTGACAGTTACATATTTGTTGATCATAATTTTTATCTATATCTTCTTCCTCTTCCTAAAGAACCCCCTTCAGCAATTCATATAATTCTGGTTTGGTGGTGGTGAACTCCTTTAGCTTTTTTTATTTGTGAAGCTCTTTAACTGGCCTTCGATTCTGAGTGATAGCTTTGCTGGGTAGAGTATTTTTGGCTGTAGATTTTTGCTATTCATCACCTTGAATATTTCTTGCCATTCCCGTCTGGCCTGCATGGTTTCTGTTGAGAAATCAGCTGACAATCGTATAGGTGCTCCTTTATAGGTAACTACCTGTTTTTCTCTTGCTGCTTTTGCTGCTTTTGCTCTTTGTCTATTGCTCTTGAAATTTTAATGATGATGTGTCTTGGTATGGTCCTCTTTGGATTCCTTTTGTTTGGAGTTCTGTGTGCTTCCTGGACTTGTAAGTCTAATTCTTTCACCAAATGGGGGAAGTTTTCTGTCACTATTTCTTTCAATATGTTTTCAGTATTTTACTCTCTGTCATCTTCTGGGACCCCCATAATTCTGATGTTGGTTCGCTTGAAGTTGTCCCAGAGGTTTCTTACATTATCTTCAACTTTCTGGATTCTCTTGTCTTCTTGCTTCTGCGGAGGAGTGTCTTCTGGCTCTTTATGTTCCAAATCTTTGACTTGATTCTTGTGATCTTCCATTCTGTCTTTAGGACTCTCTATAATATTTTTTATTTCAGACAATGTATTCTTCATTTCCTGTTGATCCCTTATTATTTCTTGTTGATCCCTTATTAGTTCTTGTTGATCCCTTTTCATCTCCTCATAGGTCTTATCGACCTTTTCTAGGAAATTCTTGAAAAACTTTATAAGCGTGGTTTTGAACTCTATATCCAGTCACTTCTTGTCCTCCACTTCTTTTGTTTGTGATCTGTTTCCTTGTCTTGGCATTTTCACAGCTTCCCTGAGTTGGTAGGGTGTCTTTGTGTGCTAAGGTGTCTTATATTTGAGTGGGTCAGCCTCCCAGTTACCTGAGGTGGACAGTCTTGGTGTAGCCCTTTGTGGGCTGTGTGTGCAGTCTTGTTGTTAAGCCTTGCTTGTTGGTATCACTGGGAAGCATTGATCTCTAAGCCAATTGGCTATGAGGATCAGAAGTGTTTCAGCTAGGAGGGTTTCTGTATTCCGCTTGGATGGGGCGGATTCTTGGGGTGACACCGCCAAGCTTTGGTGAATCCTGCAAGATTGGTTGCAGGAATGCACACCTTTTTGGTATAGGCACAGACAAACTTTGGATTCCTGTCTGTCCCTCCCTAGGAGAGTCCTATTTGCATAGAACAAGAAAGCTAGCCACTGGAAGGGCTTCTGTGCTCTGCTTGGATGGGGCGGAGTATCAGGTGGTGCAGACAAGCTTTATTCAGCCCCTCCCTACAAGGGTCTGGTTTCTGAGTCCCACAGTAATGGCCTCTGGCTTCACACACCTCCGAGAGATCTCTGCCCACTGCCTGACAGTCTGGCCTCTCCCTGTCTGGGGCCGTCTATCAGAGCAATAGGGTGGTTCTGTTTTCCTCCCAAACAAGAAAGCTAGCCACCGCGCATTAGCTGTCCTCCCTCTCCGCACTCAGCAAGCAAGCCAGCAGCAAAGTTGGGCGGCAGCCTTTTCGAGTGCACAGTTCTCCACACCTTCACAGTTCCTGAGGTTCTGCGTGCCTTCTCTCTCCTTCCCAGATGGTAGAGCCTCCTCTCAGCCAGCCGTCCGGCGCTTCAGGGCGATGTTTCCCCTGCTTTCCAGTTCTAAATTCAAATTTGTTGTGGTAGGCTGCATTCAGGTGTCTACCCTATGCCGCCATCTTGGTTTCTCTCAGTAATAAGACATGGTCCCTGTCCTCAAAGGATCAGCAGAAAGGACAGGATGAGGAAAATGGTACATTTAAAGAAAAGAAGGCTTTCTGGGTGAATTTGCTTGTAAAGAGAAAGAAAAGAAGAAAAGAGGGAAGGAGGGAGGAAGGAAAGAAAGGAGGGAGGGAGAGAAAGAGAAGACACTTTCTAGTCCCACACATGTGACAGACTCTTCTGCTTTGTGTTAGTGAAGGGTAGCTTGTCTCCTCTCTCCCTGGCAGAGGAAGACCACCTGATACTTCCCTTTTTCTCTTACCAGAGTATAGAACAGCACCTTGCATCCTACTTAATAAATATTTGGTGAAGGAATTAATTTATTAACTTTCTGAGGTAATCATTTGGGGAGGGGAGGAAATGAGCCAACTAATTCAAAATAGCAAATGCTACTATTTCCATTAATCAACCCAGTAACTCTTGATGTTACCGTCCCTTGCTTTCTCTACCCTGAAGAACACACACACCCAATAGGCATCTTACCACTGACACAAATAAAACTCTTCAAATATATATTAGGGGAAAGTGACTACAACTGGATGTTAATTTCACAAAAACGGTTGTGATAGTGTTAGATACCCTAATAAATTTAGACCTCACACAGATAAGCCCATGCAACACTGGGGGCAAAGAGACTGTCCTTATATTGCTCAGCCCCACCATCACCACATCTGTCCACACCTGTCTAGTGACCCTGGCTAAGTGGCTAAAGCTATCAATGCCTTGGTTTCCTCACTATAAATTAGGGAAAACCATGAAATTCTTTGGAGAATCTGACCTTGGTGAACACATCAAGTGATGGCTCTTGTTATATTTTATGTCCAAACCTTGTGTCCTCCCTCAACACATGCCACATTCAGAACCCAGATGCATCATCTATCTACAATACTTACAGTCCTTAACTGAAGCACCAACCAATCCTTTTCTCATCAAGGTTGGTGTATTGAAATAGAGTCATTTGGTCAACAAGAATTTACCAAGAATATTTACTAGGTGACTCGTGTTGTGCTGGGGCACTGAGCAAGCAATGTTAACAAGACCCACACAAGGCTTGCTATCTTGGGGCTCATAGGATAGGAAGGGACAAGGGGAACTCTGGTGTGGAGAAGGCATGGGATATCTAGAATGCCCACAAAAGGACCTAGAGAGAATAGTCAGAGCTGAGGATGAGAAGAACTCAGATAGGCAAATACAAAGTGCCAAGATGGCTCCAGACATAAGGAGCAATGTATGCAAATGGCCAAAGGGTAGCAGATTACTATGTTTACAGGACTTCGTAAGCATTACTATAACAGGGGTTCAGAAAAGCCAGTGGAAAGTGGCCAGACATGGGCTGCAGTAGGCAGTACAGCCAGATGAAGGAGCAGCTGGGTGAGAATTATAGAGGAGTGAAGCCATGGGTGCAATCCCAGCTGGGAAATCAGAGGGATGAGCAGTATAATCAGGGTAGAATGACACTCAGGCCACAGGTACAGAATAAGCATTTCAGATTTGACCAGCAGAGGCAGGAGGTCAGTTAGATGGCTATCTGAATGGCCCAGGTCAGAGCACATGACGGCTTAAAAAGGATAATGGCAGTTGGGATAAAAGTGACAGTAGAGCCAAAACCAGTTTGGCTCAGTAGATAGAACATCAGTCTGTGGACTGAAAGGTCCCAGGTTCTATTTTGGTCAAGGGTATGTACATTGGTTGTGGGCACATCCCCAGGGGGGATGTGCAGGAGGCAGCTGGTTGATGTTTCTCTCTCATCAATGTTTCTAGCTCTCTATCCCTCTCTCCCTTCCTCTCTGTAAAAAATCAATAAAATATATATATTAACATCCAGTTGTAGTCACTTATTTGTGTCAGTGGTAAGATGCCTATTGGGTGTGTGTGTTCTTCAGGGTAGAGAAAGAAAGAAAGCAAGTGACAGTAGATGGAATTAGATGTTTAGGAGGAAAACTGGTGGATTTGGATATAGAAGTGAAAAAAAGGTAGATGGTAAGGATGACTCGCAGATTTCTGACTTGAGCACCTGGATGAGGTTTCTGAGACAAGGAAAATAGGCAGAGGAACATATTTGGAGAAAGAGACCATGAGTTCTGCTTTGAGCTTGGTGAGATGGAGGTGCCCTTGGAACATCTGAGTGCACATAGCTGTTGGACACAGAGGAGGTAAGTCTGGCACTCAGATAGGAAATCTGGTAAATGAGATCAGGGTTTGCTGGGTCATAGATGGTGGTGATCGGATGCTGAAGAGAAGACAGGGTCAGATTGCCCAGTGAGCAAAGTAAGCAAGCCCTCAGTGTGTTAGCAAAGCAGGAACCAAACAAAGAAAAGATTTTGAAAATTTTTTACATTTTGTATCTCAAAAAGTTAAAAAAAAAAAAAAAAAAAAACACAACTCATCCTCATGGAGAAAATCAGCACTTGGTTGAGCTACCATTAAGTCTGTTTTACAGTCTAAATAAATTTGAATTTGGATTTATCACAGGCAGGAAGGGGAGATCACTGGCATATTTAGGTTCCCTAAAAATCCTGCTCCAGTCCTGAATGTGAAATCAAAGCCACCATGAGAAACATGGCCTTCAGAAACCAGAGGTGATGGCCCTGTACAGGTGCTCACAGGAACCTGCAGGTAACAGCTTGATCAGAAGCTAGCTGAGTGATGATGGCACTTTCTGAGACACCCCTTCCATCCCCAACCCTCCCCCCCCCGCCCCAGGCATCTGCAGGACCTTGCAGGTGACATCTACTTAGCTGACCCTTTAATTCATAGTATGTGGTCTATTAATTACATTCCTCTGTAAAGTAGAATTTTTGCATTTCAAAGGAGAGGTTTGGGAGACTGCACCTAAACTTAAATGCAGAAATCTGCTGGTCTTCAATCAAACTCTGAGGTAAGTCTTTGAAGAAAGAGAAGCCTAAGTCCTGGCCAGGGGGCTGAAAACTTCCAAGTCCGTGGTTCAATACACCCACCTGCTTGTGTGGACAGAGCCATAGCTCAGCCACCTCTTCTCAACTCTGTTTGTATCCAATACCACCCATGTCCCCCCAGACACTCAGACTCTTTAGGTACTAGTCATTTATAAAGACTGTAAATTAGAGGTGAAGGCCAGCATCGGTGAAACTTGAGGTTTTACTCAAGTCACAGACCACTCCTGCTAAAGGTCCATACCTGGCAGGGGAATGGCCCCCTGAGCCCAATAAGCTGCTTTTCCATAAAAGCATTCTCAGATAAATAAGCACTAGGCCCTGTAAACACTCAGTCCCCTGAAGATGAAAGTATTCTCAAGGTGCATCAAAGAAACTGACACAGTTCAGCATGTTAATAACAGTGCTGGTTATCCTGTAAATTTATGTGGAAAGGAGGGGCGTGAGGGAATTCTGTTTATTTGCCGAGCAAGAGTTACTGCTTAACCAAGCCATGTGTGATAAGAGACCAGCAAGTAAGAATCAGTATTTTTTTTTTTCTTGGAAGTTAGTAATTAACTTATGAAAAGCACAGAGATGTGCTGGGCTGATAAGACCAAGGTTCTAGAAGGCGGCACTCTCACCCCATGTCAGCAACACACCATGGTGCAAAGAAAAAGCCCAAGGTAACTTCATCAAAATGATTTGGGGATGGGCCACAGATCTATTGGAATTTAAATTAATTTAATTAATAAAATAAAAAAATAAAAAATAAACATGGTTTGGCCTTTGGAATGAAAGATATGTGAAAGTCCAGGATACACTGTAAATCACTCATTGGACTTAGCAAACTCTAAGAGACCACCTTTTGTCTTATGTTACCAACCATGCTCCCTGAGGCCACAGTGGAGGTTTAAAGAAAAAGTCATAGTAAATGTAGATCCCAGTGTGAAAGGGAGATGGACAGGGAAGCAGGGCCTCCTCTGTATGTTCAAGTCTTTTTTTGCTCTTCATATGAGAAATAGCATTACCCCATACAAGGATATTCTCTTCCAAGTTTATTTCTTGGGTAATAAAAGGGAAAACTTTTCTGGAACATTTTCCTTCTAAATGACTTTGGTGGTCTGAACTTCAGGCACTATGATGTTAGGTGATATAATATAGGAAAGAACAGCAGACAATGCGTCCCAACATATCTCTCAGATGTACAGACATATCCACTAACTTCAAAGTGCATCCTATGAAAAATGCCAAGAATACACTGTAAGAGCCAAGTTAATGGCCTATTGTGCAAAAATGCCTACCCTGGGTTTGCCACAAGTCACTGGCAGGCAAGAAGGTATGTGCCTTTAGGGCGATGAATTGTTCTTGGCATGAGGCATGGCGAGCTTGACTTTGCTACAAGTACCCTTGCATATTTTTCTTTTCTCCTCTGTGTAAAATTGCTTTTTAAATTCTGTTGTTTTCAGGTGAGGGGTGTGAATTTTTAACATGTGGTCATCATCTTTCCATCTATTTTCTTCCCTTGAAGAACTGGGCTTTAATACATAACATATTCATTGGGAAACTGCTGCCATGAGCCAGTGCTACAGCTTATATAATTCTCTGATGGTCTAGGAGTGTTTCTCTGTGCTTTTACATTTAGAAGAAGAAGATGGAGAAGAAGAAGGAGAAGGGGGGAAGAAGAAGAAGAAGAAGAAGAAGAAGAAGAAGAAGAAGAAGAAGAAGAAGAAGAAGAAGAAGAAGAAGAAGAAGAAGAAGAAGGAGGAGGAGGAGGAGGAAGAGGAGGAGGAGGAGGAGGAGGAGGAGGAGGAGGAGGAGGAGGAGGAGGAGGAGGAGGGGGAGAATTCAAATCTATAGATATATTTTACAGAAGAAGAAGAACATTGTAAAGGGGAATTTTATGAGCTTGGTGTGAAATCTGGGAAAGTCCCACAGTAAAACTAAGAATATTATCAATGTGCTATAGATAAAAATTCAGGAACAAATATAAACCCAGACAAAGGAATCATTGAAATTGAAATTATAGTTCATTGTTGCTTATCTGATGGCTGAGGCTGCTGACTTGCTATACCCTTTCCCTGCATACACCCTCATGTTCTCATTCCCTATGTCTCCCTCTCCTCTCCTCCTCCTCTTTCTTCTTTTTTCTATATGCTTCAGGTTGAAATTAAGACATCTGATAATATGGAGACATATTTGTGTCATTTATCTTGAAAAAGCAATCAATCAACTTTCTATAAGAAAGAAATCCCATCTTTTTCTGATTGGCTGACAACCAACATTGAATTTTCTGGTTCTGTTTTATTAATCTTTACTTGCCCTATGAGAAGCACACATCACTCAGAAAAGGGTCAAATCTGGTGCCTGTCAGAGCCAGCTGGGTGATGCCAAATATTTAGAATATCAGGATAAAGTCAAAATGTCTCAATCATTTATTCATATTCAACTAAATTGGCAGACTCAGTATACTGGTTATTCCTACTGCACCCCACCTTGTCTCCAGACAAGAGCTTTTTTCTCAGGCCACAGGTCTAAGTTGATTTCTGGCTCTGAAATCTGGCTTGCATTTTTCCACTAAATATATCATTTCCATCTTTGTTTTGTTTTGTGTTTTATGTGGATTTATTTTTTCAATTTTCTAAGTGCTTGAGTTATATATTCACATCTAGCATCTTAGTCTCCTTTTGACAGTGGTTTCCTCAGTATAAATCTATACACAAATGCACTATAATTTACAAATGCAACCTGAGTTTCCTGGGCCATCCCAGCCATATCCACCAGCTCAGAACCCAATTTGTCTTCAAACACATCCCCTCTCAAGAAGTCCCAAGGAATGTTCAGTGACAAGACAGAGTCTGTCGCCTCTCTACCCTCCTGCTCCTGCTCCTGCCCTTACTGAGTTCTGCCATCCATGGCTCCAAAAGTCAGGAAGCAGCTGAGCTGTGTGAGCTCATAGGACACTATTTCTACTGCAGCCACTGCAGACAGTGCCTCTGGGAAGATGCTGTCAGGAGTCTGCACAAAAGCTGTCCCTGCGGAGGGCACAGAAGTCACCCCTTTCCCCCATCATGGCATCACCTCCCTGCCAAAAGCGGACCATCTTCCTCTGTCACCTCCATGTGCAGTATCTTTGTCATTGAGCTCATTAGCGAGTGCCCTGCACTTTGGGATTGCAGAGACTAGCAAGGCATCTCCTTCTATGTCTCCATCCTATCACTCTAGGACCCAGACACATCTAGGACAGGCTTGTGTACAGTGTGAACAAGAGACCACAAATGGTTGCAAAGTCAGCTCCCCCTCCACCCTGAACATGCATGCTTTCCAGGGGCCTCCTGGCTCTTTCCTGAGAACAGCTCCTCCAACAGACTCAGCATGCCAAGCTCCCAGGCAAGCCCAGTACATCCAATTGCATTTCTTGCTACACATGAAATACAGCACAAAGAGGACCAAACTTGGAGATGCAAAAAAGGTATTGTTCCTCCCATGTTTCTCTCTGTATATATTACAGCCTTCAACATGATTTTATAAGGGTGAAAGGATTGTGTTAAAAAGCAAGTGAAACAAATAAAGAAAAGAAATCACATTCTGGACAGGACAGTGATGCTCTTGCAGCAGTCCTGGTCAGAGGACATTGGATCTTTCTGACCAGCCATTCTTCATCCCTGTGAGATGAGACCTGCTCCAGAGGGAAAGTCAATTTCTCCTATCTGGCTGGCCCTAGAGTTCAATGCTAGAGCACATCCGCCATAAGGAAAGCATGGGGCATCCATGGACAGCAAGAGGAAGCACCAGGTTCGTCCTGTGAACACTCTGGCTAATTCATCCTCTCATCCACCCCGTGAAATAGTTTTCTGAGTATATTTTACAGATAAAGGTATCAATGTCCAGAAGGGACAGTTGGCCCTAAATCACACAGATCATGATGAGTCACACCTGCCTGATCCAAACTCCATGCTCTTTCATGGAATCAAAGCTTTCCTCAGCACTGAGAGGTGGCTGCAGAGGACAGGGGAAATCCACAGAAACCTAAGAACCAGGAAGAATATTTGGCAATTGGGGACTACCACTTTAAGGCACCATAGCTTTACTAGGAGTAGAGTGGTGGCCCTTGCTGGATCTGTAAGGTATGTGCATCTCACTGGTCCTAACAGTTATGCAGTTTCTGTTTCTTTGGCACCTGGCCATATTGCTAAATTCCAGGTCACCTAGAATCAAGTGACATGTGAAACAGCTCTGAAATCCTCTATAGATTCATAAAATGTGGGGACTGAGCCTCTGACTCATGTCTGTGGCATCTCCCTGCTGCCTTACCAGAAGGGAGCTCCAGGTTAATTTTAAAAACTCTTTTATGAGATCTAAATGAAGATCTCCCTGGCCCTTCCCATTTTGGCCCAAGTACACAAATCAGAAGCTGGGGCCATGCCCTATCTCAGTGATTAGAATCTGACTCTTTAGCTCTAGTTCCACATTCAGAAGTCCAAACTAAAATACATTCAGAGTTCTCTGAGAGCTGATTAGTTCCCCCTCTGCAGCTGTCTGTTAGTTCTAATCCCTTCACTAACAAAAGAGTAAACAATTGCTTATATGACTTAAATACAGAGGATTATCTGATGTTAGAAAATAGGAGTGTTTTTTTAAAAAATATTTTCAAGGATATAATCCACATAATTAAACATGTTAACAATTAGTTATTTCAAATAATGTCCCCTTCTGTTTAGTATTTTATTACATTTGCTGTCTCTACAACTAAATATTCATACCTATGCAAGCAAAATTATGTGTACTCCCAGTATGTTTTTCTAAAAAATATATCAGAGTTATTTTATTTAAGTTTTAATACTGTCATTTTGTTTCTTAGGTGCTAAAAGACAAAAAATTTTACAGATCTTCATGAATACTTTTAAAGTTAATTTTATCTTCCCCTAACAAACTCAACTTAGCATTTCTTTTTAATCCTTCTTTTCTTCCTAAACCCTCGCTCTGTTACATAGTCTGTGTAACCCCGTTAAGGGCAGGATGTAGCCATTGCCTCATATGACTCTTCACTGACTCCTATGTTTCTCATATTAGTCCAATTTTTTATCCCCACTCAACTAGAGAGAGATAGAAAGGAAGATAGAAGGCACTGAAGAAAGACTCTATTAACTTTATAGCCCTTCAATGAAACGATTACTCCTGCAACTTCTAATTTTTCATCTGGGAGACCATGCCAGGACATAACCCCGAGACAAACAAGTACAAAGCTTGATTGCATTTTGCAAAGAGTTGGAAATGAAATGCATGTCGGCTAAAATCCTAAGTGTTTTAGTTAAATATTGTACAATTCTATACATACATTTCAGCCTGATATGAATGGGAAGGAGGATATTTTCTCCCTCATAATGTTAAAATTCTGTTCAATTTAAATCAACACCAGCAAAGATTTTTGAGTTGCAAGGTAAAATATTGGTTAAGAGCACAGTTTTGGGAGCCAGACCTCCTGGGTCAGAATGCTGGCTCATCAGAATATATCACTCACTAACTATGTAACTCTGTGCAAATTATTTCCTATCTCTGTGCCTAGGTTTCCTTATCTGTAAAATGGGGACATGATAGCACATTACTTCATAGGACCTGTGAAAATTAAAAAAGTTATGATTTTTAAAGGTGTTAAAGGGGACCTACATAAGTGCTAAATAAAGAGAAAAGGGAAATAAAAACCTAAGGCACACCATTTGTTATACAGTATATCCCACCTTTAAGGAAATCAACAATTAGGTAGGAACATACAGTCAAGGTAAATATCATCATAAAGAAAAATTTAGCAATCTAATAAAAGAGTAATATGCAAATTGACTGTCACTCCAATACACAAGATGGCCACCCCCCTGTGGTCAAAGATGGCTGTCCCCATGTGGACACAAGATGGCCTGCAGGGGAGGGCAGTTGTGGCCAATTAGGGGTGAACAGGCCAGCAGAGGAGGGCAGTTGTGGGGGACCAGGCCAGGAGAGAGGGCAGTTGAGGACAATCAGGCCAGCAGGGAGTGCAGTTAGGGGTGACCAGGCCGGTAAAGGAGGGTAGTTGGGAGGGACAAGGCCTGAAGGGGAGGGAAGTTGAGGAGGGCAAGGCTGGCAGAGGAGGGCAATTAGGGCCAATTAGGCTGGCCGAGGAGCAGTTAGGTGTCAATCAGGCTGACAGGGGAGTGGTAAGGGGATGAACAGGCTGGCAGGCAGAAGCAATTAGGGGCAATCAGGCAGAGGCAGGCAAGTGGGAGCCAGCAGTCCTGGATTCTGAGAGGGATGTCCCAGGGATTGGGCCTAAATGGGTGTTCAGACATCCCTCAAGGGGTCCCAGATTGGAGAGGTTGCAGGCTGGGCTGAGGGACAATCCCTCCCCTGTGCACGAATTTCGTGCACTGGGCCTTTAGTTGTTAAATAAGTGTTGCCTTTTTTAGTGGCTGTGAGTAAATATGATAGAATATTTGCCTAAAAACAGACAATAGTCATAAGGTCCTTTAAACTGATAAGGTGATCCATGTTTATACTATAAGTCATAAAGACAAAAGTCATTTTATTTATGATTATGGTTAAGTTCAAAGCCATTTTTAAAATTTCTTTATTGATTAAAATATCACATATTTGTCCTCATCCCCCCATTCCCATCCCAAATCCCTCCTCACGTATGCCCCACCCCCATGTTGTCTGTGACCACTGGTTAGGCTCATATGCATGCACAGAAGTCCTTTAGTTGATCTCTCTCCCTTATCCCTCCCCTCCCCTACCTTCCCTCTGAGGTTTGACAGTCTGATCTATGCTTTCCTGTCTCCAGGTCTGTTCTTATTCATCAGTCTATGTTGTTCATCATTTCCCCTAGATGAGTGAGATAATGTGCTACTAGAAATACACTTATAAGAACCAAAAATGAGACAAGCAATAATGGTTATACTGAGAGGCAAATGAATCAGTCTGTAGTGAGTTTCTTTCTGGGCCAACAGTTCTTTTGAGTCCCAATTTCAATGTCAAATAGTTCCTTATGTGTACATGTCAGCAATGATATTTCAGTTCTGGATGGTGAACAAATGGTGGTAATGCAAGTCCAACCCTCTATGGTTTGGTCCTGGGCAACCTGCAGGGATTCACAGCTGCTGACGGCTATTATGGCAAGGCGTCCTCAGCGTCTTCCATCTCTGGACTGCTTCTCTTCTGTATTCTTGGCTGGAGTAATCCTGTCAATTTCTCTCTGTTGTCAGAATCCACATGGTCTCAGAGTTGTTTTCTGGAAATATGCAAACATATTCTTGACCAAAAGTTAATAAAGAAATCTTTTCTATAAATTTGACTTGTGATCCTTTTTAATTTTTTGCCCAAACAATTTTCCTTTGGCTTGTTTTGACACCATGAATGTTTTATATAGGTGCCTTGCTGTTAGCATCACAAATGAAAGTTAATTTTCTAAAGTAAAATTTTCTAGATGTATTTTACTTACAGGATATTTTTCCTTACATGATATTCTTCTACTATCCCCCCTTTTTTAATTTAGGGTGAAACAAGCCAGTCGGCCCCCCTTTTTTAATTTAAATATTAGGAGGCTTTTGGAAATTTTATAATGTAGTCTTGATAACTTTTAAATTTTATTTTTTTGCACTAAAATATGACTGCTTTAGGTTCATTACATGTCAGTCAATTTTACCATGAGATGAACTACCAATAAAAATTTTATTTAACACTTTATGGACAGCTTTTTGTCCAGTACAATTAATTTTTCTAGACATATTTGCTTATTTCAATTAGCCAATTTAAATTAGCCTGAAAACTTGACTACAATTTTACTGTCAAATTTAATAC
This sequence comes from Pipistrellus hanaki, assembly GCF_964339955.1. NCBI lineage: Eukaryota > Metazoa > Chordata > Mammalia > Chiroptera > Vespertilionidae > Pipistrellus > Pipistrellus hanaki. Next base: position 94,851,053 of record NC_140505.1, read on the forward strand.
TCTAACAAGAAAACTATTTTAAAGAGGGAAAATAATCCATCATGTTAGAGCTTCCCAGTCTGGTTTTCAAATCTGAGCTATTATTTATACTGCTTCATTTTTTTCACCACATGGATTTAAGAGTAAATGAGTTTCTCTCTGTGTTTCTGGCCTACAATGGCATTAAATGCTGAATGGTGATGAGCATTGAAACTTTAAACAAATGTCATGTTCAGAAATTCACCATGCTAAAAGTTATTGACATCTTTATTTTACTAATTTTTTTAAACTACAAAGTATCCATTTTTTCCAGAGCCAAATATGAGCCTAAAACAAGGCTGTATTCTATGAAAAAGAAAGAACTCAAAGAAAAGTTTGTTCTTGAGGGCTTGACCATTTTACACTATAGAGACAAAACATGCTGGTATTTCAGAGACAACCACAGAATACTGTTAAGATGGTATGTAGAGAAGTACCTGGAAGACTAGGTCTTCACTATGGAGAAGAGCCTTCCACTGGGGCTCAAGAAGGAGATTTTTTCTGGCAGAGTACACAAAACATGTAGGTAGGTACATGTACCTTTGAAGATTATGTAGTGGTTAAGTAAGGGGTTGTACTAAATGCTGTAGTACTGTAATCGAGAAGAGACTTCAGCTAGATTAGACTACACAGAGGAGAAGGTTGGAGCATGTCAGTCAAACCACACCACTAGGATGAGCTCTTAGTGACAGGAAGGCTAACTCTCACCTTTTCTATTAGTTATCTAATGAAGATACTTTGTTAATATTCAAATTTTTGTTAATATTCAAATTTTTGAGAATTGGCACATATATTTTTTATATGCCATGAAAAATAACAGAAAATTGGGAGATCATGTGTATTTGATTCTGAGCTCTAATCCTCAACAGTGCAATAAACAGGATAAGGAGCTGGCACCAGGAAGCACAGAAATTACCAAAACCAGAGTCTAAAGAATGTGTAAGAATCTAGAATGGAAATCAACTGCTCAAAGGCCTTTGGAATCCAGAAAGGACAGGTAACTGTGAACTCAACAGGTTAAGTGGGAAAACACAGAGGACACTTATGGGGCAATTGGGGAATACATGCCTAGCCAGATATATTCAGGGTCAAGGTTTTAAAACCCTTTATTTTCAAAGAACAAGCTCATGGTTTTATTGATCTTTTGTACTGTTTCTTTAGTCTCTATGTCATTTATTTCCACTTTGATCTTTATTATTTCCTTCCTTCTGCTTATTCTGGGCTTTTCTTTTTGTCCTCTTTCTAATTCTTTAAGTTGTATGGTTAGATAGTTTATTAGACATTCTTCTTGTTTTTTGAGGTAGGCCTGTAATGCTATGAACTTCCCTCTTAAAACTGCTTTCAATGTATCCAATAGATTTTGGGTTGTTGTGTGTTCATTTTCATTTGTTTCTAGAAAGTTTTTTATTTCTTCCTTGATCTGTTTGGTAACTCATTCATCTGTATATATAAAAGGCTAAGCAACCATCTCATCCAAACAAATGACCAAACAGGCTGGGTGGGGCAACCAGGCTGGCAGAGGGGTTAGTGAGGGGCGACCAAATGACTCAGCAGCAGGCTACATGGAGCAACCAGGCTGTCTGGGGGGTTAGTGAGGGGCAACCAAACAACTGAGCAGCAGGCTGCATGGGGCTACCAGGACCATAGAGGGGGTAGTTGGGGGTGACCAAACCAGCAGGGGGGCAGTGAGGGGAGCCAGGCTGGCAGAGGGGGGCAGCGAGAGGCGACAGCTGGGAGGGGGGGCAGTAGGGGGCAACCATGCTGGCAGGTGGTGCAGTAAGGGATGACCAGGCCAGCAGGGATAGAGGGGAGAGTTGGGGGTGACCTGGCCAGCAGGGTAGGGGAACAGTTGGGATAACCAGGAGTTATCAGGGGGACAGTTAGATGCAATCAGTCAGGCAGGCTGGTGTTCAGTTAGGAGCCAGTAGTCCTGGATTGTGAGAGGGATGTCTGACTGCTGGTTTAGGCCTGATCAGGCACCCCCCAAGGGGTCCCGGGTTGGAGAGGGTGCAGACTGGGCTGAGGAACCACTCCCACTAATGCACAAATTTCATACACTGGGTCTTTAGTTGTTTAATAATATGCTACTTAGTCTCCAGGTGTTTGAATATTTTTTTGTTGTTTTTATTGTAGTTGATTTCATATTTCATGCCATTGTGATATGAGAAAATTTCATTCTTCTTGAACTTGTAGAGACTTAGTTTGTGTCCTAACATTGGTCTATCTTTGAAAATGTCCCATGTGCATTTGAGAAAAATGTATATCCTGGAGCTTTGAGTTAAAATGTTCTGTAAATGCCAATTAATTCCATCTGATCTAATGTGTCATTTAGGGTCACTGTTTCCTTGCTGATTTTTTTTGTCTAGAAATCTATCCAGTAATGTCAGTGGGGTATTAAAGTCCCCCTCTATGATTGTAATTCTGTCCATATCTCCATTAAAATCCTTCAGAAGTTTTTTTTTATGTATATTTGGATGCTCCTGTCTTGGGTGCATATATGCTTACCAGAGTTATAACCCCTTTAGTATAATGAAGTCTCTTCTTATGTCCTTCACTTCGAAGTCTATTTTGTCAGATATGAATATTGCTACTCCAGAGCTTTTTTTCCCATTTGCCTAGAAAAAAATTTTTCCTTCACCCTCATTCTGTGTGGGTCTTTAATCTAAGGTGGGTTTCTTATAGACAGTATATATATGAATCATGTTTTCTTATTCACTCAGCTATGCTATGTCTTTTGATTACAGCATTTAAGTCACATTTAAGGTTATTATTGATAGGTACTTATTTCAACAATAAAGATAAATATATATATATATATATATATATATATATATATATATATATATATATAAACAATAAAATGGCAATAAATAAATTTGTTATAAATAATTGAATCTAAAAATAAATGAATAAGGAATCTAATGAACAAAATAAAATAATGAATTAAATAGAACCAAAGGCATGGAAACATGGAACAGACTGATTAATCTCAGTGGGAAGTGGGGGTTGCTGGGAGAGGTTAACCAAAGAACATATGCATAAATGAATTACCTATGGACACAGACAATAGGGTGCTGAAGGTCTGGGGTAGGGTAGAAACCAGTTGGAGGGGAGTAATGGGGCGGGGGGAGACGTCTGTAGTACTCTCAACAATAATGATTTTTAAAAAGAGAGAGAGAGAGAAACTTTCTGCTGCCCAGCAAAACATCTTCAGGCAAAACTGGACCTCTTGGCAGCTCTCTGCCACCTCCAGTATAGATGTTCAGGATCCAGTCGGTTAAATAGAAAGCAGTTAATTAAGTGCAACACTAGGACCTGTTTGCTTAAAAGATTCAGGTTTGTTCAAAAAATCAGTCTCAGGACATAGGCAGCCCGAAGTCCTTATGTGAAAATTTGCAGTGGGCCCAGCAGGCCAGGCTGGGGGCAGGACAAGCTGGGACTAATGTTCTGTGTCCACCTTTCCTTGAGACTTCCAAACAGCATTTCTACTAGATACTCCAATTTCTGATTAGACTCCAAGTTACTAAATTTTTTAATTTTATTTTAAAAATAAAATACTTTATATTATGAAATTGCATATTGGTTTTTGTTTCATTTGATTTTTATTAAAATTACACATGTGCTCAGACCAGTGTCAAGACTTGTCAAGAAAAACACCAGTAACAGTTCCTGCTCTACTTTTTGCTCCCCAAGGCAGCCACTTTTAAATCTTTTCGCTAATTATTTTTGTATTTGTGTCCATGTCCTTAAATAACCTGCACATATTGCTTCTTCTGAATTTTTACATTTTAGGAATTATCTGTTGAGTCTCAGCCCACCCTTACATACAAAAGCATATATTTCCTTTCCACCATCTTTCCAATTTACTTATATTATAATTTCTGTTTGACTACTACTTAGGGATTACTATGATATCTGTGTAAATGCTATTCACAGATTATTCATAGTATTCAGTAGTTATTTTCCTTGGCTGATATAATAATTCACTTTCTGTGGAGTTCATACTTTTTTCCTTTATTTCTGTGTTTTTATTAATTCAATCCCAAATCTCCTCTAGTTCTGTAAACTTCCTCACGGTGTATTTAAATATATACACATGTACTGACATAATCTCCTCTCCTTTTCTTTTGGCCTGGAGGTTTATGCCTTTTTAACATCAACATCTTATTGTCCATGTAGTGGTGCTACAGGAAGGAGGAGATCCAAGTATGAATTTTCACTCTGCCATACCTGCGTGGAAGTCCAGAATCACTTAATGCTGTCTAAAACTAATATCTTTACCAATTAATGGCTTAAACAGGACTTGGGCCCTTATGAAACTGAAATACAAGGACGAAAAGAAGAAGATGCTGAAAATAGAGACAAGGGATTCATTTTCAATGCTCCTGGTTTTAAATTTCCTAACCTGAGCTACAGATTGGTCTGAAGGGTTTTATGAGAGCGAGCCTCTGTCTGGATGAAAAAAGCCATGCTCACAGGAGACATGGGCACTACCTCACAGACAGCACTAACCTTGCATCTTTGCCCTTGGCAAAACATCTTCAGTCAGACTTCCCTGTAGTGTAGTATTCCTTGGAATACTGCTACATGTACCTGTGTCTTCTTTCTCAAGGGAAAAATAATTGCCTAATAAAGGTTCCTGAATAACCTTTGCTTTCTGCCTCTGTGATCCAACTGCTATTTTTTCCCAAGTATATTATTCATCACTTGATAACATATTTTTGGTGCCCCAATTTTGTAGCCCTAAAAAGGCTAGGTCTTCATATCTGGTCCTAAGAGACCTGTGAAGTAAAGAGAGTAAGCCATAGACAATTCTTTTTGGCCACTTTCTATTCACTCAGTGCTTGCTCCTTGCCCCAGTTCTTGGCCTGTGTGTATTATAAATAGCATTGGTTGATAAGACAGATCTGGACTCCTTCATTTACCAATGCTCAAGTTATGAAACCTCTATAAAGCACCTTATCATTTGCAAACTGGAGATAACCTTGCTTTCCTTCAGAATTATAATAATTATATTTAATACATAGAGAACTTCTAATTCCAACAATATAAAGGATTTAATGACCTAGAAACTTTCTCACTATAATACAATTTAAAATACTAAATAAAATATGAGATTTCTTTTAAATTCTTAATAGGTTCTCAAAAAAGGGAACTCTCCAAAGTCCAAAAGTGAAGACACAATAAAAAATCAGAATGAGACCTGTGTGAGCCCTCACTGTGATAACAAAGGGGAGGAGAGGGAGGAGAGTTTCAGCCACACAGAGGAGCCAGGAGGTGAAACTGAAACTCCAATATAAAAATACAACTTTCAAGGGAAATCAGGAAACAATGAACTAGGGAACAATTCACCTCTAGCACAGGCAGAGAAAGATAATGCTTTTATATCTCTAATTGTGTTTTTGTTTTTTTTTAAAGTTCCCCAGGCCAGATCTTTCAGAAGTTTGGAATGATCACCTAGAAAACCAAAGCAGAATCTCTCTGGAGGAACCTGACTCTCAAACTCCAATGCAAATGAAGAAAGAAACCACCATTAGTAAGAGTCAGCAGACAAAACAAACAGCAGAATTCAATTCTTTAGAATTCTTGTATAAATATTTAAAAAATAAAATTTAATATAATCAAAACATAAGAAACAAATAAGATGCTATTTTTTAAAATGACTAGGCAGACTTAGAAATAAATAGAATTCACGGCAATACTATCTAATAAAGAGGGAATATGCTGATTGACCCTCACATTGCCGCAAAGATGGTGGTGCCCACAGCCAATAAAAAGGGAATATGCTAATTTTCCCACCCTCAAAGATGATGGTGCCTATAGCCAATAAGGAGGGAATATGCTAATTGACTACCCGCCCTCAAAGATGGCAACTTCCACAGCCACAAGATGGTGGTGCCCAGTCCCCTCAGCCCCACCAGGGTGGCAGGCACATGGCAAGGCCAGCTGCTCCACACACCTGCCTCCTGAGTCCCCCAGTTCCCTCAGCCCCCCAGCTGCCCAGGACCAGCCCAAGGCATAGGCAAGCCTCAGATGTCAGCTGTCCAGCCGCTCAGGGCTGGCCTGAGGTGCAGGCAACCCTTGGATGATGATTCCCAGCTGACCAGGACCAGCCCAAGGCACAGGCAAGCCTCAGATGGTGGTTGCCCAGCTGCCCAGGACAGCCCAAGGCTCAGGTAACCAGGGCCAGCTGAGGCTTGCGCTGCTGACAGTGGCAGCAGCAGAGGTGTGATGGGGCATTGCCTTCCCCTTATTGCTGGGTCGCCTCCCGCCCCTGAGGGCTCCCGGACTGTGAGAGGGGGCAGGCCTGGCTGAGAAACCCCTCCCCACTTCAGTGCATGAATTTTCATGCACCAGGCCTCTAGTAAAATGAAGACAGCTGCCTGAGAAGGCACATGGACATTCTTTTCATTCTTATCAGCTGAGCCTGAGGGCACTGGCAGAATCCTATTATCAGTACTCATTTCTTATCTTTATCCACCTGCTTGGAATGAGGAACAAATAGGACCTTGACTCACCCAGGTCTTGATATGCTAAATCTTGTACCAAAAAATAAGGAGCTTACCCAGATTTTGATGAATAGGATCTGGGCACACCCAAAACTCCTTTTGACATTAAACTCCCCTTTGGAAGCCAATAAATATGCTGTGTTGTCTGTGGTGAGTGTGACTGTCTCTCCATCAGAGAGATGGCACCCACCTAGCTCCCAGCTTTATGAATCTATGTCTGCCTCTTGTCTCTTTCTTTCTCTAATTTCTTAATTCCCAGCTCCTTCCCTCAGGAACCTGTTGTTTTTCCGTGCAGACACGGAAAAAGGAGAAACACCACAGTAAAATATAATTGATGAAATTAAAACATCTTGGTGGATGAATTCAACAGATTATTGGACAAAGCTGAAGGAAGAATTAGTAAACTGGAGATGGACCTGAAGATATTACACAGAATGCAGCATAGGAAGAGAAAAGGAGGTTAAAGTACATGAAGAGTAAAATTAAAATGTCAAATATCTAACTGGAATTTCATAAGGAATAGAGACTAGTATTTTAAAATATATTATTTGAAAATGAGGTATCTAAGTTGCCTCATATATTTTAAGCTCTTTATATAAAGTATGAATTTTGTTTAGTTATTATATTTATGTAACTCTGAGGCTCAAATACTATTAACTGCAAGGACTCAGAGATTTCAGCAGGTCTTCTAAAATCTGCTATATTCATGGAGTATTACAAATGGAAAGAAACTTAGAGGTGATGTAATAATATAACTTGATGGATAAATCTGAGTTTTGATCCCAACTCTGTCACTTATTAGCTAAGCATATTGTTTAACTCTCTGAGGTTCCATTTCTTTAGCCATCAAATGGGGATAAATGCAACTAACCTTCAAGAAGAGTTTCTGTGAAGATCAAAAGAAATGCATGAAAAACACTTACTACAGAGTCTGGCAGAGTCAGCATCCAACAAATAAAAGATGTCAATATTTCTCATCATTAGTTTTCACTTTGAATGAGAAAAGAGGCCCAGAAAAGTTAAATTATTTCCAAGCATCACACAATATCCTTTCTAATAAAAGATTAATATGTAAATTAACCATCACTCCACTATATGCACAAGCCATGCCCACCAGCCACACCCACCAGCCAATCAAAGGGAGTATGCCAATTAACCCCAGCCAAGATGGCTGCAGCCACAGAGAACAGGAAGGAGGCTTGGGTTTCACTGGCAATGGAGGAAGCCAAGCTTCCCACACACCCTGGCAGGCCCAGGCCACCACTCAAGAGTACAAAGTTTCAATTATAGAAGGTAAATAAGTTTCAACAGAAATGGCGGCAGCCACTGACTCAGAAGAGCAGGAGGTTAGGGTTGCCCCAGTGATGGAGGAAGCCAAGCTCCTGCAGCCCTGGCCCACTCAGGTCTTAACTCCAGGCTACAAAGTTTCAATTGTAGAAGGTAAATAAATTCCATATACCAGAGCCTCTATTTGGGCTGCTGGGGGTGTGTGGCTGGCCTGCAAACCACCACAGGCCCCTCGCCCAGGCCACCCAATGCCTCAAGGGAACTCCCACCCTGATCAGGGACACCCTTTAGGGCAAACCAGCTGGCCCCCACCCATGCACCAGGCCTCTATCCTATCTAATGAAAGAGTAATATGCAGATTGACCATCACTCCAACACACAAGATGTCTGCCCCCATATGGTCAAAGATCCTGCCCCCATGTGGACACAAGATGGCCACCACAAGATGGCCATCAGGGGAGGACAGTTGTAAGGGACCAGGCCTACAAGGGAGGGCATTTTTGGGCAATCAAGCCTTTAGTGGAGGGCAGTTAGGGGTGACCAGGCTGGCAGAGGAGGGAAATTGGGGTCAATCGGGACTGGTCCCGCCCAAATACAGCACTGTAAGGCATATCAAGGTAAGATCAATGGCAGCTCTACTTCTCAGAGGAATGAAGTGTACAGAGGTATTAGTCTCTGTCTCTGACTATCCCAGGGAACAAGATCACTTAGGTATCTACTCTGTTTCCCCAAAAATAAGACAGTGTCTTATATTAATTTTTGCTCCCAAAGATGCGCTAGGTCTTATTTTCAGGGGATGTCTTATTTTTCCATGAAGAAGAATACGGTACACATTTATTGTTAAATGAAAATAAAGGAAATTTATTACCTGTATACGGTACGGTAGTACGGTAGTTGTCAACACAAACCAGACAAACTGAATCCTACAGTATCAAGAATATACTCATTTATTCAATGACAATAATGTCATCATCTTCTGGAACATCATCATAACAATCCAATTCCTGAATTTCCTGGTGAATTTCTTGTGACTCCATTTCTTTCAGAATCAGTGGACCAAATCTCTCATGTTTAGCAATAGCACTGTCTTTAAATGAATACTTCTTGTCAAGGTAGCCTGCTTGCAGTGCATTTGCAATGCAACTGTCAGTGATTTTCTCCCATGAATTCTTCACCCAAGTCAAAACTTCTTGCAGTTTAGGTTTCACAAAGTTTCCATGCTGATTTCTCTCCATTCTATTTTCAATCTTGTCATTAATTTCCATGTGCAAATTGTCTTTGAATGGCTTGTTTATTGCAATATCAAGAGTGTGGAGATAGGCCGTCATTCCTGCGGGAATCATTATCTGATCTATTTTTCTTTCCTGAAGAAATGTCTTCATGTCTTTAGCAAGGTGAGTACTGGCTGCATCCCAGACTAGCAGACCTCTTTGGCTCTCTCGCATAACAAGCGGCAGCATTAAATTGACCCACTTCCTTAAAACTGCTGGTGTGGCCTAGGCTTTTTTAGTTTCAAGAATAAAAACGCCCAAAACACGTTCAATCTTTTCCTTCTTGCCCTTAGAAATGATTAAAGGTGGGATTTTAGTGCCATCCAGAGGAATTGCCAAAATACAGGAAACACGTGTACTTTCGTAAGCAGTGGAGGGAATGTACACTAAGGAGGCATCCCGCTGTTCAATTGTTTGAGATAATTGGCCCCATAAACACTGAAGTTTCACCCATAGCAATCATGTTGGAAAGATTGTATTTAGAGAAGTCAGCATCATCAATAAAGGACTTGAATGCAAGTGCTCGCTTAATAACTTGAGTATCTTCCAACCTAAACAATGTTGTACAGGTAGATCTTAAAGACAGTTCACTTCACTGAAGAAAATTATCCAGCCAGTATTGCTGCTTTGAAGTCTTCAGGGGCTATGTCAAACTGTGGTGCCATTGCAAGGGCAAATTCTTGAATCTGAGCCCTATTCACAACCAAAGCCTCTGCTCTCCTGTCAACAACCCATTCACAGATCAGGTCTTCCAGCTAGGAAAATAATGGTTACCAACCTGATTCACACTTGCGTTTTTTAACATTTCCCTTGTCCACTTATTCAATGAGGTTACCATACTCTGCTCGCCATTTTCGGACCAATCGGATACTCAACATCTTCTCTTTGCAGAAAGCACTAAGATTTTGGCCCCAAGAGTCTTCCACGATTCCTTTCTTGTACTCCACGGAGCAGCTTTTTCTTTTTGCGCTCATTTCTAGAGGTAAAAAAAAAAAAGGAATTGGGATATCAAGGTGGGGGGAGAGGGATCACTTAAAATGGCACAGGGAGGATCAGAGGGGGAGAATCAAAATGGCACAGGAGAATCAGAGGGGGGATTACCATTTTAGTAACCCCTTTTGATCCTCCTGTGTCATTTTGATTGCCCCCTCTGATCCTCCTGTGTCATTTTAAGTGATCCCTCTCCCCCACCCCTGTGCCACTGAACACCTTCACCAGATGTCCCCCCTACCCCTTTATCAGACATTTACCCCCTGGGGCCTGCCTGGGGACTGTCACTGGGCTTTCTGGGGCCTGGATCTGGGCTGGAGCAGGGTCTGCCACTGACTGAGAACCTTTAGTCATCATGAGGGCGGCTGCGAGCATCAGGTAGTGTCACCAGAGATAGACCAGCACTGACCACCTTCGTCGCATCCTGTCTGCTCTAATCCTCCTGTTCTTCTACACACATCTGCAAAAATCTCCTCCTCCTCACTCACTACTCACTCTGACCTCTGCTCCACCTACACACAGCAGTGACATCAGGACTCCGCATAACGTCACTGGTTGCTAGACGCCAATCGGGGTGGCCCTAGCGACCAGTTTATGGTAAATTTATTTTCATTCTGAGACAGAGCCTAAGGGAGGCCTTATTTTCAGGGGGATGCCTTATATTTCACTCAGAAGGAAACCTGTAAGTAGGTCTTATTTTCGGAGGATGTTTTATTTTCGAGGAAACACGGTACCCATGAGGGATATAGATACCTCATCCATGGTATATTGCAAGTAGACTCTGGGGAAAAAATCAGTCAATTTCAATCTCACAGAGATTTGTGTGTTTTAGTGGCACCCAAAGCAAATTTAAAATTGTCTATTTTCAGAAATAGAGTTTATTGCTAGGCCGAAGGGAATCTGTAAATGTAGTATCAATTGTGAGTCCAGGAGACCCAACTACATGCTACCTACAAGAAACTCAGTTCGGATGTAGGGACACACCGAAATGAAAAGAAAGAATGGAAAATCATGTCCATGCAAATGCAAACCAAAAGAATTGGTAATAGCTATACTTATATCACAAAATAGACTTTAAGACAAAGACTGTAACAAAAGATAAAGAAAGACATCACACAAAACTAAAAAAGTCAATTTAACAAGAGGATTAAACACTTGTAAATATTTACACACCTAACACAGGAACACCTAATATACAAAGCAAGTATTAACAGACATAAGGAAGAAATAGGCAGGCAATACAATAATAGTAAAGGACTTTGATCTCCCACTTTAATCAAAAGATAGAGCATCTAGTTAGAAAATAAATAAGATAGCATTGGACTTAAATTACATGTTAGACTAGATGGACCAGGTTGGCACATACAAAACATTCCATCAAAGAGCAACAGAATACATATTCTAATCAAGCTCACATGGAACATTCTCCAGGAAATATCTTGTTAGATCATAAAACATAACTCAATAAATTTAAGATTTAAATCATGTCAAACATCTTTTTTTTTTATCACAATGGTATGAAACTAGAAATCAATAACAAATAGAAAGTGGAAATTTCATAAGTATTTTGAGATTCAACAACATGTGCCTGGATCAACCAATGAGTCAAAGAAGAAACTAAAGGAAATGTTTTTAAATATCTTGAGATGAATGAAAATGGAAATACAACATACCAAACCTATCAATGCAGCAAAAGCAGTTCACAGAAAGAAGTTCATAGTGATAAATACCTACCTTCAAGAAACAAGAAAGATCTCAAATAACCTAACTTTATACTCCAGAGAACTAGAAAATCAAGAACAAACAAAGCCTAAAGTTACTAAGAGCAAGAAAATAACAAAGATTAGAGCAGACATAAATGAAATAGAGACTAAAAAGACAATTTAATAGATCAATGAAACTAAGAGCTTCTTTTATAAAAAGATAAATAAAATTGACAAACCTTTTCCTTGACTCACTAAGAAAAAAAAAAAGACTCAAATAAATTAAATCAGAAATTTAAGAGGAAACATTACACTTGATAACACAAAAATACTAAGGATTATAAGAGATTACTATGAACAATTACATGCAAACAAACCAAAACCTACAAAAAATGGCTAAATTCTTAGAAGCATACAACCTATAAAGACTGAATTATGAAGAAATAGAAAATCTGAACAAACCAATTACTAGTAAGGAGATTTAATCAGTTATCAGAAACTTCCCGGAATGGAGCATATATTTGCAAATCATATATCTGATAATGGGTTAACATCCAGAATATATAAAGAACTCCTACAAATTAAAAATAAATAAAATAACCTGATTTAAAATGAGCAAAGTTCTTGAATAGACATTTTTCTAAATTTGATATACACAAATGGCCAACAAGCATATAAAAATACTAGAGGCCTGGAGCAACTGCCAAAACTTTAAAAGAAAATAACAAGAGTTTACAAGAATGTTAAGAAATTGGAACCCTTATGCACGCTGCACTATTAGTGGCATTGTAAAATGGTGCAACCACTATGGAAGTTCCTTTAAAAAATTAAGAATAGAACTACTGAAGATGGTGGCAGGCAGGATGGAGGTGAGGGAGTGAGGGAGTGAAAGGAGAGTGTGTGGATGTGTGGGGTGTGTGTGTGTGTGACAGTAAAATTGACAGGAGTAGCAGGGGCAGGCAGACCAGGCTCTCCTGGACAGGGAGACTACCACCACTGCCGGCACCGTGAGACTTAGGCACGGAGCCCACAGTATCTTGAAGGGGAGAGTGGCCTCTTCTAGGAACTCATCACCACCACCACCCAGACAGGCCTTGGACACTGCCCACGACCTAGCAGCCACTCCAGCCAAAATCCTGCCGCCCCACCTGAAGGCCCGTGGACCCTGGGACCTCCACCTCCACGGGTGCACGGTCCCACAGCAGTAAGTGCGACTTCCTCCTACCCAGCAGCTGAACTCTTGGTGCCACAGACACACTTCTCCAGCGCCAGTCATGCTTTTCAAGCACACAGGCTGTTTTGAGCCCACCACTCCACAGGCTGCTAATGGGTGCCACCACGGAGCACACTCTTACCCAAACAAAGGCCCACTGCCCTGGCAGTATAAATTCTGGATTCCCCTTCATGGATACCTTCCCACAGCCACCTGGGTTGCATGTATTCAGTGCCGGGGCTCCTCTGAATGCCTGAGCATGCCACCACTGGGCGTGAGTGAACCCCTGCTGCCTACCCACAGACACCTCAGTCAGGCAGCCTCAACACAAGGGCCTGAGTAGACCACCATAGCAATCTGCCCCAGGGTGATCCTGTGAGCCACCACTAGGCACTCATGAATTTAACCAAGGGCACAGCAGGAAAAAATGAGTTTTCCCACTTCACAGCTGCCAACCTCTGGACACCACAGCTGCGCTTCTCCAGCGCACAGGCCTCCTGAGCCCAAGGCCGCAAAGGCAGCTCTTGGGTGTTTCTGCGAGCCCCCACTGGGCACACTCTTATCTAAACAAGGGCTCACTGCCCTTGCAATAGAAATTCTGAGTCCTCCCTTCCTCCCCCTCCCCCCCACTCCCACCACCCTTTTCCAGATATCTGCCCACAAACTCCTTGATCACAGGGCTTCAATGTGAGGACCATGCTGAGTGCACTGCCTTAGAAATGGCTCCCGGGGCCTCTGTGAGCTGCCGCTGGGTGCTCACAAACCCAACCAAAGGCACAAGGCCCCCGGTAATAGAAATTCCGGTTTACCCCACTCCCAGCTGCCTACCCAGAGACATCTCAGTCACACAACTTCAGCACAAGGCCCTGTCTGAGTGCATGACCATGGCAAACAGCCCCGGGGTACCTTTGTGAGCCACCACTGGGTGCATGCAAATTCAACCAATGGCACAGCAGCAAAAACTGAATCTACCTAATTAACAGATGCTGACTTCCAGACACCACAGTTTCGCTTTTTCAGCATGCAGGCCTCCTGAGCCCACCGCCTCAAAGGCGGCTCTTGGGTGCCTCTGTGAACCCTTGCAGGGCACACATGTATCCAAACAAGGGTGCACAGTCCCAGCAATAGAAATTTGGACTTCCCCCCCTTCTGGCTACCTGCCCATAGACACTTCGGTCATGTGGCTTCAACACAAGGGCCACGCTGAGTGTTGAGCCACTGCTGGGTGCACATGAATCCAACCAAGAGCATAAGGCCTCGGCAACAAAAACTGAGTCTTCCACCTCACAGCGGTCAATCTCAGGACACTGTAGTCACACCTTTCCAGAGCACAGGCCTCCTGAGCCCCATCACCCAGACAGATGGCTCTTGGATGCCTCTGTGAACCCCTGCTGGGCACGCATGATTTCAACCAAAGGCAGAAGACAGCAAATATTGGGACATCCCCCTCCCTGACCTCTGACCTCTGGACACTGCTGTTGTGCCTTTCCAGCATGCAGGCCTACTGAGCCAGCTGCTCGCTGCCCCTATAGGCAGCTCCTGGGTGCCTTCTCAGAGTACTTATATCCAAACGAGGGCACATGGCCCTGGCAATAAAAATTTGGACTTCCCCCTTCCCAGCTGCCTACCCACATACATCAGACACTGCATTGAATGGTTTCAGCATGCAAGCCCCCTAAGGACTCTGCCCCAACAGGCAGCTCCTAGGTGCTTCTGTGAGCTGCCACTAGGCACACTTGTATCCAACCAAGGGCTCAAGGCCTTGCAGCAGAAACTTGGACTTCCCATTCCTCAGCTGTTGACCTCCAGTCACTGCAGTCACACTGATCCAGTGGGCAAGCCCCCTGAGGACACTATCCTGGCAGGTGGCCCACAGGTGCTTCTCTGAATTGCCACAAGGCACAACCCTGGCCAATGGCATCCAGTCCCTGTGGTAGTGCCACTCAGGCACAAGGGCCTCCTTAGATCACTGCCCCAGCAGATGGCTCCTGGGCATCTCTGTAAGCAGCCCTTGGGTGTGCATATCCAACCAAGGGTGCATATCCCCCAAAGCAGAAACCAGGAATTCTTCCTCCTTGGGACCAGTGGCACACAACAATTGCTCCAATCCAGTGTGTGGGCCTCACAATATCACACCCCAGCAGAAGGTGCCTGGGCCCCTCTGTGTGCTGCCACTGGGCATGTGCTTCTCCAAACAGGGCTGTACAGCTCCCTCAGTAGGATCCATGACATCCCTTCTCCTGGCTGCCTACCTCTGGACAGCTCAGGGAGTTACTAAGGACATGCCTCCCTAAACAAATCACATTATTTCAGCCACAGACCCTGAGAATGCCACATCCCCAGCTGCTGGATGCTGAAACCCCTTGTGATTCAGAGGGGAAATTACTTTGGCCAGAGTCCCATTATCTGAACCAAAGACTATTAGATACCCACTCCTCATTGTCATTGGCCCAGGTCCCTTATAGTGAGTTGTAGAGTGACACTAATCCAGCAAGAGTCACAACACATTGGCTAAAGTCACAGTGCCTGAGCCATAGGCCCCAAGAGTCCTTCCTCCGAGGCCACTGGGAACCCACAGTGAGAACATACCAGCAAGACCTTAGACAAACTTTTCCACAAGAGCCAGAACCACAATCCAAAACAACACGCACAATGAAGCACAGATGAGTCACATTGCCAACATGAGACAAGAAGTCATCCACAAATAAGATCCAACTACATCAAGAGAACCCAAAAAGCTAAAGTAGGGAGATCTGCTAGGTCACCAAGCCCAGGAGACCTGAGAGATCACACCTCTAGTATCACACCCAAAATAACCTGGGAAGTAAAGCAGTTGGACCTAGGAAACAGAAATAATTAAAACATTACTGCAAAAAAAAAAAAAAAATGGGGAGACAAAAAAAAAAAACCAACCCTCAAAGGAAAGAAAATGAGGAATCACCGGAAAGAGAACTAAATGAAATGGAGGTGAGCAACATGTCAGAGAAATAATTGAGAATTATGGTTATAAGGATGCTCAAACAGCAGGATGACAAATACACACAATTCAATGAGAATTATAAGAAGCTAAATGAGAATGTCACCACCATTAAAAGGAACTAAGAGGAAACCAAGATTGACCTAGCTGCAATAAAGAACACAATGTGAGGCTTAAACAGTAGACTAGACGATGTTGAGGACCACATCAGTGAATTAGAACAAAAGGTTGGGGAGGGGGGAGCACACAAACAGAGCAGGAACTGAAAAGAAAACATAAAAAGCAAGAGGAGAGCCTAAGGGAGCTTTGGAACAATACTAAACGGAACAACATTCGCATAATAGGGGTACCAGAAGGAGAGGAAACTGAGGAAGGAATAGAAAGCTTGTTTGAAGAAATAATGATGGAAAACTTTCCTGATACCTGTCAGAATGGCTATCATCAACAAATCAATAAACAACAAATGTTGGTGAGAATGCAGAGAAAAGGAAACCCTCGTGCATTGCTGGTGGGAATGCAGACTGGTGCAGCTACTTTGGAAAACAGTATGGAGTTTCCTCAAAAAACTAAAAATGCAACTCTAATTTGACCCAGTAATACCACTCCTAGGAATATATCCCAAAAAGATAGAAACATAAATCAGAAAGGATATATGCACCTCTATGTTCATAGCAGCACAATTTACCATAGCAAAGATTTGAAAATAAACTGAGTGCCCATCAGCAGATGAGTGGATTAAAAAAAAAACAAAAAACTGGTAAATATATACAATGGAATACTGTGCTGCACTAAAAAAGAAGAAATTCCTACCATTTGCAACAACATGGATGGAACTGGAGACCATTATACTAAGTGAAATAAGCCAATCAGAGAAATATAAATATCACATGATCTCACTCATCTCTGGGAAATAATGAACAACATAAACTGATGAACAAAAGCAGATCCAGAGACAGGGAAGCATTGATCAAACTGTCAAACCTCAGAGGGAAGGTAGGGGAGTGTGGGGATAAGGGGAAGAAATCAACCAAAGGACTTGTATGCATGAATGTAAGCCTAACCAGTGGACAAAGACAACAGGGGGGTGAGGACATGAGTGGCAGTGGGAGAGGGTGATTGGGGGGAGGGTGGTAATAGGGGGATGAGGACAAATATATAATACCTCAATCAATAAAGTTAAAATGAAACAAAGAGAAATCTTTCCTGATATCAGCAAGAAAAAAACCACTCAAGTCCAAGAGGCACATAGAGTCGCAAACAAGATAAACCCAAAAAGACCAACACCAAGACATATCATAATTAAATTGGCAAACATCAACAACAAAGTAAGAATTTTAAAGGCTGCAACAGAGAGACAGAAAGTTATGTACATGGGATCTCCCATCAGAATATCAACTGATTTCTCAACAGAAATAAACCAGTCCAGAAGGAAATGGAATTAAATATACAAAGTGATGCAAAGCAAAGGTCTGAATCCAAGAATATTATACACAGCAAGGCTGTAATTCAAAATTTAAGTTGGAATCAGTAGCTTCATAAACAAAAAGGGGCTAAGACAGTTTATTACCATGGAGCCAACAATGCAAGAAATGCTAAAGTGACTGCTGTAAAAAGATGAAACAGAAAAAAAGAAACACAAACATTAAGAATAAAAATGACAACAAACAAGTAGTTAACAATAATATCATTAAAAGTAAATGGATGAAATGCTCCAATCAAAAGACATAGGGTATCTGAATGGATAAGAATACATGACCCATATATGTGCTGTCTGCAAGAGCCACACCTCAGAAGAAAGGATTTACACAGACTGATAGTTAAGGCAGCGTTTTTCAACCACTGTTCCGCGGCACACTAGTGTGCCGCGAGATGTTGCCTGGTGTGCCGTAGGTGCAGACAAGACAAGAATTTTATAATTTTTCACTATTTTGTTTACTTAATATTTCATAATAAAGTAATTATAAAATACTTTCTTTGTGTTTATTTGATTCCTATTCAAGAGAATTACTTTATATATAGTCAATATAGGCACAGAGTTAAATTTTTAAACATTTTCTAATGGTGGTGTGCCTCGTGATTTTTTTCATGAAACAAGTGTGCCTTTGCCCAAAAAAGGTTGAAAAACACTGAGTTAAGGAATGGAAAAAAAAATTTTTCAGGCAAATGGAAATGAGAAGAAAGCTGGAGTATTTTAATGTATTAAAATATTAAAAATGTTTAATACATTAAAAAAACACAATACATAAAATCAATGAAACCAAGAGCTGGTTCTTTGAAATGATAAACAAGAGTGATGAACCTCTAGCCAGGCTCACCAAGAAACAAAGAGAGAGGGTCCAAATAGACAAAATCAGAAAGGAAAGAGGTGAAGTAACAACTGAACCCACAGATATACAAAGGATTGTAAAATATACTATGAAAAACTCTACTCCAACAAACTGGATAACCTTTACAAAATGAACACATTCCTAGAAAAAATTCAACCTTCCAAAACTTAATCAGGAAGATTCAAAAAAAGCTGAAAAGGCTGATAACTACTGATGAACTTAAAACATTAATCAAAAAGCTTCCAGCAAGATCACCAACTTATACCATACACAAAAATAAGACGGGAAACCATAAAAATACTAGAGGCATCCACAGGCAGCAAAATCTCAGACATATGCCAAAAGAAATTCTTAACTAATACTGCCCCTGGGGCAATGGAAGCTAAAGAGAAAATAAACAAATGGGACTACATAAAAATAAAAAGCTTTTTCACAGCAAAAGAAACCATCAACAAAACAACAAGAAAGCCCACTGTATGGGAGAACGTATTTGCAAATGTTATCACTGATAAAGTTTTAATTTCCAACATCTACAGACAGTTTATATAACTTAATAAAAGGATGATAAATGAGCCAATTAAAAAATGGGCAATAGACCTAAATAGAATCTTTTCAAAAGAAGATAGAAGGAAGGCCAAGAGGCACATGAAAACATGCTCAAAGTCACTAATTATCCGACAGATGCAAATCAAAAAAACAATGCAGTACCATTTCACACCTGTCAGAATGGCCAACATCAACAAATCAACAAACAACAAGTGTTGGTGAGGTGGCGGAGAAAAAGGAACCCTCGTGCACTGCTGGTGGGAATGCAGACTGGTGCAACCACTGTGGAGAACAGTATGGGGCTTCCTCAAAAAACTGAAAATGGAACTCCCATTTGACCCAATATTCCCACTCTTAGGAATATATCCCAAGAAACTATAAACACCAATCAGAAAGGATATATGCACCCTTTGTTCATAGCAGCATAATCTACAATAGCTAGGATTTGGAAACAGCCTAGGTGCCCATCAGCAGATGATTGGATCCAAAAACGATGGTACATCTACACAATGGAATACTATGCTGCCATTAAAAAGTAGAAATTCTTATCATTTGCAGCAACCTGGATGGAATTGGAGAACATCATGCTGAGCGAAATAAGCCAATCAGTGAAAGAGAAACACCACATGACCTCACTCATTTATGGATAATAAAGAACATTATAAACTGATGAACCAAAAGATAGATATAGAGACAGTAAAGCAATAAGCAGACTGTCAAATTACAGCAGGGAGGGTAGGGAAATCTGGGGGAGATAAGAGATCAACCTAAGGACATGTATGCATGCATATAAGTACAACCAATGGACACAAAACTCTGGGGAGGGAGGGCATGTATGGGAGTGGGGGGGACAATGGTAAGACATGTACACATATAATAATTTAATTTAAAAAAAAAAAAAAGCTTCCAGCAAACAAAAGCCCTGGACAAGATAGCTTCACAGGGGAGTTTTACCGAACATTCAAAGAGAACTAAAGCCAATCTTTATTCAGATTATTCCAAAAAATTCAAGATTAAGGCATACTTCTAAACTTTCTATGAAGCCAGAATTACCCTAATCCCAAAACAAGATGAATATACCACAAAGAAAGAGAATTAGAGGCAAATAACCCTGATGAACATACATGCTGAAATCCTCAAGAAAATTCTAGCAAAATGGATCAAGCATCACCTTGGAAAGATCATACACCATGACCAAGTGAGATTTATTCTAGGAATGCAAGGCTGGTATAATATCTGCAAATCAATAAATGTGATATATCATATAAACAAAGTGAGAGACAAAAATCACATAATCATATCAATTGATGCGGAAAAAGCATTTGGCAAAATCCAACACCACTTTCTCATAAAAATGCTCAGCAAAGTGGAAGTAGAGGGATCATACCGCAACATAATGAAAGCCTTATATGACACACCTACAGCCAACATCATACTCAATGGGCAAAAACTAAAACCATTACCCTAAGAATAGGAACAAGAAAGGTATGTCCGCTTTCACCACTCCTGTTCAACATAGTACTACATAGTACTGGAAGTGCTAGCCACAGCAATCAGACAAGAAGAAGAAAAAATAAGGCATCCAAATGAGAAAAGAAGAAGTAAAATTGTCATTATTCACAGATGACTTGGTGCTGTACATAGAAAACCCTAAAGACTCCATCAAAAAATTATTAGACTTCACCAAAACCGGTTTGGCTCAGTGGATAGAGCGTCAGCCTGTGGACTGAAGGGTCCCGGGTTTGATTCCGGTCAAGGGCATGTACCTTGGTTGCGGGCACATCCCAATGGGGGGTGTGCAAGAGGCAGCTGATCGATGATTCTCTCTCATCAATGTTTCTAACTCTCTATCCCTCTCTCTTCCTCTCTGTAAAAAATCAATAAAATATATATATATTTTTTTTTAAAAAAAATTATTGGACTTACTAAATGAATTTGGCAATGTAGCAGGATACAAAATTAATGCCAAGAAATCTCTGGCATTTCTATATATCAATAGTGAACTTACAGAAAGAGAGTCTAAAAAAGCAATACCATTTACCATCACAACAAAAAAAAGTAATATACCTAGGAATAAACTTAACTAAGGAGGTAAAAGAAAACTACAGGATCCTGAAAAAAGAAATACAGGAAGACATAAATAGATGGAAGAGCATACTGTGTTCATGGATGGTAGAATCAACATCATTAAAATGTCCATACTACCTAAAAACAATCTATAGATTCAATGCACTCCCTATTAAAATACCAATGGCATATTTCACAGACCTAGAAAGAACTATCCAAAAATTCATCTGCAATAAAAAAAGACCTATAATAGCTGCAGCAATCATGAAAAAGAAAAGCAATCTAGGAAAGATCTCAATACCAGATATCAAATTGTATTTCAAAGCCACTCTTCTCAAAACTGCCTGGTACTGGCATAAGAATAGACATATAGACCAATGGAATAGAATAGAAAACCCAGTAATTGACCCAAGTCACTATGCCCAATTAATATTTGACAAAGGAGGCAAGAGCATACAATTGAGTAAAGACAGTCTCTTTAATAAATGGTGTTGGGAAAATTGGACAGATACTTGCAAAAAAATGAAACTAAAACACCAACTTACACCATACACAAAAATAAACTCAAGATGGAAAAGAACTTAAATGTAAGATGGGAAACCATAAAATTATTAGAGGAATCCACTGGCATCAAAATATCAGACATATGCCGGAGCAATATCTTCACTGATACAGTTGCTAGGACAATAGAAACTAGGGAGAAAATAAACAAATGGAACTACAACAAAATAAAAAGCTTCTGCACAGCAAAAGAAACCATCAAAAAAATAACAAGAAAGTCCACTTCATAGTAGAACATATTTGCGAATGTTATCACCGATAAGGGTTTAATCTCCAACATTTAGAGGAAACTCATACAACTTAACAAAAGGAAGATAAACAACTCAGTGAAAAAATGGGCAATGGACCTAAAGAGATAATTTTCCAAAGAGGACATAAGGAAGGCTAAGAGATATGAAAACGTGTTCTAAGTCACTAATCTCCAAAAGATGCAAATGAAAACAATGCGGTACTATCTCACACCTGTCAGAATGGCTATCTTCAACAAATCAACAAATGGCAAGTGCTGGAGAGGTTGCTGGAAAAAAGGAAACCTCATGCTCTACTGGTGGGAATGCAGACTGGTGCAGCCACTGTGGAGAACAGTATGGAGTTTCCTCAAAAACATAAAAATTGAACTCCCATTTGACCCAGTGATTCCACTTCTAGGAATATATTCCAAGAAACTAGAAACACCAATTAAAAAGGATATATACACCCCTATGTTCATAGCAGCACAATTCACCATAGCTAAGATTTGGAAACAGCCTAAATGCCCATCAGCAGATGAGTGGATTAACAAACTGTGGTACATCTACACAATGGAATACTACACTGCTGTAAAAACGAAGGAGCTCTTACCATTTGCAACATCATGGAAGGAGCTGGGGAACATTATGCTAAGTTAAATAAGACAGTCAGAGAAAGATAAGTATCACATGATCTCACTCATTTGCAGATTATAATGAACAAAATAAACTAGGGGTGTCGAACTCAATCAGAGAAGGGGCCAAAATCTAAAATCCAGCCTAAATCGCGGGCCGAATGGTTTACTGAACAGTCATAAACTGACAATGTCATAAACTGACAGCGGAGTGCAGTGATGACAGCGCGGTGCGGGCCACATTGCAAGGCCTGGTGGGCTGGATTTGGCCCGCGGGCCTTGTGTTTGACACATGTGACATAAACTGATGAACAAAAATAGATCTAGAGATAGAGAAGCATGGATGAGATGCTTAAACCTCAGAGGGAAGGTAGTAGAGGGTGGCAGTAAGGGGAAGAGATAAACCAAAGCACTTGTATGTATGAATATAAGCCTAACCAATGTATGCATATAAACCTAACCAGTGGAGGCTTAAGCTGGCAAGGGCAGGTGGAAAGCTTGGCTTCCTCCATTGCCTGGGAAACTCAAGCCTCCCTCCTGCTCTCTGTGGCTGTAGCCATCTTGGTTGGGTTTATTTGCATACTTGCTCTGATTGGCTGGTGAGCATGGCCGGTGGGTATAGCAGAATGATGGTTAATTTGCATATTACTCTTTTATTGGGTAGGATTTGCAGTGACAAATAGACATCTTTTTGTTCTATGAAATAAACTTACAAGACATTCTTTAGTTTTGATGCTAAGGTGATGGGTATGACTTGATTTAGTTCACCCTCCATAATGTTGATGGAAGATCCTATTAATGGCCCATTAAGGCAGGAGGCCCCCACTGCACCTGACAGGCTGGGGCTCTGCTTACCTGGTGTGACCTTGGGGAGGAGCAGCTATGGGCAGAGGTAAACCACTTAGAACTCTCTCTGGGGAACATTTCCAAGGGCCAAGTCTTCACCTTGGACATCAACCTACCCAGCTCTCCAACAGTGTGCACGGTTCAATTTTCCAGAGGCAGGGCCTCAAAAAATATACACACACAAAAAAAAATATTGTTTTTACCTTAAGACTGAAGCCAGAGGCAGAGGTCTTCATCATGGTGAGAGTTACCTGTACTGTGGATCGTAGTCTGTAGCTCTGCCTGTTGCACAGATTAAAATGGACCCCCTGTCTGTGTGCATGACAACATTTTCAGAAAGTGAACATTTTTGCAGGCTCAGGAATCAAATCACCATTCACTAAGTGAGTGGTTCTCAACCTTTCTAATGTTGCGACCCTTTAATACAGTTCCTCATGTTGTGGTGAACCCAACCATAACATTATTTTCGTTGCTACTTCATAACTGTAATTTTGCTACTGTTATGAATCGTAATGTAAATATCTATGTTTTCCAGTGGTCTTAGGCAACCCTGCTAGCGGTTCTCAACCTGAATCGTGACCCACAGGTTGAGAACCGCTGCTATAGAACCTAAGACCATTGGAAAACACAGATACTTACATTACGACTCATTAACAATAGCAAAATTATAGTTATGAAGTAGCAATGTGCATAAGCCTCCATTTCCTCATGCAATGGGCATAATAGCAATAACTGCCTGGTGGCTTAAATGAGCTAATACATGGAAAGTTCTTATCACATCATCAGCATTTAATCCACATGAGTTGCTTTTTCATTCTTTTTTCTTTTTTAGTTTTTTTTTATTAAATTATTATCTGTGTACATATTTTAACATGGCAGTCACTACCTTGATTGCTATTGTCACACTTACATAAACTTGTCTCTTGGATCTCTAGCACTTGGCACCATCCCCCATAGGACTATGTAGCTTAAAACTTAATAAATGTTAAGTTTTAAGCTACATTGAGCCAAAACTTTCCTCTAACATCATTGAATTAAGTCAAAACGATCTTGTGTGGTTTGGAGATGACATCTTGATCAACTAAAGCACGATTATGTCTCCTTGTGGACTAGAGAGGAATGGCTAGGTGTTGAGATATATTCAGTTTTACTCTCAGTTGCCTACTTAAAATTGTTATTTATTGAAAAGTTTTATTTAATGCCCCCATGAAATGTAATATGATTTATTAACACATATTAAAGTAAAATAGCAATGTTAAAGAGAGAGAGAGAGAGACAGAGAGAGAGAGAGAGAGAGAGAGAGAGAGAGAGAGAGAGAGAGAGAGAGACTCAAGGAGTCCTCCCCATTCAGTAAAATGATCACATTGCTAGGTTAAAAGAAAGATGTTAGATTAAAACAGAAAATTGCCAGCCATAATCAAGATACATCAAGTTGTACAGGTTTGGGATTTGTATATTTTCTTATTTAAATCACATGGGTCACAATTGGTTGGAGCACTGAAAGGTTGTGGGTTTGATTCCTGATCAGGGCACATACCCAGGTTTTGGGCTCTATCCCCAGTCTGGGCACATATGGAAGGCAAGTAATCAACGTTTCTCTCTTAATGTTTCCATTTCTCTATCCCTCTCCTTTCCTCTCTGAAATCAATAAAAATATTTTTTAAAGAATAAAATAACTCTAGCCAGTTTTGCTCAGTGGATAGAGTGTCAGCCTGCAGACTGAAGGGGTCCTGGGTTCAATTCCAGTCAAGGGCACATGTCCAGGTCATGGGCTCAATCCCCAGTGGGGGACATGCAGGAGGCAGCCAGTCAATGATTCTCTCACATCATTGATGTTTCTATCTCCCTCTCCCTCACCCTTCCTCTCTGAAATCAATAAAATATATTACAAAAATATATATAAAATAAAAAATAATAAAATAAATAATAAATTTTAAAAAATAAAATCACATGGGTCAGATGTCTGTGAAATTTATATACCTGGTAGAATAAAAGCTGTATAGCCCCTCAGCACAGTTCTCACAGAGACTACTGGAGCTCTTGTGTTGACTCAGTGAACTATCAATTTTAAAAATCAAAACAGGCCGAAACCGGTTTGGCTCAGCGGTAGAGCGTCGGTCTGCGGACTGAAGGGTCCCAGGTTCGATTCCGGTCAAGGGCATGTACATTTGTTGTGGGCACATCCCCGGTGGGGGGTGTGCAGGAGGCAGCTAGTCGATGTTTCTCTCTCATCGACGTTTCTGGCTCTCTATCTCTCTCCTCTCCTCTCTGTAAAAAATCAATAAAATATATTTAAGAAAAAAAAATCAAAACAGACTCATCAGACAAAGGGCCAAGTTCTCCCAAAAGGCTTGTGTCAGGTCCTTCTAACACTCCCATCCACGTCACGGTGCTGTAGCCTCTGGTATCAAAACAACACAACAGGACAGAAAGCACATCTTTCCCAGACACAGGCTTCACCTCAGGTGTTCCCTACCCACATTTCAATGACCCACTTTCTGTTGTGGGCAAGATGGACATTTTGCAACAGCCCATTACACAACACCACAGATATTTATTGCTCTGGTGTATATTTGCTCAAATTAATGCCGCATTAGTGCAATGAGGCTGGCCATAGCTGCTGATGTTCTCACCACCAGAGATGTAGGCTCAATGCCAGGGTAAGCCAGACACATTGTCAGCCTCTGGGATAAAGCTCTCTTCTGTCTATGGGCTGTAGGCAAAGCAAACCAGGTGTTTGTGCTCTCTGCCCTTTAGATCTTATCCCAGAATGCTATCTAAGCTCACATATGCAGTCAATTATTATATTTGGTTCTAGATGTAGGAATGGGAACACAGGTGCTATGAGCATCCTTGTGATGTCAGCACACCTACTCCACCCCTGCTCCCTGTATCTCTTCACTCACCACCACCCAGTGATTCTGGAGAGAGCTATTGAGACTGGGTTTCAATTTGCCATGATTTAGGTGAACATGCAAAAGATGAATCATGCATTTGAGTAAATCCACTTTAAAAGCATGTTTTTGTGTGTGCCTGCTACAAGTTAGGCATCAATATTATTGAGTCATGGATAACAGAGTGAATAAAGAGCTGTAACCATCACTCCAAAGTGCACTAGAGTGGGCCTGAGAGGGAGCCTCAGAGCACAGAGGAACCAGAAAAGGGGGAGGAATGGATGTGGAAAGGAGGTAGAGCTGGAACTGTGGACAGGAGGAACCATATACAGGCTGGGGCAGCCCCTGAGGAGGGCAAGCAGCACAGTGACTAACCCATGGCAAGCAGCAGAGCTGAAGCTCAGAATGAGTGGGCATGGAGTTGGGGGCCAACCTAAAAATGACCCAGGCCAGAGATGAACAGAGCTCAGATGCCTGCCAAGAGGTGTGCATTTGATCCTGAATGTGGTAGAAGCAAGACAATGATCACATTTTCATTATTAGAAAATTCCATAGGGATTAAGGGCAAGCCACAGATGCTCAAGAACAGAGGAGGAAGTCTGAACAGAAAGCCCTGAACTGAGAGGCCACAATATGGACATAAGGGGCTGAAATCTGGAGAAATTTGGATGAGCTCCTGGAGTCCAGCTAGATTTGGAGTGAGCATTATGCTTAGCACTAGACTTTTAAAGATGATTAGATAATATTTAAGCAAGGCATGATCACATTCACGTCACTGTTTTTCTACTCTAAAAAGATTCTGGGCAGGGTGTGTGAGTGGAAGGGAGAAATGGCTTAAAAATTCCAGCGCATACTCCCCATGCTTCCCATATAAATATTGTTCTCAGCCGTGCAGCTGCTACTGCTCCTCCAGCACCTGGCTCTGTTTGTCATCCTGCCCCATATAGTGTCCTTTGCCTCATCTTGCTCTAGCTGTCCCAAAGCTCAATGTCTCTGCTCCAGGCCACATACTGATCCTGAGTGCCAGGAGGTTTAGGGGATGGTCGTCCACCTGACTCACCTACAGCTCCAAGTTTCAGCCCCTGTTCTATCTGCAGGAAATGGTTTCTTTCACCAGTCCCCAACCACAGGATCCAATAAAATGTGACTCCAGATGCTGACCTCCAGTTATGACAGGCACATGAGATTCCTGTGATTTGCTAAAATGTGTAGCTCTAGTTGTTGGTATGGCTAGATTACAGCCAATTGGTCAGGTCCATCCCCTCAGGCAGCACCTACTGTATGCTAGTCATCACGCTGCCCAGGGTATACAGGATGCACAGAGGGGCAGCAGACTATCTGGATGAGTGGACTAAGGCTACAACACAGGGTGTGTGACTGGTGAGAACAAGAGGCACCAGTGAGCAAGGGAGACAAACATGGACCAGGCACACTTTTCATTGCTGACATGCGCTTCTCAGTGGTCACATGTTCAGAAACTTTCATGAGTAGTTTGAAATCAGTCATGATGAAAGTGTTTACACTGTGGAAATTGGCAAGTCCTGCACACTCGGTGTCCCCACCCCTCACCCCACCCATCTCCTTGACAACAGTGGGAAGTGGGGGACATTGCTACTCTGTCCTATTCTCCTTTCCTCTTTTCCTGGGGTCCAGCAAGGACAGCATAAGACAAGAATGCCAGCTTACACAATAATGGAGGCTGGAAGATTCTGTGTTAAACCTAAGTTTGGTTTGGAATTTGGTGTTGTGAATGGCAGAGGATTGGGATGTGAGGTGTTCTAGCTTCCTGTCCTCCTACTGTCAGTCACTTAAGTGGCGATGGATAGTGAATAAGACTTGGCTGGAAGGGCTGAGTGGCTGCATGATAGCCCAGGAGAAAATGGGAACAAGATGAGAAGGAGAGTAAGCCAAGATCTCTACCTCCTCTTCCTCCCTCAGACTCTGTGCCTCAGTTATCCTATCTATTATCTGTTCAAGGACTGTTAGGACAGTGGTTGGCATACTCATTAGTCAACAGAGCCAAATATCAACAGTTCAACAATTGAAATTTCTTTTGAGAGCCAAATTTTTTAAATTTAAACTTCTAACACCACTTCTTCACCCAGGCCATGGTATTTTGTGGAAGAGCCACACTCAAGGGGCCAAAGAGCCAAATGTGGCTCGTGAGCCGCAGTTTGCTGACCATGGGACTAAGTGATATGTTTGGAGCATCACAAAGGCCAGCACAGAGGTAGTCCTCATTAGAGAAGCAGGAGAAAGTCACAGGGGGCTTCTCCTTGTCTTCCCTTCTTTTTCTCTGAACATTCCCAGTTATTTTTATCCTATGATGAGTCTGGACTTCCAAAGTTCCTTAAACAAAAGCTCCCAAACCTTAAAATCTTCTGGGAAATTCCTTAAAACACCCTGACAGAGGACACTTTGGTGAGTCCAGGATTGCACTTTGTCTGGAAGCTCCCAGGGGATCCTGCTGCTGAGCCCACATGTCAGTGTCCAGGCAAAAGTAAACAAACCGCTCAAGATGGTCCTAGGTGAGGATAATGCCTTAATTTAGAGGGTTTTTTTTAATCTGGGAAAGGAGAGATCATTGCAATAAACAACTTTGTGCCTTCTCACAAAGTAGTGTAAGGCAATAACAGACTCCAATACTGCTATTTTTTCCTTTCATTTTATTTTAAAACCGGAGGCCTGGTGCATAAAATTCATGCACGGGACTGTGTGTCCCTCAGCCCAGCCTGCACCCTCTCCAATCTGGGACCTAAATTTCAATCATTGATCCAGTAGGATTGGGCCTACAAGGGCAGTCGGACATCCCTCTCACAATCCAGGACTGCTGGCTCCCAGTTACTCACCTGCCTGCCTTCCTAATTGCTCCTAACTGCTTCTGCCTGCCAGCCTGATCACCCCTAACCACTTCCCTGCCAGGCTGATTGATGCCTAACTGCTCCTCTGCCAGCCTGTTTGTCCCTAAATGACCTCTCCTTCAGGCATGGTCACCCCTAACTTCTCTCCCCTGCAGGCCTGGTCACCCTAACTGCCCTCCACTAAAGGCTTGATTGCCCCCAACTGCCCTCCCCTGCTGGCCATCTTGTGGTGGCCATCTTGTGTCCACATGGGGACAGCCATCTTTGACCACATGGGGGCAGCCATCTGGTGTGTTGGAGTGATGGTCAATTTGCATATTATTCTTTTATTAAATAGGAAAGAGGCCTGGTGCACAAGTGGGGGACAGCTGGTTTGCCCTGAAGGGTGTCCCAGATCAGGGTGGAGGTTCACTTGGGGCATGGGACAGCCTGGGCAAGGGGCCTGTGGTGGTTTGCAGTCCGGCCACGCCCCCCAGCGACCAAAGTGGAGGCCCTGGGATCTGGGATTTATTTATCTTCTATAATTGAAACTTTGTAGCCTTGAGTGGAGATCAAGGCAGGCCAGGGTTGTGGGAGCTTGGCTTCCTCCATCATTGGGGACAACTCAAGCCTCCTGCTCTCTTCAGCTCTGTGGCTACTGGAATTTTTGTTGGGATTTATTTTTCTTCTATAATTGAAACTTTGTAGCCTTAAGTGGAGGCCTGTGCCGGCCAGAGTGTGCGGAAAGCTTGGCTTCCTCCGTTACCTGAGAAACTCAAACCTCTTACCTGCTCTGTGGCCGCAGCCATCTTGGTTGGGTTAATTTGCCTATTCAATCCTGATTGGCTGGTGGGTGTGGTTTGTGGGTGTAGCAGACTGATGGTTAATTTGCATATTACTCTTTTAGTAGATAGGCTTCTTTATTGTTTAAAGTACTACATAAATCTCCTTTTTCCCCCATTAACCTCTACCCAGCTGCTATCACTCCCCAGCACATACCTTCACCCCCTGATATCTGTGTCCATTATCTTCATAGGCATGCATACAAGTTTGTTGATTGATCTCTTACCCCTCTCTTCCACTGCTTTCTTTCTCAGGTTGGACAGTTTGTATCTGTTCAATACTTCTATAACTCTGGATCTATTTTTGTTCATCAGTTTATATTGTTCATTAAATTCCACAAATGAGTGAGATCATGTGATTTTTATCTTTCCCTGACTGGCTTATTTTGCTTAGAATAATGGTAAAAGTTTCTTCTTTTTTACTGCATTGTAGTATTCCATTGTGTAGATGTACCACAGTTTGTTCATCTATTTATCTGCTAATGGGCACTTAAGCTGTTTCCAAATCTTACCTATTATAAATTGTGCTGCTATGAACATAGGGGTGCATATATGCTTTCTGATTGGTATTTCTATTTTCTTGGGATAAATTCCCAAAAGTGGGATTACTAGGTTAAATTGGAGTTCCATTTTTTTATTTTTGAGGAAACTCCATACTGTTTTCCATAGTAACTGCACCAGTCTGCATTCCCACCAGCAATGCATAAGGGTTCCTTTTTCTCTACATCCTCACCAGCACTTGTCATTTGTTGATTTGTTGATGATAGCCATTCTGACAGGTGTGAGATGATATCTCATTGTTGTTTTGATTTGCACCTCTCAGATGATTAGTAACTTTGACCATGTTTTCATATGTCTCCTGGTCTTCTTTATGTCTCTTTCCAAAAGTGCCTATTTAGGTCCATTGCCCATTTTTTGACTGAGGTTTTTTTGTTTTGTTTTTTTAATCTTCCTTTTGTTAAGTTGTATGAGTTTCCTGTAAATTTTGGAGATTAAACCTTATCAGAGATAACATTGGCAAATATGTTCTCCCATGCAGTGGACTTTCTTGTTGTTTTGTTAATGGTTTCTTTTGTCGTGCAGAAGCTTTTTATTTTGATGTAGTCCCATTGGTTTATTTTCTCCCTGCTTTCCTTTGTCCTGGAAGCTATATCAGTAATGATATTGCTGTGACATATGTCTTATATTTTGCTAGATATGGAGTCTTCTAAGATTTTTATGGTTTCTCATATTACATTTAAGTCCTTTATCCATTTTAAGTTTATTTTTATGTATGGTATAAGTTGATGGTTTAGTTACATTTTTTTGCATGTATATGTCCAATTTTTCCAACAAAATTTATTAAAAAGAGTGTCTTGACTCCATTGTATGCTCTTGCCTCCTTTGTCAAATATTAGTTGAACATGATGGCATGGGTCGATTTCTGGGTTCTCTGTTCTGTTTTGTTGGTCTATATGTCTGTTCTTATGCCAGTACGGTCTATATGTCTGTTCTTATGCCAGTACCAGGCATTTTTGAGAACTGTGGCTTTGTGATATAGCTTGAAATCTGGAATTGTGATCCCTCCCACATTCTTCTTTTTCAGAATTGTTGAAGCTATTTGGGGTCTTTTTTTTTTTATTCCATATATATTTTAAGAGAGTTTATTCTAGTTCTGTGAAATATGCCATTGGTATTTTAATGGGGACTGCATTAAATCTATAGATTTCTTTGGATAGTATGGACATTTTAATGATGTTGATTTTACCAATCCATGAACATGATACATTCTTCCAATTGTTTATGTCTTTTTCTATCTCTTTTTTTTTTTTTTTCAACATCCTGTAGTTTTCTGAGTACAGGTCCTTTACCTCATTAGATAAGTTTATTCATAGGTATCTTATTTTTTGGAACAATAGTAAATGGGTTTATGTTTTTGGTTTCTCTTTCTGGGAGTTCATTATTGATGTATAAAAAGGCCATAGATTTCTGGATGTTAATTTTGTATCCTGCTACATTGCTAAAATCATTTACTAGGTCTAGTATTTTTGGAGAGGGTATTCTATGTACAATATCATGTAATCTGCAAATAATGGCAGTTTTACTTCTTTTTCTATTTGCATGGCTTTTGATTATTCTTCTTGTCTGATTGCTGTGGCTAGCACTTCCAGTACTACCGTGTTTCCCCGAAAATAAGACATCCTCCAAAAATAAGACCTACTTACAGGTTTCCTTCTGAGTGAAATATAAGGCATCCTCCCGAAAATAAGCCCCCCCCCCCCCAGGCTAAACATGAGAGATTTGGTCCACTGATTCTGAAAGAAATGGAGTCACAAGAAATTCACCAGGAAATTCAGGAATTGGATTGTTATGATGATGTTCCAGAAGATGATGACATGATTGTCATTGAATAAATGAGTATATTCTTGATACTGTAGGATTCAGTTTGTCTGGTTTGTGTTGGCAACTACCGTACTACCATACCGTATACAGGTAATAAATTTCCTTTATTTTCATTTAACAATAAATGTGTACCGTATTCTTCTTCATGGAAAAATAAGACATCTCCTAAAAATAAGACCTAGCGCATCTTTGGGAGCAAAAATTAATATAAGACACTGTTTTATTTTCGGGGAAACAGGGTAAGTCAAACAGGAGTGGTGAAAGTGGGCATCCCTGTCTGTTCTTATGCCAGTACCAGGCATTTTTGAGAACTGTGGCTTTATGATATAGCTTGAAATCTGGGATTGTGATCCCTCCCTGCTTTGTTCCTGTTCTTAGAGTATTAATCAGGAAAGGGTGTTGGATTTTGTCAAATGCTTTTTCTGCATCAATTGATATGATTATATGATTTTTATCTCTCAGTGTTTATGTGATTTAAAATGTTTATTGATTTAAAGATATTGTACCATCCTTGCATCCCCAGCATAAATCCCACTTGTAATGGTGTATGATCTTTCGAATGCAATGCTGTATATGATTTGCTGAAATTTTGTTGGGGATTTTAGCATCTATATTCATCATGGATATTGGCCTGTAATTCTCTTTCTCTGTAGTGTCTTTATCTGATCTTGGGAATAAGGATATGCTGGTTTCATAGAAAGAGCTTGGAAGTGTTCCTTTCTCTTGAATTTTTTGGAATAATCAAGAAGGGTAGGTTTTAGTTCATTTTTGAATGTTTGGTTAAACTCCCCTGTGAAGTCATCCAGCCCAGGGTTTTGTTTGCCAGAAGTTTTTTGATGACTGCTTCAATTTCATCAACAGTTATCAGCCTATTCAGGGTTTTTTTTATTCTTCCTGATTGAGTTTTGCAAGCTTGTATTTTTATAGTAATATGTTCATTACATCTAGGCTGCTCAGTCTTTTGAAGTAGAGATGTTCATACTATTTTTTAATAATCTTTTGTATGTCTGTGGGGTCAGTTGTTACTTTACCTCTTTCCTTTCTGATTTTATTTAGTTCCTCTCTTTTGTTTCTTGGTGAGCCTGCTATGGGATCATCAATCTTATTTATCCTTTCAAAGAACCAGCTCTTGGTTTCATTGATATTTTTTATTGTTTTGGGAGCTTTTTTGGGGGGGGGGGTTGTTTGGTTTTTGGTGGGGTTTTTTTTTGGGGGGGGGAGTGGGGGTTGGTCTCTATATCATTTATTTCTGCTCTGATCTTTATTATTTCCTTCCTTCTGCTTACCCTGGGCTTTTCCTATTGCTGTCTTTCTAATTCTTCAAGTTGCAGACTTAAATAGTTTATTACCATTTTTTCTTGTTTTTTGAAGTAGGCCTGTAATGCTATGAATGTCCATCTCAGAACTGCTTTTACTGTGTCCATTGATTTTGGATTGTTGTGTTTTCATCATCATTTGTTTCCAGGATGCTTTTTATTTCTTCTTTGATCTCTTTGGTAACCCAATCATTGTTTAATAACATACTATTTAGCCTCCAATTGTTTGAAATTTTTTCATAGTTTTTATTGTAGTTGACTTCTAATTTTATGCCACTGTGACGTGAGAAGATGCTTGATAAGATTTCTATCTTCTTGAATTTTAAAAGACTTTGAAAATTTCCCATGTGCACTTGAAAAGTATGTATATTCTGTATCTTTGGGATGAAATGTTCTGAAGATATCAATTATTTCCATCTAATCTAGTGAATCATTTAGGGTTGTTGTTTCTTTGTTGATTTTTTGCTTAGAGGATTTATCCAGTGGTGTCAATGGGGTAGTAAAGTCTCCTACTATGACTGTATTGCTGTTGATCTCTCCATTGATATCTTCCAAAAGTTGTGTTTTGTTTTTTGTTTTTTTAATGTATTTGGGTGCTCCTGTATTGGGTGCATATATGTTTACCAGAATTATATCCTATTATTGAAACACTCTCTTTAATATTATGAATTGGACCTCTCTATCTTTTGTTATGGCCTTCATTTTGAGGTCTGTTTTGTCAGATGTAAGTATTGGTACCCCAAATTTTTTCTCATTTCCATTTGCCTAAAAATTTTTTCCTATCCCTTCACTATCAGTCTGTGTGTGGCCTTTGTTCTGAGGTGGGTCTCTGGTAAACAGCAGATATATGAGTCATGGTTTATTGTCCATTCAGCTACTCTAAGTCTTTTGATTGGAGCATTTAATATATTTACATTTAAGGTTATTATTGATAGTTCCTTGTTTGTTGCCATTTTTATTCTTTATGCCCGTGTTCCTTCTTCCCTTTCTGTTTCCTCTTTTTACAGCAATCCCTTTAGCATTTCTTGCATTGCTGGTTTGGTGGTAATAAACTCCCTTAGTTCTCTTTTGTCTATGAAGCTCCTGATTTACCCCTCAGTTTTGAATGATAGCCTTGCTGGGTATAATATTCTTGGATTAAGTCCCTTGCTTTGCATCACTTTGTATGTTTCATTCCATTCCCTTCTGGCCTGATGTGTTTCTGTTGAAAAACCAGTTGATAGTTAAATAGGAGATCCATTGCAGGTAACTTTCTGTCTCTCTCTGCAGCCTTTAAGATTCTTACTTTGTCATTGATGTTTGCCAATTTAATTATGTGTCTTGGTGTCAGTCTTTTGGGTTCATCTTATTTGTGGCTTTGTGAGCTTCTTGGACTTATATGACGTTTTTCTTCCCCAAATTAGGGAAGGTTTTTTTTTTGTCATTATTGCTTTAAACAGGTTTTCTATTCTTTGCTCTGCTTTCTCTCCTCTGGCACACCTATTATGAGGTTCATTTCTTTTGCCCCAAAGTTCCCTTAGGCTCTCCTCTTTTTTTTTTACGTTTTCTTTCCAGTTGCTGCTGTGTTTGGGTGGTTTTTTTCCTACATTGTCTTCTAGCTCACTGATGCAGTCCTCAGCTTCTTCTAGTCTACTACTGATACTTTCCATTGTGTTCTTTATTGCATAGATGTCATTCTTCATTTCTCCTTAGTTCTTCTTCATTTCCTCTTGATTCTATTTTTTTTTTTTTGCATTTGACTTTTTTTTCAAGTACATATAGATAATTCTTCTTTTTCAATCTACTTTATTGTTCATTATTAAGGTATTACATATGTGTCCTTATCACCACATTACCCCCACACCTATCCACTCATGCCCTCACACCCCTGTTGTCTATTTTCATTGGTTAGGCTTATATGCATGCATACAAGTCCTTTGATTGATCTCTTCCCCTTACCCTCACTCTCCCCTACTTTCCCTCTGAGGTTTGACTGTCTGATCAATGCTTTTCTGACTCTGGATCTGTTTTTGTTCATCAGTTTATGTTGCTCATTATTTTTCATAAATGAGTTAGAGCATGTGATATTTCTCTTTCGCTGATTTGGCTTATTTCACTTAGCATAATGCTCTCCAGTTCCATCCATGCTGTTGCAAAAGGTAAGAATTCCTTATTTTTATCACAGTGTAGTATTTCATTGTGTAGATGTACCAGAGTTTTTAATCCACTCATCTGCTGATGGGCACTTAGGGGGTTTCCAAATCTTAGTTATGGTAAATTGTGCCACTATGAACATAGGGGAGCATATATCCTTTCTGGTTGATGTTTCTAATTTCTTGGGATATACACTGAGTGGCCAGATTATTATGATCTCTGAACACATAATAACCTGACCACTCAATATGTGTGTGTGTGTGTGTGTGTGTGTGTGTGTGTGTGTGTGTGTGCATATGAAGCCTAGTGCTTGAATTCATGCATGGATGGGGTCCGTCCAGCCTGGCCAGGAGGACAATTTGCATATTAGCCTTTTATTATATAGGATATACACTGAGTGGCTAATTATGTGTTCAGAGATCATAATAATCTGGCCACTCAGTGTATTCCTAGAAGTGGGGTTATTGGATCAAATGGGAGTTCCATTTTTAGTTTTTTAAAGAAATTCCATACTCTTCTCCACAATGGCTGCATCAGTCTGCATTCCCACCAGCAGAGCATGAGGGTTTCTATTTCTCCACATCCTCACCAGCACTTGTTGTTTGTTGATTTGTTGATGGTAACCATTTTGGCAGGTATGAAATGGTACAGCATTGTCATTTTCATTTGCATCTCTCAGAAGATTAGTGACTCTGAGCATGTTTTCAAATGTCTCTTGGCCTTCCTTATGTCTTCTTTTAAAGTATTTATTTAGGTACTTTTGGCCATTTTTTGATTGGGTTGTTTATCTTCCTTTTGTTTAGTTGTATGTGTTCCCTGTAAATGTTGGAGATTAAACCTTTATTGGTGATAATGTTGGCACATATGTTATCCCATGCAGTGGACTTGATTGTTTTGTTTATGGTGTCTTTTGTTGTGCAAAAGCTTTTTACTTTGATGTAGTCCCATTTGTTTATTTTCTCTTTAATTTCCATTGCCCTCCTCTTGATTCTTACACATGTTTTTGAATTTTTTTTGTCTATCCTCTTCAGTGTCCTTATAACCATTGCTCTGAATTCTTTCTCTAACAAATTGCTTGCTTCCATTTCATTTATTTCCTTATCTGGTGATTCCTTCTTTTTTTTTAAAAAAAAAAAAAGGGGGGGGAGGCTTGCATCTTAATCTCCCCATATTTGTTGCTCTTTTGTGATTGTTTCTATGTACTAGATCAAACATCTATGTCACCTTATTTTTTTAGTTTGTCTTAAATATAGATGTTTTGTGGAACCCAGTGGTACAATCTCTCCAATCTTCTGGACTGGGTAATCTTAGGGTGCTCCTAACTTGGGATATTTGGGTTCTCTTGGTATAGTTGGGTTTTGAGTGTTATTGTCCCACTTGAGGATGAAGTCTCCTCTCAGGGAATCTAGTTCTGTGGCTTGATCTCTATCATGTTGACTGAACAGTACAAAATACAACTCGACAAGACACAACACTAAGGGAACACGAATGTACTCACGACACCAATGACCCCAAGAAAAGTGACTACTAGAGAAGAGAGAATTAGGTGAGAGCAAAAATGATATCTAGAAAAGAAAAAAGGTAGAGAAAAGAAAAAGGAGGAAAAAAATATGGGGATAAAACACCACAGAACAAACAGATAAACCAAAACATGTAAACAACAAACACCCAGAAAAAAGGGGGGTGGTGGGGAGAGATGTTGCAGAATCTGTAGAGGCAAAGCTTATATACCAATAGTATGGTTAAGGAATTGAATGGATAAGGGGAGGATCTTGATTCAGTATAGAGGAGGTAGAAAGAGAATGAGTGGATAAGAGGAAAAGAAAAAAATTTTAATAAAAAATAAGTAAATAAGGTAAAATTACAATAAAAATAGAATGAAGAAAATGATAATATGAAAAAAATCAAAGAGAAAAAATAAAATAAAGAAAACAAAATTTTAAAATAAAAGATAACAAACAAATAAATAAAATTTAAAAAGTGAAGTATCATTCATTTCAGCCAAGTTTTATGTCACATGGGGGCTGGTTTAAGATCCCACTCTTCTGTCTGCTACTTCTCAACTTCCTGTTAGGTAGTCAGCACCTTGTTAAAGTTCCAAGAGATCCACTGCTCCTCTGTTTGTGTCTATCTCCACAGCCTTAACTGCAAGCAGGTGGGACCAATCTGCCACTTAGCCTGCCTGCCTGATGTCAATCTTAATCTCTCCAATGGCTGTTGCTGACAGGGCTATAGATAGGGAGGGTGCTGTAATTGCTTTCTGGGACTTAACGGCCTCTCCTCAACATAGTTCCTGAGGGTTCTTCATGGCTATTCAAATTTTTTTGTGTCTTTTGTACTGCTCAGGTTATATCTAGGTGTGGCTGTATTGGCTGCCCTGAGGCTGCTGGGAGGGCCTGGCTCTTCAAGAGATAAATGGCTGCTTAGATCCAGAGGGTCAGGAATGTCCTAGTGCTGGACTCCTGTTTACTTCTCCCCAACCTGCTCTCCTCCACAGCCTTTCACCAGACTCCACAAGTCTGCACCTCCACCTGAACCTCAGCCACGGTGACCAGAGGCAAAACAACCACACTGTTAGTTTCTCTCCCCTGGCACCATGTGGCTCGGGCAGTTCTTCATGCTGCCTCTCTGCTCAACCTTTTGCAGCTATGGACTTAGATCTAGAATCCCCTGCCACCAGCAGCCTGTGGACTTCCTTTCCATAGTCATATGTTATGCCTGTGCCCAAGGGATGTGGACTTGGTACCATGCAGCTTCCTTCTGACCCTCTCAGCTCAGCCGTCTCAAAACTCTCTCCAGCCCGGATCCCTGATCCTACCATTCTCCAGCGTCCTCTGCCCTTCCCAGCTGTGAATTGTCTCACCAGCTGTATCTACTTTGCCAATTCTGGATGAATGTTATTCGATTTAGATGTTCCTTCTATCTGCTCTGGGATAAGGCTCTGGACAAGTCTGCTTATTCAGCTGCCATTTTTTCTCTCTCCAATAATGCTATTTTTAAAAGGTTTTAAATAACTTCCTCAATGCAAACAACCCACTGGAGCATACCTAATTCACTTTATAGGTCAGCTGAACCAATAGCATTCCAGGAGCCATACTGAGCTATGCCATCACACAGGTGACTAGGCTCATAGGGTCTGCACAGTCCTGACCAATAAGATGGCATTTGTGTGTTTCCCTTCATGCCCACACTTTGGGATGGCAGCTAGCATTGTCCTAATAGAATGCCCTGTGTGTGTGTGTGTGTGTGTGTGTGTTTATTTTTTTAATTGAGTTGAGAGAGAGAGAGAGAGAGAGAGAGAGAGAGAGAGAGAGAAACTTGTTGTTCCACTTATTTATGCACGTGTCTGACCAGAGATCAAACCTGCAACCTTGGCATATCAGGACAATGCTCTAACCAACTGAGCTACCCAGCCAGGGCAAATTCCCTGTGTTCTTAACCATGTTCATTTTGTCAACTCTAAGAAAAAAGCTACCTACTAAGAAGGGTTTCTGGTGGCTAACTGTGCTCAACTTTTTTAAAGAGTAGAGCCTAGTAGCCATTTCTACCCAGGACCTCTCACACCAGCTACACTCCAGGGATAAGCCTGCACTGCACTGCCTGCCTGCACTATGATTCTGCCATCTGAGCCACCCCTTATAAAGCAATTCCTAGAATCCTAGTTTAACCAATACGACTAAGGCTTTCCCCCATGCAATTGAAGCTGTGTAGCTCCAACCACTCATAGCTGCTGTTTAGGGGTTCTATTCTGACCATTCAAGACAGTGCCTTTTCAACCAATCAAACTGTAAGGATTTGGAGTCCTATTTGTATAAGGAATAGGGGGTAGAACTTCTGTCTACATAAGCCTGCTCCCTCTGGCTTAAGGTATGTGCTTTCCACTGAAGACTGGACACTGTGTTCCCTGGCTGAGCTGAAACACTGAAGATGTCTTCTGAGTAGAGCTTCTAGCTGGAGAGGGGCCACCTCACAGAAGTGTTATTTCCACAGCCATGCTGTATTACAATTGAGCTTTTTTTTTACACTGAATAAAGTTTCCTTCTTCACTGCATCCCAAACTGGGGATTACTGTTGGCATTGAATTGGTGCCAACGACCACCATTTGACAGATTCATACATTAAAAAAAAAAAAAAGTTCTTCTGGGCCTCTCCCACCTGGTGAACCTGGACATAAAGTCAGCTGATGCATTTTCCCTGATAAGTTAATGTTTCAGGCTTCACAATGGTGACCTCAAATCAACACTGCCATTAACAGCAGCTTAGCCAATGCCATACGCTCAATAGCCTTTTAATTAAAATTCCAAGTTGGTGTTTTTGTTTTCAAGGGAAGGATGTTGAAGACCAAGGTCACCCAGTCCAGACACTGTGGGCAGGTACGCCTGGCTGCACACTGACATGCCAGCAGCTCCTGGGAGGGCAGTGTGCTGCAGCAGGAAGCATTTCTACAACTTCCAGAATGTTTTCTGGATATAAATAGTCTCTACAGCATGGTATATTCCAGCAAGAAAGACTGGAACAAAAGTAGGTTATGGACTGGCAGATGCCAGCCTTCTGTGGGCAATAGAGCACCCATGGACTCACTTCAGCTATATTTAGCATCCACCTTAATGTACTACAAACAATGCCATTTTTAAAAGCCACACCAATCAGAGGAGAAAATATTATTAAAATTTATTAAGCAACCACTACGAGAAACCCCTGGGCAAAATCACTGTGATAAATACCTGCTTAAGCCCCTGCCCATCCCCACCTTATGTTTCTTGTTAACACACGGGGTCCATTACTGTGTGTGGCTCCTTCCCAGAGGATAGCCATTTGCACAGAGGAGCTGTCAGGCACTCTGGGCCCCTTCCAACCTGACAAGCCACTCTCAGGATTACAGTGATGGAATAGCCCTCTTAGCAAACAGGCTTCTCAGGTTCCCAGAGGGGCCTCAACTTTTTTATTTTTTTTTTCATAGCAGAATTATTAAATATAGAATGGGCATCTCCCCAAAGGAGAAAGAGCAAGCTGGCCCACTTGCTGTGAGAAGCAGTTTTGGGATCTCACGTCAAGCAGTCTAGCCAGGTGCTGTGTCCTGACTCCTAATATGACCACTGATTGTGCAGCGGGCACACAGTGACATGGACACAAGTAATCCCTATTCCAGCTCAATCGCTGATCAACTGGCTTTAAACAAAATCTCCGGCTCTCAGATTCTGTTTCCTCAGGTGTCAAACACAGATAATGAGAACATCTTCCAGGAGTTGTTAATAAATAAATAAATAAATAAATAAATAAATAAATGTAGGTCCAGGCACTTACCCTGAAATCTAGCATACAGTACGTAATTGTTCAACCAATATTAGGCACTATTATGCTAGATACTGACTATTCTCCAAAGGAGGAAAAGAGTAATGGGTCAAGTCTGAGAATGCTAACTTCTCAACTGCCTTACCTCTTCATAGCTGGAGGACGAAGGATGATTACAGGGACAGAATTGTCCTGCCTGTTACCATTGAGAGAACTATTCATTCATTCCAAAGTGAACTGAATGCCTCCTGAGCCTTAAGGATTTTATGAGCAGTATAGTGAAATTTTATAGTGAAATAAATTCAGTTCATGATTGACCATATTGCCATGGATAATTTCCATTTTTCAAGGTGATAATGTGGATGTCATTTGTGGCATACAATTTTCAGGAGTATTAGCGTAATTGGGACAAAGTAAAGGCCTTTCATGTATTAAATAATATGAAAAAACCAAAACCCCTTTTTCCCACTGTAATAGTGTCTTTTAACTATTTGATGGCACACCTAGAGCAAGATGTAGCTATTGAATTAAACAGTGCTGAAAGTAGTGAAGATGTCTTTTGCTGACTGTCGGAAGTGTTGTAGCCTAATATGCTGAAATCTAAGGAACAGAGAGCCCCAGAGTGCCCAAGCTCCCCTAGAATTGTAGAACTGGCTGGTGGGTGAAAAGAACAGGGAAGGTAGAGACTCACCAGTCATACCTAATCTTTCAGCTTTTTTCTTTGTGATTTACTTTGAGCAAATCGAATAACCTCTACAAGCTTCTTTGTCTGTAAAAACTGCAAAGAATGAGAACTAACTCAGAAGTTTCTATGAGGATTAAATGAGATAACATATTTAAAGAAGCTGTTACTTAAATCAGTGTGGAATTCTGAATTTTATTTATTTTCTCACAGTACACACACACCCATATGCACATATGCAACACATAACACATGGCTTCTTCTTTAGAGAATGACCTGCTGCCCTTCTGGCTGGTCCCCACCAGGGGAGTGAGAAATTAAAGCACAGCCAATCTCAGGAATGCCTGCCTCCTTTGCACCACAATATCTTCGTGCCAATGAACTCAGATTATTAGGAACTAGAGGCTCGGTGCATGAAATTTGTACATGGGGTGGGGGAGGGGTCTGCACCCTCTCCAA
This sequence comes from Pipistrellus hanaki, assembly GCF_964339955.1. Taxonomy (NCBI): domain Eukaryota; kingdom Metazoa; phylum Chordata; class Mammalia; order Chiroptera; family Vespertilionidae; genus Pipistrellus; species Pipistrellus hanaki. The sequence continues at coordinate 94,893,070 of NC_140505.1, forward strand.
TCTGGGACCTCTCAAGGAATGTCGGACTGCCCATTTAGAGGGAAGTCAGGCCTCCCTTTTACAATCCCGGACTGCTGGCTCCCAACTGCTCACCTGCCTGCCTTCCCTATTGCCCTTAACTGCTTCTGCCTGCCAGCCTGATCACCTTCTAACCATTCCCCTGCCAGCCTGATTGATGCCTAACTGCTCCCCTGCCAGCCTGTTTGTCCCTAATTGTCCTCCCCTGCAGGCCTGGTCACCCCTAACTTCCCTCCCCTGCTGGCCTGGTCCCCCCAACTGCTCTCCCCTGCAGGCCTGGATCCCTCCCAATTGCCCTCCCCTGCAGACCTGGTCACCCCCAACTTCCTTCCTCTGCCAGCTTGGTCACCCCTAACTGCCCACCCCTGTAGGCTTGATCACCTCCAACTGCCCTCCCTTACAGGCCTGGTCCCTCCCAACTGCCCTTCCCTGCTGGCCTGATTACCCACAACTGCCCTCCCTTGCAGGCCTGGTCCCTCCCAGTTGCCTTCCCCTGCTGGCCATCTTGTGGCGGCCATCTTGTGTCCACATGGGGCAGCCATCTTGTGTTTTGGAGTGATGGTCAATCTGCATATTACTCTTTTATTAGATAGAATAGAGGCTTGGTGCATGGGTGGGGGCCAGTTGGTTTGCCCTGAGGGATGTCCCGGATCAGGGTGGAGGGTTCCTTGGGGTATGGGGTGGCCTGGGCAAGGGGTCTGTGGTGGCTTGCAGGCTGGCCACACCCCCTGGTGACCCAAGCAGAGGCCCTAGTATCTGGTGTTTATTTATCTTCTGTAATTGAAACTTTGTAGCCTTGAGTGGAGGCCTAGGCAGGCAAGGATAGGCAGGAAGTTTGGCTTCCTCCATTGCTGTAGAAACCCAAGCCTCCCTCCTGCTCTCTGTGGCTGTGGCCATCTTGGTTGGGTTTATTTGCATATTTTCTCCTGGCTCATGGACGTGGCTTTTGGGTGTAGAGGAGTGTTGGTTAATTTGAATTTTGAATTTGACTTTTGCCCTCACCATTCTATTGAAATTCTGCAAAACCTCCGCACCAAATGGCCTTTAGTTGTAATTTGTTCTCCTCCCTTTTCTACAGCATTTGACAGGCTGATTTCCAGTTTGAATTGCTTTTTCTCTTTTGGTTTCCATGGTGGGATGCCGCTCTGGTTTTCTCCTGCCTCTTTGATGCTTCTCCTCCAAGTCTACGTTACAAGCTCCACTTGTCTTATTTCATGAATATGGGACAGCCAACATTCCTAGACCTCTTTCTTTTCTCTTTGTATTATCCCCCTCCATCAGTGTAATTCATTTCACTGCAATCAACTCTCTTTTCTAAAATCATGGTTCCCAAGTCTGCATCTGTGCTCTTGACATCTTTTACAGACCTGGAACTGGGGTTCAATGCCCAAATACCTATAGGGGCTGAGCAAGTAGAGGTAATAGGGTAGATTAGTGGCTATGACAATTGAGAGCCCAGTGATTCCAAAACTTAATTTTCTACAGAAGTCAGATATGTAAATTTTTATAAGCAATTCATTAACAATTAATTTACTTTTTTAATTATGTAGGTTAACCCTGGGACCTAGGCCTTTGCTCTGGCCAGAGTCTGTCTTCTTCATCTTTGCTGCAGACTCTGGAGTCTGCAGTCTTATCTTCACTGCAGCACTCTGCTCCTGTAGATTCCCCCCAACCACCTCCCACTCCCCATCCTCCCTCTCATAGTAGGCATCCTGCCCAGCCTGACCACTCCGGGCCTGGAGCAGCTGGGTGGCCACCATCTTTGGCCTTTTAATTTGCATACTCATTCTGATTGGCTATGGGCATAGTGGAGGTATGATCAATTTACATGTTTGTCTATTATTAGGTAAGATTGTTACTTTTGATTTTCTGCCACTCTAAGCCAAACCTAATCTTCACTAATATAGATCTCACCTAACACAAACCCCTAACTATATCCTAACCATCACTTAAAGTAGCAACATGTTGTTCCCCAACTTGCATCTATTTTCCTACCTCTCTGTACCTTTTCTCACACTGCACCTGAATTGATTTGCTTTTGGTGAAATTCTATTTCTCACTCTAGAGTCTAGACCCATCTCAATCCTCATATTTCACCTCTATAAAATTTTCTTCATCACCCCAAAAGCATGATGTCTCTCTGAATCCAATCAGCATGTAATTTATTTCTCACCTGCAAATACAAGGACCAAGCAATTGCAACTAATCACCAAAAATTTATCGCAACACACACATGCACACACACCCATATGCACATAGGCAATACATGCATGCACATACATGTGCATGTACACAAGCCATGTATACACACACATTTACATGCTCACATACATGCACACACACAACTCATGCATGCACAAACACACTTACAGCTTTATGTCCAAACATTGCTGGCCCCATGCATACTGAACTGAGTGAGCCCATGATACAACCTATTTGATTGAACTGAGAAAACAAATCACCTACCAGAGAACAGCAAATGGCTGAGGAGTGTGGGAATAGTAAGTCTCCTCCCAGGTGTTGGGATGGCTAGTAACAAGGTGGTTTTTTGAGAAAGCTCTGTACATCTGAACAGAGCAGTTGTTTTAGGCACCAACTGGCAAAGCCCTCTCTATGTCACTTCTTAGAATCATGCCACCTGCAAATACAGGGACCAAGCAATTGCAACTAATCACCACACTTTGTCTGTGGCTCTCCCTCTGTCCTGCTCCTTCCCAATCAACACATGGTCAAGGACATCTCTGGCATTACATGGTCAATGGGCCATCCTATATAATAAAAAGGTAATATGCAAATTTACCATCACTCCAAAACACAAGATGGCCACCCCCATGTGGACAAAAATGAACACCACAAGATGACCAGCAGGAGAGGACAGTTAGGGGTGACCAGGCCAGCAGAGGAGGGCAATTGGAGCAACCAGGCTGGCAAGGGAAGGCTGTTAGGGGTGACCAGGCCATCAGGGGAGGGCAGTTAGGGGCAATCAGGTCGGTTGGGGAGCGGTTAGGTGTTGATCAGGCTGGCAGGAATATGGTTAGGGGATGATCAGGCTGGCAGGCAGAAGTGGTTAAGGGAAATCAGTCAGACAGGCAGGTGAGCAATTGGGAGCCAGTAGTCCTGGATTGTGAGAGGGATACCTGATTGCCCAAAGGTGGGATCAGGCCTAAATGGGCAGTCAGACATCCCTCAAGAGGTCCCAGATTTGACAGGGTGCAGGCTGGGCTGAGGGACACACACTCTCTGTGCACAAATTTCATGCATGAAATTCGTGCACTGGGCCTCTAGTTTAACTATATTTGATCAGAAACACATTTTGAAGCTTCTGACTTGGGCATACCCTGTACAGCACCTGACTGCCACAAACCCTTCTAGATTTTTTTTATACTATCTCTGAATGACAATTAAGAATAGCTTGGTTTGGCAAAGGATCCAGGTTAGGATTACATGACATATGGCACTGTTGGATACAAGCCATGCTGTCAGATTATCCAGGGTCCTGGTCCTTGTGCCTGTGAGCTGCTTACATGAGAACACCCATTATCTCCTCACCTGAAACCTTTGATAAAAGATAATATTTCAATATAAATAGCAAAGAAAGGAGTTTGGAGAGAAGAGAGAAACATTCTACCTCTCTATGTGCCAGGCCACTCTGAGGCTCACTTCCCAGTAAACCCACTTGCTTTCCCCCGGAGTGACATATGTTCTCTCAGGCACCACAGAGCTCTTCAACCGTCTGGGCAGTTTCATTGTTTCTGAAAAGACAAGTTTCTCACCCCAGCCTCTATTCCCCAAATTCAGTCTTTGATTTCCTAAGCACAGTTTAGTGCTGAGGGTGATCACAGACAGGAAGAATGAGAGTGCCCTCATCCCAGGATAGATGCAAGAGCTTTCTACACAGGGAGATTAGGGGTGAGCAGGGAGAAAGGGACAGGAGACAGGAAAGATCGAATGGTGAAGACTTGGGCTCCATAAGTTAAAAACAAGCTTTCCAGTAAGGCACCAAATGTCTTCTCTTTCAGGTTCTCCTTCTGATCCTAGCCATTGAATCCATTGCCACTGCAGGCACCAAGAGCAAACTTCAAGGCATTTTCAAGGGAATTAATTTGGATAACAGCCTTAGCTTGGACTTTGGGCTTGTTGATTTTAACTGGTCTTTTGTTTTTAATATTTTTTCTATTTTTCTTTTTATTCTACTTTTAATTTATTCTTTATTATTATGAACTCATCATTTCATCTTCCACTTTTTTTTTTTTTTTAGTGGAAACAAGAAGTGACTGTTATAACTGTCAGGCACTATAGGATGGTGCCTTTAAGATGTCTTAGACTGGGTGGGATTGGGGTGAGGGAGGCAGAAAATTTTTCTTCAAAGGACCATAGCACCACAATTGAGAAGGTGCCCACAAACATATGGTTGTGTAAAGCAGCAGAGTTGCTATCTGCCAGGGAGAGATAGCTGGAAATGCAGGCACCCTCTTAAAGGGCCAATGCACAAAATTTCATGTGCAGACACTGACCTTGGCAGAGGGAGGGCAGAACTGTGTGAGAAGAATCCAGGGTTGTGTGCTCTGGGCATGCAACTAGCCCCATCCAAGAAGCAGCAGCCCTATGAGCAGTACACACCTGTCTGAGGAGCAGCAGCCACATGAGCAGACCACCCCTCTCCAAGGAACAGGAGCTGTGAGAGTACCTCCCCCACCAGCCAGAGGAGATAATACTGCTGCAAACAGCACCCACCAGAGGAGCTGCTGCCAACTTAGAAGCAGCAACTTCAGCACCACCTGAGGAGCAACTGCAGCCTGAGAAGCCACTGCCACTCAAGGAGCCGCTCTTTCACAACTCAACGTCTACCATAGATCAGTCGGTGAGACCACAAATGGGTAGACAAAGAAACCCCGAGTAAAGAAAAGGAGGAATATCCAGAAAAGCAGCTAAGTGAAACAGAGGTGAGCAATATGTAGAAAAATAATTCAGAATAAGTGTCATATAGTTCATAAACCAGATGGAGGAAAAAATCAATAACTTATGTAAGAATCAAGAATAAGTGGATTAAAAAAATCAATAACTTATGTAAGAATCAAGAATAAGTGAAGCCAAAACTGGTTTGGCTCAGTGGATAGAGCATTGGCCTATGGACTGAAAGGTCCCAGGTTCGATTCCAGTCAAGGGCAGGTACCTTGGTTGTGGGCACATCCCCAGTAGGGGGTGTGCAAGAGGCAGCTGATTGATGTTTCTCTCTCATTGATGTTTCTAACTCTCTATCTCTCTCTTCCTCTCTGTAAAAAATTAATAAAAATATATTTTAAAAAAATAATAAGTGAAGAGTGGTATATCTGCAATAAGAAACACCATGGAAAGTTTCAATAGTAGACTAGGAGAAGCAGAGGATTGCATTAGCAAATTAAAATACAGGGAAGCAAAACACACCCAAACTAAACTGTATTAGAGAAAAAATTAAAAGACAGGAGGAAAGCCTAAGGGAGTTATGGGACAATATAAAACAAAGCAATATACAAATAATAGGTTTGCCAGAATAATAGGAAGAGGAACAGGGGCTAGAAAATCTATTTGAAGAAATAATGTCAGAAAACTTCCCAAATGTGGGGAAGAAAAAAGTCACACAAACACAGAGAGTCCCAAACAATTTGAACCCAAAAAGACCCACACCAATACACATCATAATTATGATGCAAATATTCAGAACAAAGAGAGAATCTTAAAGGCTGCAAGAGAGAGACAGAAAGTTACATACGAGAGAACTCCCATTAGATTATCAAATGATTTCTCAACAGAAACACATCAGGCCAGAAAAAAATGTAAGGAAATTTACAAAGTGATGCAAAGCAAGGGACTGAATCCAATAATATTCTAGCAGTGTTTCCCAAACTTTTGACATATGTGTACCTCTTCTATAGTTTTCATAGCGCTGAGTACCCCTCGTACTCATGAGAACGTAGAATTAGGCGCAGCTAAGCACGGTGCAGTGCATATTCCCACCAAACTCTGGTGCAACGCGTACCCCATCAAACTCTTCCGTACCCCTTGGGGTTCATGTACCACACTTTGGGAAACACTGCTAAGACTATCATTCAAAATTGAAAGGGAAATAAGGAGCTTCACTGACAAAAAAAAAAAAAAAAAAAAAAAAAAGGAATTTATTACTACCAAGCCAGCAATGCAAGAAATGCTAAAGGGACTGGTGTAAAAGAAGAAATTAAAAGGTAAGAAAGAATACAGGCACAAAAAATAAAAATGGCTACAAACAATTACTTTTTAATAATAACTTTAAATGGAAACAAACTAAATGCTCTAATCAAAAGACATCTAGTGGCAGAATGGATTAAAAAAAATGACTCATATATATGCTATCTAGAAGAGACCTACATCTGAAGAAGGGACTCACACAGACTGAAAGTGGAGAGGTGGAAACATATATTTCAGGCAAATTAAAATGAAGAAAAAGCTGGTGTAGCAATACTTATATCTGACAAAATAGACTTCAAAGTGAAGGCCATAACAAGAGATATGGAAGTCCATTTCATAATACTAAAGGGATTGATATAACAAGAAGATATAATCCTGATAAACATATATGCACCAAATGCAGGAGCACCCAAATACATAAAAATCTCCTGGAAGATATCAAGGGAGAGATGGACAACAACACAATCACAGTAGGGCACTATAATACACCACTGACATCATTGGATAAATTCTCTAGACAAAAAAAAAAAATCAGCAAAGAAACAGCAACCTTAAATGACTCAGGTGGACTTAATTGACATCTTCAGAACTTTTCCCCACAAAGCCACAAAATATACATTTTTCTCAAGTGCACATGGGACATGTCCAAAAATAGAACACATATTGGGTCACATGCAAAGTGTCCCCAAATTCAAGAAGAGTGAAATCATATCAAACATTTTCTCAGACCACAATGTCATAATATCAGAAATATACTACAATAAAAACAGCACAAAAATTCAAACACTTAGAGGCTGAATAGAATGCTTTTAAACAGTGATTGGGTTACCAAAGAGATCAAAGGAGAAATTAAAAACATCCTGGAAACCAATGACAATAAAAACACAACAATTCAAAATCTATGGAAACAATGAAAGCAGTTCTGGGATGGAAGTTTATAGTGCCACAAGCCTAACTCAAAAAAATAATAATAATAAGATAATAAATCATCTAACTCTACAACTCAAAGAATTACAAAGAGACCAACAATAAAAGCCAACAGTAATCAGAAGGAAGGAGATAATAAAGATCAGAGCAGAAATAAATGACATAGAGACAAAAAAAAAATACAAAAGATAAATGAAACCAAGAGCTGGTTCTTTGAAAGGATAAACAAGATTGATGAACCTCTAGCCAGGCTCACTAAGAAGCAAAGGAGAGGACCAAATAAACAAAATCAGAAATGAAAGAGGTGAAGTAAAACAGTCCCCATAGAAATACAAAGGATTGTTTAAAAAAAAAAAATACTATGAACAACTCTATTCTAATAAACTAGACAACCTGGAGGACATGAACATATTCTTAGAAAAATACAACCTTCCAAAACTCAATCAGGAAGAATCTAAACATCTCAATAGGCCAATAACTATGAAAGAAATTGAAGCAGTCATCAAAAAACTTCCAGCAAACCAAAGCCCAGGGCCAGATGGCTTCACAGGGGAGTTTTACCAAACATTCAAGGAAGAACTATCTTCCTATCTTCCTAAGACTATTTCAAAAAATTCAAGAGGAAGACTTCCAAGCTCATTCTATAAAGCCATCATCACCTTAATACCAAAACCAGAAAAGACAACACAATGAAAGAGAAATACAGGCCAATATCCTCATGAACATAGATGCCAAAACCCTCAACAAAATTCTAGCAAATCAGGTCCAGCAATACATAAAAAAATAATAATAATAATAAAATACACCATGACCAAGTAGGATTTATCCAGGGCATGCCAGGATGGCACAATATCCATAAATCAATAAACGTGATACATCACATAAACAAATTGAGAAATAAAAATCACATAGTTATATCAATTGATACAGAGAAAGCATTTGACAAAATCTAACATTCTTTCTTGATAAAAACTCTCAGTAAGGTAGGAATAGAAAGATCATACCTCAACATAATAAAATCCATATGCAACAAACCTACAGCCAACATCGTACTCAATGGGCAAAAACTAAAACCATTTCCCCAAAGAACAGGGACAAGACAGGAATTGCCACTCTCACCACTTCTGTTCAACATAGTACTGGATGTACTAGCCATAATGATAAGACAAGAAGAAGAAATAAAAGGCATCCAAATTGGAAAAGAAGTAAATCTGTCCATATTTGCAGATGACATGATACTGTAAATAGAAAAACTCTAAAGATTTCATTAAAAAATTATTGGACTTAATTTGTGAATTTGGAAATGTATCAGGATACAAAATTAATGCTAAGAAATCTATGGAATTTCTATACACAAATAATGAACTTACTGAAAGAGATACTAAAAAAGGAATCCCATTTACCACTGTACCAAAAATATTAAGATACCTAGGAATAAACTTAACTAAAAAGGTAAAAAGCCTATACACAGAAAACCACAGGATGTTGAAAAGAGATAGAGGAAGATATAAACAGATGGAAAAAGATACCTTGTTCATAGATTGGTACGTAGAATCAACATTATTAAAATGCCTATACTAACCAAAACAATCTATAGAATCAAAGCACTCCCCATTAAAATAACAACAGTACTCTGGGGAGTGAGGGCATGTATGGGAGTTAGGTGGGGTGGGGCAATGATAAGATATGTACACATATATCTAGTACCTTAATAAAAAAAAAACTGGGGGGAGAAATACCAACAGCGTATTTTTCAGACCTAGAACGAACTTTCCAAAAATTTATCTGAAATAAAAAAAGACCCAGAATAGCTGCAGCAATCCTAAGAAAAAAGTAGGTGGGATCTTAATAACATGTACCAAGCTTTATTACAAAGCCACTGTTCTCAAAACAGCCTGGTACTGGCACAAGAACAGACATACAGATCAATTGAATAGAATACAGAACCCAGAAATTGACCCAAGCAATTAATATTTGACAAAGGAGGCATGAACATACAATGGAGTCAAGACAGTCTCTTCAATAAATGGTGTTGAGAAAATTGGACATATACATATAAAAAAATGAAACTAGATCACCAACTTATACTATACACAAAAATAACTCAAAATGGATAACGGACTTAAACATAAAATGGGAAACCATAAAAATACTAGAGGTATCCATGGACAGCAAAATCTCAGACATATGCTGAAGCAATTTCTTCACTGATACTGCTCTTAGGGCAATGGAAACTAAAGATAAAATAAACAAATGGGACTACATCAAAATAAAAAGCTTTTTCACAACAAAAGAAACCATCAACAAAACAACAAGAAAGCCCACTGCATGGGAGAACACATTTGCCAATGTTATCACTGATAAGGGTTTAATCTCCAACATTTACAGTGAACTCATACAACTTAACAAAAGGAAGATAAAAAAAACTCAGTCAAAAAATGGGCAAGGGTCCTAAATAGGCACTTTTGGAAAGAAGACAGAAGGAAGGCCAAGAAGCATATGAAAACATGCTCAAAGTCACTAATCATCCAAGAGATGCAAATGAAAGCAATGCGGTACCATCTCATACCAGTCAAATTGGCTGTCATCAACACATCAACAAATGACAGGTGCTGGCGAGGATGCATAGAAAAAGGAACACTCGTGCACTGCTGGTGAAATGCAGATTGGTGCAGCCACTGTGGAAAACAGTATGGATTTTTTTTTAATATATTTTATTGATTTTTTACAGAGAGGAAGAGAGAGGATTAGAGAGTTTGAAACATCAATGAGAGAGAATTATTGATCAGCTGCCTCTTGCACACCCTCTACTGGAGATGTGCCCGCAACCAAGGTACATGCCCTTGACCGGAATCGAACCCGGGACCTTTCAGTCCGCAGACCGACACTCTATCCACTGAGCCAAACCGGTTTTGGCACAGTATGGAATTAAAAAAAAAAAAAAAAAAAAAAAAAAAACCACATAAGAATGGAACTCCCATTTGACCCAGTGATCCCACTTCTAGGAATATATATCCCAAGAAACTAGAAACACCAATTAGAAAGGATTATATGCACCCCTATGGTCATAGCAGCACAATTCACCATAGCTAAGATTTGGAAACAGCTTAAGTGCCCATCAGCAAATGAGTGGGTTAGCAAACTGTGGTACATCTACACAATGGAATACTATGCTGCCGTAAAAAAGAGTTCTTACCATTTGCAATAGCATGGATGGAACTGAAGAGCATTATGCTAAGTGAAATAAGACAGTCAGAGAAAGATAAATATCACATGATCTCACTCATTTATGGAATATAATGAACAACATAAACTGATGAACAGAAACAGATCCAGAGACAGAGAAAAACTGATCAGACCATCAAACTTCAGAGAGAAGGGAGGGGAGTGTGAGGGTAAGAGGGAGAGATCAACCAAAGGACTTATATACTTGCATATAAGCCTAACCAATGGACACAGACAACAGGGGGATGACAGCATGAGTAGGGGTATGGGGGTGGGGGTAATGGAGGAAAAGGGACATATATGTAACACCTTAATCAATAAAGAATTTAAAAATAAAAAAAGATAAGAAAGGTCTTTTTATAATATTGAAGGGATCAGTAAAACAAGAGGATATAACTCTGGTAAACATACAGTATATGCACCCAATAAAGGAGTATCCAAGTACATAACAAAACTTCTGGAAGATATCAAGGGAGAGACTGACAGCAATGCAATCATAGTAGGAGACTTTAATACCCCATTGACATCATAGGATAAATCCTCTAGACAAAAAATCAACAAGAAAAGAGCAATCCTAAATGACTCACTAGATCAGATGGAATTAATTGACATTTCAGAACATTTCAACCCAAAGCAATGGAATCTACATTCTTGTCAAATGCACATGGGACATTTTCAAAGCTAGGCCACATGTTGGTACACAGGCTACATCTCTACATATTCAAGAAGATAGAAATCATATCAAGCATCTTCTCAGATCACAATGGCATATTAGAAATCAATTACAATAAAAACAATTTAAAAAAAACAATTAAACGCCAAAACCAGTTTAGCTCAATGGATAGAGCATCGGCCTGTGGACTGAAAGGTCCCAGGTTCGATTCCAGTCAAGGGCATGTACCTTGGTTGCAGGCACATCCCCAGTGGGGGTGTGCAGGAGGCAGTTGATCGATGTTTCTCTCTCATTGATGTTTCTAACTCTCTCTTCCTCTCTGTAAAAACTCAATAAAAATATATTTAAAAAAAAACAATTAAACATATTGAGACTAAGTAGCATGCAACTAAACAATGAATGGATTGCCAAAGAGATCAAAGAAGAAATAAAAAGCATCCTGGAAATTAATGACAATGAAAACACAACAATCCAAAAACTATGATACACGGTGAAAGCAATCCTGAGAGGGGAGTTCATAGCACTACAGGTTTACCTCAAAATAAATAAATAAGTATAGCCGAAACCGGTTTGGCTCAGTGGTAGAGCGTCGGTCTGCGGACTGAAGGGTTCCAGATTTTATTCTGGTCAAGGGCATGTATTCAATATATTGGTTGCAGGCACATCCTCGGTAGGGGGTGTGCAAGAGGCAGCTGGTCGATGTTTCTCTCTCATCGACGTTTCTAGCTCTCTATCTCTCTCCCTTCCTCTCTGTAAAAAATCAATAAAATATATTTTTAAAAAATAATAATAATAAATAAATAAATAAATAAGTATACTAAGTCATCCTTCCTTAAAACTAAAAGAGCAACAAGAAAAGCTTAGAGTAAGTAGAAGGAAGGAAATATTAAAGATCAGAGTGGAAATACATAACATAGAGACAAAAAAATCCTACAAAAGATCAATAAAACTAAGAGTTGGTTCTTTGAAAGAGTAAGATTGATGAACCTGTTGCCAGACTCATCAAGAAACAGAGAGGATCCAAATAACAAAATCATAAATGAAAGAGATGAAGTAGCAACTTACCCCAGAGATACAAAGGATCTTAAAAAATAATAATAATAATTAAAAAAAAAATACTATGATCAAGTCTATTACAACAAACTGGACAACCTTGACAAACTGGACACATTCCTAGACAAATACAACCTCCCTAACTCAATCAGGAAGAATCAGAAAACCTGAATAGACTGGTAACTACTGATGAAATTGAAAGAGCAATAAAAAATTTAAAAAAAAAAAACTCCCAGTAAACAAAAGCCCTAGTCCAGGTGGCTTCACAAAAGAGTTTTACCAAAGTTTCAAAGAAGAACTAGCACCTATCTTCCTCAAACTATTCAAAAAATTTAAGAGGAACACTTCAAAACTCTTTCTATGAGGTCAGCATTAGCCTAATCCCGAAATCAGATAAAGAAACTACAAAGCAAAAGAGTTATAGGCCAATATCCCTGATAATTTTAGATGCTAAAATCATCAACAAAATTCTAGCAAATTATATTCCAGCAATACATTAGAAAGATCATACACCATGATCAAGTGGGATTAATTCCAGAGATGCAAGGATGGCACAATATCAGCAAATAAATAAATGTAATATATCACATAAACAAACTGAAAGATAAAAAACACATGATCATATCAATTGATGCAGAAAAAGTATTTGACAAAATCCAACACCCTTTCCTGATAAAAACTCTTAGCAAATGGGAATAGAGGGATTACACCTCAATATGATAAAAGCCTCATTGTGACAAACCTAGAGCCACCATCATACTCCATAGGCAAAAACTAAAACCATTTCCCCTAAGAATAGGAACAAGACAGGAATGCCCACTTTCAACATTCCTGTTCAAAATAGTATTAGAAGTGCTAGCTATAGCAATTGGACAAGAAGAATAAATAAAAGGCATCAAAATTAGAAAGTAAAGTAAAGTAAAATTAGAAAGAAGAAGTAAAATTGTAATTATTCACAGGTGACATGATATTGTACATAGAAAACCATAAAGTCTCTATCAAAATTTACTAGATTTTATAAATGAATTTGGCAATGTACCAGGATATAAAATTAACTCTCAGAAAACTCTGACCTTTTTTATACACAATAATTAATTCTCAGAAAGAGAAACTAAAAAAAAAAAAAATCCCCCTTACCATTCATTGCAACATAAAAATTAAGATATATAGGAATAAACTTAGCCAAAGAAGTTAAAGACCAGTACTCAGAAAACTACAGGATGTTGAAAAAAGAGATAGAAGAAGGTATAAATAAGTGCAAGAATATACCATGTTCATAGATTGGTAGTATCAACATCATTAAAATGTTCATACTACCTAAAGCAATCTATAAATTCAATGAAATCCATATTAAAATACCAACAGCATATTTCACAACCTAAAACAAATATTCCAAAAATTTATATGGAATAGCCACAGCAATCATGAGAAAGAAGAACAAAGTTGGAGGAATCACAATACCAGATATCAAGTTATACTACAAAGTTACTGTACTCAAAACAGCCTGATACTGGCACAAGAACAGGCATATAGACCAATGGAACAGAACAGAGAACCCAGAAATCAATTCAAGCCATTATGATCAATTAATATTTGACAAAGGAAGTAAACGCTTACAAAGGAGTCAAGATAGTCTCTTCAGTAAATGGTGTTGGAAAAACTGGACAGATACATACAAAAAAAGATGAGACTAGATCACCAACTTACACCATACACAAAAATAAACTTAAAATGGATGAAAGACTTAAATGTAAGGTGTAAAACCATAAAAGTCCAAGAACAAAACATAGACACCTAAATCTCAGACAACTCTCATAGCAATATGTTTACTGATACATCTCCTAAGACAATGAAAACTAAGGAGAAAATAAATAAATGAGATTATATCAAAATAAAAAGCTTCTGCACAGCAAAAGAAATCATCAACAAAATAACAAGAAGCCCACTGCATAGAAGATATTTTCCAATGAAACATGTGATAAAGGCTTAATATCCAAAATACATAAGGAACTAATACAACTTAACAAAATGAAGACAATCCAATCAAAAAGTGGGCAAAGACCTAAGTAGACACTTCTCCAAAGTGGACATACAGATGACCAAGAGCAATACAAAGAAAAAAAAATGCTCACAGTCACTAATCATTTAAGAGGTGCAAATTAAAATGACAACTGATGTATCACCTCACAATTGTCAGAATGGCTACCATCAACAAATAACAAGTGCTGGTGAGGATGTGGGGAAAATGGAAGCCTCTTGCACTGTTAGTGGGTATGTAGACTGGTGCAGCCACCATGGAGAACAATATGGAGTTTCCTCAAAAAAATTATAAATGGAACTGCCATTTGACCCAATGATTCCATTTCTAGGAATATATCCTGAAAAATCAGAAACATCAATCAGACAGGATATATGCACCCCTATATTCATAGCAGTGTAATTTATAGAAAATAAGATCTGGGAGTAGCCCAAGTGCACATTAGGTATATTTGCACTATGGAATGCTATGCAGCTATAAAAAATAAAAATTAAAAATAAATTTAAAAAAAAGAGAGAGAGAAGTTCATACCCTTTGAGACAGCATGGAGGGACCTGGAGAATATTATGCTATGCAATATAAGCCAGTCAGAAAAAGACAAGTATCACATGATATCACTTATATGTGGAATCTAATGAACAAAATAGATCCAGAGACAAGGAAGCATGGAACAGACTGATGAATTTCAGTGGGAATACAGGGGTAGATGGTTTGGGTTGGAAGAGATTAAGCAGGGAACTTGCATGCATACATGCATAATCCATGGACATAGACAATAGTATGGTGAAGGCCTGTGGTGGGGGGTGGGACAGGCTAGAACAGGTCAATGGAGGGGGAAGGAAGGGAATATATGTAATACTTCCAACAATAAAGATAACTTTTTAAAAGATTCTTATACGCATCAAAACTCATCAATTGTAATATATTGCTTTTTCTACTTATACACATTTGGGAATTGTCTTAAACACATCTATGTGTCTTCTTTATTTTTTTAAGTAAATTTTTATTGTTCATATTATTACAAATGTTCCTCCCTCCCCCCCCCCTCCATTGCTCTCCTCCACCAGGTTCCCACCCCACCCTCTGCCCTTTCCCCACCCCCCATTGTCCTCATCCATAGGTGCACAGTTTATGTTCAGTCTCTTCCCACACCCCCCTCTCCGCTTTTCCCCAAGAATTGTCAGTTCACTCCCCTTGCATACCTCTGATTCTATTATATTCAACAGTTAATATTGTTCATCAGATTTTTTTTTAATTTCCTTGGTTTTTAGACTCACCTGTTGATAGTTATGTATTTGTTGTTCATAATTTTTATCTTTATTTACTTTCTCTTCTGAAAGAACCCTCTTCAGCAATTCATATAATTCTGGTTTGGTGGTGATGAACTCCTTTAGCTTTTTTTTTTTTTTTTTTTAATTAGTGAAGCTCTTTATCTGGCCTTCAATTCTGAGTGATAGCTTTGCTGGGTAGATTATCTTTGGCTGTAGGTTCTTACTATTCATCACCTTGAATATTTCTTGCCATTCCTGTCTGGCCTGCATGGTTTCTGTTAAGAAATCAGCTGACAATCGTATAGGTGCTCCTTTATAGGCAACTACCTGCTTTGCTCTTGCTGCTTTTAATATTCTCTCTTTGTCTTTTGCTCTTGGAATATTAATTATGATTTGTCTTGCTGTGGTCCTCTTTGGATTCCTTTTGTTTGGAGTTCAGTGCGCTTCCTGGACTTGTAAGTCTAATTCTTTCACCAGGTGAGGGAAGTTTTCTGTCACTATTTCTTTCAGTATGTTTTCAATATCTTGCTCTCTCTCATCTTCTGGGACCCCCATAATTCTGATGTTGGTTCGCTTCAGGTTGTCTTACATTATCTTCAATTTTCTTACATTATCTTCAATTTTCTGGATTCTCTTGCCTTCTTGCTTCTGCAGAGGAGTATCTTCTGGCTCTTTATGTTCCAAATCTTTGCGACTCTGTATAAAATTTTTTATTTCAGACAATGTATTCTTTATTTCTTGTTGATCCCTTATCATTTCTTGTTGATTCCTTATTAATTCTAGTTGATCCCTTTTCATATCCTCATAGGTCTTATCAACCTTTTCTAGGAAATTCTTGAAAAACCTTATAAGCATAGATTTGAACTCTATATCCAGTCACTTTTTGTCCTCCATTTCTTTCGTTTGTGATCTATTTCATTGTCTCATTTTCGCAGCTTCCCTGATGGGCGGAGTTTCAAGGTGGAGCCTACAGCCTTGGCTTCCGTCAGCCCCGCCCTATGTGGCTGCTAAGTCTCAGGGTCCTTCAGTACTCGCTGCAAACACCTCTGAGAGAAAAGTGCCCTCAATTTTCGCCTGCTACCAAACAGTCTAGGCTCTCCCCCAATGAGCCCGGAATTAGGGTTCAGTTCAGTTGGAAGTGGGATTGGAGGTGGCGTTCAGAGCAGTCTGGAGCCCCAGTCTCCTTCCCACCAGGGCAATCCCGTGGCACAGCCAAC
This sequence comes from Pipistrellus hanaki, assembly GCF_964339955.1. Taxonomy (NCBI): domain Eukaryota; kingdom Metazoa; phylum Chordata; class Mammalia; order Chiroptera; family Vespertilionidae; genus Pipistrellus; species Pipistrellus hanaki. Next base: position 94,909,693 of record NC_140505.1, read on the forward strand.
CGTCCCTTCTCTGCACGCAATGTGCGCGCCTCTGGGACCTCCTTTCACAGCTCCCCCGAGGTTCTGCCTTACCGCCCAGCTCCCTCTGTTTGAGCCTGGGTCCCCGGGGTCTGGCCTAGAACTGGGGTTCAGAGCAGTTGGAACTGGGGCCCAGCACAGTCGGAGCTTTTATCTCCTTCCCGCTAGGGAATGCCAGCCAGGCAATCAGCCGCCCCTCCTCTCTGGCTCCGTAGTCCTCTCCTCGCGCGCTGCGTGTCTCCGTACCTTAGGCTTTTACAGCTCCTCCGCACTTCCTTCTGGTTTTCTCCTTGCTTCTCGTTGTAGAATTTCCAGTCAGTCCACTTTCCTATAGTTCTGGGTAATGTCCATTTTATATTTTAGTTGTATTTTATTGAAATTGTTGTGTGCGGCTGCAGCTAGGTATTTACCTGTGCAGCCATATTGGATTCTCCTCCTATGTGTCTTCTTTAATTGGCAGTATATTTACTCATAGCAATGATAATATCTATAGTAATAATAAAGAAATATGAAAATTATCCCGGACACTGTCATAGTAACAGTAATGAATGAACAACAGGCTAGCAGGCTGTGTGGGGTGACCAGGCCAACAGTGGGGTTAGTGAGGACAACCAAATGACTGAACAGGAGGCTGCATAGGGCAACCAGGCCAGCAAGGGGGGCAGTTAGGGACAACCAGGCCGGTGGGGGAGGGGGAGCAGTTGGGGGTGACCAGGCCGGGGGGGCGGGGAGGGGAAGGGAGAGGAGTTGGGGTTAACCAGGCCAGCAGGACACGAAAACTTGGGGGCATCCAGGCTGGAAGGAGGGGCAGTAAGGAGCGACCAAGCCGGTGGGGAGAGGGAGGCAGTTAGTGGCAACCAGGCTGGCAGAGGGGGGTAGTGGGGGCGACCAGACTGGCAGGGGGGAAGTTGGAGGTGATCAGGCCAGTAGGGGGGGGGGGCAGTTAGGGGCAATCAGGCAGGCAGGCAGGTGAGCAGTTAGGAGCCAGCAGTCCCAGATTATGAGAGGGATATTGCAGTCAGACATCCCCTGAGGGGTCCCAGATTGGAGAGGGTGCAGGCTGGGCAGAGGGGATCACCCCATGCACATATTTCATGCACTAGGCCTCTATGTTAAATAATGATGGATCTATTGATCAATATCATCTTACATTTTATGTAATATGGTGAGCACATTCAAAACACAGTAGAAAATCAAATTATTCATATTAATCCAGAGTAAGCAAAACCATCATTGGTATGTATTGTTAATCAGATTTCAAAATCTTGCATCATAAGGAAGCTCTTGGAGACAATGAAGTGCTTTCTTGAAGTAAAACTAGTCAAACTCACTTATGTGTTCGGTGCATTCAGTGAGGTGTTCTCTAGAGGGACCTCAAAGGGTTGGGTAGCTAACTTGGTGGGTTTTGGCAGGTGCATGTACGAACACATAAAAATTAAAGAACATAAATTGAGACTTTTACAAAAACAGAGAATGGAGTTCTTAAAAATAAAAGGTAAGAAATAAAACTGAAAATATAGGAGAAAGTATATGACAGCAAGAGCTATAGAAATTTAGTTCAGGAATTTAGCAAGCAGGTAAATTCAGTAAAGAAAATAGCTATTTTTAAAACAACCTGTAACCTATTACCAATCTCTATGATTTTAGTTTATTCAAATAGGTATTTAGTTGTTCAAACTAAGCTATGAGTTATCTAATAAACAATGTGTAACATGAACATGTTGATTGCTTGAATCTGCAAACCCTGAAAGGGCCTACGTACAGGAAATGAAAATCTCTTTGAGAAGAAACTCTGAGTTCTTGTGTACTTATCATACTTCTAGATGAAAGTAGCCACCTTCTGATGGGATCTCCAATTCTGGACTTGTCCATTCCAACCTATGCTTCTTATCTGTCACGTGGGTTCTCCTTAAGTACTATTTTCACATCACTCTGTATTCCAAAGCCACTAATGGCTTCCTAATGTTTTGCAAGTATTATCCAAACATTCCTACCTGACTTGTAAGTCCTCTGATTGGGTTAACATAGCTGACTCAAGTTCCAACTGTTCTTCTTGTGTCCTTTGCTACTAAAAGCTAATTTCAGTGCATCCTCTGTGGACATCTCTAATATATTTTTCTCCAAAACTGAAGCACCCCTTTTAAAATTCCTGCCTATCAAGTTCCTCTCCTTCCCCACCTGCAGTCAATAGGGCAGTCAAGGTGTCTGCCACATCCAGAGCTCCCCTGGGTCGGAAGCCTCAAGGGGCTCTTCTGCATAGGAGACCATATTCTGTATGACCAAGATCCTATGGCCAAAGCCTATTAGATTAGTGTAAGCTCCCAATCAAGTAATTTCGCCAGTGACCAATGAGTGCTAGGTGTAAAAGCTCTGCTTACATAAGGATGCTGAGATATAGGCAGACCAATAAAATCCTCTCTCTTGGAAATATAAATGGAGGAAAGAAAGAGGGAGAGGAGAGAGAAAACAAGATGAGAGAGAGAGAGAGAGAGAGAGAGAGAGAGAGAGAGAGAGAGAGAGAGAGAGAGAGAGAGAGAGAGAGAGAGAGAGGCTAACTTATAGGAGCAGGAGTGGATACCTCAGCAAGTTATCAAGTTATATTAACAGTAAAGCCTTAGAGAAAAAGCCAGAATTCCTGCTGCTGCCAGAACACAAGATTGCCCTGTTACTAGGGCAGCTGTGGATCTAGTACAACCCCACTAGTCCAGTTTATATGGGACAGGTCTCACTCGATTTTTGTTTTTCCTAAGAACCCTGTCTATAGACCTTTTCCTGAAATCTTGTGCACTCTGAAAGGCTGCCTGAGATTCCTTACCCCCCACCCTGCCGCATGTATATCTGCACAGTACTTAGTGGAACCTTAATACATGTTAAATCTATAAAAAGAAGAATCTAATTGGGACTGTCATCGGGAACTTACTCAGAATTTCTTCCAAAGGTCACTAATTTTGCATGTGGTTTAATTTTGCTTCCCAATCAGATCATACACTTTCTCAGGGAAGGGTGTATGGCTCATGTTTTCTTTTTTTATCTCTCATATCTTGTATGACCTTGAATAAATTATTTAACCTCTGCAAGCATCAATATTCTCATTTTCAAAACTGATATAATAATATTACCTACTTTAAAGGTAATTCAGAAAGTGTTGCTGGAGATAGTAATGGCAGTGGTGGAAAGGCTGGTAATGATGATGGTGGTGGTGATGACAATTGTGGTGGTAGTGGTAGCAGTGATTATGGTAGTCATAGTAATGACAGTGGTGGTGGTAGTGGTAGTGGGGAGGTGGTCACCATTGTCATCATCATAGCGGTGGTGGTGATGATCACAATGGTAGTAGTGGTGATCATGATGGTGGTGGTGGTGATCACAGTGGTGGTAGTAGTGATCACGATTATGGTGGTGGTGATCATGGTGGTGGTGGTGATGATCATAATGGGTGGTGGTGATTATGATGGTGGTAATTATGTGATTATAATAGTTGTGTGTAGAATACATTCTACAATATACTATGAATGCATAGTAATTTAGAAGTTTTCATTGATATGTGGGTCATCTGCCAAAACATATACTACTTTAATTAAAAAGAGAATAAGAGGTAGAAATAAGCAGAAGTGAGAACCAACGTATGTGAAGCACTTGCTCAGATATCAAGCACCATAAAAATATACAGGATAGGGCATATTCTGTTGTTCATATGGAAAATAATACAATAAATCATAAGTAATAAAACAAGAATAAATTCTATTTCACATACTCATAATTGTAAACATAATTTTGACCAACACTGTATTCTCTTGTTTATATCTCACAATAGCTCATTGGTAGAAATTATAACTTAAAGATTAGAAAAATTTAGATCAAGTAAATTAAATGACACTCAATTTTATAAAATTAATTAAGATCTACATGATTCCCAGAACCATACATTTTCTACTACACCATGTTATAAAATAATTAAGCCCATAAGGAATTGGTAGATGGTGAGAGGGGAAGCCAAGCAGTAAAATACCAACTTTACTTCTTCTCAAAAAAAAGTCACACTTATGCACACTAATTATATCATTTTCATCCTAGTTTCTCTCATAAAACTCCATTATTCCATGTAATACACCTGATCAAAGTATACACAAGTATTAGGAAAAATAATGCTGGATTACTTCATTTTAACTTTGACCTAAAAAGAAGGAGGAAAAACAGAAGTAGTGTGTCAAGAAGTGGTGCTACTGCAGAGTTGGCAACTGGCCATTAAGATCCACTTCAAGTAAAACTCCTTCTAGAAATGTCCTCAGAGACTGGCTAATTCTATCCCTCAGAATTAAATTTTCAAATATCTGTTCATAGAGCCTGTCTTACTGAGCTTTGCATTTATTATCATTCAGGTAACTCCCAAAACTGCTTTCTGAGTGGTGGAGTTGAGGAGGAAGCTGAGTGATGGCATTTTCTGAGTACCTATTACCTCCAGGATCTTAGCCTTCACTCACTTATTTGAAGCCCTCAGTGGTCCTTTGAGGATCCACATGTTATTAGGATGAGGCAGTGAGACCCAGACAATGCAGGCAGTGATGCCTCAGTGAGTCAATGCTGAAACTGTACTTTGCTCTAGAGATCTCAACAGTACTTCATGCAACCCTCTGTGAGTGCCACCTGCATCTCCTCGCCCCTGGTTCCCAACAGCAAAGGTGTGTGATCAGGATGGCTGGGATTAAAACCCAACTGTGACTTCTCCATACTTAACTAGCATCTCTGTGCCTCGGGTTCCTCAGTCCACATGACAGAATTATGATGAGTACTGCAAAGAAACAATAAATAATCTAAGTCAGTCCTTTCTCTTGGCAGCTTGTACCACTATCATTATACTGCTAGATTTGCTTTGTTTTAAGGGCACTGTTCTAGATTTTTCTTCTTCTGACTTTTGGTGCTGATTCCTTAATTAGAAGCTAGAAGCTAGTACAACCATTAGGAACAGCAAAGCTCATTCTATCCACTGAGCAACCACTAAGGCCAAGAGAAAGAGTTGGCATGGTGACGATGGAAAAAATATTACAATATATATGAGTTAATAGAGTTGATACAGCAGCAAAAGGACTAATGCATTTTGGGGTTTTGTTCCCATTGATTCCATCATGAACGAACAGAGGTGAGAGTCCCTCTTTAACAGCCTCTGCAACCCCACCTGGAAAATTATATTAAATTCTGGCCACTTCAATACCATAAAGATGTAGAAAAGCTGAAGGGAGTTCAGAGAAGAGTAATAAAAATGATGGGGAGGTTGGGAGAATTGATTTACTAGGAAAGATTAAAATAACTATGTACATCACATCTGAGTGGTGGCAGTCTATAAATAATGGAAACATGTAAACACTCAAGGGAAAGAGTTATTTAGCTGGTACAAGGCAGCCCCAGTAATGAGGGTGAGATGAAGCAAAGGGCAACTTATGAAGAATGTTAGGAGAACTGTGTTTGATTTTTGAGAGAGAGAGAGAGGGGGAGAGAGAGAGAGAGAGGGATTTAAAATACCAAGGAATAATTCAGCAGGAGGAAATCCTATTTTTTGAAATTATATTGGTTTCCAGTCTACCCTGGACATCTACTACCTCAAGTTATACTCAACTTTACTGTCATTCCTTCTTCCCCAGGAGACTGGAAGCCCAGAGAAGGTAGAAATGGATTTGTTATGCTCACTGTTGATGCCCCACACCCAGTGCTGTGCACACCTCATTGTCATTGTCCCATCAGCATTGAAGACTGAAAAATGATCGATTTGCAAAGAAATAGAATGAAGTCAAGCATTTGTTACCCAAAAACAATATGTAGCAATGGTAATATTGAAGTGTCAAAGATCCAGCAGGATCATTGCTCTGAATGATAGGATAATGATTTCAGGGTCAGAAGGGCCATTGAAAGTCTTCTATTTCAGTAATTCTAAACTTGATTTTTCCAGACCAGTTTAGGTGTGTTCCTAGGTTTACACAAGTTCTAGGACACGAATGTAATTCCAAAACTTTCTTTTCACTATAAAAAAAAAAATCTTATCAGATTGCAAGTAAATGAGAGTGCCATTATCAAATGGGTAATTTTGAAGCCACTCTAATATATAATAAACAAAAAGGTAAAGGGGGGCCAAATATATGGTGACAGAAGAAGATTTGATTTTGGATCCAATGCAATATGCAGACCATGTATCACAGAAATGTACACTGGAAACCTATATGATCTTATTAAACAATGTCAGTCCAATAAATTTAATTAAAATATTTTTAAAAGATAAAGGAGGTCAATTATATGGTGACAGAAGGAAACCTAACTTTGGGTGGTGAACACACAATACAATATACAGAGTTTGTATAGCAGAATTGCACACTTGAAACCTATGTAATCTTATTAACCAATGTCACCCCAATAAATTTAATAAATTTTAAATTAAAATATTTAAGAAGAAAAGAAAGAATGCAGACTGATTTTAGTAGCCCTCGCTGAGCACCCTTGTGTGTTGCATATTCACAGACGCCTCCCTTGTACTTCAGCCTCCATGTGGGCAGGGGTGCCTAGCCCTGACATAGGCTCACATATCCCCAGGTACATAAGGACATTTCTTATGTTTTGCTTTTTTGTTGTTTGTTAATCCTCACCAGATGATATTTTTTTCCATTGACTTTTTTAGATAGGATGGACAGGAGGGGAGAGACAGAGAGAGAAACATTGATGTGAGAGAGACACATCAACTGGTTGCCTCCCACACTCAGCCTAACTAGGGCCGGGGATTTAGCCTGCAAAGGAGGTACACACCCTTGACCAGAATTGAACCCACAACCCTTCAGTCGACAGGCCAATGCTCTAACCACTGAGCACCAGCTAGGGTTTGGGTTTAGCATTTTTAATAACACAATGATTTTCTCCACTACTCCACATTGTTGCAATTCATGTGTTGAGATGCAATAGATGGAGATTGCCATTCTAGCTCAGCACTGCTATGTGCAGATTAGTGGGAGTAATGTGCTCCAGGTGACCCAATCTGTTGCACAGACAAAACTGCAGGAACACAAAACTCTGGGGAGGGAGGGGATGTGTGGGAGGGAGGGAGGGGGTCAAAAAAATCAATAAAATATATTTAAAAAAATAAATAAATAAAATAAAATTAAAAATTAAAAAAAAAACTGCAGGAAAAGCTCCCTCCACTGTCTCTGTTCTAAACTTACCAGGTGCCATTCTGAGTATGCTGTCATTTACCAATAAGGAAACTGAGGCTGTATGACATTAAATCTCAAGCAAGTGGCAGAGCTAAGGTTGAGCCCACCAGGCTGCCCACAGAGTCCACCTGCCTGACCCTACCCGAACCCCTGGTTCTTCTGCACCAGTTCATGGAGCAAAGCCACAGGGAATCCTTCATGAAGAACACAGAATTTTCTTGGTCAGTTTAGCCAATGCTTATGAGCTGTAGTGACAAATGTTGGAGGCAAAGTCCAGATGCCCTGGATGAACACATGTGTTTCTGAAAAAGTCAGCTTCAAAGCCTGAAGTCCATCATGGAATCCTAAAGCCCCATTAGCACTCAAAATAAACGCTAAATACAACCCAGAGTGAATGCAAGGGAATGCAGCTGATTTTTCATTTTACAAATGAAGGTCTCTAGGCCCCCAGATACTTTGTAGTCACTAGCTGCCCCTGACACCCAGGCACAGAAACAAACCACTCCAGCCCAATGTGCTGTGCAGCCAGTAAGGGGCAAGTCTTATGCACAAAGGCCAAGACTGAGTCTGAAGTAATCTCAGAATGTGGCCAGCAGGGGAGCAGAGAAAAGCAGGCAGAAGAAACAGCATGAACAGAGGAATAAAGTCAAGAAACAGCTTGGTTCATTTGGGGAACCAAAAGCATTTCAGGGTCACTGGAGTAGAGATGGAAGGAGGAGCAAATGTCACCGCAAGAAGGTACAGGGAGCCCATAGAAGTTCCTGATGTGGAGAGGGCCATATACTGGCATGCAACTGAGCATGTGTAACCTGGAACCCTAAAAGAACATGAAGCCACAAAATTTCACCTGCACTGGTCTGAAGCCATATGTAAACTTTATTAACCTACTTCATGTGACCAATTTTTCTGAGCAGAAATATTAGTGTGTTGGAATGTGTAGTGCTAACTCGGATCCTGCTGGGGTGTTATATAATGTGTGGTGTGTATACTGCCATCACATTTCTAAATCTGGAACATTCCCAAAGATAGGATGCTCCAGTGGTGGGGCTGCAGATGGGCTATACTCTGTCAGCTTTGTGAAGGGTAGATGGGAGGGAGCAAGGCTGAGGTGGGAACCCAAATCAGCTGTGACAGTATGATCAACAATGAGCACAGGCCTGAACTGGGGTGTGCTAGAAGGATAGGGAGAAGGAGGTGATTTTGAAAAGTGATTGGAAGATAAATCAGCAATATTTGATGAATTTGATGTATAGGGTTTGAGGTGAAGACAAGGAAGCCCAAGTTTCTCCCTGGGTGCCTGCATTTAAGATGTTTTTCACAGAAAACAGAGCAGGATTAGGGAGTAGAGTGATGGTTCCATTTGAACATACAAAGTTTGAAGTACCAAGGAGAAATCCAGATAGAGTCATCTAACAGAGAGGTAGATATACAAACTGGAAGCTCAGAGGAGACGATTAGCAATGCGTGGTGGCAAATTAAAATTTCATACATTGGTACAGAGCAAAAATGAATCAGAATTTTCCCCCACCTAGCAACAAGAGAATAGCAGAGTGAGAATGTCAGGCCAGGTTCTCCAGAAACTCCCTGAAGGTCTGGAGTTGAGACAGATGCAAGAAAGCAGACAAAGAGCTGTCCTCCTGCCTTCCTTGTGCTGGTTTAGTTACATACAAAACTGTTTGGTTCCACTGGGCTTGGTTAGCACCAAAGCAACTCTCCTTGTATAGCCTCCCTACTTCCCCATGCGTGTCCCTTTTCTAATTTCAAAGAGACAAGTTATTGGATGAACAGCATAGCAGCAATTCAAGCACCACTGTGGAACAATAAAGTAGAAACATACTATTGGCTTTTCTTTATTGTGCTAGAGAGGTGGAAGTATGTGGGTCTGTACATCTTCCTAACTTGGTACAATAAAGAGTTACAGAATCTTCCAAACTGAGTTTTTCTTAAATATAGGTAGATATAATAAGACAACTATGTAACCTTCCAGCACCACACTTTCTTGTGCTTGATTCCTCGTATACATATTTTAAGTTTTCTCTAGATAAATTTCTGAAATGGTGTCAAAAGTGCTCTATGAAATGCAGGAGGGGTATCCAGCAATAAATCACCAAATTCCAAAACAGTGGAAACGCAAACAATGCATCTGCCAAAGAGTCGATAACAAGGTTGCTTTATTAAAAAAGCATAGTTCTGGTGAAGAAAAGTGGAATTCCCAAAAATTGCCATCATTTCTGGTGAAACAAAATCTCACTCAATAAGTACAGATAACAATACTGCTCATGGGCTACTTTCTGTTTTTGTCTTTAGAATTTGTTACTCATTTAAAGTGGATAAAACTGTTGTGAAAGACCCAGCAGAAAGCTGCTAGAGATAAAGAGCCAAAGGACCCTATCTTTGATTCTTTACTGACATTACTAACACTGTATTATGAAAAGATTTCATAATGTAGTGTCAGTAATGTTCTTGTTTATTTCCTTCTTAACAGCTCAGAGTAGGTGGGCTGGACTCTGTAACCCTCAAGGATATTGAAGGAACTAACATTTCTTCCCTCTCATAACCCCACTGTCCCCTCAGGACACTCGGCTTGTCTGAATGTTGAGTATTAAAGTCATACAAAGTTCCAATTCATGGGAAGAAGAAAGACAAAGGAATACATGTGTGATGCTTGAGGCCCAGTCTCAAGATGCAATAAATCTCTTCTGCTTGCATTCCACGTCTAAATATTAATCCAGTGGTTAACCCAGCCCAGCTTGGAAAATGGATCATGATGAGCCCAGCTACCCACTAGTTGGAAAAAGGGAAAAATAGACCTGAATTAACAACCTGTGGTCTCTACCCATCAAGCCCAGGAACAAGTGTAGCCCAGATGGTGGGAGTAATGTGATTCCTGGAACAGGTCCCCTCTACATGGAAATGAAGTATATATGAATCTAGAATATTGAACAGAGAGCACAGGGGATACATAAGTGAAAATTAGATTCTTTATCTTCTAGGGTGGACTGTCTCTCCCACTAGAAACTGAATCAGATCAAGTCACTTCCAATTGGAGGAGGAGAAGGAGGAGGAGGAAGAGGAGGAGGAGGAGGAGGAGGAGGAGGAGAAGGAGGAGGAGGAGGAGGAGGAGGAGGAGGAGGAGGAGGAGGAGGAGGGGGAGTTAGTGCTGGGCCATCACTTCCCCTCTCTGGAATGTGGTAAAAGTAGGTGAGATATTGCATACCCACTGTTTTGCATTCTAGGGAACACCACAGCTTGCAAAGGACATTATATACTGAGCATCTGAATGGCTAAAGCACAAGAGAAGCACATACAAATCCATTATGATATAAGGAACATGCTTGGTGGGGTTTTTCAAAAAATAAATATCTTAGTGGACAGCACCCCTCTTAGTGGACAGCACCTGATGAGTGCTTACTGTGTGTCAGGCACAAATTTTTCACATATTCAATCCTAACAACAACCCTACAGAGGTAGGGACAGAGGACTAAGCTAAGGAAAAAAGGATATAGCTTTATCCAAGGCCACAGAGTTAGAATAAATGGTGGTGATGGGATTCAAATCCAGGCAACTATGTGACCAATTTTACAAAGTCTAAATTGTAAAATTTACAAATTTTACAAAGTCTATACACTCTTTTTTAAAGTTTTCATTGTTTTGTTTTGTTTGTTTTGGGTTTTTTTGTTTTGGTTTGGTTTGGTTTGGTTTTTTTAGAGAGAAAGAAGCATCGATGTGAGGACAAAATATTGATCAGCTGCCTCTTGCATGCCCCCTACTGGATAGAGCATGAAACCTGGGTATATGCCCTGACCAGAAATCAAACAAGGGACGATGTACCAGTACAACCAATGGAGCCATACCAGCCACGGCACAAAGTCTAGGCTTTTAATAACTGTGCTAAATGGCTTGGTGAAGAACGGGTATTTAATAAATGTTGATTCAAAAGGTGAGATTTCTTTCTTTTTTTACAGCCGAGTAGTATCCATTGTGTAAATGTACCACAGCTTTTTTACTGATGGGCACTTAGGCTGTTTCCAGATCTTGAATATTGTAAACAATGCTGAAATAAACATAGGGATATATATATTCTTTTGAATTAGTGTTTCTGGTTTCTTCAGATATATCCCCAGAAATGGAATCGCTGGGTCAAAAAAGTTCCCTTTTTTATTTTTTTGAATAAACTCCATACTGTTTTCCACAGTGGCTACATCAGTCTGCATTCCCACTGATTGACCTGAGATTATTATACTAAGTGAAATAAGCCAGTCAGAGAAAAACAAATACCATATGTTTTGACTTATATGTGGAGTCTAGTGAATTAAATAAACTGACAAATAAAATAGAAAGAGGCATGGATACATGAAACAGACTGGAGACAGATAGATGATAGATAGATAGATAGATAGATAGATAGATAGATAGATACATAGAAAACTCAACAATATGGTGATAGAGGGAAAGGAGATGGAGATAAATGGAAACAGAAAGAGACTTTGCTTTGGACAATGGGTGCATGATTCTGTGCAGATGATATTTTGTGTTGTACACTTGAAACCTACATGGTTTTGTGAACCAGTATCACCCCAATAAATCAATAAGTAAATGTTGAAAAGTGGCACTGATATTAATTTCCACTATGCTTAAAATAATAATCAGTTTCATTCATTTTCCATCCCATGAGAAAATACAAATAAATATTCTTTATGAATTAGTACTACCCAATGTGAATTAACAGCAGTATAAATTATTAATATTTCAATGGGTCCAATCTTTTTAAATAAACAGTATAGTCCCATTTAGTGTAGGAACAATACTATATATTGCAAAGCACAAAATGGCCTACTTTCTATTGAGACAAACTATCACTGATTTATTTACTGCCTTCTAAATGAAAAGTTCTCATTCTCGTTGAAGAAAACAAATAAGTTTTTATTGGACCTTCAATTCTATATATATAACTTGTTTTCAGACCATTAATCCATAATCCTACAGTCTTGAACTTCCTATCATATCTGAAACAAAATCCTACAGTCTCAAGAAAGGGCAATTCCATCACTGGATTACACATTACATTAACTCTCTGTACTAATTTCTTGTGTAGTTCTCAGCATAGTCTAACTCTGGCATTTGTTAAAAATGCTCAGATCTTCCTAGGGAGCTATAACTAATCAAACTTATAATTTGTTCAGACATTTGTTATGTAGCCCTTAATACAACTCCTAAAGTACACTCAGAACCATTGGGTGTGACTCCCAATTTAACTTTATGACAAACTGTCACGTGTTCTGAGATAAAAACAGCTAAACAGGAATGCTGAAATTTAACTTCTATTAAGAACTAGACAGCATGGAGGGACCTAGAAAGTATTATGCTAAACAAAATAAGCCAGTCAGAGAAAGGCAAGTACCACATGATCTCACTCATCATGAGTGAGAATCTAATTGAACAAAATAGATCCAGAAGCAAGGAAGCATGAAACAGACTGACGATTCTCAGAGGGAAGTGTGGGAAGGAAGCAGGAAGAGATTAACCAAAATTTTATATATATGCATAACCCATGGACACAGACAAGTGCATGGGCCTTGGGGAGGAGGAGCAGGTGCGGGGTGGAGGGGGTCAACGGGGGAAGGGGAAGGAAACATCTCTAATACTTTAAACAATTAAGATAATATTTAAAATAAAAAATATATAAAACTAATCATTACAAGCATGTCAAAATAGGTATTCTATATGACATTACATATCTCAGTTTTTCTTGGGGGTGTTTGTTTGTTTTGCTTTCACATCTCCCATATTATATGTTGTAAGCAAGATGATTTCACGCTCTCCTGTGAAGTATGCCATGCTCACACCAAGTTTGGTTTAGGATCAGGGCGGAAGACTCAGCCACCACCCATCAGGGAATGCTTTCTTGTTGCCCTGTTCATCTTCCTCTCTGACTAATGACTCCAATCTAAAAAGCTGAGCTTTAAACATGGTAGTCAAGAATGAATATCCTAATTCATCTCCCTTCCTCTAAAGTCTTCAGCAAATTTTAGGAGCTCTCTCTTGATGGAAAATGTAAGTCAGAGAGCTGAGTTACATATATTTGAGCTCCCTGATATGCCAGCAATGATTATCTCATTTTATCTACCTGACAGCTCTGGAGGGTCAGTATTTTTTGCAACCATTTCATATAATAGTTTTTAAAAAAATTTTATTGTGGTATAATCGGAATAAAATAAATTGCACAAAAATGTATATTTTGATAAGTTTGAGATATTTATACACCCAGGAAATCAAGATCATTAACATACAAGTTCCGCCGAAACCGGTTTGGCTCAGTGGTAGAGCGTCGGCCTGCAGACTGAAAGGTCCCGGGTTCGATTCCGGTCAAGGGCATGTCCCTTGGTTGCGGGAACATCCCCAGTGCGGGTGTGCAAGAGGCAGCTGACTGATGTTTCTCTCTCATCGATGTTTCTAACTCTCTATCCCTCTCTCTTCCTCTCTGTAAAAAATCAATAAAATATATTTTAAAAAAAAGAAAAAAACATACAAGTTCCTCCAAAGTCCCCTTAGGACCTTTGCTAATCCTTCCCATCCTACCTCTCCTACCACTGATCTACTTTCTATAACTGCATTATATTTACTCTTATAATTCTATGTAAGTGGAAACATACAGCATGTATTTCTTTTTGTCTAACTTCTTTCATTCAGTACAATTATTTTGAGATTCATCTTTGCTGCAACATGTTTCAATAATTAATTCATTTTTATTGTTGGACAGTATTCCACTGTACAATCATTTATTATTTCTCCTGTAGTATGCATTTGGATTTTTCCCAGTCTTTGGCAATCATGTAAGAAGTTATATATGTATTTGTATGAACAAATGACTCAATTCCTATGGGCTGCATACATAAGAGTGGAATGGCTGAATCATAGAGCAGACATATGCTAAGCCATATACTTTGGGCGTCAGTGGAATGGCAGTGTGAAAGAGACCCTTGGCCTCTCCCACTGAAATTTCAGCAAGTTAACCAACTATAATTCAACAAAGAAATCCCTGCGCAACACATAAACATGCCTGAGAGATCTGCACATTGAAACATCTACAGGTGGGAAACCAAGAATAAATGGAGAGGCAAGAAGGGAAGAAAGAGCAGATGGTCCACAGACACAGAGGAGAGAAAGCCTGCAATAGCAGGTGCTTCCTTCAGCCAAGAGGAACAGAGAGCTGCAGGGGGGCAGCCCAGCAGGGCAAGCAGTGAGAGAGCAAAGAGTGTCTGAGTCAGAAGGCCCCTGATGGAGCACGGGGTTCTATAATGTGGCTCTCCAGTGGTGTTGCTACAGACAAACGGAACCACAGAGCTTTGCCACCGCTTGGATTTTCAAACCTCACCTCCTGTTGCCCTTGGAGTTGGGTCCAGGAGCATATTATCTATAAGCCAAGAATAGAAACACTGGGACTATATTTTCCTCTGTGACTGATCCCCAAGAGGGGTGCTTGGGAAGGGACCCCAGGGAAGTCGGGGGTAGTTATTACAGTGATGGATAAACAAATCCCCCCACCCCTAACCCTAAGCAGCACAGCTGTACTGTCTGACTGAAGCCATGGAAGTCAAGACTAAGAGACCACAAAGATAAAAATGTTGTGATTCATCACCATCTACTGGAAAATAATATATAGACAGCGATAAATGTGTAGGCTAAGGAGAACAGCAAATAACATGAATAATCACAGAAATAGGATGACCAGCGATAAAATTTAAATTCCCAGAAAGCAAGCTGTAACACGTGTGATATAAATGACAGAGATTTCAAGAATGCAGTTCTGAAAATACTCAATGAGTTGTAAGAAAATACAAAAAGCCAATTCAATGCACTCAGAAAACAAATCAATGATCAAAACAGATACTTCACTAAAGAGATTAAAATTTTTAAAAAGAACCAATCAGAAATCATGTAAATTAAGCCTAAAATTAAGGAGATTAAGTATGAACTACTGAGCATATAAAACAGAGCCAACCAGATGAAGGAAAGAATTAGTGATATAGAAAATGGGAATCTAGAAATCTAGACACAGAAAGAAGGAGAGATAAACCTAAGCATAAAGAAAACTAAAGGAGTTCAATGAGAATTTTATGACTCCATCAGAAAAAAACAATATTATAATATAGGCATTGTAGAGCAGGAAGAGAGAGAGTAGGGTAGTCTATTCAAATGGATAGTCTATTCAAATAAACAATGGACCATGAAAACTGTACTCAGCAAGAATATCAATCAAAGTTGAGGGGAAATCAGGAGCTACACAGACAAAAAAGAACTAAGGGAGTTTACTTACCACCAAACCAGCAATGCAAAAAATGCTAAAGGGTCTGCTATAAAAAGAAGAAATAGGACGGGAAGAAGGAACACAGGCATAAAGAATAAAAATGGTGACAAACAAGTACCTATCAATAATAACTTTAAATGTAAATGGATTAAATGCCCCAATCAAAAGACATAGAATAGCTGAATAGATAAGAAAACATGACACATATACCTGCTGTCTACAAGAAACCCACCTCAGAACAAAGGACTTCACAGGCTATGGTGAAGGGATGGAAAAAGTTTTTCAGGTGAATGGAAATGAAAAAAAAAAAAAAAAAAAAAAAGCTGGGGTAGCAATATTTATATTTGACAAAGTGGACCTCAAAGTGAAGGCTATACCAAGAGATAAGGAAGACAACTACATAATACTAAAGGGTGCAATTCAACAAGAAGATAAAACTTTGGTAAACATATATGCACTCAATACAGAAGCACCCAGATACATAGGTAGACAGTGGATGACAACTTTCCAAACCAATGGAAAGCACTAAATCCTTGAAGCCAAGAAGCGAACAGAGCACCTAGTTACCTCAATCCAAAGAGACCTCTCCAAGGCACTTGGTATTAAAACTGTCAAAAATTAATGGCAAAGAAAAAATTCTCAAAGTAACCAGGGAAAAGAAGGAAGTGACTACAAAGGAAAACAAAATTTCATCCAACTTAGCAGAAATTCTATAAGCCAGATGAGAGTAGAACCAAATATTCAAACATCAGAAAGAGAGAAATTACCAGCCATGAATAATATATCCAGCAAAATTATCCTTTAAATATAAATGAGAAATAAAGACATTCCCATATATACAGAAGCTGGGGGATTTTATTGCCAGAAAACCTCCATTGAAGGACATACTCAAAGGAGGTATTCTACCCAAAACAAAGAATATAAAGTCATAACACTACAAGTAAGATCACCAAAAAACTTACAGCATAAAAAGGGATAATTTGTGACAACAAAAACATAAAAGGGAAGGGGGTAAAAGTCTGTCACCAAAGACAGCACAGATATATAAAGGATAATACTAGAATATTATGAAATAACCAAATTCAATAATCTAGAAGAAATGGTAAGTTCCTACACTAAATCAAGAAGAATTGAAAAATCTAAATAAACTGCTCAGCAGTGAAGAAATTGAAACAACCATCAAAAACCTCCCAAAAAACAAAAGTTCAGGACCAGTAAATTCTACCAAATGTTCAAAGAAAATTTAAAATCTACCCTTCTCAAACTCTTCCAAAAAATGAAGAAGAGGCAATACTTCCTAACACATTCTATGTATGTGGCCAATAAAACCCTAATACCAAAACCTCGTATAGATAACACAAAAATATCTCTAATGAATACAGATGCAAAAATCCTAAACAAAATACTGATAAGTCAAATACAACAGTACTTCAACAAAATAGTACATCACGAGCAACTAGGCTTTATTCCAGGGGCACAAGAATGGTTCAATATACACAAATCAATGCCATACACCACATTAACAAAAGAAAGGATAAATATCATATAATAGATGCAGAAAAAGCATTTATAAGATACAACATCCATTTATGATTAAAATACTCAATAAAATAGGAATAGAAGAAAAGTACCTCAACACAATAAAGGCTATCTATGATAAACCCTCAGTAATATAATACTCAATGGTGAAAAGCTGAAATCTTTTCCTCTAAAAACAGGAACAAGACAAGGATATTCACTCTCACCACTCTTATTCAACATAGTGCTGGAAATTCTAGCCAGAGCAATAAGGTAAGAGAAATAAATTAAAGGTATTCAAATGGGGAAGGAAGAAGTAAAACTGTCACTTTTTGTAGATGACATAATTCTATCATTTGGAAAACCCTAAAGTCTCCACACACAAAAAAAAACTATTAGAAATAATAAACAAATACAATCAAGTTGCAAGATACAAAATCAATGTGAAAAAATCCATTGCCTTCCTGTATATTAATAACAAAACTTAAGAAAAAATCGGGGGAAAAACAATTACCTTTGCAATTGCAAGTAAAAGAATAAAATACTTAGGAATAAACTTAACACAGAATGTGAAAAGCCTATATACTGAAAATTAGACAGCGTTATCAAAAGAGATAGAAAAAGACATGACAAAATGAAAAAGTATTCCATGTTCATAGATTGGAAGAATCAAGGTAGTTAAAATGGCCATATTACCTATAGCAATATACAGATTTAATGCAATCCCCATCAAAATCCCAATATCATTTTTTTAAGAAATAGAACAAGAACTTGTCAGCTTTATATAGAACCAGAGAAGATCCCAAATAGCCAAAGCAATCCTGAGGGAAAAAAGAACAAAACTGGAGATATCATACTACCTGCCTGTGATTATACTACAGATCTATGGTAATCAAAATATCATGGTATTGGCAAAGAAACAGACACACAAATCACTGATACAGAATAGAGAGCCCAGCTATAAAACCACATGTATATGGGTAGATAATTTTCAACAAAGGAGCCAGAAACACACAATGGAGTAAATATTGTCTCAAAAATAAATGGTGCTGGGAAAACTGGAAAGCCATATGCAAATGAATTAAACTGGATTACAGATTGTCCTCATGGTCAAAAAATAATTCAAAATGGATCAAAGACCTAAATATAAAACCCAAAACAATAAATTATATAGAAGAAAATATAGGCACCAGAGAAAAGAAAATGGCTGCCAATAGGAAGGCAGACTTCAAGATAGTGGGTGAGTGAGAAAACAAAGGGAAAGTGTGTGGTCACATGGGGAGTGTTGGTTGGTGAGTTGAGAGACAGCTATACTCCAGGAGACTGTGGGGGACTGCTGGACCGGGCTCCCCTAACCAGGCAGCCCCCACTGCTGTTGGTTCATACACAAAGACCACGCCATCTTGAAGGGGAAAGTGGATGTTATTGGAAGCCTGAAAATCCTGGGGAATCTACAACTATGGCACCCATTGAACAGCTACAAACCAGAGAACACCCATCCCCAAGAGTTACAAACAGGGGGATTCAGAGGAGCTCTACACTCCCTCACGGATAGGTCAGATTTTGCCTCAGATAAGGTGAGGTCTGTGGTCCCAGCAGGAGAAAGAAAGGTGCACAGCAGGAGCTGGAGAACCTGGGGGAAGTCTGAACTTAGAAAAATCCAGGCTCTTGGGGCTGGCATGATCCATGAATGTGTAAGAGGGTCCACAGAGCTGCTAAAAGAAGGGAACTCTAAAAAGCAACCCATTTTGATCTGGGCGCAAAAGGACAGTCTAAAAATTTTTAAAGTGTGCTGGCTGCTTAGACCAAGGGGGAAAAAAGACTGCACAGACTTATGCGCAGCCCCAGAGTTCAAATACTTACCCTGGCTCTTTCCTTTTTTCTTCTTCTTTTTTTTCCTTTTTTTCCTCTATAAATCCTTGCTTCTGATTACTAAGCTCAATACATAGGATAACCGAATTGGGGACACTCTCACAGATTGCAGGGGAAAGTTGTCTTTCTGGAACCTGAGGATCAGAGTGGGGAATAACCATCAGAGAGCCAGCTCTGGGGCAACCCACTCCCCCAAACTGGTATTAAGTGCCACAGAGGGGAAAAATCTAAAAACTAGCTAGAGAGGACCTATAGACATGGAGGTCAATTCCAAAACACTGCCACCCAGGGCTGAATCAGAAGATAAAGGAATACAAGAAATAAAGACATACTGCCTGCTTAAAAATCAGGACTCACTTAGGACACCGAGGAGCAGTGGAATGCCAGGAACTTCAATATTGTCCTGAAGGAAACAGTCGTGCCAAACAAAACAGTAGAGAAAGTGAATGACCTTCACTACTGCACATTTTTATTTTTATTTTTTTCATGATTTACTTAAGAAACTATTTTTTTATTTTTTCCTCACTTGATTTTACCTTTCTCAATATTATATTTTTATTTTCAATCAGTATTATTACTACTACTATTTTACCTTTTTTTTTTTTTAAGTGTCATTTTATTTTCTCTTTATTTTACTTTGGGATTAGTGTTCTACATCTTTCCTTTAACATCATTTTACTCGATCTCAACTTTACCTTTATGCCATAACTCTCTTTCTCACTTTTCCCCTTTTGTTGTCTTGTTTCTCTACCCTATTCCTGCTTTATATTTTCCCTATTTCTTCTTTTTACCCTTTGTTGAAATTTAACCCTACATATATGTCTAATTTCCAATACGCTGCTCCAAGTCGATACACTCCTCTCTCTTCTCTTTCTTCACTATCCAAAAAAAAATTTTTTTGTCCTTTTGTTGTTGTTTGCTTTACTGTTGATTATATCAATTTTTTATGCTTGTTTTTGAGATTGTCTTGCTTTTTCTTTTTCTTTAGTTTTTGTTTGTTTTTTTGCTTCTGTTTTCAATTGTCTCACTTAATATTAGTTGTTTGTAGTTTGCATTCATCTCCAGGTACTTGTTGCTGGCATTTGTTGAGATTAGTGGCTGTTCTAATGGAGTTTTCTCCTCATATATATAGTTTCTTATCCTCTTTTTTCTTATTCTCTTTCATTTCTCTCTTACTTTTTTTTCCTTTTCCCAATTTCATTTTTGCACTCCTTTTTTTCTCTCCTATTCTCTAATTCGCCTTTCTCTGGTAGTCACCTTTATTTGGGGTTATTAATATTGTTAATACATGTGTATTCAGTGCCTTGTATGTTGTGTCTTGTTGTGTTGTATTATGTGCTTTTAAATCAACACAGAAGAGAGAGAACTACATAACCTGACACTTGGAGAAGAAAGATTATGGGGAGACAAAGAAACAGCCCACATATGAAAGAAAAGCAGGCAATACCAGAAAATGAAGTAAACAAAATGGAGGCAAGAAACCTGTTAGAGAAAAAAATTCAGAGAAACAGCCATAAGGAAGATGAAAAGAATGGAAGATAAATTCGACAATATGTGTAAGAACCAAGAGGAAATGAAAAAGAACCAAGAAGAAATGAAAAATGGCATTGCTGCTGTAAAAAACTCATAGAAAGAATCAAGAGTAGACTAGAACAAGCAGAGGACTGCATCAGTGAGCTAGAAGACAAGGTAGGAAAAGATACCCAAGTAAAGCAGATTTTAGGGGAGAAAAAAAAAAAAAAAAAAAAAAAAAAAAAAGGCAGGAGAGCCTAAGGGAATTTTGGGACAACACAAAACAAAACAACATTCTCATAATAAGGAATACCAGAAGGAGAGGAAAGTGAGCAAGGAATAGAAAACCTGTTTGAATAAGTAAAGACAGAAAACTTCCCTAATATAGAGAAGAAGGAAAAAAACACAGAAATCCAAGAAGCTCACAGAGTCCAAAGCAAAATGAACCAAAAAAACCGATGCAAAGGCACATTATAATAAAATTGGGAAACACCAACGACAAAGTAAGAATCTTAAAAACAGCCAGAGAGAGACAGAAAGTTACCTACAAAGGATACTCCACCAGACTAGCATCTGATTTCTCAAAAGAAAGACATCAGGCCTGAAAAGAATGGAATGAAATATACAAAGTCATGCAAAGGAAAGGTCTGAATCCAAGAATATTGTACCCAGCAAGGCTATCAATCAAAATTGAAGGGGAAATCAGGAGATTCACAGACAAGAAAAGGACTAAGGGAGTTTATTACCACCAAACCAGCAATGCAAGAATGCTGAAGAGTCTGCTGTAAAAAGAATAAATAGGAAGTGAAGAAGGAACACGGGCATAAAGATTAAAAATGGCAAGAAACAAGTAACCATCAATAATAACTTTAAATGCAAATAGATTAAATGCCCCAATCAAAGACATAGGGTAACTGATTGGATAAGAAAACATGACCCATATATCTACTGTCTACAAGAAACCCACCTCAGAAAAAAAGACACACACAAACTGAGGATGAAAGGATGGAAAAAGGTTTTTCAGGCATAGGTTATGAAAAAAAAGCTGGGTAGCAATACTTATATCTGACAAATTAGATCTCAAATTAAAGGATATAAAAAAAAGATGAGGAAGGCCACTTCATAATACTAAAGGGAGAAATCCAACAAGAAGAAATAACTCTGATAAACATATATGCATCCAATACAGGAGCACCCAAATACACTAAAAAACAAGGCAGAGATTGACAGCAATACAGTCATAGTAGGAGACTATATGATACCCCATTATCACCATTAGACAAATCCTCTTAAAAAATCAGCAAAGAAACATTAATCCTAAATGATTCACTACACCAGATAGAATTAATTGACATCTTCAGAACATTTACCCAAAGCCACAGAATATACATTCTTCTCAAGTGTACAAATGTCGTTTTCAAAGATAGATCATATATTGGGTCACAGGCAAAGTTTCTTCAAATTCAAAAAGATAGAAATCATTTCAAGCATCTTCTCAGATCACAGTGGCATAAAACTGGAAATCAACTACAATAAAAACAACCCAAAGAAATCAAACACATTGATACTAAATAGCATGCTATTAAACAATGAGTGGGTTACCAGAGAAATCAAAGAAGAAATAAAAAACATCTTGGCAACAAATAACAATGAAATCATAATAGTCCAAAATCTATGGGACACAGTGAAAGCAGTCTTGAGAGGGAAGTTCATAGCTCTACAAGCCTACTGGAAAAAAAAGGAAAAAAAAAAAAAGGAAAAAAGAAAAAGAAAGGAAGGAAGAAGAAAGAAAGAAAGAAAGAAAGAAAGAAAGAAAGAAAGAAAGAAAGAAAGGAAGAAAGGAAGAAATGGTGGTAATAAATTTCCTAACCCTAAAAGAGTTAGAAAGAGAGAAACAAGATAAGCCCAATATAAGCAGAAGGAAGGAAATAATAAAGATCAGAGTAGAGATAAATGACATAGAGACAAATACTAACAATAATAATAATAATACAAAAGATCGACAAAACCAAGACCTGGTTCTTTGAAAGGATAAACAAGATTGATGAACCTCTAGCCAGGCTCACAAAAAAGCAAAGAGGAAGAACCTCAATAAACAAAATCAGAAATGAAAGAGGAGAAATAACAACAGACCCCACTGAAATACAAAGCATTGTTAAAAAATACTATGAACAACTCTATTCCAACAAACTGGACAACCTAGAGGAAATGGACATATTCCTAGAAAAATACAAACTTCCAAAAGTCAATCAGGAAGAATCTAAACATCTCAATAAGCCAATAACTATGGAAGAAATTGAAGCAATCAATAAAAGCTTCCAGCAAACAAAACCCGAGACCAGACAGCTTCACAGGAGAGTTTTACCAAACATTCAAGGAAGAACTAAAATCTATCCTCCTCAGACTTTTCCAAAAAAATTAAGATGAAGGAACACTTCCAAGCTCCTTCTATGAAGCTAGCATCACCTTAATACCAAAACCAGATAAAGACAACACAATGAAAGAGAATTACAGGCCAATATCCCTCATGAACATAGATGCCAAAGTCTTCAACAAAATTCTAGCAAATTGGATCCAGCAGTACGTCAGAAAGATCATACACCACTACCAAGTAGGATTTATCCCAGGAATGCAAGAATGGTACAATATTCGCAAATCAATAAACATGATACATCACATAAGCAAATTGAGAGATAAAAATCATATAATCATGTCAATTGATGCAGAAAAAGCATTTGATAAAATCCAACACCCTTTCCTGATAAAAACTCTCAACAAGGTGGGAATAGAAGGATCATACCTCAACATAATAAAAGCCATATATGATAAACCCACAACCAACATCGTACTCAATGGGCAAAAACTAAAACCATTTCCCCTAAGAACAGGAATAAGACAAGGATGCCTACTCTCACCACTCCTGTTTGACATAGTACTGGAAGTATTAGCCATTGCAATTAGATAAGAAGAAGATATAAAAGGCATCCAAATTGAAAAAGAAGAAGTAAAGCTGTCCTTATTTGCAGATGACGTGATATTGTACATAAAAGTCCTAAAGACTCCATCAAAAAACCATTAGACTTAATAAATTAATTTGGCAATGTAGCAGGATACAAAATTAATGCCAAGAAATCTATGGCATTTCTATACACCAATAGTGAACTTACATAAAGAGAGACTAAAAAAGCAACCACATTTACCATCGCACCAAAAAATATTAAGATACCTAGGAATAAACTTTACTAAAGAGGTAAAAAACCCATATGCAGAAAACTACAGGACATTGAAAAAGGAGTTAAAGTAAGACGTAAACAGATGGAAGAACATACCATGTTCATGAATTGGTAGAAACAACATCACAAAAATGTCCATACTACCCAAAGCAATCTATGGATTCAATGCATTCCCCATTAAAATACCAACAGCATATTTCACAGATCTAGAAAGAATTCTTGAGAAATTCATCTGGAAAGAAAAAGACCTTGAATAGCCACAGTAATCCTGAGAAAGAACAAAGTAGGTGAGATCTCAATACCACATATCAATCTGTATTACAAAGCCACTATTCTCAAAACAACCTGGTACTAGCACAAGAACAGACATATAGACCAATGAAATAGATAGAGAACCCAGAAATTGACCCAAGCCACTATGCACAATTAATATTTGGCAAAGAAGGCATGAACATACAATAGAGTCAAGTCAGTCTCTTCAATAAATGGTGTTGGGGAAATTGAACAGATACATGCAAATAAATGAAACTAGACCACCAACTTACACCATACACAAAAATAAAGGACTTAAACATAAGACAGGAAACCATAAAAATACTAGAGTTATCCACAGGCAGAGAAATCTCAGACATATGCCAAAGCAAATTATTCAATGATACTGCTCCTAGGGCAATGGAAACTAAAGAGAAAATAAATAAATGGAATAGCTCAAATTAAACAGCTTTTGTACAGCAAAAGAAACCATTAACAAAACAAGAAAGCCCAGTGTATGGGAGAACAAATTTGCAAATGTTATCACTGATAAGGGTTTAATTTCCTACTTTTACAGGGAACTCATAAAACTTAATAAAAGGAAGATAAAAAACTCAGTCAAAAAATGGGCAACAGACCTAAATAGATCCTTTTCAAAAGAAGACAGAAGGAAGGCCAAGACACATATGAAAACATGCTCTAAGTCCTAATTATCTGGGAAATGCAAATCAAAACGACAATGTGGTACCATCTCACACCTATCAGAATGACTATCACCAACAAATCAACAAATGACAAGTTCTGATGAGGATGGGGAGAAAAAGGAACTTGTGCAGTGCTGGTGGGAATGCACACTAGTGCAGCCACTGTGGCATTTCCTCAAAAAACTAAAAATGGAACTTCAATTTGACCCAGTAATCTATCCCAATAAACTAGAAACACGAATCAGCCATGAAAGAAAAATATCACATGATCTCACTCATTTATGGAAAATAAAGAACACTATAACCTGATGAACAAAAAGATAGATACAGAGGCATAAAGCAGTGAACAGATTGTCAAATTGCGGTGGGAAGGCTGGAGTGTTGGGGAGTGGGAGGAAAGAGATCAACCAAAGGACTTGTATATATGCATATAAACACAACCAATGGGCATAAGACACTGGTGGGGGGGGGTAGGATGAAGGCATGTGACATGAGATAGAGGTGGCTGGGGGAAGGTTAATGGGGCGGGAAGGGAGATATATGTACTACTACCTTATTTCCCCGAAAATAAGACATCCACCAAAAATAAGACCTACTTACAGGTTTCCTTCTGAGTGAAATATAAGGCATCCCCCTGAAAATAAGGCCCACCCCCCTAGGCTAAACATGAGAGATTTGGTCCACTGATTCTGAAAGAAATGGAGTCACAAGAAATTCACCAGGAAATTCAGGAATTGGATTGTTATGATGATGTTCCAGAAGATGATGACATGATTGTCATTGAATAAATGAGTAAATTCTTGATACTGTAGGATTCAGTTTGTCTGGTTTGTGTTGACAACTACCATACTACCGTACCGTATACAGGTAATAAATTTCTTTTATTTTCATTTAACAATGAATGTGTACCGTATTCTTCTTCATGGAAAAATAAGACATCCCCTGAAAATAAAACCTAGTGCATCTTTGGGAGCAAAAATTAATATAAGACTCTGTCTTATTTTCGGGGAAACAGGGTACTGTTTTTTAAACAATAAAAAAAAAAAAAAAATTTAAAAAAAGAAAATATAGGCACCAAACTGATAGACCTTGGTAGTAGAGAACATTTTATGAATTTGACCAAAGCCCAGGGGAAAAAAACAAAAATAAATTAATGGAACTATATCAAACTAAAAAGCTTCTGCACAGCAAAAGAAACTCACAACAGAGCAAAGAGGCAGCCAACTAGATAAGAGGTGATATTTGCAAATAGTAGCTCCAACAAAGATTTAATTTCCAAAATATATAAAGAACTCATAAAATTCAACCCTAAAAAAAAAAAACCAATCAGGAAGTGGGCAGAGGACCTAAAAATACACCTCTCCCAAGAAAATACAAACAGACAATATATATATATGAAAAAATGTTCAACGTCAAATGTTTTGAGCACATGCTATGAGAAAAGTTTTGATACAACTAGCTGGAAATTCCCACTAATTATGGAGATGCACATCAAAACTGCAGTGAGATACCCCTTACACCTGTTAGAGTGGCTATTATCAACAAGACAATATCAAGTGATGGAGAGGTCATGGAAAAAAAGGAATTCTCATTCACTGCTGGTGGGAATGTAGACTGGTACAACCAATATGGAAAGCAATCTGCCGATTCCTAAAAAAATTTAGAATAGAGCTACCATACAATTCAGCAAGCCCTCTCCTGGGTATATACCTGAAAAACTCAAAATCATGTATATAAACACCCTGATGTTCATCACAGCCCTATTCACAATGGCCAAGATGAGGAAACTAACCAAAGTGACCTGTATGGAAGACTGGATAAAGAAAATGTGGTACATACGTATACACAATGGAATACTATTTAGCCATAAGAAAGGAAGAAATATTATAGCATCATTTTTAACAAAAATGATAGACTTTGAGAACATTATGCTAAGTGAAATAAATCAGGCAGAAAAAGCTAAAAACTATATGATTTCACTCACATGTGGGATATAAAACTGAAACTCATGAACACAAACAACAGTGTGGTGATTGCCAGAGGGAAGGATATAAGGGGAGAAGATTTGACTTTGGGTGGTCAAATATACAGATCTTGTAACATAGACACCCACACATGAAACCTATATGTTCAGGTTGACCAATGACACCCCAATAAATTTAATTAGTAAATAAATAAACTTAAAAATATCATATTGTTTTAAGAAACTGCCAAAATATCCTATCTAATAAAGAGGGAATATGCAAATTGACCATCACATTGTCACAAAGATGGAGTCCCCCACAGCTAAGGCTGAGTTCCCAGAACAAGCCTTAAGGAGCAATCAGCAGAAACTTGAGGCTGTGTGGCGCTGGGCATGGGCAGGGCACCTGAGCCTGCGCCTCCCCCCTCTCTGCCATGTGGGGTTTGACAGGACACCTCAGGCTGTGCCCCCCACCCCGGCATCAGGCTGGGGACCTCAGGCTGCACCCCCCACCTGGAAGGGCATTACAGGAGACCTCAGGCCATGGCCCCGACCTAGCAGGGCTTGAAGGGGGACCTCAAGTTGCGCCCACTGCCCCAGTGCCAGGGGACCTGAAGCTGCACCCCACACCCAATGGGGCTTAATGGGGAATCTCAGACTGCACCCCCAGCCTGGCCGGGCTTGATGGAGAACCTTAGGCTATGTCCCCATCATAGCCTGATGGGACTTGACAGGGGACCTCAGGCTATACCCCCAGCCCTGGCACTGGGCCAGGGAACCTCAGGCAGAGCCCCCAGCCCAGTGGGACTTGACAAGGGACCTTAGGCCATGCCGCCCGCCCTGGTGCTGGGTCTAAGCACCTCAGGCCGCACCTCCCGCCCAGCGCCAGGCCAGGGGGACCTTAGACTGTGCCCCTGCCTGCTGGGGCTTGACAGTGGTGGGGCCAGCTGGGTCTGGATCTCACCCAATGGGGGTGGGACTGGCTTGGTATGAGTATTGTGCAATTTTGAGGCACGGTAGGTGGGCAGGGACTAGACTCTGGGTATCGTGTCATGTCCCAGACTCTGATAGGAGGAAGATTTTCATGTATATTTTACTAATTTTCTTTCATCTCTGACACTTCTTTGATAGAGAAAGGGCAAATAGTAAAATATTAAAATATTTCCTCTAAAGAAATTAGAGGCCTGGTGAATAAAATTTGTGCACTGGATATAGTGGGGAGTGTCCCTCAGCCCAGCCTGAAATCTCTCCAATCTGGGACACCCCCTACCCCCTGGGATTGGGACTAAACCAGCAGTCAGACATCCCTCTCACAATCCAGGATTGCTGGCTCCCAAATGCTCGCCTGCCAGCCTGATCAACATCTAATCACTCCCTGCCAGTCTGATCGATGTCTAACTGCTCCCCTGCTGGCCCTATTGCCCCCAACTGCCCTCCCCTGCAGGCCTGGTCCCCCCACCCCACCCCCTCTAACTGTCCACCCCTATGGGCCTGATCAACCCTAACTGCCCTCCCTTGCCAGCCTGCTCACCCCAAACTGCCTTCCCCTTCTAGCCTGGTCACCCCCAACTGCCCTCCCTTGCCAACCCAGTTGCCCCTAATTGCTCTCTCCTGCCAGCCAGTCACCCCTAACTGCTCTCCCCTGCAGGCCTGGTCCCCCTGAGCTGCCCTCCCTCTCCTGCAGGCCTAGTTGCCCTCAACTTCCCTCCCCAGCTACCCTGCCCCCCCCCCAATTGCCCTCCCTCCCCTGCAGGCCTAGTAGCCCCCAAGGGCCCTCCCCTGCTGGCCTGGTTTCCCCTAACTGCCCTCCCTTGCTGGCCATCTTGTGGCAGACATCTTGTGACCACATGGGGTGGCCATCTTGTGCAAGGGTATAACAGCCAATTTGCATATTACCTCTTTATTATATAGGATGGCCAATTCTGCATTCTTGCCAACAGTTTCAAATTATCTAAATCCTCACCAGTGCTCAGTTCTTTTTATTTATTTATTTTTTTAAATATATTTTATTGACTTTTTACAGAGAGGAAGGGAGTGAGGGATAGAGAGTTAAGAGACATTGATGAGAGAGAAACATCTATCAGCTGCCTCCTGCATATCCCCTACTGGGGATGTGCCCGCAACCAAGGTACATGCCCTTGACTGGAATCAAACCCAGGACCTTTCAGTCCGCAGGCTGATACTCTATCCACTGAGCCAAACCGGTTTCGGCAGTTCTTTTAATTTTTAATTATTTTAACAGGTGTGTAATGGTATCTCATTGTGATTTTTTTTTTAAATATATTTTATTGATTTTGTACAGAGAGGAAGGGAGAGAGATAGAAAGCTAGAAACATCGATGAGAGAGAGTCATCGATTAGCTGCCTCTTGCACACCCCCTACTGGGGATATGCCCGCAACCAAGGTACATGCCCTTGACCGGAATCGAACCTGGGTCCCTTGAGTCCCCAAGCCGACGCTCTATCCATTGAGCCAAAGCAGTCTCGGCATCATTGTGATTTATTTTTGCATGCCCCTAATGAGCAATGATATTGAATATCTTTATGTACTTACTTCCCATTCATATGCTCTTTGTTGAAGCATTTGATCAATAAATTTCCCATCTTCTTGAGGTTTGATAGTTCTTCCTACACATTGGACATAAGTCCCCGGACATGTAATTCTGGATATAATTTACAAATATATTCTGCCAGCCAGGGCTTTTCTTTTCATTCTCTTAATGGTATCTTTAAAAAAAGATTGTGCTCTTTCTGTCTTGTATCAGAAATCTTTACCCAGGATCATATATGTTTTTTCATGTTTAATTTTAAAAGTTTTATGGTTTTTGGTTTGATGTTTAGCTCCCTAATCCATTTTGAGATAATTTCTGTATAGAAATTAACAAGGTGTGGATTGAATTTTTTTCACATGGATATCCCATTTTCCATACCATTAGTTGAAAGGCTGTTATTTCACTGAATCTGCTTTGCAACTTTGTCAAACATTAGTTGTCCAACCCGGCTGATGTGGTTCAGTTGTTGAGCATTGACCTGTGAACCAGGAGGCCATTGTTCAATTGCCAGTCAGGACATAAGCCTGTATTGTGGGCTCAATCCCCAGTAGGGGGTGTGCAGGAGGAAACTGATCAATGATTCTCTCTCAATTAAAAAAAAATTTTTTTTAATTAGTTGTCCATATTGCTCCCTAAGAACTGTCACTCATTACTGATGGGAATGCAAAGTGGTGCAACAACTTAAGACAGTTTCTTACAAAACTAAACATACTCTTGAAAGAGAAACCAAGATGGCGGCATAGTTAAACACCTAAACTGCTGCCTCACACAACAATATCAAAACTACAACTAAAAGACAAAACACACAATCCAGAACCACAGGAAAGATGGCTGGGTGGAAATTCTACAACTAGCAGGAAAGAGGAAAGCACACTGAGACTCAGAGGAGCTGCAAAAGGTTGAGGTATAGAGATGCATGCACACAGAGAGGATGGGCAGCTGACTGTATGGGCAGCTGAGTGTGCAGCTGGCTTTTTAAAGCAGAAGGGGGATGGAAGCTCCAGACTGTGCTGAACTCCAGTTCCAGGTGAGTTTTTGTTAAACCAGACTCATTCAGATAGAAACTGGACTGCCTGGCAGTGAGCAGAACTCGAGGGCGGCTTTCTCTCAGATGTGCTTGCAGCGATTACCATGGGACACTGAGACACAGGAGCCTACTAGGGCAGGGCTGATGGGAACCAAGATAGTCTGCTATGCCCTTAGACTCTGCCCCATCCAAGCTAAGCACAGAGGCTTTTGCAAGTCTTCTCCCATTAGGGTGTCTCCAGCACAGAAGTTCTCCCAGCATAGACACAGCTGATCCTCACAGGCAATTGGCCTGGAGGTCAATTCCTCCCAGTGATACCAACAACAATCAAGGCTTAACTACAACAAGACTGTGCACACAGCCCACAAAGGGGTGTATCAAGAGTGTCCACCTCAGGTAACTGGGGAGGCTAAGCCAATGGGCCCTATAGGACACCTACCATACAAAGCTACTCTACCAACTCAGGGAAGCAGCCAAAATGCAAAGACAAAGAAACAAATCACAAATGAAAGAAATGGAGGAAAGAAAACAACTAGATATAGAGTTCAACACCACTGTTTTAAGGTTTTTCAAGAATTTTCTAGAAAAGGCTGATAAATTTAGTGAGACACTCAAGGATATGAAAAAGGATGAACTAGAAATTAAACATAAACTGACTGAAATAAAAAATATTATACAGAGATCTAACAGCAGACTATAGGGTCACAAGAATCAAGTCAAAGATCTGAAAAAAAAAAAAAAAAAGCAAAAAACACCCAACCAGAAAAGCAAAAAGAATCCAAAAATTTGAAGATAGTGTAAGGAGCTTCTGGGACAACTTCAAGTGTAGCGATATCCCAATTATGGGGGTACCAGAAGAAGAGAAAGAGCAAGATACTGAAAACCTATTTGAAGAAATAATGACCAAAAACTTCCCCCACCTGGTGAAAGAAATAAATTTACAAGTCAAGGAATCCCAAAAGGATCACACCAAGACATATCATAATTAAAATGCCAAGAGCAAAAGACAAAAAGAGAATATTAAAAGCAGCAAGAGAAAAACAGGTAGTTACCTACAAGGCAGCGCCCATACCACTATCAGCTAATTTCTCAACTGAAACTATGCAAGCCAGATGGGAGTGGCAAGAAATATTCAAAGTGATAAATAGCAAGGACCTACAATAAATATTACTCTATTCAACAAAGCTATCATTCAGAATTAAAGGGAAGATAAAGAGCTTCACAGAGAAGAAAAAGCTAGAGTTCATCACCACCAAACCAGTATTATACAAAATGCTGAAAGGTATTCTTTAAGAAGAGGAAGATGAAGAAAAAGGTAAAGATAAAAATTGTGAACAACAAATACATATATATCAACAAGTGAAATACATAGGATTGTAAAAGAATACTATGAACATCTCTACTCCAACAAACTGGACAACCTAGACAAAATGGACATATTCCTAGAAAAATACAACTCTGAAAACTCAATCAGGAAGAATCAAAAATATGAACAGGCAAATAACTACCAATAAAATTGAAGCAGTAATAAAAAAAAATCTTACAGCAAACAAAAGCCTTGGACTGATGCTTTACAAGGGAGTTTTGCCAAATATTCAAAGTAGAACTAAAACCTATCCTCCTCAGACTACTCCAAAAAATTCAAGAGGAAAGAACACTTACAAGCTTTCTATGAGGCCAGCATTACCCTAATCCCAAAACCAGATAAAGATGCTATAAAGAAAGTGAATTACAGGCCAATATCTTTCATGAACACAGATGCTAAAATCCTTTAAAAATTCCAGAAAATCGGATCCAGCATTACATTAGAAAATCATACACCATGACCAAGTGGAATTTATCCCAGGGATGCAAGGCTAGTACAGTATCTGTAAATCAACAAACATGATACATCACATAAACAAATTGAGAGATAAAAATCTCATAGGCATATCAATTGATGGAGAAAATGCATTTGACAAAATCCAACATTGTTTCTTTTAAAAAATATATATTTTATTGATTTTTTACAGAGGAAGAGAGAGGGATAGAGAGTTAGAAACATCGATGAGAGAGAATCATCAATCAGCTGCCTCTTACAAACCCCCTACTGGGAATGTGCCCGCAACCAAGGTACATGCCCTTGACTGGAATCGAACCTTAGACCTTTCAGTCTGCAGGCCGATGCTCTATCCACTGAGCCAAAACGGTTTCAGCCCAACACCCTTTTCTTGACAAAAACTCTCAGCAAAGTGTGAATATAGGGATCATACCTCAACATAATAAAAACATTATATGACAAACCTACAGCCAACATCATACTCAATGGGCAAAAGCTAAAATCATTTCCCTATAAGAACAGGAACAAGACAGGGATGCCCACTCTCACCACTCTTGTTTGACATAGTACTAGATGTGCTAACCATAGCGTTCAGACAAGAAGAAACAAAAGGCATCCAAATTAGAAAGGAGGAAGTAAAAGTATAACTATTCATTGATGACATACTATACATAGAAAACCTGCCGAAGCCGGTTTGGCTCAGTGGTAGAGCGTCGGTCTGCAGACTGAAAGGTCCCAGGTTCGATTCCGGTCAAGGGCATGTACATTGGTTGCAGGCACATCCCCAGTAGGGGGTGTGCAAGAGGCAGCTGGTCGATGTTTCTCTCTCAACGACGTTTCTAGCTATCTATCCCTCTCCCTTCCTCTCTGTAAAAAATCAATAAAATATATTAAAAAAAAAAAAAAAGAAAACCCTAAAGACTCCATAAAAAAAAAACAAAAAAAAACAAACAAAAAAAAAACAACCCTCCTAGACTTAATAAATGAATTTTGAAATGTAGCAAGGTACAAAATTAACACCCAAAAATTTAAGGCCTTTTTATACACCAATAATGAACTCACAGAAAGAGAAACTTAAAAAACAATCCCATTTACCATTACAACCAAAAAAATTAAAATACTTGGGAATAAACATAACTAAGGAGGTAAAAGACCTGTACTCAGTAAACAACAGGATGTTGAAAAAAGAGATAGAGAAAGACATAAACAAATGGAATAATATATCATATTCATGGATTGGTAGAAACAATATAATTAAAATGTCTGTACTACCCAAAGAAAAATCTCTCCAAAAATTTAAATGGAATAAATTAAGACCCCAAATAGTTGCAACAATCTTGAGAAAGAAGAACAAAAATGGAGGGTTAACAATATCAGATACCAGGCTATATTACAAAGTCACCATTCTAAAACTGCCTGGTACTGGCACAAGAACAGACACATAGGCCAAAGGAATAGAATAGAGAACTCAGAGATCAACCCAAACCACTATGCTCAATTAATATTTGACAAAGAAGGACTGAGCATACAATGGAGTCAAGGAGTCTCTTAAATAGGTGGTGTTAGGAAAGTTGGTCAGATACATGCAAAATATGAAACTAGAACACTAACTTAAAATGTACAAAAAAATTAACTCAAAATGGATAAAAGACTTAAATGTAAGATGGGAAACCATAAAAACCTTAGAAGAATCCATAGGCAGCAAAATGTCAGACTTATGTCAAAGCAATTTCTTCACCAATACCACTCCTATGGCAATGGAAACTAAATATAAAATAAATAAATGGGACTACATCAAAATAAAAAGCTTTTTCACAACAAAAGAAACCATCAACAAAACAACAAGAAAGCCCACTGCATGGGAGAACATATTTGCCAATGTTATCTCTAATAAGGCTTTAATCTCCAAACTTTATAGGGAACTCATATAACTTAACAAAGGAAGATAAACATTCCATTAAAAAAAAATGGGCAAAGGGCCTAAATAGTCACTTTTTAAAAGAGGACATGAGGAAGGCCAAGAGACATATGAAAACATGCTCAAAGTCACTAATCATCCGAGAGATGTAAATCAAAATGACAATGAGATACCATCTCACACTTGTCAGAATGGCTATCATCAACAAATTAACAAATAACAATTGCTGGCAAGAATGTGGAGCTAAAGGAACTCACATACACTGCTGGTGGGAATGCAGGCTAATGCAGCCACTGTGGAGAACAGGATGGAGTTTCCTTAAAAACAAAAAAATAGAACTCCCATTTGACCCAGTAACCTGGAATATATCCCAAGAAATTAGAAACACCAATCACAAAGGATATATGCACCCCTATGTTTACAATTTGCAATAGATAAGATTTGGAAACAGCCTAAGTGCACATCAGCAGATAAGTGGATTAAAAAACTGTGGTACAATGGAATACTACACTGCTATAGAAAAAGAAAACTCTTACCATTCACAACAGCATGCATGGATCTGGAGAGCACTATGCTAAGTGGAATAAGCCAGTTGGAGAAAGAGAAATATTACATGGTCTCACTCCTTTGTGGAATATAATGAACAATATAAACTGATTAACCAAAATAGATCCAGAGACAGGGAGCATTAACAGACCAGCAAACCTCTGAGAGAAGGGAAGGGAAGGGAAGGGAGGTCCAGTGGGGTGGTAAAGGATCAA
The DNA here is from genome assembly GCF_964339955.1 of Pipistrellus hanaki. Lineage (NCBI taxonomy): Eukaryota > Metazoa > Chordata > Mammalia > Chiroptera > Vespertilionidae > Pipistrellus > Pipistrellus hanaki. The sequence goes on from NC_140505.1 coordinate 94,944,336, forward strand.
CCAAAGGAATTGTATGCATGTATATAAACAAAACCTTGAACACAGACTCTGGTGCAGTGGGCCCATGACCTGGGAAGGGGTGGGGGGAGTAGGAGTGGCTGTGGAAGGGTTGATGGAGGAAAAAGGAGACATATGTAATAAACAATAATATATTTTTTAAAAGATAAGGATACTTAAATGCATATTACTAAATTAAAGAAGCCAATCTGAAAGGCTACATACTATTATGATTCCAAGTATATGACATTCTGGAAAAGGCAATACTACAGAAACAGTAAAAGATCAATGTTGCCAGAGATTCGGGGGTAGTGTGGGGAAAATTTTCAGAGGACAGGGGATTTTTACAATAATGAAACTATTTTGTGTGATATTATAATAATGGATACATTTCACTATACATTTGTCCAAACCCAAAATATGCCCAGCACTAAGAGTAAATCGTAATATAAATTTTGGACTTTACTTAATTATGTCAATGTAATTTCATCAATTGTCACAAACATACAATTCTGGTAGGGGATGTGAAAAATGGGTAGGCTGTGAATGTGTGTAAATGGGGGAATATGGGAAATCTCGAAACCCTCCCTTCACATTACTGTTAAACCTAAAAAGACTCTAAATATAAAGTCTAGTTTTCAAAAAAGTATAGAGATAAAAATTATAAATTTAGCATTTTGGATCTTTTTTTCAGTGATTCTGTTGGTAAATTATATTTTCTTTCTGGATATTTGCTTTCCAAGATAAAATAGAGCAATAAGTATATTTTAAAATTAGATGTTTATTTATGTATGGGTCTATTTATGGACTCTGTATTCTGTTCCATTAATCTATTCATTTATCTTATGTCAATTCCAGTCTTAATTACTGTAGTTTGTGGGTCTTGAATTAATTAAATTTTATTCCCTTTAGGAAGGAACCAAGATGGCAGTGTAGAAAAGTGGGGTACTAGCAGACTCTCCACAACCACTTCAAAATTATAACTAAAATACAAATCAACCATCATTCACACTGCCTGAAATCTGGATGATTGGAAGCCCTACAACTAGAGAATGAAAGAAGAAACCACATTGAGACTGGTGAGGGGAACAGGCTGATCTGACACTCACATGTTGCATGTTTTCAATAGGGAGGGATGTCTTGGCTAAGGAGGCCTCCTACGAGGAGCAAGGGGTCCCAGCCCCAAGCTAGGTCCCCAGTCCAGGGTTCCAGTGCAGGGAAGAGAATTCTCTGTAACTTCGGGCTGTAAAAACCAGTGAAAATTGTGGCTGAATGACAAGAGGCTGTGGAAGTCCAAGGCAGTATCTCTTAAAGATGTGCAGATTTACTCAAATTTACTCCCTCTGACCTCCAGCTCTAGGGCAGCAACTTGAAAGGATCAGGGGACATACAGGGAGGAAGTATATTATCTGGCATAAGGATAAGAACTTGAGGACAGCTTTATCCCAGACAAAAGTGCTAGCAGAGGTATTGTTCCTCTGCTGAGATCCCCCTATTAATATGTACTCCCTGTATATGTCCCCTCAAGTGTCTGGAAGGTGCCATATCTCAGTTTTCATCAACCTAGCCCATACCCTGGTAATTCCCTAAGATCCTGCCTCAACCAATCTGCAGTCCCACCCAAGCTGTTTGCAATGTTTTTTTCCATATCAATGGACTGTCCTGGCCCCTGGCTTCAGAGTTTCCTAAAATCTCTTATACAAGCAGCATCTGGCATCAGCATGCCCCATACCTATGAATAAGAGGCCCAAGACCCAGCACTAGCACCAGCTTTCCTTGCTTCATTGCTGGGCCTTGCCTGGGCACTTCCTACCCCATGAGACATAACAGCTCTACTTAATACATTGAAACAAACACAGGGAAGCAGACAAAATACAAAGACAAATAAACATGTCACAAATGAAAGAAATTAAAACAAGCAAGTTACTGGATACAGAGTTCAAAACAATGGTTATAAGGTTACATACAGACCTTAATAAGAGCTTCAAGAGAATTAATGAGAGCTTCAAGGAACTTAGTGAGACTTTTAAGGATCATAGTATCAATGTTGAAGACATTAAAAAAAAAAAAAAAAAAAAAAAAGACCAGTCAGAAATTAAGCAGACACTAACAGAAATAAAGAATAATTTACAGGGATTCAACAGTAAAATAGAAGATTCTGAGAATCAAATCAACAATTTGGTATGTGAGGAAGCAAAAAACACCCAATCAGAAGAGCAAAAAAGAAAAAGGACCAAAAAATATGAAGACAGTGTAAGGAGCCTCTGGGAAAACTTCAAGCACACCAATATTCACATTATGGGGGTGCCAGGAGAAAAGAGAGAGCAAGATATTGAAAACCTATTTAGGAGGGAAGATGGTGGCCGAATAGACAGAAGTGTCCTGAGCCTTGTCCCAGAGCGGGTGGAGGGAGCAGCTGAAAGGAGTGGAATTCAGCCCGAATTTGGCAAGGAGACACAGCTGGTGAGATAGTTTGCACCCAGGAAGGGCAGAAGTCCCGGAAGTAAGGTAAAATCAAGGTTCTAAGCGGGAGAATCTGCCGAGCCTGTGTCCAAAGAGGCGGGGGGGAATCTACAGGGGGCCGGACCGCACCCCTGAGGACATCAGTCTGTGAGAAAATAAAAGGGGGGAGGAGGGGCGGGGAGAGACACCAAGGGGCTGCGCAAGGTCAGGGATTTTGGACCTTAGAGTCCGGATTTTAGATCTGAGCAAACTCTGAAAGGCTAGCTGGATCGGGGCCTGTGCCTCCTCCCACTGAACCTGGTTCATGGGACCTTTTGGATACAGACACTTACCCGTGGCTAAGGTGCGGGAGAAGGTGTGAGCTTGTGGAATCGGGGAAGAGTGGGTGGTGATCTAGGGGAGGTGGTGGCGGGTCTGTTGCTGAGTCATCTAAGCCCGGTTGCCATTTTCTCCTGAGAGGTAGCCCCTCCCTCCAGGCTCCAGGCAAGGAACATAGCCACACCCAGATCACACCTTGAGTAAAACATGGAATCTGAATATTCCCTGTGGATATAAGGGCCTAAAGACTAATCTTTAGCCCCAGCAACCGAGAAACTAACAAACAGAACAGTACAGACAAATGGAATCATAAGCCAGCCAAAGAAACTCTACTTTTTTTCACTTTTATTTTTATTTTTCCTTTTTTTTTCTTTCTTTTTTCCTTCCTTCCTTCCTACCTCTCTTTCTTTCTTTTTTTCTTCTTTGTTTTCCTGTTCTGGTTTGTTCCTTTTCTTTTATTTTTGTTCACATTATTTCTCATCACTTTTTTATTTGTTATTTTTAATTTTTATACTATTTTTGAAATCAATTTCTTTGTGTAAATTTATCATTTTTTCTTCTCATTCTATTTTCTTTCATCCACTTATTCCCTTTCTACTTCCTCAATACTAAATTGAGGTCCTCCCTATATTTATCCAATTCTCAATCTTATTTTCACTATATAAGCTTAGCCTCTACAGATTCTGCTCCAATCCTCTTATTCTTTTGTCTTTTATTCCATATCTTTTTCTCTCTCTTCCATAGCATTTGTGCTCTCTTTTCTCTGCCCTATATCTCTTTTCTCAGGGGTCACTTATACTGGGGGTTTTGGTATTGTGAGTACATCTGTGCTTAGTTTCCTCAGTGTTGAATCTTGTTGAGATGAATTTTATCCATTCAGGCCAAGGGGCTTGAGAGCAAGCCACATAACCAGACACCTGGAGAAGAAACATTCATGAAAGGGTCAACAACACCCCAGACCCAACTACAGAGGCAAGAAGAACGTGGCAGTAAGGGAAAGAGCATGAGTGAGTGAGGAAGTAAAAGAAGAGCGTGTGGTAAGGTGGGGTATATGTGTGTGAGTGAATGAGGCACAGTTAGATCCCACAGGACCTTCAGGGCAGGCTAATCAGGCTCGCCTAACTAGGCAGCTTCTGCCAACATCACAAACAGTACTGGAAGGCCAACTTGTCCTAAGGGTCCTAGCCTTTTTGAAGGGCAGAGCTGCTGTAACTGGGTTCCCAACCTCAACTCCAACCAGAGTGCCCTCAGATAACACCTGAGACTCTCCACCACTCCTGCCAGGGGCACGCTACCTGGACTGCAATCCCATGGTCAACGAGGCTCCAGCTTCCCAAGGCACAGGCTCCTGTGAGTTTGGAAGCAGCTTCCCCTCTGACCGGCCCAGCACCACGTGAACAGCAGACAGGTGAGCAGCCTGCTCCTGTCCAAGGAACAGCAGACCCCTGAGGAACCTGCCACAGGCCTAAGAAGAGCAACTTCATGTGGCCTGCCCCTGTCCAAGGAGCAGCCAGTTCCGCAGCAACCTCATAATCAGCCCAACCCGTCCAAGGATCAGAAGCTATACGAGCAGCCTCCCCCACCAGCCAGAGGAGGCACCACGGCTGCGAACAGCACCCACCTGAGGAACTGCAGCCAACTGAGAAGCAGCTGCTACCATAGAGCAATTGCAGCCAGAGAAGCTACTGCCACCCGAGGAGTAGTCCCTGCCCCGCTCGACATCTAGATCAAACGGTGAGACAAAAATGAGTAAATAAAGATCCCACCAAAGGAAAGAAAAGGAGGAAACACCAGAAAAGCAGCTAAGTGACACAGAGACATGAAATATGTCAGAAAAAGAATTCAGAATAAGGGTCATAGAGTTCTTAAATCGGATGGAGGAAAAAATTAACACCCTATGCAAGAGTCAAGAAGAAATGAAGAGTGATATAGATGCAATAAAAAACACCATGGAAAGCTTCAACAGTAGACTAGGAGAAGTGGAGGACCGAATTAGTGAACTAGAAGACAGGGAAGCAAAACACAGCCAAATTGAATTGAAAAAATTAAAAGACAGGAGGAGAGCCTAAGGGAGCTATGGGACAATATGAAACGAAGCAATATAAAAATAATAGGGGTGCCAGAACAACAGGAAGAACAAGGGTTAGAAGAAATGTCTGAAGAAATAATGTCAGGAAACTTCCCTAATATAGCAAAGAAAAAAGTCATACAAGCTCAGAGAGTCCCAAACAGGATGAACCCAAATAGACCCACACCAAGACACATCATAATTACTATGGCAAATATTCAGGACAAAGAGAGAATCTTAAAGGCTTCAAGAGAGAGACAGAAAGTTACATACAAGGGAACCCCTATTAGATTATCAAATGATTTCTCAACAGAAACACATCAGGCCAGAAAAAAAATGGAAAGAAATCTACAAAGTGATGCAAACCAAGGGACTAAATACAAGAATACTCTATCCAGCAAGGTTATCATTCAAAATTGAAGGGCAAATAAGGAGCTTCACAGACAAAAAACAAACAAACAAACAAACAAAAAAACTAAGGCCGTTAATCACTACCAAGCCAGCAATGCAAGAAATGCCAAAGGGATTGGTGTAAAAAGAAAAGGTAAGAAGAAACATAGTCTCAAAAAATAAAAATGGCTACAAACAAGTACCTTTCAATAATAACCTTAAATGTAAACAGACTAAATGCTCCACTCAAAAGACATCGAGTGGCTGAATGGATAAAAAAACACGACCATATATATGCTGTCTACAAGAGACCCACCTCAGAAAAAAGGACTCATACAGATTGAAAGTAAAGGAATGGAAAGACATCTTTCAAGCAAGTGGAAATGAAAAAAAAAAAAAAAAAAAAAGCTGGGGTAACAGTACTATTTCTGACAAAATAGACCTCAAAGTAAAGGCCATAACAAAATATAAAGAAGGCCACTTCATAAGAATAAAGGGATCGATACAACAAGAAGATATAACCCTGATAAACATATATGCACCCAATGTAGTAGTGCCCGAAGACATAAAAAAAAAAAAAAATCTCCTGGAAGATATCAAGGGAGAAAGTGACAACAATATAATCATTGTAGGAGACTTTAATACACCACTGACATCATTGGATAAATCAACTAAACAAAAAAATCAGCAAAAAACAGCAATTCTAAATGACTCACTTGATCAGATGGACTTAATTGACATCTTCAGAGCATTTCACCCCAAAGCCATGGAATATACATTCTTCTCAAGTGCACATGGGACATTTTCAAAACTACACAAAGTCCCCCCAAATTAAAAAAGACTGAAATCATATCAAGCATTGTCTCAGACCACAATGGCATAATATTAGAAATGAACTATAATAAAAACTCTCCAAAAAGTTTAAACACTTGGAAGCTGAAAAGCATGCTATTAAACAATGATTGGGTTAATAATGAGATCAAAGAAGAAATTAAAAAATTCCTGGAGACTAATGACAATATAAACACAACAATACAAATACTATGGGACACAATGAAAGCAGTCCTGAGAGGAAAATTTATAGCTCTACAGGCCTACCTCAAAAAAACAAGGAAAAGGGTTAATAAATAATCTAACTCAACAACTCAGAGAAATAGAAAGAGAGCAACAAGAAAAGCCCACAGTGAGCAGAAGGAAGGAAATAATAAAGATCAGAGCAGAAGTGAATGACATAGAGACCAAAAAACAATACAAAAGATCAATAAAACCAAGAGGTGGTTCTTTGAAAGGATAAACAAGATTGATGAACCTCTAGCCAGGCTCACAAAAAAGCAAAGAGAGAGGACCCCAATAAACAAAATCAGAAATGAAAGAGGTGAAATAACAACAGAACCCACAGAAATACAAAGGATTATTAAAATATACTATGAACAATTCTATTCTAACAAACTAGACAACCTGGAGGAAATGGACACATTCCTAGAAAAATACAACCTTCCAAAACTTAATCAAGAAAATACTAAAAATCTCAATAGGCAGATAATTATGGATGAAATTAAAGCAGTCATCAAAAAGATTCCAGCAAACAAAGCCCAGGGCCAGATGGCTTCATCGGGGAGTTTTACCAAACATTCAAGGAAGAGCTAAAACCTATCCTCCTTAGACTTTTAAAAAAAAAAAAATCAAGACAAAATAACACTTCCAAACTCCTATGAAGCCAGCATCACCCTAATACCAAAACTAGATAAAGACAACTCAATGAAAGAGAATTAATTACAGGCCAATATCCCTCACGAACATAGATTCCAAAATCCTCAACAAAATTCTAGCAAATTGGATCCAGCAGTACATCAGAAAGATCATACACCATGACCAAGTAGGATTTATCCTGGGGATGCAAGGATGGTACAATATTTGCAAATCAATAAATGTGATACATCACATAAACAAATTGAGAGATAAAAATCATATGGTCATATCTATTGATGCAGAAAAAGCATTTATCAAAATCTAACACCCTTTCTTGATAAAAAGTCTCAGCAAGGTAGGAATAGACGGATCCTACCTTCAAGGTAGGAATAGAAGGATCAACATAATAAAAGCCAAATATGACAAACCCACAGCAAACATCAGACTCAATGGGCAAAAACTAAAAATATTTCCTCTAAAAACAGGAACAAGACAGGGATGCCCACTTTCACCACTCCTGTTCAACATAGTGCTGGAAATACTAGCCATAGCAATCAGACAAGAATAAGAAATAAAAGGCATCCAAATTGGAAAAGAAGAAGTAAAACTGTCCTTATTTGCAGATGACATGATACTGTACATAGAAAATCCTAAAGAATAACTAGAAATAATAAATGAATTTGGCATAGTAGCAGGATACAAAATAAATGCCAAGAAATCTATGGCTTTTCTATACACCAATAATGAACATACAGAAAGAGAGACTATAAAAGCAATAACATTTATCATCACAACAAAAATTAAGATACCTAGGAATAAACTTAACTAAGGAGATAAAAGACCTAGGTATACACGGAAAACTATACAACACTAAAAAAAAAAAAAAAAAAAAAAAAAGAGTTAGAGGAAGACATAAACAGATGGAGGAACATACCATGTTCATGGATTGGCAGAATCAACATCATCAAAATGTCCATACTACCCAAAGCAATATATAAATTCAATGCACTTCCCATTAAAATACCAACAGCATATTTCACAGACCTAGAACAAACTTTCCAAAAATTCATTTGGCATTAAAAAAAAGACCCTAAATAGCTACAGCAATCCTGAAAAAGAAAAACAAAGTAGGAGGGATCTCAAGCTACTAAGGAATCTACAAAGCCACTGTTCTCAAAACTACTTGGTATTGGCACAAGAACAGACATATGGATCAATGGAATAGAATAGAGAACCCAGAAATTGATCCAAATCGCTATGCTCAATTAATATTTGACAAAAGAGGCATGAACATACAATGAAATCAAGACAGTCTCTTCAATAAAGGGTGGTGGGAAAATTGGACATACACATGCAAAAAAAATAAACTTGATCACCAACTTACACCATACACAAAAATAAACTCAAAATGGATCAAGGACTTAAACCTGAGAAGGGAAACCATAAAAATACTAGAAGAATCTATAGGCAGAAAAATCTCTGACAGTCTACGGCCATACTACCCTGAACGCGCCCGATCTCGTCTGATCTTGGAAGCTAAGCAGGATCGGGAATGGTTAGTACTTGGATGGGAGAAAAATCTCTGGCATATGCCAAAAGAACTTGTTCACTGATAAGAACTTCTTCACATAGGGCAATGGAAGCTAAAGAGAAAATAAACAAATGGGACTACATCAAAATAAAAAGCTTTTGCACAGCAAAGGAAACCATCAATAAAACAACAAGAAAGCCCACAACATATTGCCAATGATATCAATGATATGAGTTTAATCTCCAACATTTACAGGGAACTCATGCAGCTCAACAGAAGAAAGATAAACAACCCAATAAAAAAAATGGGCAACTGATCTAAATAGACACTTTTTGAAAGAAGAAAGGAGGAAGGCCAAGAGACACAAAACATGCTCAAAGTCTCTCATCATCAGAGAGATGCAAATCAAAACAACAATGTGGTACCATCTCACACCTGTCAGAATGGCCAACATCAACAAATCAACAAATGACAAGTGCTGGCGAGGATGCTGAGAAAAAGGAACCCTCGTGCACTGCTGGTGGGACTGCAGACTGGTGCAATCACTGTGGAGAACAGTATGGAGTTTCTTCAAAAAACTAAAAATGGAACTCCCATTTGACTCAGTGATCCCACTTCTAGGAATATATCCCAAGAAACTAGAAACATCAATTAAAAAGGATATATGCACCCCTATGTTCATAGCAGCGCAATGAACATAGGAGTTTGTTTGGAAACAGCCTAAGTGCCCATCAGCAGATGAGTGGATTAACCAACTGTGGTACATCTACACAATGGAATACTATGCTGTGGTAAAAAAGGAGCTCTTACCATTTGCAACAACATGCATGGAGATGGAGAACATTATGCTTAGTGAAATAAGCCAGACAGAGAAAGATAAATATCACATGATTCACTCATTTGTGAATATAATGAACAACATAAACTGATGGGTGGAATATAATGAACAACATAAACATATATATATATCCAGAGACAGAGAAATGCCAATCAGAATGTATAACCTTAAAGAAGAAATTGTGAGGTAACCAGAAACTCAAGAATTCCTGAGAGCGCCTTTCTAGACATACTAGCAATCATCAGATGTACAGTAATATTACCTGGGGCAAATGGGGAGGTATTTTGGACTTATGCTCCTGATACTTCACAGGTAAGACCCCTTACATGGGCTGATCCCCCATATAATGTAGTCACCAAAAATACCAAACACCTTGGTCATCCAGGAGGACAATGGGAGGGGCAAGAAAATGTAATTACACAGGGGTCTCCACCCAGCTTCCCTTTTATAGGACACAAAATCAAAACACTGCCCCTTTGTGTGTAAAATTAGAGAGGTTTATGGCTTGTATGGACAGTAAATAAAGGGTGTCACTATTATCACTACTAGCCCCTTGGAGAGGTCCAGAAAATGTAACTAAGACCTGGTCCATAGAAAAAGAAATAGACAGCCAGTATGAAATGGAATTGCCATGAATATCCTTACATGATAATATTCTACAATCTCATTAAAATTTTCCCCAGATTTGTTTTACGCCAATTACTTATAATAGTACCTCGAACACTTGGGGATCAATAAAAAATCACCATTTTGGTGCTTGAAGACAAAGGTAACACATCTCTTCATATTCTAAAATTATAAAAGCATAACATACAATTATCCCAAGCAAACTTACAAACCAATTCTTTGAATGTCTGGCAGCAATTTAAAAATGACATGAAAGGATTTAATCCCTTCCATTGTGTAGATGGCCTCCTGGGAAGGCACCTGAGCATTCTATATTGGCCCCTCTTGCTCCTTTGGCCAAGAGGGACCCTCTTCTGAGAATCCAATTGCCAACAGCTGCTGCCTGAACTTTCTGTTCATGTCGAGGTTGAAGCCTCGTGATGACTGGTACCAGGGATCTGTCTCTCGCCCAGTGGGGCAAGCTGGGCCCTCCCTGGAGAAGAAACCCAGGGTCCCCAAGATATGTGATCAGTGCTGGGGCCCCACCAGCAGGCGTGGGAATCCTAAGGCAGGAGCTGGACATGGAAGCCACGAGGGCATAGGATACCAAGGAGACAGAACTGAACCTCACATCACCCTGCTTAGCCTCAGAGGATGGCTGGTTAGCCAGTGACGGTTAAGATTCCTCAGGGAAGGGACAACCTAAGACAGGCACAGTCGAAGAGGGGCCATCAGGAGAGAACTTGGGGATCAACTGAGGTGGGGCACAAACCCTCACCCCCAAAACTTTTCAGGGGCCTGAAACCTCACCCCTGCTGAGGGAGTCTCCTGCCCCCATGGCTGCTTAACTTCCCATGCCCAGCTCAAATCGGGAACCAGGTAAAAGACAGAGACTTGGCTGACAGCAGCTCCCCTCGCACTACAACAAGACTTGTTTGAGTTGTCTTGTAAACAGGGTGTGGGGAAGTGGGTTTTTGATATCTAAATCCAGCCTACCACCAGGAATGCTCAGGGCCTACTCAAGAAGGCAAATAATCCTTTCCCCTAATATTTACACAGTAAAATAAGATTGTTTTAGCGTAATAAATTTGACAGTACAATAGTAGACAGGTTTTCAGGCTAATTTAAATTGGCTAATTGAAATAAGTGAATATCCTAGAAAAACTAATTGCACTGGACAAAAAGCTGTTCCTAAAGTGTTAACTAAAATTTTTATTAGTAGTTCATCTCAGGATAAAATCTCACAGCAAGAAATGAAACTAAAGCAGTCATATTATAGTGCAAAAAATTAAAATTTAAAAACTATCAAGACTACATTATAAAATTTTCAAAAGCCTCCTAATATTTAAATCAAAAAGGGGGAAAGTAGAAGAATATCATGTAAGGAAAAATATCCTGTAAGTAAATTACATCTAGAAAATTTGTCCTTGAAAAACACACATGGTGTCAAAACAAGCCAGAGGAAAATCATTTGGGCAAAAATTAAAAAGGATTCCAAGTCAAATTTATAGAAAATATTCCTTTAACTTTTGGTGGAGAATATGTTTGTATATTTTCAGAAAACAACTCCAAGACCATGTGGATTCTGGCAACAGAGAGGAATTGACAGGACTACTGCAACCATGAAGACAGAAGAGAAGCAGTCCAGAGATGGAAGATGCTGAGGACGCCTTGCCATAATAGCAGTCAGCAGCTGTGTATCACTAAAGGTTGCCCAGGACCAAACCAGAGAGGGTTGGACCTGAATTACCACCATTTGCTCACCATCCAGAACTGAAATATCATTGCTGACATGTACACATAAGGAACTGTTTGACATTGAAATTGGGTCTCAAAAGAACTGTTGGCCCAGAAAGAAGCTCACTACAGACTGATTCATATGCCTTTCAGCATAACGATTATTGCTTGTCTCACTTTTTATTCTTATATTTCCAATAGGACATGATCTCACTCATCTGGTTGAAATGGTGAACAACAGACTGATGAACAAGAACAGATGCAGAGAAACGAGCCATGGGTCAGACTGTTGGACCTCAAAGGGAGGGTGGGGATAAAATTTTTAAGTTAAAAGCATAAAAGGGAGAGATCAACCAAAGGACTTATGTGCACACCTATGAGACTAACCAGTGGTCAAGGACAACAGGGGGGTGGGAGTATGAGTAGGGGGGTGGGGGATTGGAATGGGGGGTTGAGGACAAATATGTGATACCTTAATCAATAAAGAAATTAATTTTAAGAAAGAAAACCTATTTGAAGAAATAATGACAGAAAACTTCCCCTACCTGGTGAAATAGGCTTACAAGTCAAGAAAGCGCAGAGTCCCAAACAAGAGAAATCCAAAGAGGTCCACACCAAGACACATCACAATTAAAATGCCAAGGATTAAAGACAAAGAGATAATTTTAAAAGCAGCAAGAGAAAAGCAGTTACCTACAAGGCAGCACCCATACAACTGTCAGCTGATTTCTCAATAGAAACTTTTCAGGCCAGAAGGAAGTGGCAAGAAAATATTCAAAGTGATGAATAGCAAGGACCTACAACCAAGATTACTCTACCCAGCAAAGCTCTCATTCAGAATTGAATGGAAGATAAAGAGCTTCACAGGTAAGAAAACGTTAAAGGAGCTCATCACCACCAAACCAGTGTTACATGAAAGGTTAAAGGGTATTCTTTAAGAAGGGAAAGAGGAAGAGAAAAAGGAAGAAGAGATAAAAATATGAACAATAAAATGACAACACATACTTTTCTATCAATTGAATCTAAATATCAAGATAAGTAAACAAGAAATCTAATGAATAAAATAAACTCATGAAATAGAACCAGAAGCATGGAAACATGGAACAGACGGATGAATCTCAGAGGGAAGTGGGGAGGGGGGGAAGGGAGTACAGGAAGAAATTAACCAAAGATCTTACCTATAAACACATACAATGGGGTGGTGAAGGCCTGGGGTGAAGCAGAAGTTGGGTGAGGAGGACAATGGGAGAGGGGGAAAGAGGGAATATCTGTAAGTAAGGTACAACCAGTTGTTCAGTTCTTAAGTTCCTCACTGCACTCATTCTCTTTGTTCCCAGTATCAACTGTTCCTGGCTAAGTCCACTAGTAACAATGGAAATAACCAAAGCCATAGACATAGTTAGAAGGATCTTCACAAGGGGATGGTGACAAAGGCAGGGGCAGGGGTGGGGGTGGGGGGAGGTTGGAAACAAGGGCCGGCTATAAGCACAATGTGCCAAGTGCTATTAAGATGTCAGTGTACCTACATGGTTTTAAGTTAAAAGCAAGTTTTTAAAAGTGTTTTCCAATATATAAGCTGAAATATAGTGGGAGAGTAATAAGAATTCTAAATAAGAATTTTCTCTTTTATTATTAACCAAAATAGCAAAAAGACTTCTCTTGGCTGTTTTCCTGGTCTCCCTGGTAGCCATTACAAGAACTGCCAGGCTTTGGAGCTGGATGTTCATCAATCTGATGACTATACTGGTGGTGAAGCAAAGGGAAGACTACTACAAAGAATACTCATTTCACTTTCTTTCCAAATAAAATTGTAGAAGACACTATTTCTTATTTCAGCATGTTCCTCCCTGTGAAGAAGATGTTACATAAAAAATTCTGCTAGATAATGATTAACTGAAATTACTGTGGTCATCATTTCATAATATATATAAATGAAACCATGATGCTATACAATTTAAACTTATTCAGTGATGTATGTCAATTACATTTAAATAAAACTGGAAAAATTCTTCTAAAGACCTAAGAGCAGGCAGCCACCCAGGAATACTTCAAGTAAAAGGCAAAGATCACATACCAAGGTATGTTTGTAACCAACCTGATGTGGTCAGGGTTCATTCTAAAACCTGTGTCCCAGAATTTGGGGCTATATACTAAAGGAGGTAGGCACAGTTTATCCTTATAATTCCTTCATGTTCAACTTTTGACAACAAAATATCGATTTTATTTTTTTTTTAATTTTTTTAAAATATATTTTATTGATTTTGTACAGAGAGGAAGGGAGAGAGATAGAGAGTTAGAAACATCGATGAGAGAGTGTCATTGATCAGCTGCCTCCTGCACACCCCCTACTGGGGATATGCCCGCAACCAAGGTACATGCCCTTGACCGGAATCGAACCCGGGACCTCTCAGTCCCCAAGCCGACGCTCTATCCATTGAGCCAAACCGGTCCCGGCAAAATATCAATTTTATAATGTGCAATATTGGGGTCCAAGAAGGTGGCATCCAATGACCTCGTCCTTTCTGTGAACAAACTCAAATATGCATATATGTAGATAGAATTACTCCTGCAAAGCAACTGAGTGCTGAATAAACAGCTTCTGACAGCAAACAAGAGAAAGAGAACAAATAGAGAGGCTAGGAATCATGGGAGTCCTCACCTAGATAGGGTGGGCAGAGGTTCTATGCAGGCACTCTGGCCCATCTGCACGGTAGCTGTAGTGTGTTCCTGGACACATTATCTGAACCCATTTTGACCCAAAGGGAGCAGGCAGGATCAACTGGGCAGTATTATACACAACTGTCCTCACCCAGAGCTGCTCCAGCTAGACCAGATGCCTTAAACACCTGATTGGCTCCTACCTATCTGCCTGTCAAAACAACCCAGCACATACAGTCTGTACAGAGTCTACTTCTACATAGGCCAATTTCCCAAGACTGGAAGAGAGAGCTATTATTTTCTAATTCATATAAAGAAACTATTTTAAAAAATCATAGCAAGTCAAACAAGATTCAAAAACAAATTTTTAAGATTAAAAGACAGAAAAATATCTTTCAAGTGAAGAAACAAGAAAAATCCTCAAGGGGGTGGGGAAGAAACCTAAGGAAACAAAACCTAAGGAAACAAAAATCATTTGCCTGATTAAAAATTCAACGAAATGGTCATAGAATGATCACCAAACTCAAGAGCGGAACAGAAGAACCGAGGGAAAACTTCAACAAAGAGTTAGAAAGTATAAGAAAGAATCTAGCAGACCTGAAGAATATAGCAACTGAAATGAAAAATACACAAAAAAGAAATCAGTAGATTATCTGACACAGAACAATTGATCAGAAACCTAGAAGACAGATTAGTGGAAATCAATTCGTCAGAACAGAAGAAAGAAAAAAGAATTTAAAAAATGAGGATAGTTTAAGGGGTCTCTGGAATAAATAACATCAAGTGCTCAAACATTCACATTATAGGGATCCCAGAAGGAGAAGAGAGAGAGAAAGGAGCAGAATCTCTAAGAAAATAATGGCTGAAAACTTTCCTAACCTGGGAAAGAAAACAGAACACACATCCAGATACAGGAAGCACAGATAGTTCTAAGCAAAAGGAACCCAAAGAGAGCCATACCAAGACATATTGTAGTTAAAACGGTAAAAGTTAAAGATAAAGAAACAATGTTTTTTCAGTGTCGTGTAGTTTTCCGCAAATAGGTCCTTTATTTCTTTAGTTAAATTTATTCCTAGGTATCTTAATTTTTTTGGTGCGATGGTGAATGGAATTGCTTTTTTAGCCTCTGTTTCTGTAGTTTCACTGTTGGTGTATAGAAATGCCATGGATTTCTTGGCATTAATTTTATATCCTGCTACGTTGCCAAATTCAAAGAGATAGAGGAAGATGTAAGGAGATGGAAGAACATACCATGTTCATGGATTGGTAGAATCAACATCATCAAAATGTCCATACTTCCTAAAGCAATCTATAGGTTCAATGCACTCCCCATTAAAATACCAACGACATATTTCACTGACCTAGAAAGAACTCTCCAAAAGTTCATTTGGAACAATAAAAGACCCCGAATAGCCACAGCAATTCTGAGAAAGAAGAGTAAAGTAGGAGGGATCTCAATACCAGACTTCAAACTATACTACAAAGCCACTGTTCTCAAAACAGCCTGGTACTGGCACAAGAACAGACAAATAGATCAATGGAATAGAATTGAGAACCCAGATATCAACCCAAATCACTATGCTCAATTAATATTTGACAAAGGAGGCACGAATATACAATGGAGTCAAGACAGTCTCTTCAATAAATGGTGTTGGGAAAATTGGACAGACACATGCAAAAGAATGAAACTAGATCACCAACTTACACCATTCACAAGGATAAACTCAAAATGGATACAGGACTTAAACATCAGACGGGAAACCATAAAAATACTAGAAGCATCCACAGGTAGCAAAATCTCAGACGTATGCCAAAATAACTTCTTCACTGATACTGCCCCTAGGGCAATGGAAGCTAAAGAGAAAATAAACAAATGGGACTACTTCAAAATAAAAAGCTTTTTTACAGCAAAAGAAACCATCAATAAAACAACAAGAAAGCCCACGGTGTGGGAGATCATATTTGCAAATATTACCACTGATAAAGGTTTAATCTCCAACATTTACAGACAGCTTATACAACTAAATAAAAGGAAGATGAATGATCCAATTAAAAAATGGGCAATGGACCTAAACAGAATATTTTCAAAAGAAGACAGAAGGAAGGCCAAAAGGCACATGAAAACATGCTCAAAGTCACTAATTATCCGAGAGGTGCAAATCAAAACAACAATGCAGTACCATCTCACACCTGTCAGAATGGCCAACATCAACAAATCAACAAACGACAAGTGTTGGCGAGGTTGCGGAGAAAAAGGAACCCTCGTGCACTGCTGGTGGGAATGCAGACTGGTGCAACCACTGTGGAGAACAGTGTGGAGTTTCCTCAAAAAACTGAAAATGGAACTCCCATTTGACCCAGTAATCCCACTTCTAGGAATATATCCCAAGAAACTAGAAACACCAATCAGAAAGGATATATGCACCCCTATGTTCATAGCAGCACAATCTACAATAGCCAGAATTTGGAAACAGCCTAGGTGCCCGTCAGCAGATGATTGGATCCAAAAACTATGGTACATCTACACAATGGAATACTATGCTGCCATAAAGAAGAAGGAATTCTCATCATTTGCAGCAACCTGGATGGAATTGGAGAACATCATGCTGAGTGAAATAAGCCAATCAACGAAAGAGAAACACCACATGACCTCACACATCGGTGGATGATAAAGATCTTTATAAACTGATGAACCAAGAGACAGATATAGAGAAAGTAAAGCAACAGGCAGACTGTCAAATTACAGTGGGGAGGGTAGGGATATCAGGGGGAGATAATAGATCAACCGAAGGACTTGTATAAATGCATATAAGTACAACCAATGGACATAAAACTATGGGGAGGGAGGGGATGTGTGGGAGGGAGGGAGGGGGGCAATAAAAAAAAAATCAAGAAAATATGTAAAAAATAAATAAATAAATAAATAAAAAAGTACGGTGAAATAAAGCATGCAAATGAAAAAAAAAAAAAAAAAAAGAAACAATGTTGAAGAAAGAAAGAGAAAAACAAGTAATGTACAAAGAAAACCTGTAAGAATATTAGCTGATAGCATCAACTTTACAGACTGGAAGGAGTGGTAAGGCATCTTTAAAGTGCTGAATGAAAAGACCCTATAACCTAGAATAATATACCCAGCAAGGTTGTCATTCAGAATTGAAGGAGAGAGAAAAATTTTCTGAGACAAGCAAAAACTAAAGTACTTAATCACCCTTAAATCAGCTTTACAATAAATGTTCTGCTTTCAGTAGAAAAGGGAAGACCAGAACCAGAAAATTTTCAAAATATGAGAAATGGAAAATACTCATAGGTAGAGCCAAACATTCAGTAAATATAGCAATTTGACATCTTAAAAGCTACTGCAAAAGTTAAAAGAAAGAAGTATCAAACTCAACTCAATCTATAATATGTAGATACACAACACAAAAGGATCTAAAATATGACATCAATAACATAAAACATAGAAAGGAAAGTATAAATGTAGCCTTTATAGAATATATTCTAATTTAAACACCTATCAGCTTAAAATAAAGAATTATATACATAAATCTCATGGCAACCACAAACCAAAAACCTTCAAAAGACATACAAAGAACAAAGAGAAAGGAACCTAAACAAAACACTAAAGAAAAGCAGCAAACCACAGGGAAGAGATCAAGAGAAGAAAGGAAGAGAGGAGAACTACAGAAACAACTTAAAAACAATTAATAAAATGGCAATAAGTACATATTTATCAATAATTCACCTAAATGTAAATGGATTAAGTGCTTCAATCAGAAGGCCTATTAACCAATTATATATCCAATAAAACTTAGAAAGAACTCACAACTGAACACACACACACACAAACATACTTCCAATTTTAAAAATGGGCATAGAACCTGAGCAAATATTTCTCCAAAGAGGACATACATATGGCAAATAAGTATATAAAAGATGCTCAGGCCGAAACCGGTTTGGCTCAGTGGTAGAGTGTCGGTCTGCGGACTGAAGGGTCCCAGGTTCGATTCCGGTCAAGGGCATATACCTTGGTTGCGGGCACATCCCCGGTAGGGGGTGTGCAGGAGGCAGCTGGTTGATGTTTCTCTTTCATCGACGTTTCTAGCTCTCTATCTCTCTCCCTTCCTCCTCTCTGTAAAATATCAATAAAATATATTTTAAAAAATATATATATAAAAAAAATAAAAGATGCTCAGTATCACTAGTCATCAGGAAAATGCAAATTAAAACTACAATGAGACATTACTTTACATCTGTCAAATTGACTATCATTGATAACTCAACAAACAGTGTTGGCAAGAATGTGGAGAAAAGGGAACTCTTGTACATTGTCAGTGGAAATGCTAATCACTACAGTCAGTATAGAAACCAGTATGGAGTTTCCTCAAAAAATTAAAAGTAGAACTACCTTATGACCCAGCAATCCCACCTCTGGGTGTTTATCTAAAGAAACCCAAAAAAAACTAATTCAAAAAAATACATGCATGCCTATGTTCACTGCAGAATTATTTACAATAGCCAAGATATGGAAGCAACGCAAGTGTCCATCAATAAAGAAAATGTGGTCCATATGCACAATGGAATATGACACAGTTATAAAAAAGAATGAAATCTTGTCATTTAGGACAACATGGATGAACCTGAAGAGTATTATGCTAAGTGAAATGTTAGAGAAAGACAAATACCATACGATCTCATTTATATCTAAAAAAAAAAAAAAGAATACCCTAAATAAATGAATAAACAAAACAAAAACCGACTCATAAATACAGCTGATAGTTGCCGAAGGGGTGGGGTTAGGGAGATGGGAATAAAAATAACTTAAAGTAAATTAACCTAGGCAATGTATATCCTAAATTGTCTAGGAGGGTTTTGAGGCTCAAGGAATATACTTTTTAAAAATTCATGGTAATGCCAAGATTACTCTCAGAAACTACCAAAACTCAAAATTACTGAAGTGGCAAAAAAAAGTTTTAAATAAATTCTGCAATGTCTATGGACACACATGGGTATGTGTGTATAATACACATACACACACATGATTTCCAGAGGGGCTTGTGAGCCAACACACCTTCTGAATCCACCTGACATATTCCCCCACCCACCACTGCATTGTTCTTTGGTGCAAGTGACCAAAAACTGGATCTAAATTTGGCCCATTTCAAGGTCAAATGATTCAGCAAACAGAATTTGACCTTAAACAGTGTAACTTTGTCCATTCACCCATACACACACACACCATTTTCCTTGCTACAACTCCATTAATGTCTATCACAGAAGGTTACCTGCTTCTGCATCTAATCCTTACAAAAAGAAAAGGCATCAGGATGTGTTTGTTCCTTCCCCTCCATTCTCCTCCCGCTACTTGCTCAACATATATGCAATAGCTGTAAGAGCAAGAAAAGTACAGAACTACCTTATGACCCAGCAATTTTAAAATTCCATTGGTTCAGGTAGGCACATAATTTGAAGCAGCTCCAAATGGACATCAAGTTAAAAAAAATAACAGTTTTCAAAAGTCTATAATTATGTATTTACACAAAGTACATAATTCTGTATGTATTTACATAAATTACAGATTATCAAGGAAATCACGCAAGGTTGTAGTGTTTGTGAGAAGAAACAGAATGAAACACCATAAACTGAATCCATTCATTTAACTACACAACAAAATCTAGTGGAGATAGGTTCCCCAACCTGGCACGTCCTTCAACACTGCCTGGGTATTCACAGAGATAGGTGGGAGGGTGGTTCAATCATGGTAAGTGTTTAACCAAGGTACACATATTGGCACCGATGACACAGTGGTTGGGCTGTCTAAACATCTGTTGGTGAAAACTGGGACCACCTATTTCACAGTA